>NC_136067.1:1914976173-1915576173 GCF_964261635.1 Lissotriton helveticus | reverse complement strand
GAGTGATGAAGTAGACACAGTAAACGAAAAGGGATATGAGGAGCAATTCGAATTTAAGGGCGAGGCGAGTACTGACATTGTTAATAGAGGACGCTGAAGGTTTCTTGTTAATTTGTGGTTAGTTTTTTATGTGAGTTGCATGGAATATGGTCATGTACCTCCTGAGGAATAACTGGATCAATTCAAAATGCATAGTTAAGATTGTGGGGTATACTTAAAGGATGAATTATAAAGAACATAACATTTAAAATAATGCACAAAGTGAGGTAACATTTTAAGGAAATGTTTCAAGGTGTGAATTAAATATACAGCCAATAAAGTTCAAATTGAACTAACATTAATGTAATTAATCGCGTCAGTAAGGAGAACAAGATGTTCATTTCCTCTGCACTACCTTTATAGTGCAGAGGAGAAGAGTGTCCCATCCTTCCACTAACGGGAAGACTTCCTCTGGGGCTTGCACCAGAGGATTTTTTAAAAACCTTCTCCTCAACCTGTTTAGTAAACGATTAGCTCACACATCGGGCTGATGTCATCAAACTGAGGTTGGTAGGCTTTTCTGGCAGGTCGGTTTCCCTGGGTGCTGGCCAATCCCTGGCCTGAATACAGCAGCTGACCACATCACCAGAATGAGTGGTTTTGAAAGGAAACATCTTGATGTTTCCTTTTTGCATTTTGGGGCAATTCCTGTTGCAGATGATAGACCCACTATTACAAGTCTGATACTGTTTTTATTGGTAGAAGTTGTTGAACAGTCTGTGGCAAATATTTTGTTGACTCCTGCAGAATCCAGAACTCCCCTTAAAGGAATGCAAGGAAAATCTAAGATTTTATTCAAAGTTTCACATATGTAGTAAATTCTGAATAGTGGATTCCAGATAAGCGATACCATGCTAGACTCACCTCATTGTATAATTTTCAGAAATGTCTGGCGCTGCTCTACTTCCATGGGTCCTGCCAGAGCCCATGCGCAAATACCACAGCTACCCACACTGGCAGAATGTGTTAAGTTGAAAGGAAAAGTGTGGGTGTCTCCACAGTACATTTTGTGGCCTTTCCAGTTGCGGGTCAATAGTCCTAGCCACACAAGTGGGTTACCGTTTTTATCAAGACAAGTCTGGGAATTCTGGCTAGTAGGAAACAATGTGTACAAAATCTGTGACTTTAGACAAAGCTTGAAGTTTGTTAGACATTCTGGGTACGAAAACTTAATGTGATCCACATAAACCATACCACCCTAATCTTCCATGGGTGTAGAATTTTCAGGGAATAGTGAGTTTGATATGTTCTCCTGGGACCCAGCCAAGCCCAGACCCAAAAACCACAGCTAACCACGTCACCACAATTAGTGAATTTTATATGATATATCCTAATGTTTCCATGTTGTTTTTGGGCAGTGGCGGATCCTCCATGGGGGCGTTTCGGCGCCGCCCCCCTGCTTTCTCGCCGTGCGAGAAGGCAGAAACAAATAGTAGAGAACTACCATTTGTTTCTGCCTTCTCGCACGGCGAGAAAGCAGAAGTTCCAGCTTGAGAGAGTGGGAGGGGTTACTCAAGGGCAGGGGAGAGTGGCTTTCCCCACTGTTGTTAATACTGTCTGTTTGGGCACCCTGAGAGGCTGTCCAAACAGACAGTATTAACTGTATTAATAACAGCGGGCAAGCCGCTCCCCCCTGCCCTCGAGTAACCTCTCCCTGTTCTCTGTATGCTGCAGCATACAGAGAAATGACGTGGTGTTGGGGCAGCCGGCCGAACCAATCACAGCGCTGTGCTGTGGTGGAGGGGAGGGAGGCTGCCTGGCTTCCTGCGTGACGACGAATTCAACAACAGGACGGCGGGAGTCGGAGCTAACTTGAAGGCGGGAATCGGAAGGTAAGGTAAGTTAAGTTTATTGACTTTGCAGGTGACTGACATCTTTTATTCTTACGTTACCCGGCTTGTACAGTTGAGTGGGAGCAGTTGCACGTCTGTGCTATGAAGGGGGGTGGTGGCAGGTGTACTCTAGGCTTGTGCGCCGATATGTACAATTAGGTGGTGCGGCCGGCCCTTGCTGCAAGACTGGCAGCAGTTGCACTTTTTGGGCCTGTAATTCACACGGGAGTCGGGCTGTGAGAGGTGTCTCATGTACTGCGTGAGGCTGAAGCCCAGGGGCGTCTCTTGTCATTCAGGGCAGCCCAGGGCCCCGAAGACCATCAATGCTGAGAGAGTCGAGCACTGAATACTGGCAAACCCACCCACCACTGGAGGAGTTCTTCTGCGTCGCACCTCAGGGCTGAGAGCGGAGAGATGGTAAGCTTTCAAACGGCACGAATGATCCACAGCCATTAAAACAAAGTGTCACTCCTGCCTTCCTTTCCAAAGGGGCTACTTCCAAGCCAGGAAGTTCATTGCTCTGTTTTATAATGCGTGCAGGTCTTAGGCCCTGGAGTGCTGGGCAAAGGAAATAATAATAGAACTTGCCGCGTTTATCTGCTGCCACAGCAGTGCCAGATATCCACGGAAGCGGAGACAGCGGAATGAGTTAGGGTCGCATTTGCAATATAATCTAGAGCGTGTTTTTTGCCAGTCTTGGAAATCTGTCATTTTTTTACTGAACTCTTGGAGCCCTGGTTAACTGGGCTCCAACATTTAGATGTAGGGGAAAGACGGGCAGGAAAGCGCCTTATAAATTTGCGTGCTGAATTTATTCTAGTACATGAACTTCTACATTTACAGAAAGAACAGATGATGCCTGTGAGTCTAAAAGGTTAGGAGATGGGTATTAGGCTAACACTAGAACTGTCACGACGTACGGGAGTACTTTAATGTAGTGCTCTATCTGCAGTGATTGCACTCTTCTAAACTCCGTCCCTCCGTGCGTCTAGGCAGATTCTGCTGTTCTGAGGGCAGGAGGAGGCTGTGTTTATCTTTACATGTCATATGCTACGACACAAATAATTTCTGACAATGTGATTGTTTGTGTGCTGTCAAACAGTAGCGTAGTCCATTAAATTCCGTTTCAGGCCTCTGCCTTCACGAGTTTATTCCAGCAGGAGCTGAGCTCTGCAGTCTGCACTCAACTCAAGAAGGGAGGAAGTTTCATCAGCTGCTCACCTTTGCACAGAAAGAAAGATGTGAGCCTTAAGGCAGTTCAGGTAGACTGGCTTCCCTCCCCTCAACTGGGTAGTAAAGGACAGCCATAACAGGGAAATAATGCCCCCCCACCCTTTTCGACCCTGGGCCCTGATCCTATTGTATGTGCTACACCATTGCTTGCCAATGCACTGCTCCCACCCTAATCCCATGGGTGGGTTACACGGTTTGGTGCTGTAGTGAATTCCATGTTACATTCCTTCTTATTTTATGGTTTATTATTAATTCATGTCATTCTATTCTCTTTTCAAGTATTTCTATTTTATTTTATGAGTTCTCATACTATAGCAATATTGTTACATTCCTGGACACCATGTTTGTTCATTAAGTTTGCTCACTTCGCTTGCTACATAAGTCATGCCCAAATTTTACGCCGTACCACTTTCAATTGTCACCAGCCGCCACTGTTTTTGGGGTCTTTTCTTGTCAACAGTGACAGGCCCAACCACACACATGAGGTACCATTTTTATCAGTGGTAGTGTGGGGCCACAAAACAGTAGATCATCTGTTATTATCAATGGAACTTCCCCCCCATGTTGGCTTTCAAATGTAAGCCAGTGTACAAGAAAGAACATATTTTGCAATATGCACTCTGAATCATTTGATATCTTGGGTAATCCCAAATTCAGAGTGATGTAAATAAACAAACTCCTTTATACCAAACTCATTATCTTGGGCACATCTCATTTTGAAAATGCTTAATTTTCCTTCAAACCCATTTTTCATTACCAAGATTTTACCAAATGGATTGATGTTGGTACACAATGAAAAATTATTATAAACTGCAGCTCAGTTGACGTCTCAGTGTATTGCTTGTGCAGAACACTCTGACTAATATAACAGCATTGGGGACAAAAAGATTACACAAGAAAACATTGTCACCTCTTTTCTATTTTCCTTATTTTCTTTAGTGTTTGATTTAAATGATTAGTTTCTTTGAGAAAACTATGAGCAATATATATCAATGACCCCTTGCTGAACCCTAATTTCTCTGCAGAATAAAATCTAGTATGAATCTTTCAAAAGGTAGTGTGCTGCGAATGCATCATGGTTGTCTGATTCAAATTGGTTGAGGGTATATCAGCATGAGAGTTTTACATTGTCCTTGTTTCTGAAGAACAAGATCCTTACCTTCGCTAACGAATCCTGATCTTCAAAATTCAGAGCACGAGAGGTAGGTGTGGGAAGGCCTAAAGGAGTCCCAGACTTCACTCCAGATGGAGTGTGCATTAGAGAGAGCCTTCTTGGAAAATTCCAATGTGCAAAAGTGTTGACATTGCACATTGTCAGCAGAGATGAAGAGATCACGTGTTGGAAGATGTCCTGCACCACCTCTGGGTGTAACTGTCATTAATGAACCAATAGGTGTTGGTGACTGAATTCATCCACCCATGGATTTAATGATCCTGCCAGGTGGTGCATAACCAGATAAATGCCCTGACGACTCAACCAGTTCCAGATGTGCAGAGACTGCTGGAACAGAACTCAAGACCCCACCCTGCCTTGCTTTTTGCAGTATCAAATGACAGTGGTGTTGTCTGTGAGATCCTGAACCAGCCTTCCTTTGATGGTCAGCGAATCGCCCACAATTTTAACAGATTGTTGTGGAGGTGAGTTTCAAATGGAGACCAGAGTTTGCTTATCTCCACCTCTCGCAGGTAGCCTCAGCAACCCAATAGCAACATATCTGTCACCACTGTCAGGTCTGAGTGGACTAGGCAGAGGGGATCAGCTGCCGGTTGAGTAGCAGTCTGCTAAAAAATGTGGAGGAAACCTGCCAGGTTTTCTTGGTGCTGAGCCCATTGAGACTCCAGATCCCACTGCAGAGCCCACATTTGTCATTTGACATTGTCCACAAGCAGGATACAGGAGCCCAAGAGGCTAAGAAGCTTCAGAGTCACTCTCACTGAGACTCACAGACCAAGGCTGAAACATCATAATCGTAGCCCGAACGTCCTGGACTCATTAAAACAGATGGATACCTCAGAACTGTACAGTATTGAGAATGCCCCTAATCAATGGGAGCCTTTGAAAGGAGGTGGGCACGGCTTTGCCACATTGACCAAGAACCCCAAAGATTTTATGAAGGCCACCTGCATCTGGAGGTAATTCACTAAAGACTGAGGAAAGCCCACCTTCAACAGCTAGTTGTCGTGGTAGGAGAAGATTAGTATACTCAACCCCAGACGGTGATCTGTGATCACTGTTATCGCTTTAGTGAACACTCGAGGGGCACTAGTGAGGCCAATGGGGAGCACAGAAACCTGAAATGGTCTTGGACGACCAAGACCTGCAGGTAACCCCTATGTGACTGCAGGACAGGAATATGAAAAAAGTGTTTCTGCAGGTCCAGTGCTACCATCCATTCTCCTGGACCCAGGGGAGATAGAACCAGAGCCAACGTGAGCATCTTTAAATTCTCCTTTTTCAGGAAGAAATTGAGAGGGAGAAGATCTAGAATAGGATTGCTATTATAATTGTTGCTATTATTATATTATTTCTAGAGTGCTCTGTCACATAGTCCTGGTGCTAATAGTTGCCGGCAATAGTATAAGCAATGCAGCACAGTGCCTATTGTCTACAAGTGCAGGTTTTTAGAGCTTTCCTGCCTAGACCAAAAATGCTCTTCCACCGAGTCGAACTTTGGAACCACTGAAACACTGGCTTCTGAAGAGTGTAGTGTACGCACCAGGAGATAACAATGTAATTTTGTCTGACAATAAAATGGACTGACTTTATGAATGAATGCACCAAACATAGGGATTTCAAGATGATTCTTTTGGAGACCAGAAGCCAATGTAATATTTCTACCTCTTCGGTGGTCTAAGAGCTGAGAGAGAGAGAGAGAGATAGCTGTGCTGCAACCATTTGAATTCTATACAGCATTTGAACAGATGGTCTGGGGAGGAAAGAAAGAGAGAACTACCATAGTCCAACCTGCTCAGGATCTATGTCTATAATTCCACTGGGAATTAGAGGCAGAATATTAAGAAACATTTTTAACAGAGCAAACAAGCTGAAGAGAGTTTATTATCTTGTGAGCATAGTGAAAAATCTGCATTGGTGTTTTAGAAGCTTTACAAGAGTCGATGAAGTCTTTATTGGATGCCAAATTGAGTCCATTAATCGAACGTCTGAACTCGATTGAACAAGGCCTATCCGACCTCAAACACTGTGTATCAACAGTAGGGGCATCTGTCAACCCTGGTTCAGGCACTCTACGTCAGATAACCTCAGATAGCCCTAACCCAACAGGCCTACCTACAAATGGCAGGGGTCGCTCACAATTGTTAGGGGGAGAGGTACGAGCAAACCCATTAGTGCCTGTCTGGGTTGTACATCACAGCCCCATGGACAGGCCAGCTAGGTGGGATCCTTCAGCCCTGGAGAATGTTCCATTATGGCGGGATACCCCCAGGGGGTAGGGGAGCCACCCAGGCAGATTTATAGAGTTATCCACCTACCAGCAGAATCTACACCTTATGTTGTGATTTTGGGGAACGTGCCAAGCCTTTCCCAGGGCTCTAAGGAGGACTTTTGTCAATTACAAAATAAAGTCTTACATTGGTTATCACAGAACACCACCTTGGGATTGAAGGCGGAACCATATATCAAGATGGTGCGTAGGGTTAGATGGATTGGAAGTACCCTTAAAACCTGTAAGGGTGACTGTGTTATTATAAACTTTAACAGGCCCCATAGAGCAGAAAGGATTCTAGTACCAGACCAGCACCCTGCTCCTCTTGGTCACAAGTCGTCAATCATCGCCTTACCCCTTGGCTTCTTTTATAAACCGGTGGCACCGCAGCACTACAACATGAACACCAGCAACATGGCTTCTTGTAATAGTTGGTTGCTGGTAGAAAGAGTCTACAGGAAAACTCGTCCAGGCCCACTTCCCACCTTAGCTTATCCAAACCAGTTGCCCTCAAGAAGTCATGATCTTGACCCCCCCCAAGCCCGCCATCCCCGCTCCCCCGAGCTGTCAAACAGGTTTTCCTCGCTGGCTGCGATGGATGCGCGCAATTGACTTGTTTACCCCTCTACTATGGACTCAGCAAAACCTGGCGATCAGTGGGCTAGTCCACAACAAAGCTTCGGGAGTTCTGTGATTTGCTTGCAGGAAACTTGGCTGATGGACAGTAACTTATTGTTAGAAGGTTATAAGTCTTTCTTTGTTCCCGCATTGCTCTCTCCAGCCGGCAGACCAAAAGGTGGCCTTGTAATTTATATTTGTATAGCGGTGGATTGCAAGATATTGGTTCTGCCTACACCGAGCCAGTACATTCAGTCTCTAGCACTAACTAAAGGGTCGATCAATCTGGGTCTCATTCATTTTTATAATTCTCCATCAATTCCCAAGGGCCGGTGAAACATCACGATGCTGGGTTCTTTTATGAGGCAACATCGTAATACTGCTCTCAAAACTTCATGCTTGCTGGGGATTTCAACATTCACCCATGTGGAGTCCCAGGGGCAGCAATGTTGGCCGACCTGGGATGTCCACTCTGGAGGGGAATTCATTTTGAACACTCCTCATAGGGGGACATGTTAAATGATTTTCTCCACAAATTTGATTTAATGTCTCTTTTATCCACGTGACCCCCATAGCCAGGCTGTTGTTCCCTCATATAAAGGGAGAGGTGGAGGTTTACTTATCGATTTTATATTAATTTCAGCATCTGCAAAATCTCTATTCACGTGGTTCAAGATTCAAGTAAGTGCCCATCGTGACCATAACCCCCTGTGTGTCGAAATCAGTGGCTCTATATTAGTGCCTAAGAGAGGAGTTGGTCAAAGAAGGTCTGTGCGATCTTCAGATGGTAGAAGGCGGCTAAAGTGGTCACAGATCTCCCAAGATGAATTTTATAAGTGTGTGAAGGACTCATGTGCTAGTGAATTAGCACTGTGTACTCCGTCGCAAACATCTTCTGGGGAGGTCATCAGCGCCTTCAACTCCATCTCTACTAGAGTAAGTGACCTTCTAAGTATTCCAGGCAGACGCCCAGCCACCGAGGCCCCAAGATGGTTTGACTCCACCTGCTCTCTGGCGGCCAGAAAGCTGCGGGAAGCTTCAAACTGTAGACTAAGAAATCAGCCCCTTGTCAGATTGTGTCGGAAAAACTATAAACTGGAACTGGCGAACGTAAATCTGCCTTGAAGGACGAGGCATGGAGAGGATTGAATGAGGCCAGCATGCTGAGAGACAGCCGGAGATTCTGGAGCATTATTAATAGTCCTCTATCAAACCATGATGATGGCTGTGCGGTAGTCGCACATATCACAGAGGACGAGTGAGTGCTCCATTTTGAAACTATGTTTGAGAGCCCCGTCAAGCTAAATCACTTGCGTAAACGCAAGACACTTAGCGTTGAACTGGTTTTTAGCATAGAAGAAATCGAGGAGGGTATCGTCGTGTTGTCTAGTAAAAAAGTCCCAAGGCCCAATGGTATCCCCCCGGATCTCCATAAATCCGACGCAATGTTTTGGGCTTCGGTCCTTGCGGCAGTACCTAATGCTGCGGCAAGGACGGGTTGCCCTGACTCCTGGGCCACTTCGGCAATTGTGCCAGTTTTTAAAAAGGGAAATCGTGATAGCGGCCATTGTTATAGACCAATTTCACTGTTGGATTCAGTGGTTAAGGTGGTGGGCGGAGTGCTCCTAGAAAGGAACACAAGCAGGACAGTGGAACGCGCTATGTTATCAGAAGCTCAGTATGGGTTCTGCCCAGGCCGGTCCACGGTGGCCCTGTGCCTTAACCTAACCATGATTCTTAATAAATATACAGTTGCTTGTTCTGGTACTATTCATCTTGCATTCATGGACTTCCGCGTTCGTTTATGTGAATAGGACCAAACTTTGGCAGTCCATGATCTATATCGGGGTAGATAGAAATATTGTCTATTTTTTAGAAGATCTTCATTGTGCAACCAAGGCCCATGTTAGATTTTCGCAGGATTTAAGAGTCTCACACAATTTTGACATAAGGAGGGGTGTACACTAAGGGTGCATCCTAGCACCCTTTTTGTTTAATCAATATATCAATGATCTAGATAAAGCCCTTTCGTTAACAGGGGTAGATTATCCATACGTTGGCCGCCATGGTCTGCCAGTCCTCCTACACACAGATGATGCCATCCTTATCTCTAGGACCGCCAGGGGCTACAAACCCTCCTTGATGCATTTTCTGCCTTTATGTCAGAGCATGATCTATCCATGAATGACTCTAAATCCTACGTTATGCAGGTGGGTGTCCGTTAGACCTGGCACCTTGGCGTGGGTCTGCCTTCCATTTTTTGCTGTTGCCTCATGTGTTTTTGCTGGTTAGAGATGATTTGGGCACTGTGCCACTGCTGTCCAGTCCCACAGTGCAAGTGCTCCCTATGGTACATTGATGTATCGATTAGTGACTCCATGATTGGCTAGTTTGGTTTACTTGTCAGACCTTAGCACAGTGCACCAAGTCTGCCCAGGGCTTGTAAATCAAATGATGCTGGTGGGCTTGCAGCACTGGTTGTGCCACCCAAAGAAGCAGCCTGTAAAAGTGTGTCTCAGGTCTGCCATTGAAGAGCCTGTGTGCAGTCTGGTATTGACATGTTGACTGGGCAAGTGCACCCACTTGCCAGTCCCTAAACCTTCCATTTTCTGCATATTAGTCACCCCTATGGTATGCCCAAGGGCAGGGTGCATTGTGGGTAAAAGGTAGGAATTGCCCTGATGTGTGTGGCATGCCCTAATAGTGAATTACAGCCATTTTCGTTTTTCACTATTGCAAGGCTACCTGTTCCCCATAGGCCCGAATGGGCAGTTTGACTATAACATCTTATAATCCTAACTGACTCAGGGAACTACGTCGAAATTCGAGTTTAGTATGCCTGAACTCCGAATGATAAAGTGCATCTTTTAGTGAAGTTGGTTTTTAACATTCTGTTTCTGAAAATGCCACTTGTAGAAAGTAGGTATTTTCTTGCCTAGCTATCCAAGCCTGTCTCTGCTAGACTGTGTATTCCTTGTCTGGAGTTTGAGTGACATTGGCTGGGGGATTCCAGGAGACAGGGTGAGTCAGCACAGGGCTGAATAGAGAGATCTGCATGTAGATGGGTTGGAGGAGTTGCACCAGGGATCTGAATAGGGCTGTGCCTTCCCTCCACAATGCTGGCTCCACCTCCTGTGGTGCGTCTGATGTCCCTAGCCTACACTGTGAAAGGAAAGAAGGAGTCTTGTCAACAAAGTGCTCCAGGACTGACCAGAACTGGTTTGGACAAGGCAAAGGCCTCACTGCCTTCAGAGAACAAAGGGAAAATGAGTATGAAAGAGGGAACCCAAACCCAAGAACTTTAGATCACTTATGGGAAACAAGAAGAAACCTTTGCTGAGGAGAGGAACCAGAGGAAGTGAGGAAGAGACTATCCCTAAGCTGAGTGCTGTCTGGGGGATTCTCCTGCAGTGGTTGCCTGACTGCCAAAGAAAGGAGAAAAGACTTTGTGCTACTTTTATTCAACTTGTGAAGGATCTCCAAGGGCTTGCGATAGAGCTTGCCTCCTGCTGAAGTCTCAGGGACAACAGACTTCACCCACCAGCTCCCCAAGAGTTCTTTGGAAGTGCCTGCAGTTGTGTTGGGCTTTCTGAGGGACTGAGTGTCGCAAAGAGCTGGAAGCGTGACTCACGAAGAAGAATGTCGCCGTCGCAGCCGCTGTCGTCGCATCACTGATGAAGGGTGTCGCCGCTGTCGCTTCGCCTCGCAGAAGCGCCTCACATCGCTGGAGAAAAGTGTCGCCGTCGCATCAGATGCCATCGCATCATCGGGAAGTGTGTCGCCGCCGCAGCCGCTGTCGTCGCATCACTGAAGAAAGGTATTGCCCCTGCAGCTGTCGCATTGCATCGCCGAAGCGTCTCGCACCACCGGAGAAGAGTATCACTGTCGCTTCAGACGCCGTCGCATCACCGGAGAAGCATGTCGCAGGGCCTGTCGCGGCTCAGAATAATCGTTGAGTCGCCGCACGGCCGTCGGGCATGCACGCATCATGTCACATAAAGGAGAAGACGCCATTTTTGTTTCATTGCACCGGATCTTCATTGCATCATGGCGCTGCTGGTCGCATCGCCACAGAAGCGCAGTAAGAAACCGACGCATCACCTCCCCACGCCGAGAAGAACTGACACATCCCCTACACATCAGTAGGGACCCAACGCATAAAGAACTGACGCATCACCTTCTCTGCAACACTTTTGTTGTATAGCGTTACACATCCAAAGGTACATTGAACTTAAAGTGTCGCATTTACCATCTAAAGAGAACTAAAGCTAATTCTACCATTTTTAAGGTACAGTATTGTGGATTTTTGTCGTTTGTGGTCTATATAAAAATACTTATTTTTATACTACAACTTGTGTGGTGTCCATCTGTAGTGTTGTCACTGGGTTACGGTATGTGTTCACAAATGCTTTACACAGTGCCTCTGAGATAAGCCTGTCTGCTCGTGCCAAGCTACCAAGGGGATGAGCAGGAGTTATTTTAGGAGTGTACCCGCTTACCCTGACTAGACGCAAGGGCCCCTATTTGGTCAAAGGTACCTACCTCTGCCAACTAGAGACCCCCAAATCTAACAGTGTCCGTCCCAAAAATCCCCTCAATTTTGGGTTGGATCTACTAAAGTACCCCGCACAGACGTCTTTTCGTATCTGGGGTAGTAATGGGCGAGCATATGAAATGGGGCCCTTTAAAACAAAGAATGGAGGGAGACTTGGTACGGGTGAATGCAGCTATTTTTAATTTTGCTTCGAAACTTGGAAGGAGACCCACTGCAGCTTTCCTCAAGATTTATCAGGCCAAGAGTGTCGCAATAGCTTCTTATGGTAGCAAAATATGGGGGCCGTACCACAGATGATTTACAAGTAGCGATAATGCATTACTGAAACGTTTACTGGGCGTCCCGCGTGGAACCTCCCATCCCCATCTAGTGGTACACGTAGAATTGGGGGTGCCCTATTTAAGTGACACATTAGCCCTTCGCCCCTTAAACTTTTGGATGAAACATGGTTGAGCGAAGAATCATCACTAAGTCAACAGATCCTAAAAGAATGCAGAGCCCTTGACCACGCTCTTCGCATACCCTGGCTAAGTTACATCAACAACAGTTTTGTATGGCTAGGAAGAACCGATCTTTATACTAACCCTGAACTGGTAACTAAAAAGGATGTGGGGTTAATAAGGGAGTCCTTTAGCAGTTTAAGGAAACTGGAGAGGGAAGAACTGGAGCTGAAGAAACCCAGTGTTTGTAAAGTCATCATGTTGAAAACAACACCTTTATCTCTTGGGGGTTTTAGTATATATGAACGATTTTTACTAACCAGGTTTTGACTGGATCGCTTCCATTTTGTGTTGGCTATCCCAAGGGGTATTAGCAGAGGGCAAGTGTTAGCACCCTGTGGCTGCGACGATGAGTCTCCACAGGATATGCTTCACTTTATATTATTTTTTAAATTTTATGAATTCCCTCGAAAATCGTTTATCGGCTCGATTTTAAAGAAGATGACTTTTACACAGGCCCGTCCAGTCCTTATTTATTTACAGTTGTTGCATGATGAATGTATTTTCTTTGTTCTGTTTCTTGAAATCTGCAATGAAGGTTAGTTCCTGCCTTGGTTAAATGTGAGCATTTGACAAGGGTTTATGCCACCTCAATGATATACATACTTGAGAATGACTTAACCGTTTAAAATCGTAATTGGGGGTCAACGGTCTATGTTTTTAATTTTGCTCCCTGGGCTCCGAATCAACAAGGATTCTCGTGGAATGTGTCTTAACTTTGATGAATTATGTTATCTTTTTATGATATTTTATGTATTGATAACTTTTAACACCGATGAATCAGGTTATTTTTTTACAATATTTTATGTATTGATAACTTTTATGGCTTTATATGTTTTTTAACCGATTCAAGTTGTTTTGATTGATTGATTGATAGATCTGCATTGAACAGAAACCCCAGATTCCTTACAGCCATGGATGAGAGCTGCTGAGTGCCCTTCAGTCAAGGCCAGCAATCCGACGGCAAGTGCCTAGATAGGATGAAGGCCTCCTTCCGTCTTCAACACTAAAAAATCACAGGAATAACTTCCAGGGTTTATTTTTGGTGCCAGCATCCTGTTGATAGCTCTTTTATTCAAGAGGGCCTGTACCTCCTCCGGCAGACTGGACAAATGGTTGTGCGTGATCTGAATAGGAAGAAAGAATGACAGGGTGTTTCCTTGTGGAATAATTTAGAGCACTCATTTGTCAGATGTGCTGCACCACCACCATTGAAGTAAGAACTTATTCTGTCTTCTACAGAGTGGTCATGTACCACCAAGGGGAAACTAAAGTGGCTTGGAAGTTGAAACAATGGGAGACAGGGGACTGGGCAGTACGCTGCAGCTGCTGACCTGGACAGATTCTCAGCCCCGGACTTTTGCAGGGAACCCCTTCAGACACCTCGCAAAGGGTGAAATTGCCAGGGATACTGCTTCACAGGTGAGGGCAGAAAGGCCTAGAGAACGTGCCATCGCCCTACTTTCTGTGAAGCATTCCAGGGCTGAATCTGTCTCTTGCATCTTGGAAGAAACCGAAGCCATCAAATAACATATTCATTAATGATGCTTGGACATTGTCTGAAAACCCTTTGAATCCCATCTACATGTGGCGCTGATGCACCATGCTAGTACCAACTGCTTTAACTAAACTGTCAGTAGCATCTAGTCAAGCATGGATAAATAACTTTGCTACATCCTGGCCATCCTACATAATTTGTGATAAATTGGTGCAAATTCTTCAGGGATTGTTGGCAAAATCTTGCTGAACATATCCCACAATGCATGCAGGTTTCTCCCTAAGAGGTTGCTTGCCTTGACCGGCAGAAGAAACACTTCTTTTCCAAATGCAGCCATACGTTTTTTATCTCTATCAGGTGGAGTCAAGGATAAGAAGTTTGGGTTGAGCCTGCTGGTAGAGGCATGAACAACCAGGTTTTCAGGTGTGGAATGTTGGGTGAGGAAGGCAGGGTCCCCAGGTCTGCGGTGTCTAGCCACTTGCCCAATGACCGGCAAAGAACAGCAAGGTTTGGCCCAGGCCCCCATTAATGTGTCAGTGATAGCTTTGTTAAAAGGGAGAAGCTGCTCCATAGATGTCTCTCCAGGCTGCAGAATGTCCATCATCAGAGTGATCTTGATTTCAATGGACGGTAAGAGAAGGTCCAAAACTTCTGCTGCCTGCCTCATGACACCTAGTGTCAGGGGAGGTGTCCAAACCACTGGTCTCTGTAAAATTTATGAATAGATTGGCATCAGCATAATATTGATAATCATACTCATCATCATCTCCATTATCATCTCTGGGATTATGCTCTTTTTTATACTTGCATTATTTTATTCTCATTGCTTGAAGTTGAATGTGAATCAAATATTATAGCCTAGTTGTTGCATGAATCACTTACATAATATCGATTACAGCAATATTGTGAACACAATTATAGTGTCAAAAAGCTAATTACAAAAATATTGTTTCCCCATATATATAATGGTAAGTACAAAAATATTGAAAAAATATATTGTTTCACGCCAATATCATTACAAAACATACACAAACATACATACATTTAATATATATAATTTATGGAACAGTAAGGAAAGCGCTGGAGTTTGGATGGGTAAAATTTACTATTTCCACTCCAGTGCGTGCAACAATAGGGAAAGCGTTGGACTTCGGAGGGATTAAATGTACTATTCCCACTACAGTCTTTGCAACAATAGGGAAAGTGTTGGACTTCAGAGGAGTTAAATTTACAATTCCCACTCCAGTCCGTACACCAGTAGGGAAAGCACTGGACTTCTGATGGATAATTTACTATTCTCACTCCAGTCTATGCAACCCTAGGGAAAGCGTTGGACTTCAGAAAGGTAACATTTACTATTCCCAATCTAGTAAGGAAAGAGCTGGACTGGTATTACTCATTCTTGCACAGAAGCTATACTTTTCTAGACTATGAGCTCCAGTAGTGAATCAAAGCAAGAAAAGAAACATCCAAGGATAAAAAATACTTTGTCGAAGTTCTCAACTCAGGTGGGCAGTAAGCCTGGGAGTTTTCTGGATTAACTGAAAATATTTCAACGAATTCTAACTTGTGTTTAATCCAACAATCGATTTGTGCTCTCTCCTCTATTTCAGGTCAAGCAGTCACATCATTATGCTCCTAAATACCTTGCTTATGGTTTAACTATGCTAGCAATAATTTAACTTTTGGCTTTTCGAGTAGTCCTCCTTGACCCAAGGCTTCGCTACACTCAGACCCACTCAGTGCTGGGATATCCTTCCGGGTGATAGTGTGATCTACAAATCTACATAACATAACATAACATGGAAGGTTTGGCATTAACCTAGTACTTATCTGGAATGCCCATTCCGAGGTGCTGATCACTGTGCAAAGAACCAAAGCAGGGTCTATATAGTTCTGTCAGTTCTTTTCCCAAATGTAAACCATAAGGGCCCGATTAACAAAAGTAATCTGAGACAAAATCCTAACTTTACGACTTTCGGTATTCACAAAAGGCCTTTAGGAGTAGTAAAGTTAGGATTCCTAACTTTACTACTCCTAAACTGAGACAAAATCCTAACTTTACTACTCCTAAATGCCTTTTGTGAATACCGAAAGTCGTAAAGCTAGGATTTTGTCTCAAATTACTTTTGTGAATCGGGCCCTATGACCTTGGAAAAAATATATTATTCCTCTATATCACTGTTCAGGGAGATCTACTCATTTTCATTCAGTGTTTTTCCACACAATGATATGCTGAATGTCCCATAGGATAACATTTATCATTGGTGCCTACTTCCCATTGAGCTGCTCTAAAATGGTTTCCTCTCCCGAAAGTAGAAATGAACTGATCCATCCCTTCTTATATTTGTGTATGTTACAGAGATATATTCACTTTGTACCAGTTGACAATATGCATTGATACATTGTACAGTCAAAAGTTATGTGGCACAGTATGTGTGTTACAGCACACTCCAGGACACCCGTTTTTTTTAATACAGGAGGCCATGACCAGTGCTCTGCATGATTACAATGTATTGCTCACAAGCTGAGCTGAAGACACAGATAGAGTTCACGGTCCACACAAAGTGGTACTCGTTTTAATGTGGGTGGTTACCATGACTAGGCCATTACACTATTACTAGTATGTGGCAACTGATAATACTGGTGGCCTATATGCATTTATACCTGAACTCCAGTGGGGAGATTGCCTGCTGGCTCTCCCTAGTAAATCTGTAGAGTATGTCCTGACTCCAGATATGTATTCCTCCCTGTTTGTGCAGTGTACTGGGTAATTAGTTAGTATCATTGTGTTGGGGTCCTCCAGTGAGTATGCAGCCCCTAAAAACGATGGGTCCTTCATAGGGTTAGTTTCATCTAGAAATAGTTGTCTTCCCTCTTCCTGCATGCACCCTGAACTGCTCCTTTGATGTCTCGTGGAAATCAGCTGAAAAGCTGAGTGTCCTGTGATAGCCTTAGATCATCACTCAGAGGAAACAACTTTTGGCTGAAGTGACTTAAACCAAATCATTTCCAGCAGGTGAAGGTGCGGCCTGGCCAAAGAACAGCACTTGAACAAAGATTGTGGCCTGGAGCCATGTTCAAGAAGCACATCCCTCATAGAAAGTTGTGGGCTGCCCGCCCATTCCCTAACCCCATACCCTAAGGTTTGTGTTGTGAAGAGAAGCTGTCTATGTTGAATTCACAAAAGGTGATAGTTTTATTAATAGTTGTCATGGACCGTGCACTTTGCTGTGATTTCTTGCTCCCAAAGATCTAAGGCAAACTTTAGAGTTGATTGGACAATTGGACTGAGCCAACTGTCCCCAATGCAAGATATAAGCTGCCCCCCTCCGCCATGTTGAATATTCACCTTTTCACTTAAAGAAGTTCACAGTACAGTAAGGAGAGTACCAAAGACAAAAACTTGAAATGTTGGCTGCCACTGTTCAGAGGCTAAGAACCCTATCCCTATGACTGTAGAGAAGAACCTGAGCCCTACTGAGGAGGAGGTGGAATATGCTACATGCTTATATCCTGCCTTGCACTGCCAGTGCCTGAGGGGCCCTGTGCCCATACTGCTATGAGTAACATAGTGCTACTGAGTTTGACTGAGACTGAACACAATGCTCTACTACCCGGCACAAGCTGAAGATACGAGAAACCCTCTAAATGAAGTTTTAACTGTAGGCCTGCGGAATATCATGTGGTGGCACGTTAGTGTTGTGAGTCCCTGAACCGGAGGACATACATGCCACAGCTACTTCATATGCAAGACAGAGAGCAGAATAATGCAAAAAGGGTGCTGCTTCCTTGAATCACATCTCAGACTGAAACCTAAGCATTCTACATTCCACAAACTACTTTATTCTAATTTCTAAATGATGCCATACATTCTTAGTTCTAACAATTCATTCTAAAAGAAACTAATAGGTTACCATACATCTCCTTTCTTAATACATTTTTTCTAGAAACAAACAAGTTATTAAACAAAAAAAACAACAATGGAAGGTTTATGTTTTAGTCACACACAAAATCCTGTAAAAATTTAGGTGTCACAATTTTTCTTCCACTCTTGGTATGAACCTGTTGATAATCCATTGCACCCACAGAATCATTCGTGGAGCATATAGGTACAGACTCTTGTAAACTAGGACATGTAACAGCTTCTGTGTCCAATTCAGTATTACATGATTCTTCTACATCATTATCATTTGAAACCACATTTTCTTGAACCAACACAGAATCAGATTGCACAGAAACAGAATCAGATCCAGAAATTGGGCTCAACCACCAGTAATCACAACCCACATCTCCCTCCTTGAAACTGTTTTCTGAATTAGAACACCTAGCCAATGCAATTCTGCTCATATGATGAATGTTACCATCATCCAACATCACCGTATTACGCATCACTTTGGTGACTGACCTGGGCTCAGAGAAACGTGGTTGAAGTTTTCCAACTTTCCTTGCGTTTTTGACCCTACTAACTGACCAACCTTTACACTTGTCTTCCAAGTTCCATATTTCTTGTCATAATACGCCTTATTTTTATCTTGAGATTTACTTTTGTTTTCTCTAACTTTGGTACAATCCCAAATGTATTTTCTGCTTCTGCCTATCCACACAGGATTCATTTTACAATAAGGAAATCTGCCTCTCATTAAACCAAAAGGGCTTTCACCACATGTATCATGTACCGTTACTCTGTATGACCATAACATTTTATCTAATTCAGAACTCCAATCTTTTCTCCCTTTGTTGGCCAATTGTAATGTTCCTTTTAATACCCTGTTAATTCCTTCTACAACAGAATTCCCTTTGGGTTGGTATAAAGATGTAAATTTCTGTTTAATACCAGTAGATTCTATGAACTTTTTCATAACATCTGATTTGAACTGTACCCCGTTGTCTGTTAGAAGTGAAGCAGGCAATCCTTCTCTAATGAAACATTCATCTAAAAATCTGATTACAATATTAGTGTTAACACTCTCAACAACTTTTTGTTCAATCCACCTTGAAAACAGAGCCACTAATACCAAAATATATTTACAAGACCATCTTGCCATACTATGGGTCCCATTATGTCTAATGCTAATTCTTCCCATGGTAACTTGGGACATCCCAAGGAAGACATTGGAGGATTAAGCGTTTTTTTTACTCTTATCTGCACATTCACAGCTGATACACTCTCATACAGACCTTTCAATTTCTAGACCAATTCCAGGCCAACAGTACAAAGCCT
This sequence comes from Lissotriton helveticus, assembly GCF_964261635.1. Lineage (NCBI taxonomy): Eukaryota > Metazoa > Chordata > Amphibia > Caudata > Salamandridae > Lissotriton > Lissotriton helveticus. Next base: position 1,915,557,228 of record NC_136067.1, on the reverse strand, counting down.
TAATGTTTTTCTTGGTCCTGGAAATCCCTGGATGATCATCATGTCCCATACAAATTATCTTGCTACGCACACCTTTAGGTGGAATAAGTTTACCTCCACGGCAAACAAAACTGCTGTCTAAGCTTAGTTCATCTCTTACTTCCCAAAATGGCCTAAACTGAAAATCAGACTTGGAATGCGTGTGCCAACCATTAGTAATTTTTTCTTTAACCCCTTCAAGAATTACATTTTTTATACATTCGCATTCCCATTCTTCCTTAGATAAACCACTGAGGCTAAACCAAACGGCATACGCTTGAACCTGAAACAGCCAAAAGGAGTACAAAATGTCATTAAATGTCTGCTTTCAGGATCAAGGACGACCTGATGATATGCTGCAGATAAGTCCAAAGTGGAAAACCACTTTGCATCTCTATTCAAGGACAACATTTCATCTATCCTAGGCAAAGGGTATTGGTCAATAAGTATTTGGCTGTTCGGATATCTCAAGTCCACACATAAGCGGGCCTTTCCATTGGCCTTGCGTGCTACGACCAACGGAGAAACCCACTCTGCTGCATTTACTGTCTCAATTACATTTGAATTTAACAACTTCTCCAATTCTGCCTTAACTTCTTCTCTAATAATCATTGGTATATTCCTTGCTTAAATATCTTTGGCACAGCACCATCTTTCAGTCGAATATGGTGGGCAAAGCCTTTTAACTTACCCATTTCCTTTGAAAAGAACGAAGAGAATTCATCAAGAACCGATTTTTTAGTGTCTTCACCTTCACATGAGACCAACATCTGCTCTTTGCTATTGGGGTTCAGAATAATATTCAGTTTTTTTTTATCTTTCTATCCTAATACGGATGGTCCGTCTTTGGATATATATAACTTACCAGTTGCATGTCTGCCTTTAAATCTAAATACTAGTACGCTAAAACCTTGAATATCAATTCTTTCTCCCGTATAGCTTTCAGGAGAAATGTCAGGAGGTTCCAACCAGCTCCCAATCTGGGAAACAAAGTGTTCCTCCCATACGTGTTGAGCAACAATTGTGTCCGGTGAACGTGAATCCGCAGCTAATTGAATAAGAACTCCACCTAAAGAAACTTGACACAATGGTCTAGTGGATGAAACATCTGAAATGTTCAAAACAACTTTCTTTTTCATGGTAGTTTGTACTTGAACACCATCTTCACTAGAAGATGAGTGATAATCTAGCTCTGCTTCTTGAATACAGGATAATTTACCCTTATAATTCTTATGCATTTTCTTTCTGCACACCTTAGCAAAATGCCCCATGACGCCACACACTAAACATTTAGACGACTTTGCAGGGCATTTTGGGTAATTAGCTGAGTGAGAGCGACTGCCACACCTATAACTTACTAATTCAGAATATTTTTTGACCTCCACATTGTCTTTCTTATAACCTCCGGCTTTAAAATCTTTGTTGTTCTTATGGCTCACCTTACTATCTGAGATTTTACTAACGACCTCCACTTCTTTTTTATCACTGGCCAATGACGCTTTGGCACATAACTCAGACAACTCAGCTTTTTTTACCATAGCAATAATTTATTTCAAGGAACCTTCTCCTTCTACCCACAACTTATCTTGGATTGTTTTGTTTTTAGTATACATAACAATCTGATCACGTATCAATTCGTCGTGAAGCTGTGCAAATCTGCATCTGACAGATAATTTTCTTAATGGAAATACGTAATCCTCAATGTTTTCGTGTTTGTCTTGTTTTCTTTGGAAAAAGGAATGTCTGGTGACAGCAATACACACACAGGGCGAAACATGATCATCAAGATCAAGTATAGCTGCTTTGAAAACATCCATGTCTCCCCCAACTCTATCCTGCTTCTGTAATTGGTAATAAATTCGCAAACATTCAGGACCCAAACCCAACATTAGGATTCTTTTCTTTCTTTCTGGAGAAAATGAACCATTGACATCCTCAAGATTCGCAATATAATTGAGGAAGTACTCCTTCCAATCCGTCCAAGCCACAGGTGGATCAACTGCTACTGCCTTGGAGAACTGATGTGCATGCCATGAAATTATGTTTCCCCAGCAGAAGCACTATCACTGGTGGAAGGCATGGTGATAAAGTCACAGCAAAGAAGCACAAATAAAATAAATATTCTGTGTAAGTTCCTTGTAATTGACTTCAAAACAATCTAATCGATTCTTGAAAAAACACTGTGCAGTACAACACCCTTGCACTGTTGAAAGAAATGGTCAAATTAAATACTGTAAACTTTATGATTGTCCTTAAAACTTCTTTTCTGGTTTCCAGTAATTATTTTTCCCTCGGCTCTGATGTAAAGTTAATTATAAAACATAAAATGGCCGCCGTGCCTGACCTCTACGTAGGGTCACGCAGTACGTCACATGCACTGCGCGTCACTCAAAGGTGACTGGGGAGATTGCAGGAAGAATGCAGCGTCTTTTGAAAGAGCGCCCGCTGTGGTCGTTCGTCATTCAATGGATCTTATGGAGCGCGGGGCAAGCATCCTTCAAACCTGAGCACCGCATGCACAGACGATGGAAACCGTTAAAGGATAGCCGGTAAGAGGGTTAATCACAGGATAGAATGAAGACGATCAAAGTGAAATCCTGTCTTTACTCCTTCTAGTTGTTTGCCCTCAGTTCTGTCACTTTGCGATGCGGGGTTCGTTGCTTGAATTTAATCCAAATCTTCACTTGCTCCCAGCATATGCTGTCCAAAGATAACGAACTTGGAAAGAATTCCCACAAAAGAAATCCCACATCGGTTGTCATCCGGACGTCGCTAAAATTGTAGGAACTTCCTTTACACTAAATAACTTGTAAATCTTCTTTATTCAAGTTTGTAGCAGGATAATACAAAAAGGGTGCTGCTGCCTTGAATCACAACTCAGACTGAAACCTAAGCATTCTACATTCCATGAACTACTCTATTCTAAATGATGCCATACATTCTTTATTCTAACAATTCATTCTAAAAGAAACTAATAGGTTACCACACACCCCATGTGGCCCGTCACCATTGTAAGCAATCCAAGTTAGAGCTCCAACTATGACTGACACCCCAGAAGAGATGACCAGGAGCTGTAGCAAAGACAATGCTTCTTTGGCACACTCAGTAGCTTAGCCTAGTTTTAGCAAAACTGCTCTTTGCAACCCCAGTCAACCTGCAAACTGTCTCTAAGCAACATGAGCACCCAACGAGCTTGTACCATTGGAAGGCTGCCTCAACATCAGCAGACCCTCATGTGCCACTGCTTTAAAGAACACTGCCACCTGAACTTCACCACAGTAAACATCCCTCCTCACTAAGACCCTGAACTTCTCTGAGAGCCCATGAACACATGAGGTTAAGATTAACTGTGATTGTAACTCTGAGTTTCCACAAACAGATTCACCCCCTGCTGAACACCAAGTGCTTATTGCTTAAAAATAACACACATTTACTATGCAAATTGACTTAATAATAAAAGAAGTATTTTTGTTAAAAAATAAAAACAAAAAAAGAATTAAGCTACTTGTACATTATATTTTTCCACATTCCAATAGTAACCTTGACTCTTTGTCCTCAGTAGTTACTGAAAATCAAAGCTCAAAGATGAAGAACTTTGCAGTTCAGTTAGCAGTATTATCAGGTTCCTGAATGTTCAGGGCCAGCAGCAGATACTTGTCACAAAGGGTGCCTGAATGCCCCTGGGCGGTGCAGACCTCTCAGAGACCCGGCATGACAGCTACTACCCGTAACATGCTTTGTGTGCTTTGGGGCACATGCTACACGGGTGTCAGCTTCACACTGTTTGCTTGTTTGGTGAGCAGGACCTCCTCTTACTCATCAGTGTCCTTATTTTTGCACAACTATCCAACATTTTATTTTTCTAATGGGCATAACCACCAATTCCTTATATGTATCACTGTCTTGACACATTGGCCTGGGCACAACTATGGTGAGTGATTTAACTTCATTTGTTTCATTGACTATATTTTTTATTGATTACGTTTTATGGTGGGATTTTCTAAGATCGGTTTCCCTTTTTGAAGATAAATTTATTTTAACATGCACAGCACATGATTTAGGACTCCTTTCTCGCCATTTTATTCAAAAGAGCACCAAGAAATGCCAGTGACTCAGAAAGATCTGTGTTAGACGTGAATCAGGGTATTGTGATTTTTGGCCACACTTTACCTGCACGCATTTTGGATCCTGGGTGGAAACATACAACTCCATCTCCCCATCTTCACCTTTGGGTACTGCGATGGCACACTGGGTTTCCATGTAGAAATGCTCCTGCCCTCCCATGTGTATCTCCCCTAGGAAGACAAAGAGAACAAATGTGATCAGCCGCTAGCTTGGAATTCCATCAGGACAGTCACTGGGTGGGCCACCAACGAATCCCTAATGTCTTCCTGCATATATATTCTCTGGGTGGTCATGATCCTACTGCTCAACTGTAGCTGGTGCTGGCCAGAGTCAAATGAGAAAAAGATTCCAGAGAGGCAGCACTGATGTCAGGAGTAGTCCCTCTTCCCTTAGACTGATACAGCAAGAGATGATGTCATGGTGATGGTCATACCTTCCTGTTGCAAAGCTCAAAAAAGTGAAGTGTACTGCTTTAATGCAATCCAAAAATAATTCTGAACAGAGCAGAGCCTCTGAATGTAGTAAATATACAGGTGTGTGAACAGACCAGTTGCCATAGAATTTAAACCATTGGTGGTGTTTGAATTCACAAGCTGTGAAAGAGACCATTTTGAATATGATTCACATACTACATCATTCCGCAATTCCCATGACATCCATCTACCTAACAAGTTTTGATTGTATTAGATTAGATTAAAGATTATTTAGGCTCAACTGCGTGTAATTTTGGCATGATTTAGATTTTAACTCTATAGCAGTTGGTAATGAGATGGTATGAGGGGCAAACTTTGCAGTGATGCAAAAAACATTAAAATCTATGTTGCAACATTGTAGCTACTTGGGTAATGGGCGATGGCGATAACAGACTTTGGACCAGCCAATATTATGAAAGTGCTTTTCATCATGCCAAATATGGAAGGAACTGTTAGTCTATTCCTTTTTAAAAAATCATGTTAATATGTTTTTAACCCTATTGCAATATGGCTTAAGAAGATGTTGCACTTGTTTTGCTGCTTATGTAATAAGAAAGGTAACTTTATAATTATAAGAAATTGGGTTGCTGGTTGACTGGGGTGTGAGGGAATAACCATTTAGTAAGAGGGGGACCAATGGGTAAATGTAAGTAGAGCAGTAGGGGAAAATCAGAAAAAACGAAACAACAAGAATCTGCTCTATCTATCTGTTTCTAGGAACGCAATAAACTCAACTTTATTGTGTTCTTTGAAACAGATAGGTAGAGCAGATTCTTGTTGTTTAGTGTTGACTGGGGTGTGAGCCCTAGTCAAGCAGCAACCAAAATCCTTGTCAGAGAAAAGCGCAAGCAATCTCAAATTAACCTTTGCTCACCCCTTTGGTAGATTGGCACAGAGCAATGAGGTTTTACTTAGAGGCAATGTGCAACACTTCAAACAGTAAAACAATGAATACACACCACAAAAGGAGCCCAAAACAGATTTATAACAATACAGGATTTTTTTATAAATAAAAAAAAACAACGCTAATTAGTAGAACAAGAGATATTCAATTTGAAAGATTTTAGTGAAACTAGTGCTAAAACACACAAAGTGCCAACTGTGGATGGAACAAAGTCACAAGTTTAGGTGATGTAGCTTGGGCTGGGTACAGGGACCCAGTCAGGCCAGCTGAACAAAATACCTTAAATCCCAGGTTGCAGAGCTTTGTTTGGATCCGTGTCGAAGATGCATCGCACAGCTGAAGCCATGCGTTGGTTCCAAGATACGGGGATGCTGCAGTGCGAAGTCCTGTTGCTTCAACGTCGAGGATCCCGTTGAATAGGTTTGCAGTACGAAGTCCAGCGTTGGAAATGCGGCACGCAGCTGATGATGCATCGGTTCCGAAGGGCTGTGAGGCTGCAATGTGGAGTCCATCTTTATCGTTGAGGCTGCCGTCGATGAGAGATGCGGAGGCCTACGCTGAGAATGCGGTGCGCAATGGCAGTTCCGAAGATGATGCGAACTGCGGAATCAATGCGAGTACTTGTGATGGGCCCAATCCACACAGCCGAGGCGAGTTCTGCCTGGGGATACGCCTCTCAGCTGAGAAGATCAATCAATCAATCAAAGTACTTGTAAATCGCGCTACTTACCCGTGAGGGTCCCAAGGCGCTGAGGGGGGGGGGGGTTGCTGCTACTGGTCGAAGAGCCTGGTCTTGAGGAGTCTTCTGAAGGCGAGTAGGTCTTGGGTCTGCCGTATGTGGGTAGGGAGGATGTTCCAGGACTTGGCGGCGAGGAAGGAGAAGGATCTGCTGCCGGAGGTCGTTCGGGAGCGACGGGGGGAACTGGTGCACAGGGCAGAGGGGAGGGAAAAACCCAGGAAACAAGGAGGCAGCAAGGAGGCAGGAACCAGGCAGTCAGGTGACGAGCAGGGGCATGGGGGCGACCTGCCTGCAAGCAGGGTCAAAGGTCACAAAAAAGCGCCGAAAGGTCACAAAGAAGATGCATCGGTTCTCCTCAGGGATGAGCTGCAAAGCAGAGAAGATGCGTCTGTTCCACTGGAAAGCACCTTGGGTCCACTCCCAAAGGTCCAGGACTGGAATGGAACCACTTGGCAGAGTACATTCAGAGATGGCAGAGTACATGTGCAGGTGCAAGGTTGTTGGAAGCCTGGTATGTCCCTGAAGCTTCAGATTAGGTAGTCAACCAACTAGCCCTTGGAGTCACTCTGGGTTCAGGAGATGCAGGTCCCGTCCTTCTCACCCTGGCAAGAGGACAGCAGGTCCGCACAGGAGGGCAGCAGTTCCTTTAAAGCAGGAGTCCAGCAAACGGGCAATCCTCTCAGCAGCGCAGCAGTCCTTCCTGGCAGAGTATACACAGCTCCAGCAGTGTACTGAAAAGTTGGTGTCTGATGCCCCCTTTTTATACCTTGGTGGCCTGGTTCTAGAAGGTGGGAGAAGCTTCTTGACAGTGGTTCTGAAGTGCCCAAATGCCCTGCCCTCCCTGCCTTAGCTCCAAGCTGGCTGGTGTGACAATGCAGGGTTGTTAGACCCTTTATGTGAAGACAGGGCATGGCATATTCAAGTGCAAGTGAGGCTTGGTCCAGCTCCTCTCTCCCATCCTGCCAGTGATGGCCCTACTAGCGACACCTAAGCTCCCATTGTGTGCGGCTGTCTAGAAGGAATACACAAAACCCATCTGCCAGCTGCACCCAGTCATGTAACCAGAGACAAGCTGCGGGCACAAAATGGCTAAGGCAAAAAAGCCACCTTTCTAAAAGAGGCATTTTCAGAATTGTAATTAACACTCTGACTTCATCATAAGTTAGGAGTTTAAATGAGGATTCCAGAAACACCAACCAGGAACCAGATATCTCTTTCCATTTGGAAATTACACTTGTAAAATGTCATAAGGCAACACCAATGCTATCCTTTTGAGGGCCACACCTTGCAGTAGTGAAAAATAAATTCATGAGTACTTCACTACTAGGACATGTAAAATCTAAAAGTACATGTCCTACTTTTTAAATACATTGCACTCTGCCATCTGGACTGTCAAGGGTCTACCCAGGTCAAAAATGGCAATTTTTACTGTACACACAGGCTTGCAATAGCATGCCTCAGACATGCTAAAGGACTACTTAAGTAGGTGTCACAATCAGTGCAGCAGGCCCACGAGTAACATTTGATTTGCAGGCTCTGGGTATGTGTAGTACCAATTTACTAGGGCTTTATAAGTAAAAAAATATGGCAATTGGGTATAAGCCAATAGCACGATATTTAGAGGAGAAAGCACATGTACTTTAGCACTGGTTATCAGTGGTAAAGTGCTCAGAGTCCTAAGGCCAGCAACATTGAGATTATAGAAAAATGGAGGAGGAAGGCAAAAAGTTGGAGTGGGATAACCACCCTAAGGCTAACAGTTCTATCAATAATTGTGTCTCACAATTATTCTCATATTGTTACATTGGAAAGTGGAATAAAAGTTAGTTGCTCCATTTCATTTCAGGTAAACTTACCAGAAGTAATTTGGAATGAATTTGTTCTTGTTTTAGGGGTTGTAAGTTTGACGTATATGCTACCATGCAAGCAGCAAAGCGGTGATAAATACTAAGGGGTCCATTATGATATCGGGCGGATTGCCTCCGCCAGGCTGGCGGAGGCAATCCGCCCGATATCATAACCAGATTTCCCCCCGCCATATTAGGACGGCTGGGGGGACCACGGCAGACGGAAAGACTGTCCGCCGCAAGGAATAATATGGTGGCGGTGTCTAACAGACACCGAAAGCCATATTATGATGTCCTGTTTTCAGTGCCTTTCCCGGCGGCGATGCCGCCACGGAAAGGCATGCGGTCTTCACTCTGGGGGCGTCCTGCGGACCCACAGAGTGAAGTACAGGTGGGGGGTGCACATGGGGGTACCTGTGGTACCCCCCTTCATTATCATTTACAAAGCTGCAGGCACCGCGCGCTGCCTGCCGCTTTGTAAATGACAATGTGAAAGTGCATTTTCAGCGTTGTGGCGGGCGGTGCAGAGAGCACCGCCCGCCACAATGCTGAAAATACAGGATGTGCCCGCCACTGTGGCGGAAACATCCTAATAGCACCCCCGGGAACCCTGCCCTTATGGCGGGCGATCCCGATTTACGATGACGGGCGGACTTTGCCCGCCCGTCATCCTAATGAGGCCCAAAATATTGTTAAGTGGACAAATGCTTACTGGAGATGTTAGAGTGAAACAAAAACAGCAAAAATATGTAATCAAAACTGCTGTTCCAGCAGCGAAGAAACTCCAATATTATTCCAGTTACAGTTTTAGAAAGGCATACTCCTGCGCATTTATTTATCATAATCTTGGCAATAGAAAGTCCTGCTCTTCCTCGTCCAAAGAGGGGAAAACATTTGTTTAAAAATAATTGCTTAGAGCTAGGTGTCTGTTTTGGGAGGGTTCACCCCTTCCCGTTTAGGGCTATACGAGGAAGTAGAAGGAAGGCAGAATATATATGATGAAGCTAGGTTTAAAACTAAAAAATCAATCATTATGAAGTAAATGTAGCTTGAAAGAAATAGTGGGAAGGTATGTATCTATTGAAAAAGTCCATCGTTCGAAAAGTAGCATTTTGAAAATGTCATATTTAATTTCAAACAAACAATGAGACTCATTTACGAGGCCCCTTGCGCCACCACCGTATCACTTGTTTTGATGCTCCAGTGGCGCAGTATGCCTGCCTATATTTACAAGGCCACCTAAGGCCACCCTGCATGACTTTTAATGGCCATTCAAGTATGGTCCCATTTCACTTATTACTCTGCACAAAAGGGGTGTTCCGTGGGTGTTGCTGTGGTATTCTCATGCAACTTCCAAAGAACCTTACACATTCCCAGATATACAAAGTGCAGTAAACCTGGGAATACGTCAGAATCCTATGCCTCCCCAGGGAAGGCGTAGGAGTGGCGCAACAAGGAGAAATTCTTTTTTTTTTCCTCATTTAAGGAGCAAAACGCCATTAATGAAAGTTTTTGTACCGCCGGCAGGGGCTGATTGGGTCATGGGGCACCCCCTATTGCTCCCAACATATCAAAAAAATGTGGGTGCCCCAGGTGGGCACTGGCGAACCCACTGTAAAATAATGTCCGGCTCCTGCCTGGCATCTAGTGTGGGTTCGGACTGAGGAACCGGCAGAGGCTGTGGAGCTCCTCCCGTAGCCCAAACCTATTATAAAGCAGGAGCCGCTCATTTGTTATTCACTGCTCCATGCAAGAAGCACCTCATTATGCATTGCAGGGGCTTTTTAGTTGCAATGTGTGAATTTATAAAACATAAATCAGATTCTCATTATTGGTTACTTTTTGACAAAACCAATAGGGCGTGCCCTTGCCATGCACTGCTAATTACCTCACATATTACATCACTTATAACATGTTCTTTGGCACCAATGATAACATCAATGCAAATATTGAAATTACATAATTGCTGACAAAATTGTGCATGGTGTGGGCACGAGTTATAGTTATTGTAGGACATAAGTTATAGTTACTTGACATAACTAACTGGTGAATTTCAGTGGTTTTATTAGTTTAAAACAGTATATTTTAACTAGCATTTTGACCTAACTATATCATCCCTGAATATACATATAGCAATATATACATATTTTTCTGTATTCACACTTAGAACTCTATATGGTACATATGAGAGATTCATGCCCTACCGGCAAGTCAACTACCAGAGTTACATCCCTGTCCCCGGATCACATATCCATGAGATTGTATTTCCTACTACATACCCACAAGACATACAAACTTTCCCGTATGAGTGGGCAGTATAGACCTGGGAAATGTCTATTACGCAATATTAAACTGAGTTCTCCTATATAATATATATATTTTTCCTTCCTTTTAGTAGACTATGCCTTCTTTTGCATGTATCAATATCATTGTGAAGTAACAATGTTGTCATTATGCAATTATGCCATTAGTGCATCTAATATACTACCAGGCATACAGGCAAACCCACAGGAGTGGCCAAAATACACATGGGAAATGGTGTATATAGCACTAGACTGTGTTTTGGTTCTTCTCTTTTACCTGGTTCGTATGTCTTATCAATGGATTTCCCAGATATTCAAATGCATTACAACTATTCAGATGTTAATAATATGTCTGACAGAATGTATTTTGTTCACAATGTATTTTTTTCACGAGTACATTGAGAAACACCCCACTACAAAGTGGATGTTATTTTGATTTTCCTTGGCATTTCCACCAGTCGATTCTAATGGTGGCCCTTTGTCTATGTTTGCTCACCACTTATGTGGTGGAGAAAACATGTATAAAGTGTGTGAGCAAGGGGATGGTGTTCCCCGTAATGCATTACTGGAATAAAATCAAAGCCTGATAAAATCTACTGAGAGAGCGTGATTACTTTTTGGATCTAAAAAAAAAACTATGGCCTAGATGTAGGTAAATGTGAATTATCGATTCATAAATACCGAATTTTACCGATTCGGTATTCATGAATCGGTAATTCAAATGTAGGTGGAAATTCGGTAACAAATATCGAATCAGTATGATTCGGTATTTACCGATTCTGTAATTACCGAATCCATATTTGTCAATAGGATTCAATGGCAGATACCGAATCGGTAATTACCGAATCGGTACAAATCCCGAATTTACAAGGGGGACAGGGTGTCTCTTTGACACCCTGTTGCACCCCTGTTTCTGGCTTGTGTGCCATGTGACACACAGACATGCCCTTAGGGCATGTCTGTGTGCCACATGGCACAGGTGTACATGTACAGATGTGAATGTACACAGGAATTCGTTATTTACCATGGAATAGTATTCCATGGTAAATAACGAATCGGTAAGGGCCTGTGGCACTGATTACAGTGCCACCTACATATTGATTTACAGAATCAGTAAATTTACCGATTCGGTATTTTACCGACTCTGTATATTTACCGAATCGGTAAAATTACCGATTCTGTAAATCAATGGCCCCCTACATTACAAATCCCAAATACCTGTCGGTAACGGCTGAAATCGGCCGTTACCGACCGGTATTTGGTGAGCTACATCTGGCCCTATATCTGGTAAGCTTCACCGGGACTCGCTCCATCTACCACGGGCTGAGTGGGGCGGAAGAAGCACAGTGTTTGAATTGTTTAATGGATGCCCCTTAAAGACGGCCGGCCGGCCAGCAAGGACACACAATGTGAGACTAACGAAAACCCGGAAGTAATTAGAATTATCAAGAAATCCTATGGAGAAGTGAGAGGAACAAAAAACCTGAGCCTTTACTTGATCCCACCGTGAGCCGGAACCAGATTCTGCTGAAATTTGCCAAGGATGATCTGGGAAGAAGAAGATCCCCGGCAACAAAGCATATACAAAAGCAGAAGTCAACCGCCACAAGCCGCATCCAAAAGGTAAGCGGCCCATGAGCCGTAACTTGATTCAGCCGTGAGCTGCTACCTGATCACGTGAGAGTCTGCTCTGAATTACCTGGGAAGAGTAAGGTCCCAAGCAACGAAAGGAACATGGAAACAGCAATCAACCGGGACGAGCCGCATCCCAGAGTTAAGGGGGAGGTTTCAGGGGTATTGAACAGGATGGAGGACGCTGTCAGTTTCTCCAGCACCCATTAACCCCACTTTGACCACTTATATCTCTGGCTGACGGTGTATGCGCACTTGTATTTGTATTTTCTTACGGATACTGGGCTACGTATTTATACTGTTTAAAACAATCACTGATACTGAATTTGTACAGGAATAACTAATTTCTTTGATATTAACAAAACTTGCGAGAACGTGTCACTGCAAAAGACACGCATTGTATTATATCCAGGATTTTCCACCAACCAGGATTGTTTATTAACAGTTTTTCTTGCCTGGCAGTAGAAACCCTCCATCCAAGGAGGGGGTGTTGGAGATTTAATCAAGCACCACAGTCACAGCGTTATTCCACCCTCACTTTTAGTTTTTTTTGTGCAGGTTTCTCTTTGCAAGTTTGTTTATTAGTATATACACACGATGGATGAAGAATCAGAAAGACGGATAGCAGCACAAAGCTTGTTCGCAGGAGCTCCCAATAAACAGCAACCTGCTAGTATCCCAGCAATAAATGACACCTCATTTCATGATAAACGTAAGAAAATGGAAAAGCTAAAAAAAACAGAAATATCAAAGTGGTGGGAGGCCATATCCTAGCAAGATTACATTGACAAGAATATGGTCCCACGAGGGCTAAGAATATACACCACTCCATTGTACAAATCGCTCAATCCAAAAAGCTCGAAGAATGGTCACAAAATTCTGCACAGAGCTCCAAGAATATGTTGACAATCCTTAAAAGTATGATTTATCAAGAAGGACTAGCTAGGTTGTGTGATTGGACTCAATGGGTACGCATGTCGGCAAACCAACTGGTTTGGTCATGAAGCCCTCACCCACCAACCTAGTTGGTGGCATGCTTCATCATCGGGCCCACCACAGTGACACCGAATGTGTCCCGGGTGTGCTGCGACTCAAGATTACTGAGGAGCTGGTATACTCACTGAGTGTGCAGTGTAGGTGAAAGGAAGTGAAAAATTAAAAGCTATACAGGGGTCCCAGTACCCAAGGGTATATGGATAGACTTTAATTACTGGGCCCCTGTTAGCAGCTAAAAAGGCAAACGGACGTTTTGGAGTAAATTATGACATTCTTCGTCCTGTGTGGTCTACATGTTTCAGCCAGGCCTTTTGACCAATGAGTATGTGTGAGTGAAAATAAATAAATTTAAGTGAATTGTGAATTGATTAAAAAGTGTTGCACTCTCTAAGGTGCCTTACGTGTAAGAGGGGGATTCCCTCTACTTTAACTTGCAGTTTGCTGTTAAAGCCTCCTTGGGTCACCTGGCAGGGAGAAAAGACCGAAATTGTCGGTCTTCATGCTCCGTAGACCTGTTGTCCTGCTGCGGTGTCCCGGGCATTAAAAGAGCAGTGAAAAAAAGTGAAGCAAGTCACCAGAGACCAAACTCTCCAGGAGAAAACCACAACCAAAGAGACTGAAAATGTTACAAGAGTGGTCCTAACTTACAATATGGAATCTAAACAAATAGCCAAGATCTTGAACAACAACTGGAACACCTTGAAAAGAGATTCAGTTGTTGGACAGGAACTGCCCAAATGCCCTATGATAACATACAGAAAAGGGAGGTGTCTAAGGGACGTTCTAGTCAGTGGAGACGTAACCAAAAAACACAGAGGACCTCAACAAAGCCTACAAGGATGTTTTCCTTGTGAGCACTGTAAGGACTGCAAATTTAGTTACATGGTGAAAACCTACAACACACCAAGCACTACCAAGAATATTAACCAATTTTTGACATGCAGTACTTCACATGTAATTTATGTGCTAAGATGCCCCTACGGGATGAGATATGTAGGGAGCACGACTTTTACAGTGAAAAAAAGAATACTTGAACACCTTTGGACCATTAACAACAAGGACCCCCATTACCGAGTGGCCCGCCACTTTGAGGAATACCATCTTTCTAATAGTTCATTACTGAGTTACTTCATCATTGAACAAGTTCAATAGAATAAAAAGGGTGGGGTCAAAGTCCTACTTCTTAGAAAGAGAGAATCATGGCAAATCATTGATTTACAGACCAGAAGCCCGTGGGGTCATAACCAGGATGAGGAACTGAATATACATTTGCATGGTGATTAGGGAAGAATAAGACCATCCTTACTGTAAAAATGTTTAGGCTTGGAACAATTGCGATATATTATGCAAATAAATAGTACTTATGCTATTGCCTAGTGTGTTATTCATTATAAGTGTTGAATTTTAATCTTTATCAATTTTTTTAATCATCTTTAATGTTTTATTTTATTTTTTCACAGGAGGAATGGAAGAGGCCTACTGACACTTGAAGAAACTGTAGAAGTCGCCTACCCTTTTCTTGACCACTTGGAGGAATTGGCACAGTGCACGTTGGAATATAATATTATGTTTCACTTTTTAATGAACACTATTATTGTAGAGTTATAGGTGTATATTTATTTACACATAGCACATACATAGGTGAGGGAGAACCTGGGGTTCCAGGGTTTGGGACTGTGACCACCAACTTGTATATTTCTGATATGTGCTGTGTCAGAGATCAATCACTGTGACCTAGAAAGGCAAACTGGTATCTATACTCATTCAACAAGGCCTTCTGCAGAGAACATGTATTGGCGAGTGTGCAAACAGTTATCCTAACAGGAATTAAGTTAAGGATTAAAGAACTTAAATGGTGTACACCAACTTAGATAAAAAGATAAAAAACATAATAAGATTTATTTTTAAAGAAGTAACAAAGAAAGCACAAACGGCTGTAGGGAAAGGCATTGGAAAAAGACATAATCTGATGGGAAATGCTAAATAGATGGGAAAATTGGCAACCATGCGACTGCGACATACAAACTCTCTCTGGGGACCTATACTTGAATGAGGTCAAATGCAGGTTGGTGGATGGCCCCAAAGAAACATTTTAACTTCTGACTTAGCCACATTTCTAGAGGAAGAAACTTTTTTTAAATGGGCAACCAGACAGGGCTCAATGAGGCTGCAAACAATGACTGGATGGAACTACTGTTCTCTTTAACGTTGTACCAAAAAGAGATGATAAAATGACAACATTGTATTCACTGAGGTTGAGAACTTTCAGGGCAAGCTTGTGGGTTGGCTCATTACCTCAGTGGAAAATCTGATTTTAACAGTCTGAAGTTTTTCACATGTTTTGGTAGCACTTCTCGCCTAAAGACAAATCCTCAAACCTTCATGATGGACTCCTCAGACTCTAGTTCACTTCTCCCAGTAGCGGGGGATGGATTGCTCAGCTTCAATTTCCACTGACTGTCATCAGTACAAACTGCTCAGCTGGAATTCCTACAGGAAGGCAAAAGTTTCCTTTATGCTAGGACCTTCTGTTTCATTCATCCGTACGAGGGAAGTTCAAAGGTAACGTGAAGGCTTGAATTATAGGGCCTTACCCCTTTTAATCCCGTGAATCAGCAGGAAACTTGTGCTACCACTTCTGGAGCAAAAGTCTGGAAGCAGAAGTGCAGGCAAATCAGGAGACACTACTTTCTAATGGTACGTTGCAGGAATTCAGGAGTTCTTCAGGGCAGCACACTAGATGGTCTTCTCGCTTCTTCAGATCCATATGGATCACTCCTTGGAATGTGTCAAGCACGGTGTTATATATGGTAAACAAGCCAGTCATGTATGTTGAGATCTAGCCAATCATAATGAAGCTCTTGGACCAACCTCTCAAATCTCTGCCTCAAACTGATGCTCTGCTTCGCCTGAGAACATGCATTCGGACAACAAAACCGTTCCAGAATTCCATGCACAAAAGTAGAGAATGTTGACTCAGTGTCTTAACCGTGTAGAGCTCTCTCCTCACCCTGATGTCCGATACTGATTGCTGGTTGAAAAACCAGGAATGGCTGAAACCTTCCTACCTGGCACAAGGTGTTTAGATAGATCATGTACTGTCAGTAGGCAAAATTGTAATTGCACAAATTTCATTTGCTTCCGATTGCAAATTTGGCGCATAACTAAAAGTATTCTGAACAAGCACAATCCAATAGCTGCGAGTTGGTCTGAAATCATGAAGGGAATCTTTCCGCAATCCCTAGTCTTCCAGCTACTTATGCTGGAACTTTTCATGCTAGGACCCATGCTGCACCGCATTGCAGATGCTCATCAGGACTGAACCTGGCCTGCGGTTGCTTGTGTCTCCATCTGGAATGTCCATGGCCTGGCATTTCCAGATAGACTTTCCCTAATGAGAAACACCAACTATAATTTCCATATGGCTGGTCTATTATTCCAAAAAAAACATGATTGTATGGAATGCGACCTGACATAATTACCAGTGTATGAAATGAATTCAAGCATTTCTCCTGCCAACGTTTTGTTTCTTCCCTTCAAAAATATTGAACCTGAATTAACTGTGGATGGCTTAGAGATGCCAAGCTAACTAGGCATATATAGTTTTCTAATGAACGGTGCACTTGAAGTATTAAATATGCCGGTTAAAATGATAACAAGACCAATCTCACCTTCGAGGATGTGATCAGAATCTTTAAGGCCTTGTTCGATATCGCCATGTTCTAATCTCAGGATGGGTTTATGAAAAGAGTCTGCCGCAATAGCTTCCTGGAAATTAAAATACATTTGGGGATAATGTTATAAAAGACCAATTCATTAACACATGTCTAGCACATTTTAACTAGGCCTGAGCGGTGAACATGGTGTACTGCCGCCTTTTAACCCCTTCACTGCGGGGTGTTTCCCCCCCGCGCTGTGCGGGAGGGAGGGGGTCCGCGCACGGCGCCGCTGTGCTTGTGACGAGCTCAGCTCGTCATGAGGCACAGTGGAGCTGCACTCATGATGAGCTGAGCTCGTCACAGCCACACCCGTTTTGGAACGTTCAGCACAGCGGGGAAATTATCCCCACGTGCGAACGCTCCAACGGCCGTGATGAGCTGAGCTCGTCATGAGAGCAGCTGCACTGTGCCTCATGACGAGCTGAGCTCGTCACAAGCACTCAAGGGGTTAAATAAGGCACCCATTCACACTATACTTAGTGTGAAAGGGGAGGGCATTGGGAGTTGCTGTGGGCGTTCTACTGCAACACCCATTGATTTTGACACTGCCCCATTTTACAAGGGTGGCGTAAATATGGGCCTGCGCCAAAATTAGGACCATGGAAAACCCGGTCTTACTCCTCGTTTTTGCTGTTTCTGTGTGTGCTGTGTTGTGCAGCGCACATAGCAACAGCAAAACGCCATTGATTGTTTATGTGCAGGAAGGAGTCCCTTCCTGCACATAAACAATCATTTAAAAAAATGACGTTTTGCAACTTCTATGTGCGCTGCTTTAAGCTGCAGACGTAGAAGTTTGAAATCGTCGCTTCAGATTGTTTATATGCAGGAAGAGACACCTTCCTGCACATAAACAATTACTCCCTCAACACGGGTACCCTTGCACTATGGTGCAAGGGTACCTGCGTTGGCACTAGGCAGCTAAATTTAGCACCAGCGCAGGGGGAAAAGCAGCACTGCACCATATTCTTGTAAATATGGTGCAGACCTGCATTTCTAAAGTGACTGAGCGTGTTGTTAGTCTTTTTGGATTAACAACACTCTTCGCCACTTTCCCACCGTGTTTTATTGAAAACATGCTTGTGTACCCGTTATAGTGGCAGGAGAGCAAATGTCACATTATTAAAGTGCTACAAAAAAACTAAAGCCATAACATAAGCAATTTCCCCACCACAGACTAGCAAGGAAAATCTACTGCAATAAAGCCATTCTCTGGCAACCATCTTTACTCAGCTCTGCAATGGGACATATAAGAACAGTTGATAGTATATTTAATCTAATCCATTGCGAGTAACAATCCGAAAGAGTGTCTAATAGCACAACGTTGTCATCACACCTATTGGGTTTTGTGTCAAGGACTGGACGCATTGAAGGGCTCTTTGGTTTCCTTATGGATTTCCTGAGGAAAGGGCGGCACAATTCCAGCCTGCACAATAACATACACGTGAACAGCGTCAAGCATCTTCGTAAGAGTGCACAAATAAGGAGGAAGTAGTCACAAATGGCAGAAAAAAAAACCTCAACAATCCGGATAATTTTTGATTGAAGTTAAGAGTTAAAACTTAATATTTAAAACCTGTGTTGTATCTCACTTATTTTCCCCCCCTGTGCTCCAGCGCGTGGTACCTTCTCATCCCCTGCGCGTGAACTCCCTCTGAGTTCTTTTCATCCCCATTGGTTCCCCCAACATTCCATTCCTGCCCGGAGTTCACCCCCTGTGACATCACAAGTCACAACTGATGTTCTGCTGACCCACGCATCTCCACCGGTGTGGGGCTGTCATAATAAACCTTACTTTATAACCACCACTGCCTCCTGATTGCTTTACAACAGTGGCGACGACGAGCGGATACCAGCAGAACTACAATCTCACACCGGGGTACATGTTCGAAACAGCTGACTGATTTAAACGCTGATGAAATTGGTATTCTACTGATAGATCGGAAAAATTTCTCCTACCTTTGGAATTCCGGTGCCTGCGCCTCATCGTCATGAGTGGATGAGGACGAGAACCACGTAACTGTCGTGGTATGTGGATGCCTATTACCTCAGCCGAGATTTCAGAGTCTCAAGACGTGTCTCCTGTGGCGTTTTTTCGGAGGTAGGGCCGAACGGCATTTGGGACTTTCTGTTCATGTGTGCCGTCTGAAGGTGTTCGACGTGTCTCCAGGCAGCTGTTGAGTTTGCGCGCTGAATTTCCTGTCAGCTGTGTATGCGTCAGCCGTGCGCATTCTTCAAGGAAATCCCTGTCAGTTGTGTTCGCGCTCAAAATCCATCGCACCTGCGCATGCTCGGTGACGCGTGACGTCAAAAGGTACTTCATCCGACCCATAAAGCAGGGCATATCCTGGATGGGATATTTTCCAACGACCCCAGAGTAACTGTCTCCATGCCGGTACCGATAACTTGGTCCGACCATTTAGCAGTTCCTTTCTCCCTGGACATTCCTTGCATGAAGGATAATACGGGTACTAATAGGAAGTGTCTCAAAAGAAGCTTTAGGAATCTTACGAGTGAGGCTCTGGCCCCTTTCATTCCAAATGTCAATATTATTCTCCAGCGGTCGGTGGATGAGGCGGCTCAAGAACTCATTGTCTCTATGACCAAAGCAGTAGATGAGTTAGCCCCCTCCTTATCTAAATCTGTGGCGCGACTTAAGCCTACAGCCCCTTGGTTTACGGATGAACTGAGAGCCCTTAGACAAGAATGTAGAAGGAAAGAACGGAGATGGCGCAAATCGTGGGATCCCAAGGATCGAGAAGCTTATAAAGGCCTGTTACGAGAATATAAAAACAGAGTTATTAAGGAGAAACAGGGTCATTTTACACACTTAACCTTTTCTCTTACATCATCTAAAGAGCTTTTTAAGATCGTAGACTCTCTATGCTCCCTCCAGGCTCCCGACCCTGTTGTTGTTTCTCAGGAGCTATGTAATAATATCTCAGATTTCTTCTATAAAAAAATAGATGATATCTATCTAGCTCTACAATCACAGAGGATCTCTTTGAGTGAGACTAACTCCTCTAGAATTAAACTTCTCGAATCCTGGGAGGCTGTTGCCCCTCAGACCTTTCATCGGTTTCCTGCTCTTTCCCTGGAGGGACTCAATCTCCTCCTAGATAAAACAAAATCAGCCTCTCCTTTGGACCCGGTTCCTTTGAAAATACTAAAGGAACATAGGGACATCATTCTTCCACCGATGTTGGAAATAATGAATGGAGCCATGGAACAGGGTATTTTTCCTGCAGCATGGAAGAGAGCTGCAGTAAAACCTCTTCTCAAAAAGTCCACATTGGATCCGGGCTTACTGCAGAACTTCAGGCCAATATCCCTTTTGCCGGCTCCTGCTAAGATGTTGGAGGCCCACTTGAATTGTCATCTCTCCAACTTCCTTGACTCTTCAGGGTTCCTGGATGGGTCCCAACATGGCTTTAGAAAGCTTCACAGCACGGAGTCCGCTTTGACCAAGGTCACGGACAATATCCGCCGGAAGGTGGATATGGGTCAATCTACCGTGCTAGTCCTGCTGGATCTTACAGCAGCTTTTGATACCCTGTCTCCCTTGACTTTAACATCCAGGTTAAGGGAGGCAGGGGTAGCAGGGCCGGCTCTCAGTCTCCTGAGCTCTTTTCTTCACCAACGAGAGCAGCGTATAACGCTGGGAGACTTCCTCTCCCCTGCAAAGTCTTTGCAATGTGGGGTGCCACAAGGGTCGGCCTTGAGCCCGACCCTGTTCAATATCTATGTGGCCCCCCTTGCAAGACTAGTAAGATCTCAGGGGATGGAGGTAGTGTCGTATGCTGACGACACGCAGATTATGGTGTCCCTGACCCACCCTGTGGATGTCGCCGCGTCCAACTTTAGGTCCTGCATGCAACTTGTTGCAGAGTGGATGATTTTCAACTCCCTAAAGTTGAACGGCGACAAGACTGAAGTCCTGGTCTTTGGTAAAGACCAGGGCCTGTGGTCAGGTGAGTGGTGGCCTTCATCTCTGGGCATCTACCCCACTCCGACACAATCTGCTAGGAATCTTGGCGTCATTTTTGATACCCGGCTTTCCATGGAACTCCAGGTCAATAGGACCGTGGCCACCTGTTGGGGTGTCATTAGGACTCTTAAAAGAATTGTCCATTATCTTTCCCCTCAGGCACGCAAGCAGGTTGTTATCGCCCTTGTTGGTTCACGGCTTGATTATTGCAACTCACTCTATGCCGGGACCAACAAGGGCCTCCTGCAGCGCCTGCAGGTTGTACAGAATGCGGCGGCGCGTTTTGTACTGGCCCTGCCCTGGCTGTCATCTATGACCTTGGCCAGGAAGAGTCTCCACTGGCTCCCTATCTCTTCAAGAGTTTCGTTCAAACTTCTCTGCCTCACGTACCGTGCCCTGATGGCAGGTCCGACTGACGCTTTGGGATCCTTGCTCACGAGGTATGTTCCTAACAGATGTCTACGCTCATCAGAGCTAAACCAACTGGTGGTTCCACGCGCTAAGAAGGCTAGATGGGGGAGCAAGGCCTTCTCCATTCTTGCACCCCAGCTATGGAACATACTTCCCCTGGAGATCAAATTACAGCCTTCCCTTGATCTCTTCAGGAAAGCGTTGAAGACCTGGTATTTCATTAAAGCATATCAGTAAGCTCCTGTTTTTGACTGCCCCTGCTGGGTTGTTTTGAGTTAGGCGCCTTGACGCCCATTGGGCATAGCTGCGCGGTATAAAAGCCTGTTCATTCATTCATTCAAGCTGCAGACGTAGAAGTTTGAAATCGTCGCTTCAGATTGTTTATATGCAGGAAGAAACACCTTCCTGCACATAAACAATTACTCCCTCAACACGGGTACCCTTGCACTATGGTGCAAGGGTACCTGCGTTGGCACTAGGCAGCTAAATTTAGCACCAGCGCAGGGGGAAAAGCAGCACTGCACCATATTCTTGTAAATATGGTGCAGACCTGCATTTCTAAAGTGACTGAGCGTGTTGTTAGTCTTTTTGGATTAACAACACTCTTCGCCACTTTCCCACCGTGTTTTATTGAAAACGTGCTTGTGTACCCGTTATAGTGGCAGGAGAGCAAATGTCACATTATTAAAGTGCTACAAAAAAACTAAAGCCATAACATAAGCAATTTCCCCACCACAGACTAGCAAGGAAAATCTACTGCAATAAAGCCATTCTCTGGCAACCATCTTTACTCAGCTCTGCAATGGGACATATAAGAACAGTTGATAGTATATTTAATCTAATCCATTGCGAGTAACAATCCGAAAGAGTGTCTAATAGCACAACGTTGTCATCACACCTATTGGGTTTTGTGTCAAGGACTGGACGCATTGAAGGGCTCTTTGGTTTCCTTATGGATTTCCTGAGGAAAGGGCGGCACAATTCCAGCCTGCACAATAACATACACGTGAACAGCGTCAAGCATCTTCGTAAGAGTGCACAAATAAGGAGGAAGTAGTCACAAATGGCAGAAAAAAAAACCTCAACAATCCGGATAATTTTTGATTGAAGTTAAGAGTTAAAACTTAATATTTAAAACCTGTGTTGTATCTCACTTATTTTCCCCCCCTGTGCTCCAGCGCGTGGTACCTTCTCATCCCCTGCGCATGAACTCCCTCTGAGTTCTTTTCATCCCCATTGGTTCCCCCAACATTCCATTCCTGCCCGGAGTTCACCCCCTGTGACATCACAAGTCACAACTGATGTTCTGCTGACCCACGCATCTCCACCGGTGTGGGGCTGTCATAATAAACCTTACTTTATAACCACCACTGCCTCCTGATTGCTTTACAACAGTGGCGACGACGAGCGGATACCAGCGGAACTACAATCTCACACCGGGGTACATGTTCGAAACAGCTGACTGATTTAAACGCTGATGAAATTGGTATTCTACTGATAGATCGGAACAATTTCTCCTACCTTTGGAATTCCGGTGCCTGCGCCTCATCGTCATGAGTGGATGAGGACGAGAACCACGTAACTGTCGTGGTATGTGGATGCCTATTACCTCAGCCGAGATTTCAGAGTCTCAAGACGTGTCTCCTGTGGCGTTTTTTCGGAGGTAGGGCCGAACGGCATTTGGGACTTTCTGTTCATGTGTGCCGTCTGAAGGTGTTCGACGTGTCTCCAGGCAGCTGTTGAGTTTGCGCGCTGAATTTCCTGTCAGCTGTGTATGCGTCAGCCGTGCGCATTCTTCAAGGAAATCCCTGTCAGTTGTGTTCGCGCTCAAAATCCATCGCACCTGCGCATGCTCGGTGACGCGTGACGTCACTGAAACGCAGCGTGGCGGCCATTTTGAAAAAACGTACCGAGTGAAATTGATTGTGCTGTTCAAGCCCAGTGCTCGAGCCCGGCCAACGCCCTGTATTCGTGGAATCTTTCATAAAGTGTTCATAAAAGGGCCAATTATTATACTAATGAAACTGAGTGAACTAAACATTTTACATAAGACTATATTGAATTAAAGTGACAAAGTTGGAGCTTTTAAGGTTACTGCTGAGAACAATTCATAAAGAGAAATTTAAGTGACATTCACCAGCACATTAGAACGTATGACTGTGAAAATTTGAGCCAATAGTTTGTCCACCACCATGTGTGCTCTTAGTTCCTTGAATCTTTCGCAACCTCAAGCATTTCTACCTCTCAAAGGTGCACCATGCATGCCTTGGAAAGAATGGAAAGAATACTTCATTAATTATATTGAGACAGTGAAGGATGATGATTTCACGGCTGTGAAGAAGAAAAAAGTACTTTTGTACTGTTTGGGTCCAGGTGGAGTTAAGACCTACAACAACATAGAGAAGAAGGTGAGAACGGGTGATGATGTATATCAACATGCACTGGATGATCTGGACGATCATTTCTCACCAATTGTGTGTGTCGCAGTCGACCGGTACAAATTCTCTAGAAGGAAGCAAGGGAAGGAAGAAAGCATCGAAGATTACGTTGCTGCCTTAAACAACTTAGCCTTAACCTGCAGATTCGGTGCACTGCAAGAAGAGTTTGTGCGTGATCAAATAATTATGCACGCGAGCAACCCCAATATCCAGGACAAACTTTGGGTCAATGGAGAGGCTTCTTTGAAGGAGGTTGTTGCTCTTGTCAAGAAAGCTGAACTTACTGGCAGATGCGCCAAAGCAGTCATGGATGAACCTGTGGAAGTTAAAGCTATAAGATCCTCTAATGCAACCGAACTAAAACACAAAGGAAACAAAAGAGAAGTGAGACATAAATTTCATAAAAGAAGTGAACCAAGTAAACCAAAACATAGCAGTGAAAGACGTGGTAGTACTAGAGACAATGAGTTTGCTGAACTTAGATGTTATCATTGTGGATCTCCAACCCATTTAGCCGATTCAAAAAAGTGTCCAGCCATACATCAAAAATGCTTGTCATGTGGAATGACTGGGCACATTGCCAAGGCATGCAATAGAAAAATGTATAGACAAAGCAGACAGGTCCGACAAATTCATGAAGAGAGTGATTCCACAGATGAAGATTCTGAATATTCTGACTCCGACAGCGTCAGTTATGTCTTCTCTATCGAATATGATGTGTTAGAACTCACGCCGACTAAGAAGAAAAAACCCATGTGTGATGTAAAATTGGGTGGTGTGACAGTTAATCTTATGGCGGACTCTGGGTCTCCCTTCACGATCATCAACGAAAATGTGTGGAAGCAATTCACGGATAAAGTTGGCTCAGCTCTTGAAAAATCAAAAGTCATTGCCAGAAGCTACACGGGAAACAACATAGAATTCTTAGGAACTCGTGATCTAGAATTTGAATTTAAAAACAGGAGAGCATTTTCCAGACTTTATGTTGCTAAGAAAGGCCCTTCTGTCCTTGGCTGGAGTGACCAAGTGGATCTGGGTATCATGCTCAATCCCAACAGTGATGATCCGGTGTTGTCTATTAATGATTCTAGTAAACTGGCAATACTAAAAGACTTCCCAGAAGTGTTCTCAGGTAAAGTTGGTCTTCTCAACAGCTTCGAACATAAAATCGAACTAAAAAACTCAGCTGTTCCTTGCATTCACAAGGTAAGACATCTACCAGTGTCAGTAAGAGATGATGTCCAAGCTGAACTAAACAAACTTGTCAAAGATGGTATTATAGAAGAGGTGGAATCGGCGGAGTGGGTTTCCCCCTTGGTTGTTGTGAAACGTCCCAATGGGAAAATTAGACTTTGCATCGATCTCAGGGACCTTAATAAGAACATTATTGTAGATCAATATCCCCTATCACGTATTTGTGAAATGTTTAGTGCCACCAATGATATGTGTGTATTTTCCATTTTAGACCTGAAATCCGCGTACCACCAAATTCCACTACACGCTGACAGCAAAAAATTCACAACCTTTATCACACCCTTTGGTTGTTATCGGTTTACCAGGGTACCGTTTGGATTAGCCTCTGCTGCAGCACTTTTCCAAAGGGTCATGACATCCATTCTGGAAGGTGTTGATGGCATAAGGTTTTTCCAGGATGATATCCTGGTCATGGGTAGCAACCAATCGGAACATGACACACGCCTTAGGCAAGTTTTTAACAAATTGAAAACGCATGGTCTAACTGTAGAACTAGACAAATGTAAAATCTCACAAGACAGAGTGATTTACCTTGGGCACACCATCAGCCAGGAAGGCATTAAACCCAAACAAGGTTTAGTGGACGCTATCCTCAATGCTCCGTGTCCCTCAAGCAAAGAAGATGTGCGAGCTTTTCTTGGCTTGACGGAATATTATTCCAAGTTCATTAGGAATTTCTCAGAAAAGACCTACAGTATAAGACAATTACTGAAAAATAAAACCAAGTTTGTCTGGTCACCTGATTGTCAGGTCACCTTTGATACCATCAAAAAGGAAATCAGCGAGGCACCCTTTCTCAAAGGTTTTGATCCCAAAGCAGAAATCTATCTAACCACCGATGCTAGCAACAAGGGAATTGGTGCAGTCCTAGCCCAGTAGGACACATCAAACCAAAAATGGGTTGTAGCTTTTGCCTCCAGGTCACTCACCTCTGCAGAAGAAAAGTACTCGGTAATTGAGCGTGAAATGCTGGCCTGTTCATGGGCGCTCAATTACTTCAGAGCATATGTGTGGGGATATGAAATACATCTTCGCACAGACCATAAACCGTTGATCAAGATACTGTCTGCCTCGGGTCTACAAAATGCTTCACCAAGACTGAGCAAAATGTCAATCAAGCTGTTGGATTACAACTACACGGCGGAATATTGGCCAGGAGTGAAAAATAAAATTGCAGACTTCCTCAGCAGACTGCCTCTGCCTCACACTGAAAGCATGACAACACAAGAAGAGGAGGAGAAAGTGGCTCTGCTCTTCAACACTGACCTGGATGGAATATCTGCGGAAGAATGGAGTCAACACATGTCGCGTGTCTCAACGTTGCAAGAAGTATGCAAATTCGTCAACTCTGCATGGCCAGAAAAGCGCAACCTACATGACAATTTCAAAGCATACTGGGAAACAAGAAATGAACTCAGTTGGGAAAACGGTGTGTTATACAGAATGGGTAAAGCAATAGCCCCAGTCACTCTCAGAGACAAAATTCTAAAATTGTGTCACATAGGCAACCTTGGCATCACCAAGACTAAGCAGAGAGTCAGGTCAAGTTACTGGTGGCCGGGTATTGACAAACAAATTGAGGTCGAGGTCAGGAACTGTGTAGAACGCTGCGACTCTGACAAAACCCTCAATACGTCAAAAATCAGTCTCTCTCCAATTCAACCCCCCCTAATGGCATGGGAGAAATTGGGCTTAGACATTGTGGGGCCCATCGAAGGACATGATGGAGAAATCAAGTACATCCTAGTGGCGACAGATCATTTCTCCAAGTGGCCAGAAATTAAAATAGTCGATGAAATTGACACCTCAAAATTCATTAATTTCTTTGACAAACTATTTTTCAGTGAAGGATTACCTAAATCAGTACTCACAGATAATGGTCCGCAATTCTGCTCAGAGGCATTCAAGTCGTTTCTAGCAAGGAACTGTATCACTCATCACACCACTTCAATTTACCATTACCTTCTGGATGGAACTCAGAGGGAGTTCTTTCCATCCCCATTGGTTCCCCCCAACATTCCATTCCTGCCCGGAGTTCACCCCCTGTGACATCACAAGTCACAACTGATGTTCTGCTGACCCACGCATCTCCACCGGTGTGGGGCTGTCATAATAAACCTTACTTTATAACCACCACTGCCTCCTGATTGCTTTACAACAACCTGTTACAAAAGAGAGACAAGAATCAGAGACAAAAAGGTAACTAAGTGGGCAGACAAAGGAAAAATCATTCCATGTGTGAAATTTCTTGTATCTTCACTTTCTGTCAGCCACCTTCTGGACTCTGCCCCACAATTCCTGCAGGTCATTCTTTCAAGCAGCAAGGTGTGAGATTCAAGGACGCACTATCTTCTCTCGCATTACACAAGGTAAGGGAAACGTGTCAGCACTGGTGAGACCCGCTCTGAAATATACCAGAATGTCCCCTTCATGAAGATATAGGGATGCCGCTGGAACAAACAAAACAAAAAGGTGGACATGGGCTGAAGAAGCATCTTTCTAAGAGCACCCAATTAATATGAAACCTTCCCAAAGTATTAAAAATTGAAGGCACCCGTGAAATATTAGGGAAGCTCTAATTTCATTCTGGCAGGGATGGCCCTGAAAGTAAACGAGCTCTAAATGCTAAAAAAATATGGTTTCACCTGTGAAGCAGGAAAGACAAGATGAAACCTATATGCTGGGCAAGAGAATGAAAGGAATGCTGTCTCCGTTCATGCCTGGAGAACATGCGGCCACGGCTCATTCCTGTTCTAAGATAGAACATTTGCCAATGCTTATTAATATCAAAAAAAAAATCAAAATAGTCTTTATTCGATATTTTTCAATCATGAAAGACATTTTACAGATAAAAAAGAAATAGTTGTTTTTGATACCCATCCCACAATTCCACAAGGGAACAGGAACCACGATGAATCATTTTATCATACAGAAAGTACAAGATAAAAATATTCAATATACAATAAAAGTAGAATAAATAACACCCTAACTCATCCTATTTACATTTTTACATATTCTTAAGTTAATCCTATATTTTTTAAAAAGACAGTTATAAGAAAAAAGAAAAAGAAAACAGGTATAAAAACAATTTCATCAATATCAAAATTACAAATTATCAGTTACTAATGCAGTGTACATAGTTAATCACTTAATAATATAATATGCAGAGTTAATAGCAACAGACGACGGAAACTCATGATTACTCCAGACTCATTTTACGTGACCGAATAATCCATATCCAATGCAAAAACTTTGACATGGCTATAACAACAGGCTGTGATGTATCAGTTCTTAAAACCCTAACAGCCTCATTTGCAGTTCTTAAGCCTAGCTGGGCACAGATCGGTTTTAGCCATGACCGTCTGGGGACATTATATTCAGGGCAAGCAAATAGCACATGTCCAATATTTTCAGTTTGATCAGGGCAGAAAAGGCACCTTGGGCTTTGGCTCTTATGCCATTTCTCAGTTAGGGCATTTAAAGGTAAAGTCCCTACCCTCAACTGATGGTACCTTTTCCGGTCCCCTGGTACAGTTATCCAGTCCCAGTAAGGTTCAAGGGCTGGTGCATGCTTAAGTTCTAGAAAATCGTTAGTGAAAGATCGTTCAATATGATTTCTAAAACACTTTGTCTCAATCATGCTCCAGTATAGATCTCGAAGTACCTTTTTTGGTGGAAATACATTGTTTACAGGATCGTCCCACAATTGGGATAATCCCATCGCCCTATATATACTTCTTACATCTCTCAACCAGACAATTTTACACCCTTTATCCATTGTTCGAATCTCTAGGAATCCTTGAGCATACTGAGAAAGTTCTGGGGTTACCCAAAGCCTTCTCCAGTAGGCTACAGGTCTGTATCTAGCCATATCCTCAAAGCTATGGAAACCCAGATCATATTTTAAGGGTATCAAAGGTGTTGACATTGGCAACCCAGTAATGTTACGGAGGAATCTATTCTGTGCTATCATCAGCTTTGTAAGATTACTGGGCCCCCAGAGTTCAGCTCCATACAGAACTGCCGCTCCTACCTTTGCGTTATAAATTTTCAAGACCGGTCTGATAGGTTTAGTCTGTGATGCAAAAAGTTCCTTAGTAAGAGCTCCAGTTAATTGAGCATGTCTTGTCGCTAGCTCATTAGTGTGTTGTTTCCAATCCAAATTATAGGACAAATTAATTCCAAGGTACTTAAATACCTGGGTCTGTTCAAGCTGAACACCGTCCATAATTGCCTTCCCTCTAATATGTCGCCGTTTATGCAGAACCATGAATTTTGTTTTACTTGTATTAATTACAAGACCATGATCTGCACAGAATGATTAAAACACTCCAATTGCCCTGTTGCGTCTTAGATATCAGCAGGGTATCATCCGCAAACATCAACAGGGGTATCAGTCTTCCTGCCAACTTAGGGGCATCTGTTGGTTGATGTTCGAAGTATCTGATCACCCTGTTGATGTATAGCGAGAAAAGCGTTGGAGCGAGCACGCAACCTTGGCGTACTCCCTTCTCAATAGGAAATTTATCAGTAACACTACCCTGTTGGTTCCATCGCACTTGTGCAAAATTATTTTCATGCGTTCTCATTAGTAAGGACAGAATTTCATTGGGGATACCCTGATTTTGGAGAGTATTCCACAACTTGTGGCGGGGGACTAAATCAAAAGCCGATTTTAAGTCGACGAAAGCAGCAAAAAGCATCCCCCCCCCCCAGTAAAACTACACGCCAGTAAATTAAAACAAATCTAAACACTTGATCTATGGTACTTGTATGGCTACGAAAGCCTGCCTGCAAGGGTGACAGTATATCCTGTTCATCTATCCACCCATGGATTCGCTGGAGTAAAAGTCTAGCCAAAACTTTCTGTATACATGCGATCAGGCTAATAGGCCTATAATTGCCTGGATCCGAGCATGCCCCCTTTTTATAGATGGGGATAATCTCGGCTCCCTTCCAGGTCTCAGGAATAGGCGAGCCCTTCGCGATACCGTTTACTAGCAAGTGAATGTACGTGGCCCATAAATCTTTATCGTGCATAAAAAGGTCTGCTGGAACAGAGTCTAAGCCCGGTGCTCTGGCTTTAGGGATATTATTTAGTATTTTTAGGACATCAGCTTTGCTGAAAATTAAGTGGCTCTCCAGGGTATCTACTGGGGCCACATGGTCCTCTCCATCAGTTTCCTCAGCAGCGAACTGGGTCGCATAATGGGATACCCATGCTTCCGGTGACACATGATTCATGGGTTCTCCTCTTATGGCCCCCCTTCCCCATTTTACGATGTTCCAAAAGGGCGTCATAGATCTTTCATTGCTTGCTTTAAGGAGATCCCTCCAATAGTCTTCCTCCCAGTCCCTTTTTGCACTTATTTGGGCCTTATTGTACATAACACGTGCTTCCCTTATTTTATTTATATCTTTTGACTTAACAGCGACAGACAATGCCTTATAAGCACCCCTGCACGATTTGTCGTACCACTGGTCTTCCTTTCTTACTGGCCTACGTTGCTTCTTAGTAACTGTTTTAACAAAGAAAATTTTTAACCTTTTAAAAAATTCATCATGGATCCTACTAACTTCAGATAGCTGAGTATCCATAAGGCTTATACTCCTTACTTCTTTAATGGCCTGGGTTGTTAGATCCCTCATAGCAGTTATGCTTTCCTCACTTGCTGCACAAGTTGCCCATCTGATGCGTCTGGTATCATTTGAGAGGTTTATTTGGACATTTTCCCTCAAATCGTCTTTTCCCAACACTCCATACATTTTAAATGTCAAAATTAATGGATCATGGTCGCTTTCCACTCTAGGCTCTATCCACATATCAACAACACTGGCCCAATTCTCTTTGTTAATTAGGATATAGTCAATGCGACTCTGTGAATTTCCATTGGAAAAAGTGGTAGCACCGTGTTTATCCGAGGTCACTCTTCCATTGGTAGCCCACAAACCAAACTCAACGCACAGAATTTTTAACTGTAGTGCAGCCTCAGACCATTTTTTAATTGGTGGTAAGGAAAGCTGAGGGATATCCCAGATATAGTCCTCCTCTATCGTAAGATCTACATCGTGGTTATCTAAGGGTTCAAAACAACAATTAAATCACCTCCAACAATAACATTTGCATTTAAGCAATGTTGTTTTAGAAGGGAATCTAGCAAATCAACCGCCTCCGTGGGTTTACCACCTGGTAAGCCCCTTGAATATATATTAAAAATATAAATGTCCAAACTGAATGGCCGCTGTAGCTTGACCAACAATATATCAGGGCTATTAGTGGCCAATTGAACCACTGAATAGTCGCTATTTTGTTTTACCCATGTCACTAGACCACCTTTAGGTCTTCCCCTTTGACTTGGTGTAGCCGGGACATAAAAATGTAGATATCCTTCAACAGGATCTGGGTCTAATTGCCAAGTTTCCTGGAGAAGGATCACATCCTTATGATCCAGGAAAGTTTGCCAGTCCTGTGATGGTATCTTGCTTTTCAGACCTGCAATATTCCAGGACGATAGAATATATTGGCCAAACGCCCTGTCATTGGTAGGTTCATTATTGGTAGGTAAGCTAGCCCTTTCTTCCTGGTTGAGATGGTTTACACCTACCTTATCCACATTTACAACCATTTTAGAGATAAATTTACATTTAGATCACTTCCATCAATATAATCAAGAGGACCAGTAAAATGATAATCATTACATATAACACCTAAAACCCCCTGTGTACTACTTGAATTTAACAATAGATCAGTTTTTACAGAGTTTATCTGAGCTTCCACTTCCCCCCCTAAACAACCTCCATTAGGGGTAAAGTGATCAGTATAAAGATTACTTCTGCACAGTCAATCACAGGCATTTAGGTCTGATAAAGCTTCGTATCTGTTTCCTAGGACCACACCCCATTCATTAGGAGCAGCCCTTGGTCCTCTGTTATTTCTCCCAACTTCCCACAGCGGGCCAGGAGTTTTTGGAAATGTCACATTCTGTTGCTCCCCATAAAAGAATTTTAAAGTGAGGGGAACAACAGACCCGGCTCTTCTTTGTGGGGGAAAGATATGATTTAAGACATTGGGTAGTACAGCAGCATGGCAAAAAGTCACTATAACACAATCTCCTTTGAACCTTTTGGGCCGATTCCCAATCCAAGCAACTCTTTTGACAGACTTAATTTCACATGCAAGCTGATGCTTGCCTCCTGGTGCCATTTGCATGTTAGTTGTAAGCCAGAGCAGTGCCTTGCTAGACAAAGATGCTGGTGATTCCATTTGAGTATCCGTTGGCGGAGGCACATTGGTCAACACCAATACCACTGGCGAAGCTTCTTCGATGAATTGAAGGGGATCTAAGTCCTGACGTGTTACTGTCGGAATACTTATTGTCAGTGGTATTCCATCTTTTGTCACGGGCTGATTATTAGAATTAGTCCCATTTTGAACTGGACATTCAGGGAGTATCGGCCCGTCCTCTTTCTCTGCCGAACTCCCATCCTTAGACTCGACTGGCTTTACCATTTGTGACACTAGTGTAGATAAATTGTCAACCCCGTCCACAGTCTTTATCTGAAGAGCACCCATTCTTTTTAATTCCGCATTAAGTTTATCGATCTTAGCAACTAGCGGCTTGATAATGGTTTTGATTTTTGAATCAATGATATCAGCTATTTTCTGCAACAGATCATCCTCATTATAGCTATTATCCTGATCACTTTTTTCAAGAGTATTATTTTCTCCTTCTTCAGTGGATTTTACTTTGTTTTTCCCTGTGGGTGGAGATTTTTTCTTCCTATTTCCTGATCGTAAACCCGACCGTTTTTCCTGCACTCTTCTATGTCTTTTAGCAGGTCGGGCTTCCTGTTCAGGAGATGAAGGATCATCAGGTTTATGTTCCAAGGTCACGTACTCAGAGTCAGAAATGGCTTCTAAATCTGGAGAAACTAAATCTACTTCATTATCTAGTATAAGGGTATTCTGCTGGTCCATATTTGGATTAGAATCGACCATGAGATCTATCAGGTCAGTAGAGACATCCGGAACTATAGTGTTTGACTGGTGGCTGCTTTGAGTCGGGCTTAATGGATGTAAATCCGGAGACTGACTTAAGCCCAATGACTGTCTCCTTTTATCATTAATTTTGCTCACAACTTGGACCATATAGTTTTCTATAGTCTTGGTGTTCGGTGGGGGCTGTTTTTTGGACATGTTTTTTGGCATGAGGAACTACGTTGTTGATTTCGCCGGGCAAAAACAGGTGATACAGGCAAACCCCAACGTAACAATACTGTTAAGGCAACTAGAGTCACAAGAGCATTCAAAGAGGAAAATAGCCTGAAACAGGCAGGAAAAATAAATTAATAATAAAACAAAAGGCTCCACTTAGCAAACATCCGTAGCAGTAGATAATCAATAAACTTATTTCTTACTTGGATGCGACCAAAAAAGGGGGGTGGCCCAGTCCAGTCCCGGCCAGTCTAGGACTGTCTAAGACTGTCCCGCCCTTGTCCCGGGCTTAGCCCGGCGCCGCCCGCGCGCGTCCCGCGACGCGGAGGAAGCCGTGCTGTTTTGTGCGCCTCCGGTCGGGTCAAGTGGCGTGGGTGGGCGGAGCTAGCCCAGCCAGGGATTATGGTGCCGGTAGTCCCCCTGCTCGTCAGCCGCGTCCGATGTACAAAGCGGCGGTGGGGGGGACTTGCAGATCAAGGCAGCAGCGCTCTCAGTAGCGCGGACCCCA
Source organism: Lissotriton helveticus (assembly GCF_964261635.1). NCBI lineage: Eukaryota > Metazoa > Chordata > Amphibia > Caudata > Salamandridae > Lissotriton > Lissotriton helveticus. The sequence continues at coordinate 1,915,523,661 of NC_136067.1, read as the reverse complement.
GCGGTAGAGTTTCCTCTGTCCCTCGAACAGGCAGCAGTCACTGTACGGATGTGGCAGGTAGAAAATGCGGTCTCCCACTCCTATGTGGAAGCCGCGCTGTTTTGTGCGCCTCCGGTCGGGTCAAGTGGCGTGGGTGGGCGGAGCTAGCCCAGCCAGGGATTATGGTGCCGGTAGTCCCCCTGCTCGTCAGCCGCGTCCGATGTACAAAGCGGCGGTGGGGGGGACTTGCAGATCAAGGCAGCAGCGCTCTCAGTAGCGCGGACCCCAGCGGTAGAGTTTCCTCTGTCCCTCGAACAGGCAGCAGTCACTGTACGGATGTGGCAGGTAGAAAATGCGGTCTCCCACTCCTATGTGGAAGCCGCGCTGTTTTGTGCGCCTCCGGTCGGGTCAAGTGGCGTGGGTGGGCGGAGCTAGCCCAGCCAGGGATTATGGTGCCGGTAGTCCCCCTGCTCGTCAGCCGCGTCCGATGTACAAAGCGGCGGTGGGGGGACTTGCAGATCAAGGCAGCAGCGCTCTCAGTAGCGCGGACCCCAGCGGTAGAGTTTCCTCTGTCCCTCGAACAGGCAGCAGTCACTGTACGGATGTGGCAGGTAGAAAATGCTTATTAATATTTATCGCCTGCTTCAGTTTCTGTTTGTCTGCATTCATAGTCATGGAGTTGCCACACACCTAGTCTTCCACATGCCCAAAACTCCAGATCAGGATGGATGAATGATTCAATATAGTTTTCCGAAAATTCACTTGAGTGAATAAAAAAAAAAACGTACTCCCAGCGGCATCCAAAGTTAAGCCCAGGAATGTGAACGATCCCTGCTACGAGTTTGAAGAATTTGACATAGTAATTATAGTATTAAGAGTTCATAGTTTCATAAGCAGTCTTGTCAATCATGTGTTTCATCCTTGCATGACAGGTATACCTAAAACCTTGGGGATGAGTGCAGTGTTATTTTTACTTGTGAAAAGCTGTGAAGTCTGACTGTACCTTTAAGGTGTATTACTGCTTATGGTTCTAATTAAGGATACGGGGCCAAATGTACGGCCCTAAATTGCATATGTAAACGGGTTTGTGACCAGTTTGCGCATGCAAAATGGCCCAGGGCCATGTACCATTCTTAAATAGCGAGTCGCAATTTATGTGTGACTCGCTATTTAGGAATTGCGACTCGCTATTAGGAAGGAGCGTTCCCTTCCTAATAGCGTCCGCAAAGCAATGTATGAATGTTTTGTGACCGCAATTGCGGTCGCAAAACACTCGCAAATTACCACCCTCTTCAAGAGGGTGGTAATGCAGTCGCAATTTGGAAGGGGTCCCCAAGGGACACATTCCACCTTGTGACTGTCTCTAAAAATATTTTTAAGGGCAGGCAGTGGTCCCGGCAACCACTACCTGCCCTTAAAAAATGAAACGAAAACGTCATTTAAAAGCAGTCCCAGACATGGTGGTCTGCTGAGCACAGCAGGCCACCATCCCTGGGAGGCCTGTCATTCCCAATGGGCTCGCAAATTGCGAGAGGCTCATTAATATTCACGAGCCTTGCAATTTGAGACCCCATTGGGAATCGCAAACAGTGTTAAACACACTGTTGTACATGCCAAATAGCACCTCGCAAATTGAAAGTCGCAAATGAGTCGCAATTTGCAAGGCGCTATTTTGCAGGTCATACATCTGGCTCACAATGCATATGTCAAATATATAGCTTAATGAATTGCTTGTACTTGTTCTTTGAATGCTAAATATGCGAATGTATGCTGGGTCTGGGAGGCTTGATGAGGTGTTCTTAGGCATTTTCGCCTGGGGCAGCAAGAACTCTAGGGCTGGCCCTAGTAACAAGTCCTGCATATTCCAAACACTGCTAAAATAAACTTTCACTGGATCCGTCATTATATCCAATCAAGGCTGCTTCGTTCTAGTTTTAAATAATTTCCTGAGCCAATGGGAGGGAGGAAAGGGGGGCAAGCAGCACCGACAACCATTTGGGTGTGTAAACAGCCGCTTTATTGAAACAGGTGCACATCACACTTTATTAAAAACTTGCATTTTTCCTTACAAAACTAAAACCTCTCTAAACATCGAATTACCTGACCCCTTGACATTTCCTCCCCCCCACCCCTACGATCCCCACATGATAAAAAAAACACCCTACAACATACAATACATAACTTCCAATACATTAAATAATACACAATCTTATCACATAACATTAGAACTCCTACCCTCCCAAGACCTACAATCCCATTTGCCTTCCGACAACTGTAACTAATTACCCTCTAATGTAAACTTCCAAACTGCTTAACCTTTCCCCGCTCCTGTTCACCAACTCCCCAAACTTAACGATAAACTACCAAACTCTAGCCAAACTTGGCCAACTTCAAAAACAACTCCCCCAGCACCTGTTCCAAGTGACAACATTACAATAATATAACCCCTATGCACCTGTTCCAACAGAAGCCCCTATCCAAAAACCTCCTACAAACGCCTCCCCAAAAACCTGAGCCCAGGTTGGGTGGGCGGGGCCAGAAAAACCCTGACTACAGCGCTCCCAGCCACCAGGTCACCAGAACCTAAAATGGTGGCTGGGACAGCGCTGATCCCCTACTCATAGCCTTGGGATACATTTTTCAAATTGGGCTGCCTTTGGGCTATTCTCAAGGCAGCCCAAAGCAGCAAAATGGCTGCTCCCTGCTCGCCCCCCTCCCCCTCCCAAATCTGCCCGGGGGGCAGACCTCGCAATGCTCGGCTGCCCCCTAAACCCCCCTTGGGAAGGAGGAAAGGAGGCAAGCAGCACTGACAACCATTTGTGTGTGTAAACGGCCACTTTATTGAAACAGGTGCACATCACACTTGATTAAAAACTTGCATTTTGCCTTACAAGAACTCTAGGGCTGGCCCTAGTAACAAGTCCTGCATATTCCAAACACTGCTAAAATAAACTTTCACTGGATCCGTCATTATATCCAATCAAGGCTGCTTCATTCTAGTTTTAAATTATTTCCTGAGCAGAGTGAAAACAAGACTGGTGATCAAGAGAATACTGAAGAACAGTCTGAAAACTCCGAAAGCAGAAACAAAAATCCTGACAATGGAAAGGAGGAAATAACTCACGATAAGGATGAGATTCCAAGTACCAGCTATGGAGATGTTCCTAACAGAGTGAAAGAGCAGTCAAAGGAGAAAACTGATTCTGAAAAAGAAAAAGACATTAAAAAGTTTGTCATAAATAAAACTGTTGAAGAGACTGAAAGTGAAACTGACGACAGTGAAGATGAAACTCCATTAAGAAAGAGTTCAATAAAAAGGGCTTGGAGAGTGGAACATAACACCATGGAGCCTAAGACAAAAAGAGTTTGTAAAGGAGATAATTGGCCTAAAGGAAATAATGGACTGAGATTTAAACTGGTGAACAAAGAAAGAAACCAAGAAGATTAAGTAAATGAAATAACTAGTCAAAAAGAGTCGCTGGGAAAAAGAATAGAAGTTGTCCAAAGGCCAAAAAGAGTGAGAAGACCAAACCAAATCACCTGAGTGGTCTTATATAGTTCTACCTCCAATTGAAGAAGTAAACAGTAGTCAAGAAAATTTGAACTGCCCAAAGACAGATGGGAAAAGTGAGTAAAGAACTGAATCACAGAGAAAAGAGGTAATTGACCAAGGAGATAAGGTTAAGGTAAAACCTGAAAACCCTGATAAAAGAGAGGGCATTATAAGTGAAAAGTAAAAGCTTGTAGGTGACGCAAGGTCGAAGAAAATTTGTTAGAAAAACTCGCTGTGTAAAATGTCTACTAATGATCATAAAACGAAATGTTCTATTTTTAGAAAATGGTGTAAATCATGTTTGATATGTACAGGATGACTAATATTGATATGGATAATTTTAGCTATTGTCATTCCTTTTCAGGATAACTAAGTGAAGTTGAAACATAATGTGAGTTCAGGTAAACAAAATGTGGAATCAAAGTCTAACAAGCAGCATGTATATATACCAGAAATACATCAGGACAGTTCTATTAGTGATTTCACGAAGAATACATTTTCAAGATTGTTATCTGAGTATGTTAGGACAATGGATGCTAGTGACTGTTAGGTATGTGTAAAGTTACCTGCATCTGTTTCCAAAGGGGTGACATATCACCACCTTCTGCTTACATATGGTGTCACATGTAGTGTGATTGCAAGCCTGTTTTATAATATTATTACTCAAATTCAGATGATGTTTTTGCTAAATTAAAGATAGTAGATGCTATGAATAAGATAAAACCTGCTGAACTATTTGGGGAATTCTTTTTAGAAATAGATGAATTGAGCCATGAGTACGCCTTCAAAAATAATTTGACATGTAAAATGAGAGTTGAAGAGAAAGTATTTTTAGATATGGTTAAAGAAAGGAGAATTGCTTATAAATGTAAAGAAAAAGTAAAGCATGAGAAATCCAAATATTGGACATTTGATGATGAAAATCTTGATGAAAGAAATGTGAATGTAGCTATAAATATAGACACTCCATTGTTAGGGACATTCTGTATTAGAAGAGACAACACTGTGTATGACAATTATTTGGTGGGAGCAAGTCAATGTAAAGACACTTATAGAATTATAGGGGGTTGGGAATTTAAAGGGGGAAAAGATCCAGTTTTTCCTGGCATATACTTTATATGCGGAAACAAAGCTTATTATAGATTACCAGACCATTGGTACGGGACTTGCTATGTGGGTTTGGTCTTTCCTAAAATCTTTCATGTAGATAGAGGTACTAATGGCATACATGAGGTAGGTAAACCTTTAAGTCGTAGAAAAAGAGAGAGTGTTATAGAAATAATAGGTGATGTTTTTGGGTCACTGATACCAGCAGTGGGAATATCTTTTAATGCAAATCGAATTCGAAGATTGTCAACGATAGTAGATCGTTTGTCAACAGACACAGCCGTGGATTTTTATGGTAAACACTGAAATGATTGCTATGAGAACTATGGTAATGCAAAATCGTCTTGCTCTTGATATAATATTGGCAAAGGAAGGAGGAGTTTGTGGAATTTTGAAGGTAGAGCACTGTTGTACCTATATACCAGATAAAAGTAAAAATATAGAAAAGTATATTACAAACATTACAGAGTTGCATAGAGAAATTGAACCACGGGAGGTTGATGGTGTCCTTGAATGACTTGGTAAAAGTTTTTCAGCAGTTAAACATTGGTTTCAAGAAATAGGTAGTTCTATTATAGGTAAGATACTAATTCCAGTAACAGTCATAGTATTTATATTTCTAATGTTAAGATTATGTTGCACATATAGAAGAAGAGGGACTGCAAGAACATTAATAAAGAAAGCAATTCAAGAAAAGCGAGATAGGGAAAGAGAAAAGTGTGATATAGAAATGGAAGAATTTCGAGAAAAAGTCTTTAAAGAAACTAGAGAAGAAGAAACTAGAGTATAAACAGTACTAATCGGAAGAACTTGAAACATGTTTAGATAAAATCTGCAAAATTTTGGGAGATATTTGGTGATAAAATCACCAAAGGAGGGAGTTGATGGAGCAAGGTGGAAAAACAAAATTTTGTATACCCCTTGTGAAATCATACTTCCATAACCATAACTTGAACTAATTGAGTGATGTGTGAAATTAACCAACTTAGAATAAGAAATGCAGCTACACAAATACACGTGGGAAACTAATTTTGCTTATGTTGCAAACATAATTAACTAATTATGTGATTCTGTCGTGTCCTGAACTAATGAGCAGCTATTATATAACCGAAAGTAGTATAAATGTGCTTTTTGTACATGTATTTGTGGCAGAAATCGAAGGATAAGTGAGTATAAATTGCCTAAATGTTGCTTATTTGCTAGGCAATAATTAACCGGGAAACCTTAGTATGGGGGGAGGTAAACAGAAGGGCTATAGTATCATATTTAACATTTATTTGTGTTTGTTTCTATGGTAGTTCCCATTTTTGACTCGTGAGGCCTATCAGAAAATGGAGTCGCTCGATTACTGTGGCCATAAGTGAAATACGCATGCGCGAATAAAGCCGAGAATGAATGCGAGCTGACTGTGCCTGAACAGCGAGGTTCAAGGCCACCATGTCCCGAGAATACAGATGACTGCCAACAACTGTGAATGACACTATTGTATAATGTGGGAACATGTTTAGATATAGCAATTTGAGAACGTGACTAGGCCGGACATTTTCTTAAACAAAGGACCTATTAAATTTTGCTGACACAACGGAAGGCGAATATTAAAAAGATGAGGTTATGCTTATCCACCCCTAAATTGTCCAATCAGAACTCGAGTTTATGCTGATAGTTACTTTTGTAGATAGATAAAGTTAGTGAAAAAGGTATAAAATGTGCTGATTTTACTCTTCTTCAATTTCCTCCAGAGATGCTGTCGGAATGCTGATTTTACCTGAGATGTAAGACTTTGAATAATTTTCTATTTCTTTTGAATAAGGTCTGAACTTTAGGTGAGGTTATTAGTCAGGGAAGTTAGGAGAAAAATTAATTTTGGGAACTATCTGTCTTTTGCTAATACTTGCACTTCTGAAACTAAAATAAAATGTCTATTTCTGAATTTCTGAAATAAATGAAATTAACTGTTTGAAATAAAATTCCTATTATTTTAATGTTGTTTTCTGAATAAAGAAATAAATAAAGTGAATAAACTTTTAGACATGCTAAATTTAGCTTGTAATAAAAATGAGATAAATGGAGAATTAAGCTGGTCTTGTATTTTCCTACGCCTAATTTTTTACTAGCAGATTCGTCGACCATAAGGCTGGCATGTCTAAATAAATGTTTTGTTAATGAAAACCATGGTAAACTCATTTAAACTGCAGGTGTAAATAGTATAAATATACAGTTTTAGTTTAGACACCCCACTAGGATACAGCAGCTCTCCTTTGAATCTCACCGATCAATGACGAAGGATGGAAGTGTTTTGTGAGTGACTCGCGGTGTTATGGGCTCCACTGACGAGTAGATGTATGATTTTGTACTTCAGGGAAAGGTGACGTGGTATCAGAATTTATTTCCGAAGTAGCGCTGCATCAAGCCCAGTGCGCTGGAGTCAGCCGCCCTAGCCGCTGCGCCACACTTCTCCCACAACATTTGAACAAAAGATGTATAGACACTGATTCTTGGTCATAAATGGCTACCTTTTGAAGCCAGAATACAGTTAAAAATTGCAGTTATGACACACGCGGCCGTGCACCACAATGCACCCAACTACCTTGCTCAAAAGTTGTCTATATCAGGAGGTTCGAGATCCAATAGAAGTTCAAAAAACTTACTCCTGAAACCTCGTAGATTCCGGAAAGAGAAAACATACAAGCGCTCCTTCTCTGGAATGGCACCCAGGATCTGGAATGCGCTCCCGCCTGAAACCAGGCTGATCTCCTCCGCTGCACTATTCAAGAAAGAGGTGAAAACCATCCTTCTGGCCAAGATCTCCTGAACACTATTGGTGCTGGGTCGGAGACTCTGCATTGCTTTGTATCACTGTTCACCTGTCCTCTGGCACTATACTTCTAACTTGTTGGTGTCACTACCAATATATGATACACGTTGGATTACTGATTCACTCTCCTGATACCCTCACTCAGTGTTCTCTCTACACTAAGGCTTTGATATAAGCCATTCACACACCCAAGGTGCACCTGAACACCTCTGTGTTGAGATCAATGACTTGTACCGTCTTATATTATTTGTTTACCTGAGTGTATATTGATATGCCTTATGTATGTTACTATTATCCTATCGTGTTAGTGACTATTATACTGCTCCCATTATCTCTGTTCACTCCCACTGCCCCTACCCTGTCTTTGTGAAGCGCTCTGATATCTGTAAGGATCTTGTTCGCCCTATATAAAACTTTGAATAAATAAAATAAATAAATAAATATAATTTGTATAGCCTCTGATGATCTGAACCAAAGTCATCACTTTATTTTCAAATTTTGAAGAAGAAACTCGTATTATAATAGGTCAACCTTAAACATGTCAAAATCTGGCTTTTTTCACTGCTAGTAGTGCAAGTTAATTCGCTCTAAATATATGACAGAATAAAACATATATTATTAATATTTACAAAGTTATATTTTGAAATGTTTGTGTACTCAGATGAGTCAAATGGTGGTTAGGAAAAGAGTTTGAATGGTAGCCTGCAATAAGTGTGTGAGGAACGCTTCACTGAACTCCTGGAATAGCTTTGCACATTTTTTGAAATTTCTTGACATTTTTGACGTGTCTAAAGAAACAGTCAAGAAAATATTCGAAAAGTTGATTCCCCCTGGAGTGCAAAAAAAGTACAAATTCACTTTTCAAAGCTTATTTCTTAGTAATAGTCAACGCATCCACCAGTAGCTTTACAATATCATCCTCATTTGACACGAGAAGTACACTTATGCACAGTAGTAGTTGAATGACTTGTGCTCAGTATTGCCATCCTGTCAGTTAGTTCCTCGTGGTTGTCTCACCTGAATTGTAATAATGTGTGGTTGCTCCTCGTATGTTATCTTCACAGCTTTAGCTGCCCTTTGAGCATGTTCCTGTGTATCAGCAAGAACGCCAGCAATAATGTGCCCAACGCACGTGACCTGCACAGATAAATATATCCAGTTATGCTGATGATAAATGAGGAAATGCAGCAAGGATTTATGGTCGCTATTTCAGCTACAACTACACTAGTCCTTCCGGCTTAAAACAGGAAAGTGCAGCACTGTAATACTTTTTTAAAAATGTGCTTATTATGTTTTTTGTCTAATAACTATAATAATTAAGCGGATGCACAATTTGTTTGCACCTCACCCAATATTTTTCAGAACAAAAGCCGATCTCTGTTTGTGGAAACTCACAATAAAAAAGCCCAGAGGGATTGAAAAGTTCCCACTGTGCTTTGAAATATGATTGTATCACTGTTTATATGACTCACTGGCGGGTATTAGTCACCGTCCATCATTTTCAGTCCTGGGCTCTGCAGGCGTGATTTCACTGTGATTCTCAGAGATTAAATCACAGGTAATTATTTTCTTCGTTTCTTAGCTATGTAGTTCATGGAGATGACCAGTGATGTTCTAAGGAACAGTCTTGGATAATATTACATATATTACACTACTAAAACGTATGAATAAAGAAGCATCAAGTTCAATTTCATAGGATATGCAGCAGGACATTTAGGTGCACACAAGGGCCTCGGTGATATAAAAAGCACCTAGCATAGCTTTATATTCACATGCAAATAATGTTTCTTTCCACAGCCTTGCACCCTCAAATTGCACCTCAAAGAGCATCTGCTATATTTCTAAAATCCGCAATGCATAACTGACCATTACTTAAAACATTTGATTGTCACCTTTCTTTTTTTCTCTCAACTGGACGTCTCCTTCCTTTCCATCCTTCTCTGCGTGCTCTTTCTGAGCACCTGCATGTTCTCCATCGTCATTAATAATGCATTTTTTAAACATCCCAATCTCCCTTCTATTGCCCTCCCCTCCAGCCATCTGCATTAACGCGCCTACCCACGAGGCAATACCAATGGTAATAACTTCTCTTAGTGTAAATTACCACAAGGAAACTAGAGTGAATGCATGGAAGAGTTTGCTTGAGTGCACGCGACTAATCCCTGAAACAATAACTAATGACACCGGATTACCCACTAACCTTGGGTTCCGAAGCTACATGCTGCCAGGGTTAAGAGCTTCAAACCTCATCGGGAGTAGTAAGCGCTATACAAACACAATTACAACTACAGTAACCTGTCTGAACATCGCTAGTCATCTATATTGTTTGTGAAGATGCAAACTTAATGACCTCATCATGACGTGATCGACATTCCTGATTTGGCCGTTAACCCTGGTACAGGCTACATGAACAAGTGGGAATGCAGGAACATTATGGGGCATATTATCAAGGGGTTTATCTCCGCTTTTTTGGCTTTAAAAGCCAAGAAAGCGGAGATAAAATTATCTCCCTATTACCTAGCTGTCGCTAACACCAGTTAGCGACCGCTAGTAGGAGATAGCGACCATCTTGGGCACCACTTTGCATGTCAGTGATATTTATCACTAATGACATGCAAAGTGGGTGTGCCAAGATGTTAGCGACTGGAAACAGTCGCTAACATCGCTATCTCCTATTACCAACTTTTGGAGATATTCGCGCTAAGCTCGAATATCTCCAAAAACTAACACCTGCCCTGAGCAGTTCTTAGCCATGTTATCCAATGGGAGGTGGATAACATGGCTAAGAGCATTAGCTCGGTAATGCATGAATATCGCTGACTTTTCAGCGATATTCATGCATTGCGGCCGTTTTTTATCGCATTTGCGATAAACCTTGATAATAGCAAGGTTTATCTGCGATAATTTCTGACGATGCTTAGCGGTAAAAAATTCGTTGCTAAGCATCGTTAGCGATAAATATCGCTTAACGTTGGTAATATACCCCTATATTTCCAGAGTTTTCGCTCCTAGTGCATTTGAGAATAAAAAAAACTGCCGAGATGTATTGGTGAGAATCAGCAGAAAAATAGAGAAATGTTGAGGAGATCAAGTGCAGTAACATAGATTGTTCCTGTAATGTCCCACATCTCAGGGTCCCTGCATCATAAGACTTTAAAGTCTTGGTACTGCCGCATCGAGAAATCACGAAGACCTCTGGTATGGATAGTTTTGAGAGCTACTTTCCGATGCACGTTCTCCGCTCCCTTAGAATGAGATCTAAGTGTGTTTCATAACGTTTCATATTAAACTATATTGTGTCGACTTTACAAAGTGTCATGTTGGTGAAATTTTAAAACAAACATTGCAATAGGCTACTACCTCAGAACCCTCGCTGCTGGAGGTACCAAGAAAAACAAGGTACCAATGGAGGGCCTCTAACATCCGGGAAATAGATGTTTGTGGCTCACCAGGTGGAGGTTGTTGTGTTTGCTCACTGTCTCCACAAGCAGGTGGCCATTTTATCTCTGAGACAGAGCAGGCAAAAACAATACTCTGAGGCTGGTTGCCCACAGGTTTCATGGGTGCAGGGAGCAGGCTCTTGGATGGGGAGATGGGAAAGTTTTGGGCATTCTCATGAAGCAGGAAACTACTCTTGTTCACGGAAGTCAAAGCTTACAAGGTCAAAGTTTTAAATAAGCATACCCCGCCCAGACATGTGTGATAGCCAAACATAATTCTAAATACATTTATGTCTTTTGAAACTGGTTTAGCAAGGAATGTTCAATGTATTTTGGGATTGTGAGAAGGTAGCCATTTCATGTTCACTCCAGCTCCTTTGACTTTTTAAAGACTTACATTACTGGAGGCTGCCAAACAACCCTCAACGTATGTGCTTTTTTCCTCCAAGAACAGTAACAGGTTAGAACAACGTATCTGGTTCATTTAACCACTTCATTGTAAAATACACACAAATTGTCAATGCCCAATGCAAACACCCAATATTGCCCACAGCAAGGTATTTACCACTCACATTTGGGAACATCAGATATTTGGGCTCAGAAAGAGAGATGCAACACTTCTCAGGTATCAGTGCTTGAATCTAAAATTAACTTGATTTTAGCATTTAATTAATAAATCTGATATAGTCTAATCAACTTGGCAGACATGTGGCCCTCTGTAACGACTCCTGGTGGGCATCGAAACATGGACCCACCCCACGTCGAAAGACCACTCCCGCAAAGTCTGCATCATCCTCAACAATGAACTCTCCATGAAACGTCATGTCAAAGCCGTCTCCTCAGCCTGCTTCCACACTCTCCGCATGCTCCACAAAGTATTCAAGTGGCTCCCCATTTTCACCAGGAGGACAGTGGTGTAGGTCCTCATCATCAGCTGACTGGACTATGGCAATGCCATCTATACCGGCACCACCACCAAACTCATGCAAAGGCTCCAGACAATCCTGAACGCAGCCGCAAGACTTAAATGTAAATGTAAATGTAAATGTCAAGGTATTTGTAGAGCGCACTGCCACCAAGCGGTTTCCTGGCGCTATTACTCATACCGCTGTGGAACCCTTCCCGGCTTTCCCTGTGAAGTGTCCACTCCTGGGCACCCCCAGGGTGAAGCAAGGCATCCTAGCGCTGTTGGGGCCGTTGTGGAGATTAAGCAAGCTATTGCCCAGAGTTGCAGCGTGGGGCCCATGATTAGAATAGGCACCAAGGCGAGAATTGTCAGGTCCGAGGAAATTGAGCCCAAGACCCGCCGAGGCGGGAATTGAACCCTGGTCCCGGGCCAGAACTCTGCATCAGAGTCTGCCGCTCTAACCATTGAGCCGCACTCCTCCACTTATCTTCAACCTGCCCAAAAAGACTCACATCACCCAGCACCTGAAGGACCTCCACCAGCTCCTGATCCAGAAGAGATGCCAGTTCAAGCTCCTGACCCACGCCTACAAAGCCCTTCACGACCTAGCACTCGCCTAGATAAACGACAGCTTGCATTTCCACCAAACGCCTAGGAACCCTGATCCTCACACCTCGTCCTCACACAGATATCTCGCATACTCTGCTGCTGCTTCAGAAGACGCTCCTTCTCCCACCTCACTGCTAAAGCCTTGGAATGCTCTCCACCTCCTCACCACACCCTTGCAGAGCAACTTTAAGAAAAGGCTCAAGACCAGGCTCTTCAACTGAGACCAGCAGCAAGCACCTGGATACCTGGATACCCTCTCAGGTGACAAGCAGTGCTCTACAAGTATGAATTGAATTGAATTGAATTGACAAATACATAAGGGGGACAAAGGGCTAGTTGGATTTCCGGCACACAATCCCCTGGATAAGACTGTTCCTATAAATGGTAGGTCAGTAGGGTCCTGAATGGATCGAGTCCAAGGGATCTGATCCTTCAGAAGCAAGAGCCCTCACACACCCCGAGGGGTGTCATGCTTCATCATTGGGCAGCTCTTCGTTGGGCCGGCGCTGCAATGCCCAATGGGCCCCGCAAGGGGGCTCTTTTTTGGAGTTCTTTAGGCAAGTGTCCACCTTTATGTCTGTAGGATGGGTTAAAACCAGGTGACTGTTCTCCATTAGATCCGACAGACATAAAGGTGGACACTGTTTTGGGGCTGCATTCTATACTGCTCTAACTTCGCAATTCTTGGTTAAGGATTTCAACTCAATTGCAGAAACATTTCAAGAGGGTGTAAATGTTTTAAACATCCTGGTACAGATAGAGCAGCAGTCGAAACTCTTAACTGATATTTCCTTGGGTCCTTGGTGATCTGCCAAGTAGGGGAGTTAAATAGAACCCACTTTAATGTACTCAGGAAGCACAGCATCTGCTTTCTCCAAAGGATAGGATATTTGCAGAAATCTTGGAATGTGGAATTGATCTGGCTTCTTCCATTCTCTGAAAATAGACCCCTTGATCTTGGTGTGAAAAGCAAGAGTCACCGAAGCAGGTTTGGGATATTGAGGGATGAGCTCTTGAGCATCCTCGTCAACTGGGGGAGGCTCCAAATTGCTGCAGATATGCAACAAAATAGCTCTGAAGTCTTCTCTGGAAATACATGTCTCTCCAAAGATACAGGGCATATCCAATTATGAGTCACTATCTGAATCAGAACGTGCATTTAAAGAGTCTTTTGGGACTCTTTTTGTGATAAGAGCTAAGTCCCTCATCAATTATTGCTTGCACTTGTGCTGTCGTCAACTCTTTCCTGAGTCTCAGGAGGGTGACTGCAAAGCTGCACAGATAATTCTTCCTCCTCCCCCTCAGAAGAGGGAGTCAGAGAATGTTTTTGCTTCTCACTCCACTTCCCCTCCATGTAGAGACACAAAATACAAGAAAAAGAACCCCCAAAACTAAGACCTGCAAATGACACAAACCAAACTGGAAAGCCACACACAAGCCCTCCGATAGAGAAACAGAACAGAAAAAACAACCAAGCCACATACCCTTAGAATTGCTATAGAATAATAAGAATGCCCATCTTACATTGAATTCTGCCCTAGTGGCATGGGAAAAGCACCACATAAAAGCAAGAACCCAGACATTGGAAAAAATAACCTTCCTTTTTCTAATCCGAAGAGTTGGGTGGCCCTATAACAACATTGGTGAGCACTTGAATTAAATTACTTTCTGACCTTTTTAAAAAGAGATATTTATAGGACAGTGTCTTGTGCTTTTTAGGGAGCTACTGTCTAAAAACTCCTCTCCCCAGTTTGAATATAACATATGCTGTACCACCAGTATCTGAACTGAAGCCTGGTTGGGATGATGCAGATTTTGGGACTACTTGTGACTAGTGTGTTGCAGATCCAGTTTGACTGTTCCAATGGACTAATGTGTATTAGTCTGTGACCTCTAGACACCCACTGTCTGACCTGAATGTGAATATCTTGCTTCAATTTTCCGAATTGTGATAACGGTCCTACTCATCTCGACTTCTAAAAAAAGGACGGATAGCAATATGGAGTCCAATTACAAGGAATCACCGGTCAACTTTGTTTTCATGTCAGTCTTTCTTCTTGGTAGCTTAGTCTAGTGAAATGTCTAAAATTTGCATACCATGTCTTCAGCGTAGACTGTTTCATCTTGACCGAAGCCCGCTACATTACTCCCAGGAACATCCATTGCAGACACTGAACACACAAAACCTGGAACATGCTCCGCCTCAGTGAAGTCAACAGATCTGTAAACAAAGAAAGCACTGAAGTTAAGGAAGAGTATTTGTAGGTAACTGGTTTCTAATAGTCAAATATGTCTATGATAACATGTTTAGGTCTGGTTTCAATGTGCACTGAGGAAATTCACATCATATACTTTGTCACTGGAATAAGAAAAAAGCAATGCCTCTCAGGAGTTTGAACAGAATCTGATGACCTTTTGGGTGTCACTGGCACATTGTATTGCAGTTTTGGTATTGGTGACATTCGATGTTCCACTATGTGTGTATCCACCTCGCATACATAGTCGATGAAAACATGCTCTTCAGCATTGTTACAGCTCTTGCCTCAGGAGAGTATTGTGCAAAAGTCCATTACAAAAATTCATCACCTATTAACAAACAACATGCTTAGAGTGGTAAAAAGACATACCTAAATTTGCCTCCATTCATACCTTGCATTTGACCAGTTCATCTTTTTTGTTTGCTTTATGAATGCATTGAAAAGAAATGGCAATCCCATTCACCAAAGTAAGCTCTACCTCATCTAGATATGCTGTTAGATTTATTACAGGAAAACAACGCCATGCATTTTTCAATTAAATATTTATACCATACATCGATTGGTAATGGATAGTGGGGAGGTATGTGTCAGGGGCATGGTGGAGGGTATGTGTCAGGGGGATGGTGGAATCATGTGCTGATTGTGTTAATATATAACTCAGCTTATTATTTTCAACATACGTACAGATAATTCTCCCTCCTCCACCTCAGAAGAGGGAGCAAGTGTTGCTTCCACTGGTGTAATGCGATGAAAGGAGTAGATGGATTTCATAGGCAAAAAACAGGAAATTGCCTCAAAAGAACCTGCGTCTACAAAGTGGATTGGGAAGGCCTCCACATGAGTTATTTATGTGGTCGCCATCTTGTGAGAGGACCATCTGGTAAGTTAGGACTCTTAACTTTCTACTACTAAATGCCTTTTGTGAATACCGAAAGTCATAACATTATGATTTTGTCTCAGTTTAGTAGTAGTAGTAAAGTTAGGAGTCCTAACTTTACTACTACTACTACTACTACTAAATGTCTTCTGTGAATACCAAAAGTAGTACGTTTAGGATTTTATCTCCGATTAGTTCTGTGAATCGGCCCCTAGGTTCCTCTCATGTACATCTCTCCCAAATGACCTGAACAGCACAGAAGTGATGCATTTGTCAATATTGAAACAGTCGATGTCAATATGAATAACAATACATTCATGTATAAAAACAAAATGTTATCTTTATTGATAAATTCACCTGCTGTGAACTCCACGTCAAACCTGACTCAGAAATACATAATCATGCAGACTCTGAGACCCGGGCCCGAGATTACTGATTGACAGATCATAGGTGGAGTGGTACGTAGCCAGCAGACAAATGCGCGAACAGGAAATCCCAGAGCCTTCCCACAGATAGGCACAGCAACACCAGAATGGTCCAGGAAGATTGGCCTCAATAAAGAACACATGGCCGGAGGGGTGTATTTGTTCCAAAAACACCATCCAGTCAGATGCCACATGAAGTTAGGAACACCTTGCCAGTCACGACACAGAACATGCATTGATCACTCACTCCTCATGCTAGATCTCTGGACATGTTACCCACTGGTCAAATTAGGTCGGCGCAAGGTTGAGA
Source organism: Lissotriton helveticus (assembly GCF_964261635.1). Taxonomy (NCBI): domain Eukaryota; kingdom Metazoa; phylum Chordata; class Amphibia; order Caudata; family Salamandridae; genus Lissotriton; species Lissotriton helveticus. The sequence goes on along the minus strand of NC_136067.1, from coordinate 1,915,507,381 downwards.
CCCACTGGGATTCCTCATTCAATACATTAATTTATGACTCCAAAGACAGAGACTCACATTCCTTACCTAAAAAGGTTCACCAGTACTATTTTATTGCATTCAATAAACTGTATAAAAACCCATGCCAGACCAATTGTAATTTGAAACAGTCCTCAGACCCAATGCCTGTGGCTGATCTCCCGGCCACACTGTTTATTTAAACAAACAACCCTTTTCTCTTGCTTTTTCAAGGTATTTCAAGCAATATTTTGGTGAGGGAGATAGGAGCTGATTGGTGCCTCGAACCCAACTGTAGCCAAAGGGAGGAGACCCCGCCCAGACAGATTCACAACATATGAGCAACAAGGAAGGAGAACAAACACCACAATTGATTGGAAGTGCTGCTCGGTCCGCAGGCGGAGGTCTGTCCTGAAGCAGCTGTCACAGAGGGTAAAAGACTACATCAGAACCTTAGCAACACCCAGAAGATCCTGAGGAAGATCTTCAAATGGCACTAGATAAGCTGTCACTCATATGCAAGTTGCCAGCAAGTTGGACTATGGAAACACCCACCACACTGGATCACCAAGCAACTCACTAGTTTACACCACACCTGAGGGAAAACCATTTGATTCAAAACACAAACATGCTCAATTCAAACTCATCACACACACATTCAAGGCACTACACAACTCATGCCCCATCTACCTGCAAAATCTCATCAACTTCCACCAACCAGCCAGACCCCAAGCTCCACAGTATTCCTACTCGCACACTCCCACGCATACACAGAACCATATCAGGAGGATGGGCATTTTCTTACTTCACTACTAGAGTGTGGAATGCCCTCCCACTCCAAATCCAAGCCTCCTCCTCCCTTCTTAAATTCAGCAAGAAGTTGAAAACCTGGCTTTTCAACTAACCAACCTACCATAGGCAGGGCTTAGCACACATACCTGCTCAGTGCCAGGATACCTTTGTGGGTGATAGTGCATTTTACAAATACAGATAACATAACAAAGTGTGATAACTTCCCCATAAACATGCCAAGAAAAATAGGTTGGGTATTACTGTAACTTCTTATAATAATTATTCACAGTAATGTAAAACAATCCCATTGTTGGATTTCTTTCCAACATATGGCAGACCCTAAAGTGATATATTAATAGTGGCAGAGTTCCTCCTTACGTGAGTTTTGCATGAGCTTTGGTGCTGGTCACCAGTGCAAGGTAGAGCTCATTCTCATAATGGGGGATGTCATCACAGTACACAGCCTCGCCGCTTGCATGCTTTGCAGCCGATAGGTGCATCAGAGGCCGTCCCACCATATCTTCAGGGGATTGTCCTGCAGGTACCTCCTGTAACACAACAAATTGTATCAGTTATAAATGAGTAACTCAAGTAAGTTTTCAAGTGATTCGGATATTCTCAGAATACTATGAAAATACAACAATGTCACAATGTTACACATAAAATGTTTATTCTCGAACCACAAAATGTCATTAAAATAACCTGTGCTTAACCCTCTGACACAAAAGCAGTCAGGCTTAACTTAAAGTCAATGTGTAAAGTATTTATGCAACACTTCAAACAGTAGGAATGAAACACAACTCAAGAAAATTCACACACTAATTTAGAAAAATTTAGTACATTTTAATAAATGATGTGCCACCAAAATGACAAACATCCAATCAGAAGAACCAGAGTCCTGACCTTTTAAAGATCGAAGTGCCCACCACAGAAATCGAGTCACACGCAACTGGGGCAAAGTCAAAAGTTATGGACAACTGCGATAGAGGGGGTTTGGATTCTCAAAGTGGATTGGTCTCTGTCTCCGCTTACAAGTCAAGTCAAAGATCTTTATTCGGATGTAGAAACATCCATAAAAGTACATAAAATCACATCATCATCCACAACACATAATATCACAATCAAAAAGACACATAATAAAATCACATAATTCATCATAATATATGTTAAAAAGTATAAATAATTTGCATAGATGGGTCCAACAGTAATTTTAAGGCGCTCGATAGTATATACAAGGATCAAAATTACTGCAAAAATGTCAGTAATATGTGCAAAGAGCAAGAGAAGCTATTTGTGCAAATAAGCAATGTGCAAACTAGGCAGTGATAAAACAGAAACCTTTCACGTCATATTCAATGATACTCTCGAGCGAACAGCATTTCTAAGAAAACAACTAACTCTGAAAATCACCTCGTCAGTGCCTAGCCTCAGTAAATCATCAAAGGCTAGGTTAAAATCCAACTGGGCTGTCTTGCGAAGGTATGGCATTAAGAGATGTTTAGTGTATTTTTCATAGAAGCCGCAGAAGAACAAAAAATGTAAAAGGCCTTGTTTCCCACCACGGTTACAGGGGCAGTTTAAGTTTTCTAAATTTCTATTAAAACCCATTGGAAAGCATAATAGATTTTTAATGCTCCCGTCCCTGAACCGAAACAACAGGCTCCTGTTCCATTTGCTCATCTTTCTACACAGGTAGTTCTGAGGTAGGTTATAAGGCCTGTCGCTAGATACCAAGATGGCTATGTACCTTACACTGGCAGGTCTTACGAACTCTTTCTTTTCCCTTTCGTTGTTATAGAGATTATACAGGGCGTTTTTTACCAAGTTCTTGTGTGTACGATCTATTGTGTGGGGAGATGTAAATAAGTGGCCCTGCTCCACACTCACTAGACTTTTTTCCACCGCCCGAGCCACGGTATATAACTGGCCCGTTCACTTTTTAGACAGTCCTTAATGATGTCACGTGTCAATGACGCAGATGGATTCGTCCATATTTTCAGCCAGAACAGGGCGGGTCTAGATTTTATAAAGTCCTCTGTATACCTAAGGCTCAGTTCTCGGTGACACACAAAGGTTGGGGCAGAAATAACCCCCCCCAAGATCTTTCTACAGAACCTATTCTCCATCGTTTGTATATTGGTACAGTTCGTATAGCCCCACACCTCGGCACCATAGGTACCTGTAGGTAAGCATTGAGTCTTATAAATTTGCAACAAGGATGTAATTACCTCAGCATGTGGGGGTTGTCGGAGTGAGGTTACAGAATTTATGGCTTTGCCCAGTTTGTTTCTCCCCTGGGCAACATGAGGTTGCCATGAGCCAGAGTCAGCGAACAGCAGGCCTAAGTTTGGGAAAGTGCTTGTGCATTTTAAAACATTATTCCCTATCAAGATTTGATTGATCTTATGTTTTTTTGGGCCACAGCACATTATAAATGATTTATTAAAATTTGTGCAGAGGCCAAGATCTGCCATGTACGAAACAAAACCGGAAATTAGAATTCGCAGGGCATTCGGTGTGCGGGCCATAAGGACCGCATCGTCTGCGTAAAGAAGGGTGGGCAATCGTTTGCCATTGATTTGCGGGACATCAGTTGTTAATTTACACACGGAACTGCTTAGTTCGTTTATATACAAGATAAAAAGCGGGGGAGCCAGAACACAGCCCTGTCTGACCCCCCTGCCAATAAGAATGTCATTAGAGACTTCGCCAGAGGTATTCAAACGAACACGGGCTCTCAAATCACTATGCAGATGGGCCAAGAAATAAACTAAAGATTCATCTAACCCATAATTTAACAAAACTGAGCATAAACGGGAACGATTAACAAAGTCAAATGCAGAACTTAAATCCATGAAACCTAAATAAAGAGGGGATTTTTTGCGATGGTATATTTTGCCATCAATAAATTTAAATTTAGGCATTGCTCCACAGTGCCGACATGGCTTCTAAAGCCTAGCTGGCAAGGGTGTAAAATAAAATTATCTATTGCCCAAACTCTAATCCTGTTAAAAAGGACCCTGCCTAAAATCTTCAAGGTGTTATCTATTAAAGATATTGGACGGTAACAGGCAGTATCCGATCTATTTCCTTTTTTAAAAATAGGCACAATAGTGCTATTTGACCAAGTTACCGGAGGGGCAGTGTGTGATAAGTTATTAAAGATATTACACAGTAATGGCGCCCAAAATTCAGGTTCCGATTTAATTTGGTCAATGGACAGACCATCGGGCCCAGGGGCTTTGTTCCCAGCACTTTCTGAAATGGCATCTTCCACCTCCATTAAAGAGATATTCAATGTAATTGACGGGGGCAGGTGATCATAGAGTCAGAAGGGGTCTCATAGTGGTCTACCCACACATCTCCTGGGATATTACAATTTATGGGGGTGATATCTGATCCTAGTGATCTTAGACTCTTAACTTCGGACCAGAACCCAGAGACATCCCTCAAAGAAGCAAAACGCACGAGGGAGTCCCAGTGATCTTTTACTAACTCCTCAGATCTTATTTTAAGAGTGTGCTTATAGCTAACCCTCAGTCTCCTCACAGCTAACTGATCCCGTGGGACCGCTGTGAGGGCAGCCCTTAGTTCCTGATTGGCTTTAGAACATAAAGAGTCAAACCACCTTGGTAGTGTGTGGTTAGTTGTTCGGGCTGGTTTAGAGATCTCCTCTTTTATAGCCTTACAGAGGCCCGTAAAGGCCGCGATAATCACATGTACGAAACTGTCAGTGGATAGACAAACTGACACTAGTTGGGGATGTTTTTGGATGGTACGAGTTAAAACTCCCTTGTTGTCCACCCCCGCCAAACCACCCTAAGTTTATCTGTGGATACCCCTAGGTTTTGGGCCCCTATTTCCCTCTTGTTCCCCTGTCTCTTAATGGATTTGAAACTAATAAAAATTGGATAGTGATCACTATAAGGGACATTAAAAACCTTTGCCTTCAATACAAGTTCTTCTAGGGAAGAGGATATGAATACATAGTCAATTGTTGTTGAACATCCTCGTCCTACATAAGTTGCCACAGGTTCTTCAGTCCCAGTGCTGTTTGCCATCTCCATGGCATTAACTAAATCACGTGTAGCTAAGTGATCAAGCAGTTCTGCTCCTCTTTTGCAGCAGTGGTTTCTTGGGTAAATATGGGCATTAAAATCCCCCCCTATACAAATACCATCAAAAACACCATATTTGTGACCATCAACAATTTCATCAATAAAATTAAACAGTCTTATAAAATTAGCGTTGGGATGAGTTGTAAAATCATTGTTATAAATGTTGATTAGACATAGCTTTATCCTACTAATGTATATCAATGCCTGGAAGTTCATATCATTAACAGGTAAAGTTTCAGTTCTAACTCCTGCCATAATCTTAGTCCAAATGGATAATCCTCCACTTGGGCGTCCCATAGTCGGGCTGGGTACAGTCTGATTGAAACAGCTGTATCCTTCCTGAAGTAGTGGACTAGTACACCAGGTCTCCTGGAACATCAGGACATCAAAATGAATAACCCACTCTGTCCACTCCTTAATTTGTGGTTTGGCCTTGAGACCAGCAATGTTCCAGCTCAGAATGGTCAGGTCATCAGGTGGTATAAAGGAGTTGGTGACCTGGAAAGATGTTAAACTTGTAGTAGGTGATATGGATACGCCTGAATCATTAGATGCCCTGGCATTGCGGCAAATGGTTGATTCAGCTATGGAATCTACTATAAGTGGCTGGTCATTAGGGGTTATGTCAAGGATAGTAGATGGTAATGGTCACGAATGGCTATTCGGTTCAGATAAAACACTAAATCTATTAAATAGGGGAAAAAGTGGTGAAGCTTGGTTGAATGATCTCTGAGGGGGCCTATAGAAGTAGGCCAAAGGGAGTGAAGTTATGACAGTTGATGGTCCAGGATGGTTATTAATGTTAAGAATGTATTTGGCTGTGCCTGGGTGCCGGAAATTAATTACAATGCAGTCGCCGTTGATGTTTTTAAATAGGGGACCAACCCAACTTACTCGGCGTACTGACAGGATTTCATTAGAGATGTCATGGCCTACCCCTTTGTGTTTGCATAGCCAATCTATACATTCATTATTTAACTGGACCCACGACTCGCCTTGTCCTTCTTTGAGTGTTGGAACGCCTGCTAAGACCAAGACGTATGGGCAAGCATCTGGTGGAAGATGCAGGGCGGGGCCCTGAGATTTTAAGGGCCTTGCTATCACAGCGGGCCCCTTGTCAGGGGCGGTAGCTGTAATAGTCAATGCCCCTTATTTGGGGATAGCTGGATTAGAAACAGCTTTTGCTTGCCACTAACTGTGCTGGGGGTGCTAGAGGACCCGGCTGCCGCGGCCGGGGTGTGATATGGTTTCGTGGCAGTTAGGGTTTTACCAGCAATGTTGCTCCCAGATGCAGCAATAGATGTAGGTGTGCTGCTACTGGGAGTCTTCGGCCCTTCACCCATATTGGCCTTACAGGCAGACTCTATTTCCTTGAGAAGGCGATCTCCCCTCAACAGGTCTAAGCTAATCAACCCCTTCCTTTTTGTGTCATCCTTTTTTACAAGATTTTCCAACCTGTCCAATCTTTTTTAAAAATAGAATTAAATTGCTTGATCATTTGACTTTCTAACTGTTTAAAAATAGTATCTACAACAGTCTCGATAAGATTCCCATTGGTCTTTGGTTGACTGATGCTGTCAAGTAGTGAATCAGTCTGTGTGCAAGCAGAGGTGTGGCCATCAATTGCAGGGCTTATTGGAGGTGCAACAAAAACCACTTCGTCTTGTAGTGTGGATTCATTTGAAGCAGCGCCACCCGCTGTTAGATCTTTGTTTCCTTTGGACCACATGCTGTGTGGGGTAGGTTGGCTCTTATTACGAGGAGGTTGCTTCCTCTTATTGACTGTTAATTTGGAGGCACCTCTTTTTCTTTTCTCACCACCGGGTTTATTGCTTGAGGTCGGGGGAGCAGTAACAGTGTGCACAACTAGGTCTGATGGAGAGTCAATTATAATATTGGGGCTACTGTCCCCTGGCAAAGGATCCGAAGAATTGGGGGGTAAGGATGGTTTTACTACTATGACCACAGGTGAAAGCGGCGGGGCAATGCTGGAATTTTCCAAAGCTGGCTCAGATTGTGTGCCGGCAAGACCCATTGACATTCTTCTCTCGGTGTCAGCAATTTCATTAGATACCATATTAAAAGCGTTTTCTAACATACTTTCCAGAGATGGTTGGAGAACTAAGGGTCTATCAGGGACTGGTAACACGTTGTTGCTGTTGCGTTTCACCATTGTTTATAGTAATTGGACTGCCTCACCTGATGTAGATGACTTAGGGGGGTGGCCCAGCCCAGCCTCCACAGGCCTCTGAGGGCCTAAGAGGGCGTCCCGCAACACGGAGGGAGCGTCCTGTTTAAGTAGCGCCTCCGGGCGCGCTGTGGCAGGAAGCAGGAAATGGGCGCAAGGCTCCCTGGGAGCTGTAGTCTCCAGCCGCGAGATGGCGAGGCGGCGAGACCACAGCGTTTGGGCCCCAGGAGCGAGCGTCTGGCCTGCAGGTAAGGTGTCCTGTCTCTGGTGTTCTCCAATGGCGCCCGCTCCACCGAGGGAGCGTCCTGTTTAAGTAGCGCCTCCGGGCGCTCTGTGGCAGGAAGCAGGAAATGGGCGCAAGGCTCCCTGGGAGCTGTAGTCTCCAGCCACGAGATGGCGAGACGGCGAGACCACAGCGTTTGGGCCCCAGGAGCGAGCGTCTGGCCTGCAGGTAAGGTGTCCTGTCTCTGGTGTTCTCCAATGGCTCCCGCTCCACCGAGGGAGCGTCCTGTTTAAGTAGCGCCTCCGGGCGCGCTGTGGCAGGAAGCAGGAAATGGGCGCAAGGCTCCCTGGGAGCTGTAGTCTCCAGCCGCGAGATGGCGAGGCAGCGAGACCACAGCGTTTGGGCCCCAGGAGCGAACGTCTGGCCTGCAGGTAAGGTGTCCTGTCTCTGGTGTTCTCCAATGGCTCCCCGTTTACATTTGAGCTTAGAAATAATTTAAAGAAAAAATGTCAGAGAAGGTCAATTTCAGTGGGGTATGGCAGCCGGCGGAGTTGTAGGAGGAGGAGTTGTCGTCAGGGCGCCGCTAGAAGAAGCTGCTGCAAATATTTCGACATTCGGACAAAGTCTCTTTTTTGGAATTAGACGAGAGCTACATGCGCCGCTGAACTGGATTTACTGCAGCAGAGACGAGCACAGTGGGAGGTGCTGCAATGTCAGTCTGACCTGCTATGCACCTGGAAGGGATCAGTGAGTACATAGGCGTCGGTTTCCTTTCGGTTGTAAGAGCACATTTTGGCAGACATCCAAGTTCTGGGTTTCGGCTATCCGGGCACCGTTTGTACCACATCCAAGGGTCCAGGACTGGAGTAGCACCACTTGGAGGGTCATGCTCAGGCTGGGTCCAGGTTCGAGATGGCTGGAGCCTTTTCTGTTCCCAATGCTCTGAAAAAGCAGCCAGCCAACTAGGCATTGGAGTCACTCTAGCAGTCTTCATTCAAGCAGGAAAACAAGGTTCATACATCAGGGCAGTCCTCTGAGGGCACATAGGAGGCTTCAAGCAGCAGGGCTGTTCTCTTGGTGTATCAGGGCTATCCTCTGAAGTGGCGAGAGGCAGCAGGGCAGCCCTCTGAAAGTCCCTCTGCAGGTCCAGAAGTGAAATGAAGAGTGAGTCTGAGGCTCCTAATGTTTTACTTGGTGTCCCTTTGGAGTGGAAGAAACGTCTGGAGTCCCTCCCCCCCAACAGAAGTGTTTGGAATAGTCTGCCTTCCTGCCCTGGTCCCAATTTATCTGCGGGCACAATAGGCTAGCGTGAAGTTCTTTGTGTATGATCTGCAGCAATGTTTTTGAAGTGCAAGTAGAGCTACATCTAATCATGTGACCTAGGAAATAGGCTACAAGCACCAAATGGTTAGGATACGAAAATGGAAACTTTCTAAAAGCCCGGAAGGTAAAAATATGAATAACAGAACATAAGAGTAACATCAAGTGCAAAAGAACTACTACGAAGTTAACATCACACTTCATAGAAGCAAATCACAAAGTCGGAGATATTCATTGAACAGTACTGGACAAACCATATCTTCCCCAAAATGCTAGAGATATCAAGGTAATACTCTTTTAAGGGAGCAGGAATAGGTTTATAGGATCTAGAGTGACAAAAATGGACTCAATGATGACATCCGCTGGTACCAGTTAAACAACCTTTGAACAATGGTGAGAAAATAGGGTTGTGACCCCGTCCTATGTCCATGACTGAGATATATTAGTGGAGTAATATCTCATAGTTCCTGTAAAAACCTATACCCACCTGAGACATGTATATATAATTACATACAGAAAATATATACGTAATAGGACCATCTTACCCTTAAACTCTATACAGAACAACCCTCTTTTCCTACTGCATGAAATACAAATATATATTATATATGATTTGACTTTCTGATCAAACAGCATCTCTAATTATCAGCCCTTAAAAACCTACTGCCGAATAAAAAAGTACCAGAGAAGCACTTCTGCATAGAAAGTTAGAGAGGATGGCCATATATTATAGATTATGTCAAATAGACAAGGGGCTAGTCTTAGTTTACCTAGAATAGGGAGCTAAACACATCCAATCATCTGTTTAAGTAGGAGAAGACTCGCCCTGGAAAAGATCCACGTAGGAAGTGAGAGACTTCGAAAACAGAAAGCAGAACACATGAAGTTGACGGTCTAGCTTACACCTGAGCCCGGAAGACGGAATCGTCTTGACCGGAACACAGAAGTGTTTGACACCCCTTAGACCGTAACATCAATAAAACGGTAAGGAAGCCCGAACCGTTGCAACTGCATGGAGCGGTGAGAGGCTCAGATTGAGTGGCATCTACACCCTTGAGGAAGTAAAGGGATCAGAGAAGGGGGTGACTATGCAGGCAGCAAATATGCTGTTTGTCAGTGCGGGGGTTGGATGCCGCATTGGGGTGAGCCTGTTGTCGTACACTGTGGCGGCAGTCTCGTTCAGATGTAAAGGCTGGCCATCGTCTCGTGGTACGGGGTGATGGCTAGCAGTGCTATGGTACACGACAGTGTTGTCTGATGTGGAGCAGACCGTTCGTATTCATGCTCCATGGGGTGGTACAGATTGGTAGATCTTGACAAAGAGAGGACATACTTTTCTCTAGTCTTAATGCTAAGAGGTGAATATGCTTGATGATTCATGCTTTTTTGTTATTTGAACACAGCCTGACTACAGGGGGATGCTCCCACTTGCACTCCATTTTGAGCACCTAGATGGATGAATTTTGGTAAGAAAACGCCTAATGTTTCTCGTACTCTGAGTAATTTACCAATACCACTGTTTTCTCACTCTTAACTGGAAGGGGAGCTTGAGTGATGTGTGACTGGAATTTTGGCTGAAAGTAGTCAGGGGATTTTCCTGATTCTTTATATAAATACAGGGGATTCAGGTATAACTTATAGGAGCGGCCCTCCGTACGAACCTTAATCAGGAGATATCTCTATATACATCCATATGCATGTCCTTAAATGATATTCTGGAAACGCTGGGTCTTGTGTTGTTTTATATTTGTTTGCTTTTATATTTTTGTGGCTCTCTGTCTTTTCAGTACCATATGAGAGTGTCTACACAGATATTGATAAGTCAGGTCATTATATGGAGTAACACGTGCCAAGATAAAATATATTACCTTAAATATTTGGTGATTTACAAGGAAAGGGTTTCTTACAGATCAGGAATCACTAGTCCTGAGGAAGGCCATAACCAACCTTTATGGGCGATGGTAAAGGTCAAAACATGTTGACATAGAAGAAGTACATGAGAGGAAGGGGGCCCTAACTTCCCCTAGTCCATCTCCAAATTTTATCTTTTAACCCTATCCAGGGAACCCAGGAATAAAGAGTTTTAATACTTTTCACTATCATTTTGTTAACTGCATGGAACCCAACACATTTATTTTTGTTATGTTCTCCCCTCCATTTGCTCCATCCCAGGCATTGGTCTACGCAGGGGTGTTGAAGCAGCCATATGATGAAGCATGCCAATATCTGGTGGGTGAGGGCAGTCTTTTAAAACCTCACAATTTCCCAAGGTTTATTTATTTATTTATTTTTATCAAAGTTTTATATAGCACAAACTTGACCTGAAATCAGGAGTCAGAGCGCTTATCATGAGCACCAGCTGTTTTTCATGAGGACACATTCATTTTTGTTAGGCACAGGGAAATTTAAGTGATTTGCCCAGAATCACAGGATGTTGAGTGTTGTTGCCGAGCCTTGAACCTGGCTCCCCAGATTTGAGGTCAACCACCCTAGCTGTTAGGCTACATCCTCTCCCCGATCACAAAAGAGACAAGTGGTACCTTTTGAGAACCTATCTTTTCCTCCTTTTTCCAAATTTTGTGGTTAAAGTATGAAGATTATAGGGAGGATGGAAAAGGAGTAGTACCTCTTACCTCTTCTTTTTGTGTGTTGATTGAACTTTCTAAAGCGCCATTTTCAAAACTGTGACTTAACGTTCACTTTACAATTAAAGAGGATTTTAAAGTAGAATTTCTAAGCCACCAAACATGAAATTTCTATCTGTTCCCAAACAAAAGTTATCACTTATTAAATGTAATATGGTACCCAATGTTATCCTATGGGAGAGGTACGCTTAACAGCAGCGAAAAACAAATGTGAGTTTTTCACTACCAGGACATGTAAAAGTACATGTTCAAGTTTTTCAATATACTGCACCCTGCCCTGTTGGCAATTTAGGGCCTACTTTAGGGGAGACCTATATCTATTATAATAGGAGTTTTTAGGCTTGGCAAAAGGGTTATTTTCCAATTCCAATTGGCAGTTTACGACTGCATACAGGCTGCAAAGGTAAGCTTCGGACATGTTTTAAGGAGCTACTTAAGTGGGTGGCACAATAAGTGCTATAGGCCCCCAAGTAGAATGTAATTTGCCAGCCTTGGGTATATAGTATACCACTTTACTAGGAACTTATAAGTACACTAAATATGCCAATCGGGTGCAATGCAATTTTATCATACTGTAGTGAATGAGTACAAGCAGTTTAGTGCTCATAAGTACACTAAATATTCCAATCAAGTGCACTGTAATTTTATCATACTCTAGGGAATGAGTAAAAGCAGTTTAGCACTGGTTAGCAGTGATAAAGTAAAGTGCACAGAGCCCTAGGGCCAACAAAAATGAATTCAGATAAACAGGAGGAAAGAAGGCAAAATGTTTGGGGGTGACTCTGCAGAGAGGGCCAAGTCTAGGTAAAACAATGAGATTCTCAAATCAGAGATTTATACCCTGCAGGGAAGAATTGGATTACTTCACTCGCCTCATATGAGAGTACAAAACATTGTTATGGCACAAAGTTAAAAATGTATGAGAACATATAGATGGCAGTATACATGCCGTTCTAAACGATAATCACCGGAATTTGTTTGATGGGCAGGGTATTAAAGTGGAAAAATAAACATTGATACCCCCTGACGACATTTCAAAACAGACAAACCATCCCAGTAACAACTGGGTTATCAAAATGGCCTATTGCACAGTATGAGGCCATCAGGAGGTCCAGTTGGGTTAGGTTTTGTACCTAAATATGTGCTTAAATCTAGCTCCTAAGGGGCAGATTCACAAAATCTTTGAGTATGGGGGTTTGTTCTTTTGTGTACTCTTACATGCCTTTGTGAATTGGCCCCTAACATTCAACTCCTTATTAGTAAAAGTGTCAAGAGGGTACTGAACTTTCTAATCTAATTGAACTAATTGCATGTGAACATTACCTAAATTCCCTTTTTATATGTTTTGGAGCTAATTCATAAATGCTCGTAAGACTATGATAGAGAGTTCTACAGGAGCAATACTTTACATGAGCCATAAATGCCTGCATGTTTAAGCCCCTTAGTCCTATTTGAACATCAAATACGGCTACAAAAAAGATTTGCTATCTCTGTAACAAGCCTCAAAAGCTGATAGCTGTCTTGTCTTCTACCAACCTCCAAAGGGACCTGGGTATGATGATAAACAACACTGCAGGAACAACTCAGTAGCCATGTGATTTGGTAAAAAATGCATACTAAATAAATTATACATATGTGTGTTCCTTTGATAATAATGTGTATTGTTGTTCAGAAAAGCATACGATCCAGTACATCCATAATCACTGGCATGGATTACATGCAACAATTATAACCCTTGCACCATTTTACATATCTGGCATTTGGAATAATAGTAAGCACAATATGCATGACCCCTCCACCCCATCCTCCCATATTAGGTGAACCCTCACTCTTCCACACCACTCTCCTCCTTAGTCCATTTGCCTCCCTCCCCTACCTTCTCCATTCAGCGTGCCAAAAAGCGTCACCAGATCTCGTCAAATTTCAGAAAATTGTCATTGAATTTATAAGGTTGCATGACGGAACAAGAAAATCCCTAACTTCACATTCCTAAACAACGCGGTCTGAATAATGACTGGGTCTTAACCACGCATTGCTTTAGCGCGCATACCTTTACCACAAATTGTCGTGGTAAAGGCATGCATGGTAAAGGGGTATGAGTGTCTAAGGTCGCTACCCCCCTCCCTACCGCCCTAATGTATGAACTCCCCCACCACCCTCCCGCCCTGAGGTGCAAATTCACCTAGCCCCTCCGAACCCCCATGCTGTGCCCTCCCCCTACCCTAATGCCTAAAACCCTAAAACCCTGTCCCTTAACCTTAGGCGCAAATTAAAAACTTACCTCTTTCCCAAACCCTGAGACTCTCCTGACCTTTCCTCCATTAGCCTTTCTTTTTCTGGGGTTTTTTGCTGGTAATTAGTTTTAAAGCGCGGGGACACACTGTTCCTAGTGTAACCAGGCGCTATATAAAAGGTGTTATTATTATTATTATTATTAACCTGACCCTCGCCAGCCCTGACCCAGCCCTAAGAACTGCCCCGCCCTCCCCTAAAACCTAAAAACTACCCCAACTACCCATCCCCTCCCCCTGCCCTGAGGCCTAATTGCCTAACACGCCTAACACCTAATTTAAAAAAAACCATCCCAACAATCCCCCAGCCCTAAAAAATCCCCCAGTCCGTGCACATGTGTGATTAAGGCATATGGGTGGGTAAGGCAGGCGTGGGAGGGCTTGCGGAGTTGGAACAGTCGTGGTTTAGACCGCGGTGTTCCAACTGTTCCCCAATTTATAAATTACCGTTTCAAAGGGCAGAGCCTCAACATCTAGTCAAATCACTGCCTGTAGGGTGGGACATTCGAAATCTCATTAGTCCAATTTTCGCCATCGCCAATGCTTTTGACAGCCATTGTTTAACATGGAATGACAGTGAGGGAAGTGTGGAGAAATCATACAAAAGTACTGTCTGTGCTTGAAATGCCAAGGGCGCTCCCATTTCCACTGCAAGAGAGTGTCCAAGATTTGCTTCCAATCCCCAGACAACTTCTTGTAGGCCCTCTTATATTGGCTTAGTATGTAGCCCATTAAATCACACTTGTCCTTCGTTAGCATTTCTACGGTGATCCGGAGTGAGATATCATGCGAAAATGGATGCAAGGGTGCTAATCGTCGCCTATAAGGAACGTCTATCACTGTCTGCCCGTGTTTTGGCTACTGTGGAGTCCTGCATCATTTCCCCTCTTATGCTTGCCTTTCCTGCCCCCAATATGTTGAGGGGGACTCAACCAAACCCACATTCTCATTCTGAAAGTATTGGACCAGTGAAATCAGTTGTCACTTCTGCGCAGTCTCTTTGTATCAAGCTGTGTTCATACACCACACCCAAGGAGGGGTTAAGCCGCATTCAGTGAGTGGCACTATACCATAGTCCAAAACTCCCCCGGTATAATAGAAAGTAGTCAATGTGTGTACATTCCATGGATGCATGAAGGTATAGTCATGTTCCCTCGGATGCAACAGCCACCATTGATCAACAAGAGCATAATCTGAGACCAAGTCACGTAAATAACTGCTGTCTTTGCCATGTTTAACATCCGGCCTTCCGGACCTGTCAAATATCAGAGCATGACAATATTCCAGTCCTTACTGATTCCCACTTTCGTCCTGCCAAAAGAGAGCACCAGACTGCCTAAACTAGAAAAGAATGTGGGTTTATTGCCCACAGGGCCATATACCGAACACACGATCACATAGGAATCCTGGATCTGGAGTTTTACAAAGACAAATCTCCTGTCCTAATCCACCCACCTCCAACCCCTTCAACGTTTGTGAGGAGTATCACTACTCTCTTCGTCCTATGGCTCAATGATGTGAACTGTGACGGAGGGCGTGTGACTCAAGATCAGGCGTAGAAACACTACCCACCCATTACCGCCACAATTTATCACATTCTTGAGATGTCAAATAAATTTCCTGAATCAGTGCAACATCGGGTCTACCATGGCCAAGGAAAGAGAGTACATTTTTCTTCTTTATGTAGTGTGTAAGGCCGTTCACATTAGCAGTGTGAGTGGCTTTGTAGGGTCTTTCATCTCCGCAAAGTGCATTTGAGGAAGGCATGCAGTTGGAAGGAGGTTGTTGGGATCAGGCAGAGATTCTAAGCTGGGATAGCCTCATTGGATAAATAAGGTGGCTGGCCCCGGAGGATCATTACCCTGTGAACTCCCGGTACAGGAAAGAGAGAAAACCCTAGTGATCAGGAACGCCAAACCTATGAACAAGAAACAAGGCAACCAGGGGCTCAACACATAACTCCCCCTAGACCCAAACTAACCAACTGTAACAACAGGATCACCAGTGGAGTTCCCGCTCGCATTCTGATGCAGAATGATCAACCATTACACAGCAAACCATACAAGAACCATCACGCCAGGATCCTAAAGAACTTATGCCGCCCCCAGAGCAGTGTGTGCCCCCCCTTGAAAATATACATTGACAAGTGATAATGACATTTCCATTGACATTAACATATTCCTCAACTTCCTGCAAAAGTCCCCTGTCCTGAAATGCACTATACCTGGGCCTAAGTCTGGCCAAAGTCCCAGGTAGACCAAAGGGTCCCAGGTATGGAAATGACTACACTAGCACGGTAAACGTCATTCTCAGGTTACATGGCGCTGCCTGTGTCTGGGCCACATGTGCGCCAGCTGTAGCCCTGCTCCTCTCCATTCCATCAGCTTACTTCCCCCAAGAGGCTTTCCATAGAAGCTTCACTTCAGTGTCATCAGAACTGGACGCCACACTGGACTCTACTCTAAACTTTGGCATAAGGACAGGGCTTACACATAATACATATATATATATATATATATATATATATATATATATATATATATATATATATATATATATATATATATATATATATATATATATATATATATATATATATATATATATTCACACTGAAAAAACCATAGGTTTCAGGGACGTTATAGTTAGTTGGACAGTTCACTCATACAAAACAGGGCGATTGGATGTTAGGATACAGAGGACAAAAATTCTGACCTGCTAAAATATGAAAACCCCCCACCCTATATTGTGCAGGGAAGTAGATAGAACTAAGCACGGACTTTAGACTCAGATCAACATTCCACGTACTTTGAAGATATATGTCGAGAAAGCATGAAGATGCTGAGTTCGAAATAGTAATCTGTACTCAATTAATCAATCATTCAATCAATCAGCGGAATTTATAAAGCGTGCTACTCACCCGTAAGGGTCTCAAGGCGCTGAGGGGGGGGGTCGCTACTGCTCGAACAGCCAGGTCTTCCTGAAGGAGAGATGGTCCAGGGTCAGCCGTAGGTGAGTGGGGAGGGAGTTCCATGTCTTGGCTGCCAGGTAGGAGAAGGATCTTCCTCCGATGGTGGATTTCCGAAAACGTGGGACGGAGGCGAGGGCAAGGCTGGCGGATCGGAGCTGGCGGGTGGGTGTGTAGAATGTGAGGCGGCTGTTGAGGTACTTCGGGCCCATGTCGTGGAGAGCCTTGTGTGCGTGGGTGAGGCGTCTGAACGTAATCCTCTTGTTGACAGGGAGCCAGTGCAGGTCTTTCTGGTGGGGAGAGATGTGGCTCCGGCGAGGGATGTCCAGGATGAGTCTTGCTGAGGCGTTCTGGATGCGCTGGAGCCTTTTCTGGAGTTTGGCTGTGGTTCCAGCATAGAGGGTGTTCCCGTAGTCCAGACGGCTGGTGACGAGGGCCTGGGTGACCGTCTTCCTGGTTTCGGTGGGGATCCAGCAGAAGATCTTACGGAGCATGCGCAGGGTGTTGAAGCAGGATGATGAGACGGTGTTTACTTGCTTGGTAATCGCGAGGGAGGAGTCCAGGATGAAGCCCAGGTTGCGTGCGTGGTCCGTTGGTTTGGGTGCGATGCCCAGGGCAGGGGGCCACCAGGAGTCGTCCCAGGCAGAGGGAGATGGTCCGAGGATGAGGACTTCCGTCTTGTCTGAGTTCAGTTTCAGACGGCTGATCTTCAGCCATTCTGCGACGTCTCTCATTCCTTTCTGGAGGTTGGTTTTGGCGGTGGCGGGGTCGTTGGTGAGGGAGAGGATCAGCTGGGTGTCGTCGACGTAGGAGATGATGTTGAGGTTGTGTTGGCGGGCGATGGCTGCGAGGGCGCTAATGTAGACCTTGAAGAGGGTGGGGCTGAGAGAGGATCCTTGCGGGACACCGCAGATGACTTCTGTGGCCGCGGAGTGGAACGGGGGGAGGCGGACTCTCTGGGTTCTTCCGTCGAGGAACGAGATGACTCCAGGGCCGCTCCTTGGAATCTGGTGTTGCTGAGGCATTGTATCAGGGTGCGGTGGCATACGGTGTCGAAGGCTGCTGAGAGGTCTAGGAGGATGAGGGCAGCTGTTTCCCTGTTGTCGAGCAGGGACCTGATGTCGTCGGTGGCTGCGATGAGGGCGATCTCGGTACTGTGGTTTGCTCGGAAGCCGGACTGTGAGGGGTCGAGGGATCTGTTGGTCTCGAGGAAGGCGGAGAGTTGTCTGTTGACGGTCTTCTCAATGACTTTGGCTGGAAACGGGAGGAGCGAGATGGGGCGGAAGTTCTTGAGGTCCGTGGGGTCCGCGGTGTGCTTCTTCAGGAGGGCGCTCAGCTCGGCAGGTTTCCAGCTCTCCGGGAAGGTGGCGGATGCGAAGGAGCTGTTGATGACGTTCCGGAGTTGGGGTGCGATGATGGCGTCGGCCTTGTTGAAGATGTGGTGTGGACAGAGGTCGGTGGGGGAGCCGGAGTGGATGGTGTTCATCAGGCGGGTGGTGTCTTCGGTGCTGACCGGGGTCCAGGTGCGGAGGGTGGTGGTGGGGGGCGCTGGTTCGGTGGTTGGGTGCGTGGTTTGTGCGCCGAAGCTGTTGTGTATGTCGGCGATCTTGCGGTGGAAGAACGAGGCGAGAGAGTCGCAGAAGTCTTGCGAGGGAGTGATGTCGGTGTTGCAGGAGCTGGGGTTGGAGAGCTCTTTAACGATGCTGAAGAGCTGCTTGCTGTTGTGGGTGTTGTTGTCCAGTCGTTCTTTGAATGCTGTCTTCTCGGTGGTGCGGATCAGCTGGTGGTGTTTGCGGGTGGCGTTCTTGAGGGCGGTCATGTGTTCTGCTGTCTGGTCATGGCACCAGGCTTTCTCGAGGGTGCGGCAGGTTTTCTTGGAGTTTTTGAGGTCGTTGGTAAACCAAGAGGCTTTCCTGCTGCCGGGCCTGTTGGGAGGGTTCTTCAGTGGTGCGAGTTCGTCGGGGCAGTCGGTGAGCCACTGTGTGAGGTTTGCGGGCTGCTTCGTCGGGGTCCGTCGTGTTGGTGGGCGGGTTCCGGCTGAGGGAGGAGGCGACCTGGTCGGAGGTGATCTTGCTCCAGCTTCTGCGGGGAACCTGTTGCGGGTGGTGGTGGGTCGTGGTTCTCCTGAAGTTAAAGTGCACGCAGCTGTGGTCTGTCCAGTGTAGTCCGGTTGAGTGGCTGAAGGAGATGTGCTTGCTGGAGGAGAAGACGGGGTCAAGCGTGTGGCTGGCGTAGTGGGTGGGGGTGTTCACCAGTTGCTTGAGTCCCAGGTTGGCGAGGTTGTCCAGCAGGGTGGCGGTTTTGCAATCCTTGTTGTTCTCCAGGTGGAAGTTGAGGTCCCCTAGGAGGATGTAGTCTGTGGAGGTGATGGCGTGTGGACTGACGAAGTCTGCGATGGCTTCGCTGAATTGTGTGCGTGGTCCTGGGGGTCTGTAGATGAGGGTGCCTCTGAGGGTGGTCTTGGGGTCTGTGTGGATCTGCAAGTGAAGGTGTTCGGCGGCGGTGAGCGTGTCGTCGGAGTTGGTCGTGATGCGGATGGTGTTTCTGTGGACGATGGCGATGCCTCCACCGGTTTGGTTGACGCGGTCCCTCCGGATGATCTTGTAGCCATCCGGGATGGCAATGGAGAAGTCGGGGGCTGAGGAGGCGTTCATCCAGGTTTCCGTGAGGAAGGCGACGTCTGGTGATGTTTAAGCATGAGCGCAAAATCCGCTCCGATCGCGGATTTTGCGGATTTTCGGTAAATCCGCGATCCGCGAACTCTCGCGGATTTACCGAGAATCCGCAATCCGCGATCGGAGCGGATTTTGCGGTCAAAAGTTCAAGCCTGCATAATTTACGATGGCGCCGGCAAGCTGCCAGCGCCATCCTCAAATGGTTACTTAATTAGCTTCGACAGGAAGCTCTAACAGATAAGATAAAGCAGGGGCTCGAGCGCCTGCTTTATTTTATCAGTTGGAGCTTCCTGTTGAAGCTAATTAAGTAACTTTTGCAGGATGGCGCTGGCAGCTTGCCGGCGCCATCGTAAATTATTTACATGGTGTCTGAAGGGCAGGGTTCATTCTGGCACGACGCATGTGCCCTAGTTGCAGCTTAAATTCAGTGACTCATTCATCAGCCAAAAAATAATCGTGAGCGTTGTGGAGGCTGGGCAGGTGTGCCTTGTGCGCTCGCATGGAAGCCCCGTCCATTTGGCCCCGCCCACACACTCGAGGTGTGCACCGTCTTCCCGCCATTTACCCACTATGATGGACATTTCAATCAAGGGACCCCTGCGCACTTCGGCGCGATTGCATAGCAACACACACTTGGTCGCTGGAACTAGTTGAAGCGCAAATGCAGTGACTCATTCATCAGGCCAAAAAAAATCGTGATGCTGGCCAGAGGCATTTGCATCTTTGACTTTCACGAGCGCAATCCCCATGCCTTTCCTGTGACCAGGGGCTTCTGTCTCTTAATCTGCTGCTCTGATCGGTCTCTGACCTTTTGTATACACAAGAGGCATGTGCGCTCGCATGGAAGCCCCGTCCGTTTGGCCCCGCCCACACACTCTAGGAAGCCCCGCCCCCAAATCCGCCAATCCGCAAAATCCGCGGATTTTGCGGATCCACGATCCGTGAATCCGCAAATTCGTGAATCGTGGATCCGCAAAATCCGCCCATGCTTAGTGATGTTGTGTCGAGGAGGTTCCAGAGTTCCACGGCGTGCCTGTGGACGGAGCGGGTGTTGAGCAGAATGCACTTGAGGTGATTGTTGCTGCTGCTTGGCTTGGTGGGTGCGGTGCAGGTCCGGAGGCAGGTGAATTGGCAGGCTTGTCAGGTGAAGGGTCCGTGGGTGCGCCTCGGGGTGGCTTGGTAGCAGGTGGTTTTTCGGCCGGTGTTGAGTACGTGGAGGGTGGTGGCGTTGTAAGTTCGTCGGGTGCGTTGGCATCGTCGGGGACCAGGGGTACTGGCGCTGGGCGCGGACGGGCTTGCCTTTGGCACTCCTTCGGCGCACCATCGGCGCGACCGCTGCGTGTACGCGGGGACTCTGCCATAAATGGGGAGTGGGAGGGAGGGAGGAGCAGCTGGGAGGCAGGAGCGGGGTGGCGAATAGGAGTTCGAGGGTACAGAACAAAGAAGGGGAGCTGGGCCGCGGGGGAGCAGCGGCAGGGAGCGTGGAGCGGGGAAAACAGCGGGAAACAGGCGGCAGAGAGGCACAGAACAATCGGGCAAATACAGGGGCACAACGGTCAAACAGTAAACAAAAAAGCAGAGAAACACAACCGAGGGGTACCTAAGCCCAGGGGGCAGCGGCGAACAGGCGTCAGCAGCAGGGGGAACCGGTGCACTCAGGAGGAGCCACGCGGCGGGTGGAGCGACCGGCTCTGACGAGGTCAGGTCAGGTCACAGCTCCCCGTCGCGTGTCCTCCGCCTAAGTAGCCAGTGAGAGGGAGGAGCAGCTGGGAGGCGGGAGTGGGGTGGCGAATAGGAGGTCGAGGGTACAGAACAAAGAAGGGGGGCTGGGCCGCGGGGGAGCAGCGGCAGGGAGCGGGGAGCGGGGAAAGACAGCGGGAAACAGGCGGCAGAGAGGCTCAGAACAATCGGGCAAATACAGGGGCACAACGGTCAAACAGTAAACAAAAAAGCAGAGAAACACAATCAAGGGGCACCTAAGCCCAGGGGGCAGCGGCCAACAGGCGTCAGCATCAGGGGGAACCGGTGCACTCAGGAGGAGCCACGCGGGGGGTGGAGCGACCGGCTCTGACGAGGCCAGGTCAGGTCACAGCTCCCCGTCGCGTGTCCTCCGCCTAAGTAGCCAGTGGGAGGGAGGACCAGCTGGGAGGCGGGAGCGGGGTGGCGAATAGGAGGTCGAGGGTCGAGGGTCGAGGGTACAGAACAAAGAAGGGGGGCTGGGCCGCGGGGGAGCAGCGGCAGGGAGCGGGGAAAAACAGCGGGAAACAGGCAGCAGAGAGGCACAGAACAATCGGGCAAATACAGGGGCACAACGGTCAAACAGTAAACAAAAAGCAGAGAAACACAACCAAGGGGCACCTGAGCCCAGGGGGCAGCGGTGAACAGGCGTCAGCAGCAGGGGGAACCGGTGCACTCAGGAGGAGCCACGCGGCGGGTGGAGCGACCGGCTGTGACGAGGTCAGGTCAGCTCACAGCTCCCCGTCCGTGTCCTCTATCACACTCGGGCAGTGAAGGCAGGAAAAGAACATGTTTTGACAATCTCCCCTCATGCACGATCCTAATTCCTGCAAGCCCACCCACTCCAACTAAGCAGACACATGACATGTCATCAACCTTAGTCCAGATACCCTACAGGCCCAACAGTATCTTTTTCCAATAGTGCTTCCTTCTACCACGTTGGACCGGTAACTATTGCACATAAAATGAGCACTTTTTTGAGAAGAGCTTGAGCAACTGTATATGCCAACTTGAAGAGAAAGGTTGCTTGTCAGTGGAACATGAAAGAATGTGCTGATTTTTTATGGAAATTGGCAGCATTTGTTGACAACCTAAAATAAGCAACGGAACATAACACTAACATACACCGAGCAACCTAACAACCCAATTGAAACCTAACAGGGCCTAAGCAACAAACCATTCAAAATAGAATCTAAATACCAACCACAGTGCAACACGACAACATTAAATTGCAATTTCAAAGCAAAGAAACACAACAGCACAAAAACAACACAACACTGTGAAAACCAAATGCTGCACAACAAATATACACAAAGATTTTTGTAACACATTGTCATCTCTAGAAATCTGCTTTGAAAATATGTTGGCAACAGTTGTTTTCGATAAACAACGCCTTTCTTTTCACCACGGATATGAAATGGTGCTAGTTGAAAACATTTTGTGAGATGGTTCGAGCCCAGAGAGAGACTACCAAATAGAAGCACTGAAGCCGGCCATTGTGAACATCTACCGGCCAAATTGTGCCCTACCTTAAAAGGTTCATTAGTCACAGGTTCGGAGGAGTTTAGACCCTGTGCTAATTGGAGGCAGAGAGAATATACTCAGGGGCAGATTTACAAGCCCCTTGCACCACCGGTGCATCACTTTTTGTGTCGTACAGGTGGTGCATTTTACTGCTCCATATATACAAGTACAAGAAAAGCAACCCTCCGTGACATTTCCTAGCCTTGTAAATATGCCGCTTTGCACAGAGTACTTTTGCGTGAAAGTGGTGTTCCATGGGTGTTGCTGTGGGTGTTCCCACGCAACACCCATGGAACTACACACATTTCCAGGTTTACAAGGAATCATAAATCTGTAAATGCATGTGAATGCTACGCCTCCCCAGGGGAGGCGTAGGGAGGTGCAACGAGGAGAAATATTTTTATTTCTCCTCGTCTTCTTTTCCTCTTTCTATGCGTGCTGCATTTTGCATCATGCATTGGAAGAGGAAATCACCACTAATGATTCCTGTGCATAAACAATCATTGAAACTCTGACATTTTTCAACTTCTAGGTGTGCTAATGCAGCAAACATAGAAGTTGAAAAACGGCATTTCAGATTGTTTTTGTTCAGGAGCCCTTCCTGAACAAAAACAATATCCCCACAACGTAGGCATTCTTGCACCATGGTGCAAGGGTGCCAGCGCCGGTGCATGACAACAGTTTGTGCTCCAGCGCTGGGGGAAGCACAGAGATGTGATATATTGTTGTAAATACGTTGCATCCCTGTGCTTTGAAAGTGACTCAGTGCGGAGCAGCTAAATGGCTTGCGTTCCGCACTGAGTCACTTTCTTGCAAATCTGCCCCTCAGTTTGTTTCTGTCAGCCAACAGTTGCACCTGCGCCCACTCCTGACGAACAAGCACCAAGGATGTCACATAGCTCCTAACAGATGTATGACGTTACAACGCAGGCTATTACAACGCCTGCCTTTACAACGCGGTTTTTACATCGCAAACCTTTACAACGCATAGCGCTTAGAGGTGCTGGATAGTGGTAAGTATAATTTTCTATTCCAACTCCAGTCCCCGTGGACACTAGGGAAGGTGTTGGATAGAAAATTAAACGTATTGCCTATCCTAGAGCGCCCCCCAGCGCAATGCGTTGTAATGGTTTGCGTTGTAATGACCGCGTTGTAATGGTAGTGCGTTGTAATAGTTTCGTTGTAAAGGTTGTTCACCCTCCTAACTGGCGGTCACTGCACATACATTTTGAGGTACGTACGAGGACTGACAGAGAGTTAGCAGTCACTGTCCTCCCAGTGCATCCTGCCTAATGGTCCTCAAACCACACCTTAGTTTCAGAGTAGAAGAGGCCTCACTCTGTCCACATGGTTCTGAAATAAGAGGAGATAAAAGAAGAGTGAACTTAAAAGTATATCTCACTAACAGTGCCCATGTTCTGCAAACCAGAAATCCTCCGATTCATGTTTAGGCATGACTTCAAGCTCCGAGGAAAAGCATGACAAACCATGGATGAGACTCTACTACTCTGCAGAAAATATGCCTCTAGCTACAACAGCTCAACCTTAAACCCATGCAATGCACTCCTGCCAGAACTCAGGCCAACTCTTCCCCAAGTGCACCGAGACAAACAACATCAATGCAGAGGAGCCTCACCACAGACATAGAAGGAAGGGAATAGGATAGTTATAAAGGAGTCATGGGAATGGAGTGCCTGCCAGACCATCCTGTTTGTCACACATGATTGACAAGATAAAGAAATGTGCCCACTCAGGGCTGCGTCTCAAATTTGTGTGCTCCTTCTCACTAAAGAGAATATAATAATATGTATACTCTCAGGGTAACTGGACCCTCGATCCTTACACGTTACATGGCAGGAAACCGAATTTCTCATCCATGTCTGCTGTGGAATGAAAAGGTGTGCCCTGCATGATCATAACGCACACTCAAATGTACACTGAACTCAAAAAAAGTGAAGAACAGAATAAAACGATCAAGCTTGACCTGTGCCGGCTCTCTATTTTCTACTATAGGTAATCACCTACAATTTGCCGCTGCAGTATATAAGTAGATAATGATTGTTTGTATTTGTTTTATGTTCTTTTGTTTTATCTCCTCTTTCTTGATTTAGTACATTCTGTAGCATTGCATTTATTTTTTCTGTTTGATGCTGTATTCCTATGTTCAAGAAAGCAACCAATACAAACTTTTGAACAGGAAGAACGGAATAAAAGAGTAGTGCTGCTAAAAGGAATACCACCACACAACAAGCTCCTTGATGAAACCAAGAACCCGACTACATAAGACACCAGCCCAGAGCGTGTGGTGCAGAACCTTCACTTTGCCTAAAAGAAGTTGGCTGTATGTGTCGCTAAGTAAGACAAAAAGGGTGACACCCAGTTGCCAACTTTAAACCAGGCAGTGGCTGAAATTATCTAAGAGACAGTGGCCCACCCATGCATTGCTGATTAGATCCTCTGATTCATGGGACCCAAATCATGGGTTGTTCTTCATATTGGTTCATAAGGCACACAGACTGGAAGAACACTGTTACTACAGTACCTTTCAAACATTGATTACTTCTACTGTGTATGAATGACTATGTCACACTGATCTGTAAAGATCAAGCCGGTACTTGCATTAACCACATCAGTTTTGCAATTCAGTTAGATAACAAGACTCATTGACACTTTTCATTGGAGATGACTGTGGAGAGAGATATTCCCAGCTCAGGGTTGGGTCTCAGATTAAGAAACTTCTCCGAGGCCTAAGGAAGAGCACCTCTGGCTGAAAGGGGTCCAAATCCTTTGCAAGCGACTTTGCTTGCCTGTTCGCACTTCTCTACAAAGCTGCAGAGGGAAGAAGGTCATGAAGACATGGGGAGCTGTTTTCTCTTGGTAAAGAACCTGGAAAAGAGCTGCAACTCAACAGAGAGCATGACAGGGTTTTGGTGGGTCTTCATACAACTTGACCCTATGGCCTAGTACATGACAAGACCTTGCTCACAGTCTAGACTCTGGAGACCTTTGGAGAAAAAGAGAAGAAGTTACAGAACTATTTGTTTCAAATTGGGCCTTTTTCATCTCTAGAGGACTGGGACAAACTGTGCAGATTGTCTAAAAGAGACATGACCTACCCTGTTATACTATCCACGTTTTTTTCCGCTCTGAGTTTTTGACCATGGAGTTCTAGAAAAGACAGAAAACTATGTATTTAACTATGGGGCGCCTATTCAACTACAGCTTCCAGCCTTGGCCCACGAAAACCTTTAAGTCTCAAGCTAGAACTTTTAACTGGGGTGAAGCACTAACCTTTCCTTACTTCTCTGTACCGCCTGCTTTCCAAATCACCTGTTTGCCTAAAAGAGTGCCTAGGTTTCAGTCCTCCGCAACATTTTGTCGGTGTGAACCAACAGCTTATATCTGATCAATTTTAATTGTCTCTATGCATTCGTAGATCTCTTTCAAATTCATCAGCTGACTTGTAATCGTTTTTTAACGTCTTTTATTTCCCATGGAATGCTTTTTGTTTTCTTAACAATACCTTATGTTTAGAATACATTTCTTCTTTTTGTTTAATTTTAACTGTAGTATTGTTTCGGTGTTATGGCTCATCAATCCCATGCCTTCATGCTTGAACCAAGCTACCAAGACTAGCCAGGGACCCATCAGAGAAACCTGCCTACCTAATTGAAATTAAACTATTTTTACCCTGTGGGAGCATAGCCAAAGCATGCAACACTTCTGTGGCTTCTTTCCTCCATAGTTTAGCAATCCATTTTCCTATGTTCTAGAGAACAGCATTATACCAGTTGTGGCGTGACACTATTTTATCATTTCTGCCTGAAGGTACATCTCATGTTTTTCAAATATATATTATTCACTTGTATTCTAAGTAAATAGTTCTGGCTCCTTTAAGATGAGCCGATGCTGACATGCTTTCATGCACCCAACACCTGTTAGATGCCATCTATGTCTCTATCCTGGGCTGCCCCACAACAGAACAGGGACACACAAATGAGTAAGGAAGAGCAGTTGCTGAGTCAACAGAAGATCATAGTTCGAATGAGAAGAGGGCAAGATGAAATATAGAAGAAAATAGTCATGGAGAGGTTGAAGGTATTCAGCAGGTAAGCAAAATACGTTTTTGCAGGGTTTAGGTGAAGTGTATGACTAGATCTGAGAACAAATAGGTGAAATACAAGTAGATGGAGGACACAAAGTTGCAGAAACCTGGATTGAAGGACAAGAAACAGTAAAAGACGAGAAAGAGTAAAATGTGAGTGTCGTCAGCAAAGCACTCATATAGAGGCAATGATAGCTGAGAGAGAAGAGATACAGCTAGGAAAATATATATTTGAGAGACCCCAAACAGCAGTGAAGAAAAGGATAAAGTCATGTTGGCCCAAAAGACCAAAAACGTTTAAAAGTGATCCCTGAAAATAGTGCCAGTGAGTCCGAAGATGGAAAAAATAGAAAGCAGAATATGGTGATTCACCAACAAGTAAAGAAAATATAGGGGTAGCACGTGGTAGGTTGATGATTGGTTACTGCAAGTGGAATAGTGTCAGTAAATGGGATAGACAAGAGTTTTACAGCGGAGGAGGAAGAAGAGAGTTTGTGCTCTTCTACTTTCAAAATGTTGCCTATCAGGCGTTTAGTTTATGCTTCTGCACAGCTCAGCCGTCCTCAAAAGGTTCATATTTTTTCTCTTCCTTCCAACTCTGCATTCAATAATCCATTCACTTAACTAACTGAAGCACTTTCTATTGATAGCAACAATGTGATTGTTTATTGAACACTAGGTCTGAAGACTCAAATTTTCCGTCCGGTCATAATAAAACCATGGTTGGTAATGCGCTCTAAAGAACAATTGACCCACTGAATTTTCCCCCTTAAGAACATATTTATTTAATTTATGCATTTTGCATTGCAACAGCATGTCGCATTACAGACACTAACTTCTGCCTTATCATACAAGAACGAACACAATGCAATGGATACATTAAAAAACTCTGGGCCATGGGTTACCCCTACAGCACCAGCTACCAGCCTGTGTTACAAGTTAAACATAAAAACACTTGGCAGGCAACCACAACACAAACAACACTATAATAGGCTTCCTTAAAATATGATTCAGTCTTTCTTCAAATCTGATAATCCATAAAAATATTCTTCTACATGTACAGGTGGTGCATCCGTTGTTGGTGCCTCCCACTTGTTTTTATTTTTAATGCATAGCACAAGGTGGTCTTATGATAACAGAGGTTTGCAGTATCTGGACTACTACGATGTGACCTCTGCAGTTTCCATGTGTCATTTTATTGGCCAAGTCCTGGCTTAACAGCAGGTGGACACAGCAGCCGCAGGATGGGTGTCGAACGCCTCCTTGAATTCACAGGTCCAAACTAGCTACATACTATAACCACTTCTTGACATCTCACATGGCAATCATATATGAGATGATAGTGACAACGCCCATCCCAGAAGATCTCTGATCATCTGTGCCTTAAATATATTACTGCTGAGGACCATAAACTTTAAAACAATAATCAATTCAATTCAATTCAGAATCTTTATTCGAATTTCAGGAATTCATAAAAGCACATGTATAGTTATACAATCCATAAAAGAATAAATAACAATTGATAATATTAAATCAGTCAACGATGATACAAATTTAGCCATTTTCCATTATTTTGCGAGCGCGGACTGCAATTTTTAGAAAAGTGCAAGTGCGGCAAATTATCTCCTCATTATCAAGTGCAAGTAACAACTGGTACGATTGATCCAGAGTAATTGGTCTAAGTTTTTTTTAAAAAGGGAGTTAAAAGCCATTTGGTAAATTTCAAATAAAAATTACAGAAAAAGAAAAAGTGCAAGTCATTTTGGGTGCTTAGCCCATCGCAGGGGCAGCTTATTTTATGTAAGCTAGAATGGTGACCCAGGAGAAAGTTTAACAGATATCTGACAGAACCAGCCCTTAGTCGAAACAGCAAGCTTCTTTCCCATTGGGTCATAAATAGGGTTAAATACAAAGCTAAGGGATATCTAGGTAGTTCCATATTCAGATACCTGGCAACTGTGGTTTTTCCGGATTCCGCCCTCAGTCTGTTCGTTGAGTAAAGTGCATATAGTGCCTCCTTTAATTCAGATTTCTTCACCGTATTGACATTACTAGGATTGGAGAATATAATGTTTTTCCCTATTTTACACAAACTGTTCTGAACATAGGAAAGCCATGGAATCTCCATCCCCCTATCACAGCTTAGGCAATCAGTTATTATATCTTGTGTCAAAGTGGCCAAATTATTGCTCCATACAGAGTGCCAAAATAGCACCGGTCGTGCGCTAATGAAATCTGACACGAAATGTAAATTTAGTTCAGTGTGCATGATATAGTTGGAGACGTGCTTAATAATTTCCTACAGAATCGATTTTCCTCCTGCTGTATATGGCTACTGTTTCCAATTCCCCATACTTCAGCCCCGTAGGTTGCTACAGGCACGCATTGCAGCTTAAAGATCTTAACAATTGCTTTACTGACAACTGATCTTTTAGGTCTGGGGACGCTTAGGATCGAATTAATGGCCTTTGAGAATTTGCCCGTGGCCCGGGCCAAATGCCCGGACCACGAGCCATTCGCAGCAAAGGCCACCCCCAAGTACGGGAACATGTGAGTTGCAGTAAGCCTTTTTTCTTCAACCTGTAGAGAATTCAGCTGTCTCTTCCCCGGCCCACATGACATTATAAAAGACGAATTAAAATTGACCCGCAAGTCCAACTCATCCATAAATTTAGTAAAACTTTGTACTAAAATACGCAGCGAATTCGGTGTACGTACCATTAATACCGCATCGTCTGCGTAAAGAAGGGCGGGTAGGGGTTTCCCGTTTATTATAGGTACGTCTGGGGTTAAGTTTATCAAATGGTCACTAAGGCCATTGATATAGACGATAAAAAGCAGGGGTGCTAAAACGCACCCCTGCCTGACTCCCCTACCTATTTCAATGGATATAGATAATTCCCCGCCCATTCCTATTCTCACTCTTGACAATCAGTGTGTAAAAAAGCTAAAAAGTGAACCAAAGTGGCATCTAACCCATAACCCAATAAAATAGACCAAAGCTTGGACCTGTTTACTAAGTCAAAAGCGGATGACAGGTCCATAAATTCTAAATAAATGGGGGCAGAGCGAGCAATGTTATATTTGTCGATAATCAGTTTAAGGTTTAGACATTGTTCGACTGTGCCGACCCTACTTCTGAATCCTAGTTGACAAGGAGACAAGATTTCGCTTTCTTCTGTCCACATGGTTATCCTGTTGTAGATAACACGACCCAGGATCTTTAAGGTGTTATCTAGCAACAAGATGGGTCTGTAATTTACCGGTTCTGACCTGTCTCCCTTCTTGTATATGGGGACTATTATACTAGTGCCCCAGGTTTCAGGCATCGCCGCTTGAGGTAAGCTGTTATAAACATTCACGAGGATTGGGGCCCAGAGGTCGGGTTTCCATTTAATAAGATCTATGGGTAACCCGTCGGGTCCGGGTGCCTTGTTGCCCATACTCTGGGCAATTGCCTCTTTCACTTCCCCTAGGGTTATCCCTAAATTATTGACCTGTTCGGGTGTGGCATAAGTAATATTATTTGGTGGGGGGCATAAATTGTTGCAAAATGTGATTCCCAGGTGCTACTGGCAATAGTGCAGCTAATAGATGTCAATTGCTGGCCCAAATTCCTGAGTTCTTTTACCGCGGGCCAAAATAAATTGCTGGATTTGCCTCCTGCGGTTTCAGCGAGTATGTCCCAGCGTTCGCCGAGGAACATACCTCTCCGATTATCTAATGCTAATTTATAGATTTTTCTTGCCCTGCTAACATTCGCCCTAACTCGGGGGTCTCTGTGAGGGCCTTACGCAGGATTCTATTTGCCGCTGTACACTGATGGTCAAACCATTTCGGATCTTTTGGGCCCTTAGGCACTGGCACTGATAACAAGGTTCTAACTGTAGAGCAAATTTGGATAAAGTGTGTAATAATTTCATGGCCACTTGTTAATGTGTTTACGCATAAATCAATTGACATCTGCTCTTCCCTTAACAGGGACTTAGTAATTTCAGTTTTGTCTATGCCTTTCCATTTCAGCCTGAGTCTATCTGTGCTTACGCTTATATCCTTTGCCCCCTGCATGGTGCTGTAAATAGGTCGAGGGGCTAATCTTAAAGTTACTGTTACTGGTTTGTGGTCCCCAAAAGCTGTTGCCACAATTTCTGCTGTTAGTATACGATCCGCCAAGCCCGGTGAGACAAAAATGAAGTCAATAGTTGACGTACTGACTCTGCCTCTATGCGTAGGAGCCCGCTGCATTGCAGACTGCTGACCATGGTCCATAACATCGCTCATAATATGCTAGTTTAGCAGGGCTCTCAGTTCATGTCCCCTACGCTTGGCCGAGTCCTCGTATCTCATATCCACATCCCCTGTATTTTTGGGAAGTTTGGCATTAAAGTCCCATCCCAGAACAATCTCCAGGCCTTCACTCTCACCATAGCTATCCTCTAGTTTTGAGATAAATTTGGAAAGTGCAATGAAATTCCTATTTGGGACAGAAATAAAATCATTGTTATAAAAATTAATTACAAAAAAGGGGACCTTCAGCTTAAATTCAATCACTTGTATGTTAGGGTTATTGGTATTTATAATCCTATGGCTCCCCCCGCCAATATGCTAAACCCAACAAGCAAACCCCCTACTGGTCGGCCAAAATGCGACTTACGGGCCACTGTATTGAAACAGTGGAACCCGTCTACATGCAAGTCAGATACTGCCCAGGTTTCTTGGAACATTATAATATCGTACAATAATCTAAGAATGGACAACCCAGTAGGGTAATAATCTTAGTAAACTAACATCATAAGAAATACCATAACAGGATCTGCAGAGCTGTTCAAAGATCCCAGCATATTGAAAATCATAAACTACCTGTCTCACACATTATGTGATACATCACACTGCTAAGTGCTGCATCCCATTACATGATATCTGCACCTGGTGCTCATCAATAATGACATAGAAACATTTCCGACATAGGAACAAAACAAAGACAATATCCTTCCAAACACACACCCTACATGGTGAACCATGCTACCCATTAGGGCAAACACTGTAGTGCCCCACATGGGGGCAGTAAGCTCTGTATAAAGGTTACAATACAATAGAAATTCATAGCTTTCTTGAAGGACTACAAGGCAGACATTTTTCTCAGTACTGGACACAATGTGCTCTAGTTGAATTAGAATATTGCAAACAGAAATATTGTCTGACATACTGTTCACTAAATATAATTTAAAACATATAATTCTATTAGATGTAGGATTTCCATTAATAACTCCATTGGGGGATAGTCTATAGATTATAATGAGGACTGTGAGAAAGGGTCTCTTTTTGCCCTGTAACGTCCAATTTTTGTCAACCGATGCCGATGTTTTGACGGTGCTCTGACACCAAATATATGTCGAAATAGATTAGATTTCTAATTGGCATATTTAACATACCTTTAAGTCCCCAGTATATGATACAAAGTGTACCCAGGGCCTGTAAGTTAAATAGCACTTGTGGACAGCAGCAGCTATTGTGCCATCCCCTAAATTGACAGTGTAACTTTGGATTTAGGCCTACCATTGTAGTCTGACTGTGGCACTTTAAAAACAGCAATTCAACTTGTCAAGCCTTTCTTTAAAATTTCAATAAGTCACCTATATGTAGGCTTTATAGTCCAAAAGACAGGATGCAAGGTATTTAAAAGTAGGACATGTAGAAAATTAATATTAAACATGTCCTTACAGGGACTAGTACCTAAAAGCTATTTTCATTTTGCAAGGTTGACTGTTCCATAGAGATGCACTGGGATGCACTATTAAATGTAATAATACTAATTTCGGCCAGGTAATACCTACACATTTCCTTCTTCGACTCTTTGTAATATTTAATAATAGCCCAATTCAATTCACTGATGAAATTGGATTTTCAATAATTAGTAAGGAAAATGTACTTTTAGAAATGTACCTTTCCCCGCCTAAAGCCTCTCGGCAATTTAACTGTTTTCATACTTCCAAATTTTCATTTTCTTAAGTTAAGTCTGCCTGCTCTGTGACATAGCTATCAAGTGTTGAGCATAGGTTTAAACTACTGAAACATTCACTAGACCTAACAAGATAGCGACATTATTATTTGTGGTAGACTCTTATCCACCCTAGTTAGTAATCCCCTTTCTCTCAACTGCACAATATTTATGGCATGCAATATTCTGACAGCCATGTTCTGGTACCACTCTTTGAGCTTCAGGCTTGGTCTGCCTTGGTCAGCTCCTTGGTCAGCTAGGTTAGTGATCTTGGATACTAGCCTTCAATCTATGTGAACTATCCTGAAAGATGCTGCGTCTTATTTTCTAATCAATATTTGCTAGCTCAACTTTATCCACTGGATTCGATTTGTTTCTTAAATTTAATACTGGACAAACCTGTGTGTAGAAAATTATTTTCAATAATACTATAGTAAATACATTATGTGGCTTTGCTCCCTCTTTCTTTATATCACTTTTAGGTGGCACATTGTAAATATTATTCACGTACATGAAAATGAGAATTAGAGAAAATGATTGTCTTAACTGTAAACAGTACAGTAATGCCATTGTGATTAAGAATTAATTTGATCAACACTGGTCCCAGTACAATAGTAGCACAGCATTTATATTAACCTGAAAGAGCTGGACGCCGGAGGCCGGATCCTTATGAAAAATCTCTGTTGCACTTCTGTATTCAGGGGGGACGCTGTCACGAATATTGTTCTATGTATAATTAAAAGAAAGAAATACAAAAGAAAGAAATACAAAAAATAAGCATAATTTTCTTTGATACTTATTCTTTATAACACATTACTATTGTGAAACATGATGTGTATCCTTGGAGATTAAGGTCAGCTTCTTTTTCTATAAACACATATTTAGTGCATTGCAAGGAATTAGTCATGAAACCAACTGCAGTCTGCCGGGCATCGACAGACATGGGAGGGTGCAAGCACATGCCCCTGTTGATTCACCTTATTACCCCACACACCCATCATGTTGGTTCTATCCAGCAGATCATCCTGTGTCCAGAATTATTGTTTTATTCAGTGTGGCATATTCCTTCCACACCAGGAATTGCTAAGCTGAATTACAAAACAGAAAACTGGATTTTATTTTGCTTCTCCATTATTAAATTAGGATTGTAAAAAAAGATACTTGCAACTAGTATAAACAATATGGCCTATAGGAAAACTGAATAAGACATTGGTGGACATAATAGAACAGAGTAGAAGGTAATAGAACAAAATGAAATAAAAAAAGAAGCGAATAACCTCAGAACATAATAGACAGTATTGAATGGAAAGAAAAATAGTATAAAATAGAATATAATAAAATAGATACCAATGATATCTATAGCTATAGATGGAACAAACTGGAATTAAAGGAAAGAGAATGAAGTTTGGACAAACTGGAATTAAAGGAAAGAGAATGAAGTTTGGACCTAATAGAAGGAAACAAAATAAATGGAATATAATAGAAGACAGATTAGAACAGATTTGAAATTAAAATAAAATAATATATATCGAAATTGAACAAACAGAAATATATTTTGCTAAATAAACACATTAGAGTAGATGATCTGGAATGTCCATGAAGTGTAACTTTTGTTTGTGACCATTTTAGACTCTAATGCACTTTAGGATTCTACTAGGCGTGCCAGCTGTTGCAGAAGTGCCTTATGTATTATGCATTGTACAGTGTATTGGGCAGGTTAACTCCTGCCCTATAGCAAGCGAGTATTGCTTGATTTGCAAATGGGGGTGAAAATATGCAAATGAGGGAATTTCCTTTCTTGTTCTATATTATCGAAACATAACTGGGCCCCCATCGAGTGGAGGCAAGGAACGTGCCAGAAACTAAAAGTGACCCATCAGGTAGCAGGGCAATTACTGATAAACTCACTGTGAGGTGGGGGACTATGACCCCATCAGTAGACAGCTTCAGGTGTCCCTGCTTAGACAAGGACAGTGGAATGGAGGCCACATTGTCAGTATCTGCAGAGGTGCCTTGTAGTGAGTCCTTGATAGGAAGCCTTAAAGGCTCCAAATAGGGGTTGGTGGGGTGTGGTAATCTGTGACTTTGACCTTTCGGGGTCCTTGTCAATGGTCAGGGAAGAGAACCTCAGAGTCCAGTGTTTGTGAACCAGTCCATGTGCTGGGAATAATACTTTGTGTCTCCCAATGGGACACATGATCCTGGTCACCGCTTGTTCTGCCCAGTGTGGGTATGAGCTGGCACATGCAGCGTCAGGTTCTCCATTGTTATCACCAGTAAAAAACATGTAGCTCAATAAAACACGTTGTTATGAGTTAGTGCAGTAATGAATGCAGATGAGACATCAATTAATACAGTGCAGAGGTCAAATTCCATGTTCTAAGCTCCATATTCAGGACCTTCTGAGTGACCAGATTCTTGGATCATCACTGCTTACAGTGTGCATGAGACTGATCTCTGGTTCTGCTTAAATACCTGTATTATACCTCATACAGACAGACTGAAATAACAGCAGGACATGAAACCATATAAGAAGATCTGCAGTGAATAATATGCTATTTATTACATATGATGAGGGAAGAGACAAGCAGCATGACCCACTAGAGGCTTTGCGTTCCCTCCCCATACTCAACAATGTTAACAAGTAGTATATGTGCAGTGTCTCTGTGATGTAAATTAGCAGTGGAAAGGAACAGAGGACAAGAACATACATTTTTAGCTGCACCTAGGTGTTTACACCATACTTCAAATGGTGAAAGGTGCAGAGCAAAGTAAAGTGAAAAATACTGTCAGTCTGTGATTGTTTGTTTACTGCACTACTGCCAAATCTATATTTTGTGATTTCAGTAAACGTGATGCAGGGATACAGTTGTTATCCCTAAAAGATCTAGATTATGATGCAGATAGGTGGACATGCTGAAAAAATGTTGGCTCATGGGGAATACAACTTAGTAAAATGTTGCTAGTCCAGTACAATTCTAATGTGATGTGGTTCACCATACTTACATTTGCATTAAGTGCCTTGGATAATTTGTCAATGACTGTCAGGTAAAACTTGAAGAAAAAGCTGAGTGTGAGAGTGCGCCGGAATGCCACCATCCCTCCAGGAGCATCTGGGGACAGTGCCATCTCTTCTGCAAGCAGCTGACAAGCATCCTGGAGTAATGCTTCATTCCACTCTCTGTACAAAAGAAGGACACATATAATCAACTTACTTTTCCTTCATAAGCATTCCTGCTCCATCATCTGGCAATGGCAATACATCCTATCTTTCAACATGTGTGAAGAATAGTTGCTGATTCACTTAACATTTTGCGTGGCTATGATCAAAGAGCTAAGCGCAAAGAGAGCCATCTGTGGACACAAATAGAAGACCCTAATTTGTTCAAATTGTATCAGCAGAAATGTATCTGGAAGAATCTACAAGTATGGAATAACTTTAGAGTTGGGAAGAGGACATGGGTGTTCCTTTGGAAGGCGATTGAGAAGGTACTGAACAACGGTCTAACTTTGTGCATATTTACAAATCTTCACTCTGGTATTTACTTATTCAACTATTAAGCTTTGTTTAATAACTTCAGAGTGCTCTTAGGTAATGGAATATAACCTAATTGTTGGAATGGGAAGTTAGCCTTCACTTGAATAGGTTAGGTTTACATGTTCAATCTTCTTCAACAACACCATTTATATGTGATCTCAGTTGAAGCTAAGTCTAAAGAATGTCTCTCTTCAACTGTGTGTGGCTGGGTTCAGCTCTTGGATTGTGATCAAGGGTGTTCTAGGCTCTCGTCCCTGTGGACCCAGCGATGTGAGACCATCATTCATCTTCTTCAAGGACTGTTGGATGAGCCAATGTTTACATATTTATGGAGTCAGGAGGTAGTAAGGCGTCATCCAGGACCTTTCCACAGCACACTTTATGGGTAGTGTACTTGACTTAAGGTTCATCATGGCATCAACTGGGAGACTGTGGAGAGCTGCTGGAGTGGGCGGGATGAAGTGCCAGAGATTATTTCTCATACTGGCTTTCTGGTTTTATAGTCTTTATAGTCAGGTCTGGTAGTGGGTTACTTGGCAAGGCTACAATAGATATTACAATAGTCAAGGCAAGGACTCTAGTTATCTTAATTCTGTACTCTGTATGAGGGAGTGGGAGATCTTTCCAGAGTAGCAGCATTTTGACGCTGATTGCCACAGTATTACCTTGTGATGCAGCGATGAGACTGGAATGCAAGAAAATGCCCAAACTCCTCAATTGTGCTGCAGAAGAGGGAGGAGCTCCGAGGTTTTTAGGCCAGGCAAATAGCAGTGAATCAAGCTGAGAATGTCCAGTCTCTAGGATTGCAGAGGAAAATATGTAATCCAGATACAAGGTAATATTGGATTGATTCACTGGATCATTTTCCAAGTGGAAGTGGATTTGCGTGTTGTCAGCATCCGTTGGAAGCTTGCTGGCCCCTACGCAAGGACAGACTAGTGGCATCCTAGATGCTGACAAGACACAAGTGGGATGAACTTGAGAGATGCAACATTACTGCGAATGTGGACTGTTGGGCTGATCCAATGCTGACTTTTGAGTTGCAATCGATAAGGAATGATTGATCCCGTTGTAGCACAGATCTAGAAGTACTTCCCCCAATGTCCGAGACATTCAAGAAGCATTGTGGTGGCAACTGCATTGCATGCCATGGACAAGTCAAGAAGTGTCAAGGAAGTGTTTTATACTCAACCAGAGTGTAGAAGCTACTCCCTCATATTGGCTAGTCCAACTTTGATGCTCCTCGCAGGGATGAAATATAAATTGGTGGTCATGGAGAAGGTGTTTAGTTTTCCATACTAGAAAATTATCAAGACAAATTAGAAGAATAGAGAATATTTTAATAAATACAATTATACCAGAATGACAAAAATCCAATCAATGGAACTGAAGATATGCAATTTAAATTTTTTTGTGAAAAATCGCTCCTAAAATCACAAAGTGCCACTTGTCACGCTAGACGTAGGTGAAGTTACAAATTCAGTCCGATCACAAAGAAGTGTTGGTCAGATAGAGAGCAGGTTAGTCCAGTTGAAAAGTTAACTTCTAAGTCTGGTGCGAAGAGTTTGTTACTGACCTTCAACAGGATCCTCCAGCCGGCCTGCTCTGTACGCTACAGTGACTACCATCTGCAACTTTCTCCCTGCTCTTCACAGCCCTTCCACCGCAAACTGAACTCTTCGCGTGGACTTTAGAAGGTAGCTTTTTCAGCGGGATCCGGCCTGCGCTCCATCGCAATTGGCCTGATCTTGTGACTTTCACTGGTCTTGCATTACCAGATAACCATGAGTGGCGCTTTGTACTTTTAGGCACTTAACTAACTTATGCCTACTACTCCTGCTGGGGTACAGGCCATCAAACCACGACTCTCCAGCAGCCTCTGTCCTGAGCTTTCCTTTCACTCTGACTCCAGGTGTAAACCATTTCCTTGCAGTCAACCTTGAGGCCTCGGCACTAGGTGTTTCTTGGCCTTCCTCTTTTACTTTTCCCTATGGGGTTCCAGGTCAGGGAATCCTTGTGGTGTTTGATGTGGGCTTGCGGAGGGTGTGAACTATCCTTTTCATGACTTCTTCATAAGCAGGGAGTTGAAAAGTCTGCTGCCAAAGGTCATTGTTGCTGATGGTGTTTGGCCAGCGGACTTGGAGGATTTTCCTCAGGCAGGTGTTAATGAAGGTCTGGATTTTTGTTGGTGGAGGTCGCTGTTGTCCTCTAAGTTTGGTTTGCTGCTTTAGGAGCTTGGAGCTCCAGAGGTTCTTTCGCTGAATGAAGAAAACCCTTGCCCTGCCGATTCTTGCCTTCACGTTGGCATCTATGCCGCCCGCTTGTCTATGACACTGCCCAGGTAGGTTTTGGCCATAACCTCTACCAGTGTATTGCCTGCAAGAGTGACTGCAGTTGTGCTGGCTGGCAAAGCCATCAGGATCATGGTTTTTCCCCAGTGAGGCCAAGTTGTGCTGATGTCGCTGCCACCTTGTTGGTCTTCTCTTGCATCTGCAGATGTGTACGCCAGGTCACCTGCAAAGCCCAGGTTGTTGAGCTGCGTGCAAGGTGTCCATTGGATCCCATTTCTTCTCCTTCCTGTGGAAGTCTTAATGATCCAGTTTATGGATGACTCTGTTGAACGCATTGCCTGGGGTTGATAGAAGAGTTATCCCTCTGTAATTTACCCAGTTAATCAGGTCACTTTTCTTGGGGATCTTAAAGAGATATCCCTCCGTCCAGTCAGATTGCAGCTTTTCCTCTTCCCAGATCCTTCAACACATGGCGCAGAGCATGTCTACTGATGTTTCAATGTCTGCCTTCAGTGCCTCTGCAGGAATATTGTTGGGTCATACCGCCGTCCCATTTCTCAGATGTTTGATGGTTTGCCGTAATTCTTCCTTGTTTTGTCTGCTGAAGTCAATTGGCAAGTTTGGCAAGTCCTTGTCAGCTGGTTATATGTCTGGTGGAGACTAAAGCATGGGCTGGTTCAAAAGTTCTTCAAAGTGCTCCACACACCTTTGTTGTTGGCCTTTGTTACATTTGATTGTCTTCCCAGCTTTGTATCTAATAGGTCTTCTTGGATTGCTGTATATGCCAGAGAATGTTCTTGTTATGTTGTAGAGTTCTTTCAAGATTCCATGGCTTGCTGATCCGCTTGTCTGCTCTTTACTTCCTTGTTGATTTTTGTGAATACGCCTATAGCTTATGTTTTTCTGTTCTTGTTGGGCTGTGGTTGACTGCAGCTCTCTTTTCCTTTCTCTCTTGGATTTTGTGCTGAATTTCAGTGGAGATCTATTCTTTATGCTGGTGTTTCATGGGACCCATTACCTTCTGGCAGGCTGATGTCACTGTTTGTCTCTCAATGAATTTCTACTGGGTCTCAGTCATCCTCAAGTTCTTGCAGGATTTGGAACCTTGTTACTGAGAGTGACTGAGTATTCAATCCCTTTCTGTGAATATTAGAGGAGGGTGGTGTTATATCGCGGATGTTGGTTTGTCGATTCCATCCATACTTTCTTCAGCTTTAGCCTAGCCACGACAAGGTGATGGTCTGAAGCCACATCTCCACTTCTCCCATTACTCCAACATCCTGCAGGGACCTCAGGAACTTCTTGTCAATTCAGACATGGTCGATCTGGTTCTCTATTGAATGGTCTGGTGAAACCCATGTCACCTTATGTATTCTTTTGTGTGGGAATACACTACAGCCTATCAGTAGACTATTCAGGGCACAGAGATCTGCAAGTCTTTCACCATTCTCTTTCATGTCGCTAAGGCCATGGTTGCCCATGACTTCTTTGTACCCAGTGTTGTTGCTTTCATTCTAGTCCCCAAGTATGGTGATCTCTCTCTCAAGGCATTTCTCCAAGATTAACTAGAGTCTGTTGTAAAATTGTTCTTTTTCCTCTTTTTTGCTGTCATTTGTGGGTGCACAGGGGATAACATTCATGTTGTCATCATTTTCTCTGTGCAGAAAGTTGCTGTGATGATTCTGGGACCGTGGGCTTCCCATTCAATCAGAGCTCCGTTGGCTACTTGTGTTAGCATCAATGCTACTCCCTGAGTATGTGAGACATTCTCTTCCTCGTGTCCAGAATACAGAAACATTCCTCCAGGATCCAGTCTTTTCAGTCTGGACTGTGTCCATCTGGTCTCGCTGATGTCAAGCAGGACAACGTTTTTTTTTTATCTCTCCTGTTACTTGGGCTGTCTTGCCTGTCGCATACATGGTCCTCACATTCAATGTCCCAAAGGTGATAGTCTTGGCCGAAAGCAGGTGGATCGACTTTGTGGCTTCATCACAAGGCATCATAACTCTCAAGGCTGGGATGTCTTTTGGTTGACATTTCTGTAGCTAAGAGCTTTTTACATGATGGGGTAGCTGACCACACATATAACTCCCCTCCTTTCGCAGCTGAGCTTGGCACCGACCATGGCAGAGTTTTGAGGCGCTATACTCACCTTAAATCTTTGAAATTGCATATCTTTGGTTCTACTCATTGGATTGTTGTCATTTTGGTATCAAATAATGTATTAAATGTGTGTGGGATTTTTCTTGAATGGTATTTTTGTTTTATTACTGTTTGTGTGCAGCATAAATACTTTACATTGCATCTCAGATAAGCCTGACTGCTTTTGTGTCAAGCTACCAGAAGGTTAAGCACAGGTTAATTATGTGACTTTTGTGGTTCACCCTGCCCAGGATTTTGACTGTTGCTTGAGTAGGGTTTCACCCCCCTCAACCAACAGCCCAATTGTTCACAGAGATGATGTTGATTCTGTGGATGGGGGTGATGCTGGTGAGGGGTGTCAT
The DNA here is from genome assembly GCF_964261635.1 of Lissotriton helveticus. NCBI lineage: Eukaryota > Metazoa > Chordata > Amphibia > Caudata > Salamandridae > Lissotriton > Lissotriton helveticus. Next base: position 1,915,466,467 of record NC_136067.1, on the reverse strand, counting down.
GAAGGGATTGAACAGGGTGGGGCTGCGTGAGGCTCCTTGAGCCTGTTAGGAAAGAGCAAATTCAGTGTGGTGTGGGTCTTTGAATGATGGCTTCATGCAGTCATTTGCAAAGGAAGAGGTGGTAGATGAGTTCAAAGGGTGAGGAAAGGTCAGTAAGATGAGAGATGCAGGTCACCTTTACCCATGCTCATCCAGATGTCGTCCTTGGCAGCAATGATGAAGGTTTCTGAACTGTGGTTGGACGTGAATCCAGATTGATTGGTGTCAAGGAGGTGGTCATCCTTGAGGGGAGGTGGTCGTCCTTGAGGGGAGGTGGCTATATAAATATGCTCTCATCTTTAAAATATGGGTTTCCATGTGATCCCTGCCCAGGTCGATTTTTTATTTTAGCAGCAGAGCTCTCTATCCGGAACCCTCATCACATTAAGTAACTTGTCCATTGGTTCAGCTATTGTACCTAAGACAAGAAAACAAGCAATAATATGTCCACTTTTAAAGAAACCTACAGCTGATCCTAAGCTGCTCACGACCTGTAGGCCTACCTTCTTATTGCCTGTCCCCTCCAAAGTATTGGAAAATGTTATTGAATTCCAACTTTGAAGCTACCTAGATCAGGTTTACTGGATGTGGACAGGCTTCGTATGTCTCTGGTCCAGAAAGGTTCGGGGGGAGTGGTCTTTTGGACCTGTCTGCTGCATTCAAGACTGTGTCCCATTCGATTCTTATCAAACATCTCCATAATGTAAGATTCTGTTACCATGTATCGAACTTGATAGTAGCTTTTCTAACTGATAGTTCCAGATAGCATCTTGGGGTCCTATACATTTAAGCCAATAATGAGGACTCAAAGCAAACCACAGGGATCGACCCCAAGCCTGACACTTTTTAATATTCATATCTCCTCTTTGGTTGAGCTTGTCCTTTTTGATTGGCCTAAAAATTGGATCATATGCTAGCTGCACTCAGATTATTGTGATATAATACCTTAACTAAAGGTACTACATTGCCTCCAAATCTAGAAGAAGATCGTCTTCAGATGTCTGCATTTGGTTCATCCAATGGAGGGGGGCTTGGTTATTTTGATAGTATGACTGCTACTTACTGTTCAGGATGTCAATTGCACTTTGCGGAGTTGCTCCTATGGCCTTTCCATGAATAAATGCAATAAAACTAGGGGCCATGTGTTTGACTTTCTCCCTAATAGGACATGGAATGAACTACCAATTTCTATTAAACCTGAAGTAAGCTTCACTATCTTTGAAAAAAAGCTGAAAAAGCTTAAGATATGGCTCTTTGCTCCGTTGTAGACTTTGTTTATCTTTTTTACCCTCTGGTATCTAACAGTGTTATTTACAGCAGCAGGAATATTAGTGTGCATTACAAATTAATATACATCAATACATACAAACCTTCATTCTCAAAAAAATTTCACCTCCATTGATTTCAGTGGGATCATGCACAAAGATACTCAATCTCACCCTTCTTGGAGGTTCAAAAGGTTGAGAGGTATGATCTTAGCACAGGTGTCATCCAATGCAAAATAGATACATTTATCCCACAACATTCCTCTCTCTGCCTAAAAATATATCTTCTTTGAACTGCTTCGTACCACCTACTGGACACACATCTCTTTTCACAAGCTGATTGATGGGTTACTAATATGAGCATTTTGGTCCTTCCACACACAATGCTGAAATCTCAGTATTCCCTGAAAAATTAAGCAATTTGATTTGTTGAATGCTTGGGAAGTTCTGAGTTTTTACCACTCAATCTCAGACAGAAATACTAGTGGTTGTTCCTTCTAGTCCAACGTAGAAATCATATGGATCTCTTTGACGTGCTGACAAATACATTCACTTCAACTGAGTAAACTCCCAATTTACAAGTTTAGCTCCCCAGACATTACTTGCACGTGTCAGTGCTTGGAGTTATGCTCTGCCTACAATTTTTCTTCATGTAGTACTATACAAAGAATATGAATCTAATATCATCAACCAACTTTATGGCTCTGAATGTGGGACTTTGATGCTGAAGCTAGATATATCTCCTTCTCCTACAGAAACTGAATGGATAAGACTCTGGTTTATCAACATTGGCAGTGATGGGATAGAAAAACTAAATATATATGCTGAAGGGAGGAGGCTTGTAACACTTGGAAAAAATTGCTAAGTAAACATTGAATAAAGCGTCCAAATTTTGCATGCTAAATGTACACGCACACCCAGTGATTTAAAAAGTCTGTAAACAGAATGGTTATATTCAGGTCCTGAGTACTAATATGACAAAGAGCTACATATATGCCTATAATGTGTTTAATAAAGACTCAGAACTTCATTTTGTGTTATTTGGAGGGGCTAATCCCAGAAATAACTATCTAGGAAAATTACTTCAACTCAAGAGCATGTGTCAGAGGCAGAGAAAAAGATTCTAATGTATGAGACTGTGAACAGATAAAGAGGCTGGATCCGCCCTATGCAGTGTTATTTTGCCTAAACCTTCAACATCAATTAAAATTGGTCTAGCGATCATTAGACCATTGGAATGTTAAGAGCTTCAATGCAAACAATGGTGTGACTCAGGTCAACAATGTCTGTAACAGACCTACTGCTCCAACATTCTAGTGATTATTTTTCTATTTCTCCCGTTTTTAATTTAAAACATTCTAACCTCAGTGAGTGGAATGTTATATAAGGAATAAAGGGATGTATGTCGTTACAACGCATGCTATTACAACGCATGCCTTTACGACGCAAGTTTTACAACGCAAGTCGTTACGACTTGCGTTGGGGGGCGCTGGATAGTGAATAGTTTAATTTACTATTCCAACTCCAGTCCCCGTGGATAGTAGGGAAGGTGTTGGATAGTAATAAAACTATTCCCTATCCTAGAGCGCCCCCCAGCACAATGCGTTGTAATAACTTGCGTTGTAAAAGTTGCGTCGTAATGGTAGTGCGTTGTAAAAGTTGCGTTGTAAAGGATGTTCCCCGGAATAAAGTAACTCCGCTGTATGTTATAGGGATATTGCAAGTCACCAAGGAGTTCCATAACCATACTGAGGAACGCGGCAGAGGGCGGAGTTCCTTTATAAGATTATGGAACTCTGAAGTGACTTGCGATATCCTTATCATGTACACAAGGGGTACTTTATTCTATATGGTACATGGTCACACATTAGGTTTCACATAGACCACTGCAAATCTTGGCGAGAAGCTCTTTCATATGAAAGAGGGAGTATGTTTGAAAATATAAAGAATAAAAATAAAACCCTCTAAGCAACATTAAACGCATCAAAAACCTGTTAGTTATTTGTTGCAAACAGATATTAGAAACAGTTCAATACAATCACTTTTTTTTGTTTTAAAAAAAGCTGCACTAGCTTGGAATGTCCCAAAAAATGCAGAAAGATTCTAGCTTTTCTCTAACAATAAAAGGAGTGCAAAAAATAGACATGTTCTCTCTGCTTTTTATTGTAAGCTAAAAAACGGAGCAGAAGAAAGAAAAGCAACCTTCCTTTGCATTTCTTTAAACAGCTGCTTCAATTATGCTCCATGACCTCACCTGCCTTTCACCTCGGCTGCTGGTTCTGTGACGTCAGAGCTCGACTGTGAGAACTTACATTAGCAAGCCTTATATAACCGACAGCATGATATAATGCAATGTTATTAAATAGGAAATTGTGCATAAAAGTTACATCCAGAAATGACCGATTAACAGTGGCCATTCTGATATTTGGCACCTAGTTGTGAGGTTTTTAGATAAATGTGCAGAACACTGGGGGGGTTTGGGTAACTGTGACCAATTATATCTTACATACTGTATTTGAGTAGACTGGACTACTGCCCTAACTTGCTGACTTGTTACTATGACATAATTGTTTTGTAAATTGTTTTAATTGATCTAAACAATGAGGCACTGAATACAACTGAATTGACTTTGGGCTGTGACCCATTTGTCCATGTGGGTAATCTTTTTTTTTTTAAGGCAAAAATCCCTTATTTATTGTGCTTGCAAGTAATAGCTTCACTGGCCTTAACCACAGACTTTAAAAGGAGAACCTATTTTAAAAATAAAATACATTGACATGTTTCGGCCCATTCTAAACTCACTTGCTTGATTTAAATGTAGGACAAGAGCTCACTTTATGCATTTTTATAATTGCTTTCAGACTGTACTGGTGCCACAGCATTACAAGCTTACTATATGCATACCTTCCAATGAGGGCTGTACATGTCTTCTTTGCAAGGACTGTCACAGCAGCCATTCCTCCATAACTGAGCTCCATCTCCTCCACCTGGCTGCTTCCTTCTTTGAAACGCACCCGCATGGCAGAAGTGACGATGGCTATGTCGTCCTCACGACGCGAAGCTTGTTTGAAGGCTGAGAAAAACTCCAACTGCAAATCAAAAGGAACACAACATTACATGTGCAAAATATGTTGAATCAAAGATTAACATTATGAGATATATGTGTCTCGCTTATTGGCTATTGTGCTTTTTCATGTTGAGCTACTCTCAAACTTAAAAGTTTGAGAGTAGAAAAAAACAACACTGATCCTGGTCAGTAAGTAAATGCAAGTGCGGTGCATAACATGTGTGGATATAGAAACTGGTTAAACTGAACTTTTGAACACATCAAACATGCACAACCCTTGCAGTTCACATCATTGGGTCAGCTCATTTTTTTATCATCACCACAAACATATGCCTTAACTGCATACGGGCAAGCAGCAATGGGGCTGTGGATATTTTTCCCAGGTATGGGTAAGAATTACTTATGCTGTGATGCTGCTAGATGAGGTGTGCTGATCAGAGCACACTGTATGTAGAATAACTATCCAACCTGCCATTGTTTCAAGCGTTACAAAAGGGGGTGGTGATGGACGGAGCATCTGAACCAATCAAACACTCACACCCAGTCAAAAGATCTGGGTTTGATCCATCACCGTTCTTTAGCCCACTCTGCCACCCCAGTTCACACATGGCTATATGCAAATCAGTCTGACTCTGTGCCTCATGGGAACAGTCCAGCCCGAACTGCCAAGCCATGCCTTCCCTGGACCGGAAACAAGCTTCCGAGGACCGGTTTCTGGCATTACAGCCGTCTTCAGCCCGGCTTGCTTGAATCCAGTGGCAAAGTGAGCAAGGGACTCACGTATGAGCATACCCTGCCACACTTATGGCGGCCAAAGCGGTACAAAAGGGGGTGATGATGGACGGAGCATCTGAACCAATCAAACACTCACACCCAGTCAAAAGATCTGGGTTTGATCCATCACTGTTCTTTAGCCCACTCTGCCACCCCAGTTCAGACATGGCTATATGCAAATCAGTCTGAACCTGTGCCTCATGGGAACAGTCCAGCCCGATCTGCCAAGCCATGCCTTCCCTGGACCGGAAACAAGCTTCCGAGGACCGGTTTCTGGCATTACAGCCGTCATCAGCCCGGCTTGCTTGAATCCAGTGGCAAAGTGAGCAAGGGACTCACGTATGAGCATACCCTGCCACACTTATGGCGGCCAAAGCGGTACAAAAGGGGGTGGTCCCATGCTCTCCACACCACTGGAGTCAAGCTATCCTGGCTGAAGACGGCTGATAGCCAGAAACCGGTCCTAGGATGCTTGATTCCGGTCCAGGAAAGACATGGCTTGGCAGTTCGGGCTGGACTGTTCCCATGAGGTACAGGGTCAAGGCTGATTTGCATATGGCCATGTCTGAACTGGGGTGGTGTGGAGTGCAAAAAAACGATGGATTTAGGCCCAGATCTCTGTACTGGGGTGAATGTATGACATTGTTCTGCATTCTGTCCATCAACTGTTGTTTTGCAGTTGTTTCAAGCGTGGATGGTGCCCATTGTGGATTGTTAAACTGTGTGTTTTGGAGGTTAACGTTTGTTTTCAAATGTACTTGTGATAGAGCAAGATTTCGCATCGCGACTTGCTCGATTCATGAACCTCGAACCTGTCGTAACATCATAAAAAATGTACGTTTTACTAATCTCGTTATTTTGGATATGCATGAAAGGTAGCGAAGCTTGCCTATGTGTTTTACTGATATAAATAATAATTGTGTCTAAAATGGCCGCTGCTTGCATTTCTGTTTCTGCGCATGCGTGAGACATAGTCACGAGGTATGACGCAGTCAGAGTTTGAGAGGGAAAGGGTGCGCATGCGTAATAGCAATAAGATGGCTGTGCTTCTGATAACGTGGTGAAGCTGTGTGCTGCTGCTCCTGTGAACTTGTTCGTTGCCCTCATTCACTAATGCATAGTATATTTTTATAATGATGAAACTAAAGTACGAAATTATGACATGTAATACGTTCATTTATTTCTATGTGCTAATTTGTTTTCGCTTACTTTTCATGTATCCTCAGCACTGAGGGGTGATGGGGCTGGGGAGTCCATCTTGGAGGGCAGCATCGCGCATGATCAGCCGTGGCGAGGTGGCATTGAAACCAAGCCAAAGAAGGTTGCTGCCAGAGCCTGCATGGGAACATGCACCTTCACCCAGCAAAAGCATCTAGATTGTACCATATTGTAACACATTGTATTTCTTTCCATTGTATTCACTGCGGCTTCTCGTGGGAACCCCAATCTTGCTAGGCGGCACCTTAGGATGCTAAATAGGTCTTACAATACTCTGTTCTGATTGGTGTGTTAACCAAATCCTACCTTAGAACCAATCGAAATTTGGGGATTCTGACACTTTGCAACATTTGGGGGTCGTACACTGCCCAAAAACAGTATATCTACCCTGGGTTCACCTAGGGAAATTGTCCGACTTGTCTGAATAGCTGACCTGTCACTGACCCAACGCACTCAATAGGTGACTTGAAGATACAGAGTACTGCGGAGCACTCTGTCAGAATTTGACCATAGACTAAGGTTTTACTAAACCTTAAAAGTGCTGGCGGAGCACTTTGCTGGGAGTTCGCTGACCCAATCGGGGTTCTGATCGATAGCTGCAGAGAGGGTGGAGCGCAGGCGTTGCTTCCAAACTGCGGGTGCTGGTCGTGTCCTGGTGGTCCTGTCCTGATCCTAATCTGAGGGTTTCCTGTCCTGCCCTGGGTGTCCATTCTACACCTGCTGTCCATTGAGGGGTATCCTTCCTTGAGGGTTTCCTGTCCTTAACTGACCCGTGGCCAGGGTTGGTTTTCACACCAGTCTAGGTAAATATCGCTCTGAAACTCTTGAAACTGCACCTTTCTATTTTCTGTCTTTGCTTCAATAAGGACATATCTTTGCACATGAAAAGTTTTCCATGCTTTCCGCAACTCATTGCATCTCATGAAACATATGCATTTATTTTCATAGCGTGTTCCTATGTTACCCTACCTTTTAGAAATCATTTTCGCCATTACAATTTGCAACTTCCTGTTATGGTCTCTAATTTTCTCCCATAAATATCACTAAAGAAACTGTGAATTTAGCCCAGTAGCTCTCTTAGTTTGTATCCTGTTGCATTAGCATTTTTCCATAAATGATTGCCCTTATAGTTCTTCTATACAGCTATGTACTCTTTGCAAATTTGATTTTAGACTGTCTCCTCGTAGTGGAGTGTATGTTCCAAAGAAATTTAAATCTGAGATAAAGCTTTTAAAACTTCTCAGTTGTCCGTGGTCATTTCATGAAATAAATCACAGGTTTACATGTTGGGTTTGTATTTTGCTGCCTTTCCTTTTACAGCTAGCTCCCTGATCCATTGTGGTCATAGGTACCCGTAACAGTGGATGGTAAGTTGGGTACACTAGAAAATAGAAAAGGAACTCACAATTATTGGTAGAAGATTGTGACGTCATCCGATCAATGTGTATATGGTGAATTGGAATATATGGGCCCGAAGCCAGAAGGTGGCGAAATTATTGGTCGGGTGACCCGCGATCTCTAGCAGTAATTTTCTGGTAGCATCGAGGATGGTTAGGGAATAGTTAAAGGTTAGGTAGGACTAGTTAGTCTAGCTAAGTCGGAAGCTGCTAACAAGAGTGGGCAATTCGGGTGATCTGATCACTCGCTCGAAAGGTTTACTTTGAAAAATTATGAAATGTTTTAAATTTGTTATTCTTGTTATTATACTGGTATATGTATTAATCCATTCGTACGTAAAACGTTTTTTATGTTGTTAGGAATCCCCGGGGAATTGAATAGCGAGTGGTGAATAGAATCCACTTGCTCTGAGGTCATTTGCTCTAAGGAAGGTTGGTGCAGGTTAGGCAGAACTGGAAGCACTAACTAGGGTTTTTCTGAATGTATGTTTGAATAAATGTTAGCAACGAGGTTCATTGGCAAAATTCCTATTGTGGCGTAACCTAGTAAGGGTCACATCGGAAGAGTAGCAGGTTCATCGGAGCTTGGGTGAAGGCAAAGGGGTCCGCTGGGGAAACCTTAGACTCGGATATATCACAGAAGAGTGGATGAGTCTGGGGGAGTAGCAGGTTCTTCAATGCTAGCGTGAAGGGTAGGCAGAGAAGACCTATCAGTAGTGAGTGAAAAGTAAATGGAAGTAGTTTACTTGCAGTGAAAATTTCTTTCCTGTCTAGACACTTGAGCACAGTGGCGAATGTGTATTTGTTGTAAAATAACCAAGCACTAAGCACTTTAGAAAGTAAGAAGGTTTCCGTTACCTTGTAAAAGAGGGAGTCAGTCGCGAAGCTGCTCTGATGTCACTCCGTGCCGCGCTGGGATTGGTAGAAGCAGCGGGCGGGTAGCGGGCTGGAATTGTAAAGGAGGGGTGAGCACCGAAGCGTGAGAACTGTCTCGCGAAAGGGCCGCGCACCCATTGGTCGAAAAATATTTGAACTCGTGCAATTTATTGGCCGCACGAAAATAAAAGACGCATTTGGATTGGGAGTGACTTGTAAACAAAGCCGCTTGCAGAAATCGTATGTGGCACACGTATACTCCGGAGACTAGACCCGATCCAAGATACCTAGGGTTTGGAAAAGATCAGTGGAAGACTAATAGATACGACATTATGTACGGAAATAAGAGAAAATTGTCCCTTGTAAATAAAGTAAAGAATTACTTCAAAAAAGACAAGCCGATTAAAACTAGAGAAGGTGTCGTCATTCCACCACCGAATACTCCCGCATCTTTCATGATGTTCGATAAAGGGTACAACACATGTGTATGGTTGGAAAATTGGGCGGAATACACGAAAGATGACGGAGTATTGGCTTTTCCGTTAGATGGAACATTTAACAGCAGAATTCTATTCAATTTGAGAACCCGAATGAATGATTTACATCCCAGACCTAGATTAACGCAATACGAAGCACTAGAGGAATGGGAGATTGAGGCTTTTGAGAGGGACAAGCCCCGAATGGATAAGGGGTTAACAAAATTTTATCCAAAGTTGAAGCAGGAAACCCGAGCCAAAAAGATGAAACAGTGGAGACAAAATATGATTGTAGAAGGACTGTTTCCAATGATGCCAGTGAATGATCCTCCTGGGGGGGAAAAGAAGACAGAGAAGGGCAAACATTGGGTGCCTATTGGAGAGTCGGATGATGAATTGTTAGACGATATGTTTATGAGAAGTCCGCCTCCTTACAATGAAAGAAATAGACCTTGCAGTGAAGGGGATAATTCTCGAAGACCTCATCTCCAGGATGAGGCCAGATCTGCCAGTGTAGGAGGGGGTTGCCTCATACCTCCCTATACCAAGAGTTTAGGTCCTGTAGATACAAGAGATCTTTATCCAAGAATACCAGCTAGTGGGGATGTAAGATACTCCCGTGAAAGAGACTTTTTCTCGAAACCTCCCTACGAAGGTGAGGCCAGACCATCAGGTTCAGGAGTTCCATTCTTACAGCCTCTATATGAAAAGGAACCAAGATCCCTAGGTACAGGAAGTTTGTTCCCAAGGCCTAATTATGGCGAAGGACCCAGTGAGACACATCCCACCGCCCCAAGTTATGCTCCCACTCTGACCCCGCAGGTGTTACATGACAAAACCTTAGAGAGAATATTGGAAGAAAAGGAGCGGGAGGTTCTAGCAAAACAGAGAGCTGAGATCATTCAGAAAATCTCCCGGTTGAATACCAGTCCTGAAGCCTTGACAATCCCAGTAACTATCGGACCGGTGGTTCCGTTGTATGGGGACCGTGAAGGGAGTCCGAAAACTCCAGTCATTACTCCCGTCATAGCACAGCCCAGACCAGAACCCTTAATCGTAGATGAACAGACGAGCGAGTGCGAGTCTGAAGTCTCACTATTGGATCTGCCTATTAGGAATACAGGGAAAAGGATGCAGAAAAAACATAATCCTTTCAATGCGAGGGAGATTCAAATGGAATCGACTTCGGGTACTAAGAGTGTCACACCAATGACTCCGGAGGAAATCGAAAGATGGAGTCAAGAATTAGAAAAACAAATTCCGCAGACGAAACCTTTAAATCTCTACAAATTGAGAGTAGAAATAGAAGAACTAATGGCAGGAAACGTAGGATTAGACCGATTAAGTACTTACTCTGAAGAAGAGCTGTTGTTCATTTGCAAAAGTCTTACCCGAAATGCCCGAGTACTTCATGAGAAATTGACAGACACTGCTGCTAGCATGGGAATAGATATTTCTAAATCGAAACCGTTGCAGAAACCGTACAGAGCAGATTTCTCTGACAAAGATTTAGAAAACCTGAACATGTCAGGGAAAAAGGCACAGGTCAAAGAATTATTGACGGTATTGCAGAAATGGGGAGATATCGAAAGATGGAAAGCCAGATGGGCTAGGAAAAAGGATGAGGCCAGGTCTAGGCAGGCAACTCCCGAATTTGTTCTAAAAGAAGCTGCCAAGCCAGAACAGTTATGCCCTATGCGCGAAGTGCCAGGTGGAAAATATGTACACGTTCCATGGTCCAGACAGGATATTGTGTCCTTTACTAATGACTTCCCAAAATTACGCGAGAAGCCCGTGGATTGGTACCGACAGGTAGAAAGGTTTGTAAAAGTACAAAAATGCCTGTGGGAGGACCTGGATGGGTTCTTCGACATAGTGGTCCCTGTAGATCTGTGGACCGAGTGTAAAATAGCCATAGCTTGGCCCAGTGAGGAATACGCGAGAGATGAAAAAACAGGGGAACCATCGAAGGAAGTAATGAGAAAATATGATCAGGTAATTCAGCATTTGAAGCTAAAAGTGCCCGCCTAGGAAACTGATTGGACCAAGATAGATAGAACCACGCAAGAAAGAGATGAGACAGTGCACTCCTTTTATGAAAGGCTGCTACAGGCGTTCAAAACATATAGTGGTATAGATAACATCGAGATGAAGGACATGACCCACTTCATTTACAGGTTTGTAAACGGTTTAAGACCCGAAATTTGTCAATGGATAAAAGATAATAAAATCTGTTGGCATACTAAAAAGATGGATGAGGTCCTACGGTACGCAAAGTACTGTGAGGACGAGATGGCAGAAAAGAAAAAGGCTCTCAAGGAGAAGGTGATGTGGGCTCAAGTAAAGCTCGCAGATCAGCAGGAAAAGCAGTTGAGCAAGATGAACAAAACTACCCCGAACCAAAGCTCTGGGGGTGGGGGTGGAGGAAAGCCCAGAGCGAAAATGAGTAGAGAGGAAGCCAAAAAGAAATTTCCTTGCCATCAGTGCGGGGAAATTGGACATTGGAGAGACGAGTGTCCCTATTTACAAACTGATAATGCCCAAACACCTGATTTAATTCCACAGACGCAGAATGAGAAACAAAGAAAAACCCAGCAGCAGGTAAAAACGATCCAAGTGCCCAGAGCGCCAAAACCTATTTTTAAAGGAAAATCACCACAGGGTGATGACGTAGAAATCTGGGGAGGCAATGAGAATAGAAATACAGCAACTTCGCAGTATCTACTGAATGACACTTTCTTCTGTGACGACCAGTACTGACGGGGCCTGAGAGGGGAGGACGAGGAGTGCGTACTTGGCGCCTCCTTGCCGGTGGACCAGTCAGGACCATACATTGAAGGAAAGGTTGATGGAAATGATGTCACCTTTCTGTTGGACACTGGTGCTACCCGTTCTACTGTAAGAACAGTGGACGTTCCAAACCTACCCCTCTCGGGAGGAGCAATCCAAGTAGTAGGAGTATCTAATCAACTGATTAGTACACCTGTTACAGAGCCCATGGAGATCTCAATTGGAAATAATTTTAAAGAAATGCACAGATTTGTCGTCTGTGATACTAGTCCGGTAAACTTACTGGGACGTGATTTGCTGTGCAAAATGAATTGTACCATCTTTTGCACACCAAAGGGCGTCGAAATTCAAACCCCAGATGAAGACGGTATCTACAAGCTAATGTTAATTAGACCTGACTCAGAAATAAAACGAATGACTATACAGGACTTACCTGAAGAACTCCAGCAGACAGTGAAACCAGAAGTGTGGGACTTTACAGGAAAGGATGTAGGATTAATGAAAAACGTAGACCCCATACAAATAGCCATGAAAGAAAATGCAGTTTACCCCAATACCAAGCCTTACAGAATGAGTGCAGAAGTGAGAGCAGGTGTTGCCATTGAAATACAGAAATTGCTAGAAGCAAACATAATACAGGAAGTGATGAGTAGTCCGTGTAACTCACCGATTATGGGCATCAAAAAGCCTAATGGCAAGTACAGAGTAGTTCAGGACCTGAGAAAGGTAAACAAGATAGTGGTTCCTTGCTGCCCTATTGTCCCGAACCCAGCAGTGATCCTGTATCAGATTCCCTGGGATGCTGAATGGTTCACTGTGATAGACCTATGTCATGCATTCTTTTCGATTCCGTTGCATCCAGACAGCAAATTTCTTTTCTCATTTGCTTTCAACAGTCACGTGTATGTCTGGAATAGGGTCCCCCAGGGGTACACAGAAAGCCCCTCTATCTTTAATCAGATCTTGAAAAAATGCCTTGAATCTTTAGTCTTACCTGGAAAGTCTGTTTTGGTCCAGTACATTGACGACCTATTGGTGGCGTCTAAAAGTCATAGGGACTGCGTGGTTGACACCATTGCCCTACTAAATCACCTGAGTGAAAAGGGACATAAAGTGGCCCCTGAGAAATTACAGTTCTGTTCGAAATCAGTGAAATATCTGGGACACCAGATAGAAAAAGGCATCAGAAAAGTCACCTCAGAGAGAGTCAGAATAATTCAAAATATGCAGTTACCCCGTACTCAGAAAGAAATAAGAATGTTCCTGGGAGTTGTAGGTTACTGCAGGCAATGGATTGTGGGATTCGCAGTCCTTGCAAAGCCTTTGATTCAAATGACAAAGAAAGGAGCAAAGGACCCAGTGGAATGGAATGACGAGAGCTTGACAGCTTTCACAAAGTTGCGTAATTGTCTGTGTACAGCCCCTGCTCTAGGGATGCCTGACTACTCCAAGGAGTTTGGCTTATTCTGTGACACTCGTGACAATTGTGCATTGTCAGTCCTGACTCAAGAGCATGGATTGACCAGAAGGCCTGTGGCATATTTCTCTGCCACTTTGGATCCAGTGGCTGCTGGATTACCTGGATGTCTGAAAGCAGTAGCTGCGACTTGCACCAGTTTAGAGCAAAGTGAGTCCATTATCATGGGACATCCGGTAACTGTGTATGTTCCACATGCAGTTGTGATCCTATTGACTCGTACCAAAACTCAGTATCTCACCCCTAGTCGGCTGACTAAATATGAGAGGATTCTCATGGGTGCTGCGAATATAGTCATCACCCGATGTAATATTTTAAACCCTGCCACTCTACTCCCTGACTCAATGGTGATGGAAGATAAGGGAGATAATGAGCATGACTGCATTGATCTAACAGAATTCAGTACTAAACCTCGCCCAGACATTAAAGAAACTCCTTTGCCTGTACACGACGAGGAATGGTTCGTGGATGGTTCATGCATGAGACATGAACTCGGAGGTCTAAGTGCTGCCTATGCTGTGGTCACATTAAACAAAATTGAGGAAGCATCTTATTTATTTGGAGTAAAGTCTGCACAAGTAGCCGAATTGATCGCCCTGATAAGAGCTTGCAAATTGGGAAAAGACAAGAGAATAACAGTGTATACTGACAGTCAGTACTGTTATGGGGTGGTGCATGACTTTGGCCAGTTATGGCTACAAAGAGAATTCCTGACTTCATCAGGTACCCCCATTCGAAATGAAAAAGTGGTTCAAGACCTTTTAGAGGCAATCCAGTTACCAAAAGAATTGGCAGTCGTCAAGTGTATTGCTCATAAAAGGGGCCTTGACCCTGTATCTTTGGGAAATGATTTTGCTGACCGGGTGGCAAAACAATGCGCCATGGATCAGATGCGAATAAATCCGAAGCGGGGTGGGGCTGGAAACAGCTGCCAACTTAGAATGTTTGAAGAAGTCCCTACATGGGATGAAGTGAGAGAATGGCAGCATGTGACGCCCTGGGAGGAGAAAGAGAAGTGGAAGGAACAAGGTTGTAGACCGAGACGTGAGGACGGTGTCATTGTGGGTCCGAATGGTATGCCTGTGTTACCCCGACACCTCCTTGTCCCAATGGCCAGATTGATACATGAGGGATCACACATTGGCAGGGACGCCATGGTTCTGGTGTTTCAACAGACTTGGTATAACAAGAAGTTCAGGAAGGTAGCAGAGTCCCTTTGCCAGAGGTGCTTGACATGTCAGCAGTTCAACGCTGGCAAGAGAACAGTAGTTGAACTGATGAAAATTGGGAGATCAGGAGGCCCCTTTGTGAGAATACAAATTGATTGCATTACCATGCCTCGTTGTGAGGGAAAACGATATGTCCTTGTCATCGTCTGCCTGTTTTCAAAATGAGTGGAAGCTTACCCGACCTCTCAATGTGATGCCATATCAGTAGCTAAAATGTTGCTAAGAGAATTGATACCGAGGTTCGGGGTTCCAGTCTTTATTGACTCAGATAGAGGCGGACATTTTCAGAATGAAATATTGGCTCAACTCTGTCAAGCATTTGGGATCACACAAAAGCTACACTGGAAATAGAGGATTGCTATGTCTGCATGAAGCTACCTACTTCTGTAGCTGAAGGCGTGACATACCATCACTTGCCCCTGACATATGGAATTTCCTGTAGTGTTTTAGCAAGCTTATTTTACAAAAGAGGACCGTTACAGTATTATTACTCTAACAATGACGTGATTTTTTCTGAACTTCCCATACGTGGAAATCTGAATCCTGTACATACCAAAAGTGACGTTACACGTTATATGGGAGAATACTTTCTGACTATAGGTACTATAGACTTAAATGAAGCACACAGAGACAACTTGACCTGTTCATTACATGAACAAGAAAAGGTATTTTTAAACATGGCAGAGAAAAGAAGGGAGAGTTTCCAAAGAAAGGCAAATGACAAAGGGCAGAAAACCCCTAAATGGGCTGAGAACATGGAATGCACCTCAACTGGCGGGGCGGGACCTGCTCTGTTGCTGGATTTCGAAAAGAAAGGGAAACTCTGTCTTCACCGCGAGAAGACTGATTATTATAATAACATTTTCATTGGTTCCAGTCAATGTGAGCACAATTACAAGGTAATTGGAGGTTGGGGTTTCAAAAATGGGTCAGAGCCTGTGTTTCCTGGAATTTATTATATATGTGGAGACAAGGCTTATTTCAAATTGCCGGATCACTGGTATGGAAGCTGCTACTTTGGCATTGTCTTCCCGAAAATATACCATGTGAATGAAATTACTGGAAGCAATGAAAACACTAATGGCTTAGTGCGTAGTAAAAGAGAAAGTGTAGGTGAAATAATGGGTAGTATTTTTAGTGCACTGATACCTGGAGTGGGAGTGGTTCTGAACACTCACAGAATTTGCAAATTGTCCACAATAGTGGATGTACTGTCTACTGACACAGCTCATGGATTTCTGCTGGTCAATACTGAAATGGTTGCGATCAGAGCAATGGTTTTGCAGGACAGACTTGCTCTTGACACCTTATTAGCAAAAGAGGGCGGAGTCTGCCGGATGTTGAAGGCGCAACATTGTTGCACTTACATTCCGGACAAAAGCATGCAGCTCAAAAGATATGTGAAAAACATTACTAATTTGGAAAGGGAACTCAAACCACTCGAGGTTGACAGTGCCTGGAAGAGACTAGTTGATGGTCTCTCAAATGTAGGTCACTGGTTTGCTAACTTAGGTAGAAGCTTATTGTTCAAGGTACTGATGCCAATAGGAATTATAGGTCTTATCCTATTTCTTATATTAGTCTGTTGCAAATGCCGAAAACATACTAAGAAGTATCAGGTGAATGCAAGAGGAGTGAAACGGAATGCGGATGAGCTTGAATTGGAGGAAATAAATAATCAGATTTACAAAAAGGTGAAAAATTCTCACCCTTCCAAAAATGAGAAAGAGAAATTGAATCGCCTGTTGGAGGAAATAGAGTTGTACAAAGTGTGAAAGAAAGTTGGCATCTGATTCCGAGATTTTGTGATGATAGTAAATATCATCAAAGAGGGGATTGATAGAGCAAGATTTTGCATCGCGACTTGCTCGATTCATGAACCTCGAACCTGTCGTAACATCATAACAAATGTACGTTTTACTAATCTCGTTATTTTGGATATGCATGAAAGGTAGCGAAGCTTGCCTATGTGTTTTACTGATATAAATAATAATTGTGTCTAAAATGGCCGCTGCTTGCATTTCTGTTTCTGCGCATGCGTGAGACATAGTCACGAGGTATGATGCAGTCAGAGTTTGAGAGGGAAAGGGTGCGCATGCGTAATAGCAATAAGATGGCTGTGCTTCTGATAACGTGGTGAAGCTGTGTGCTGCTGCTCCTGTGAACTTGTTCGTTGCCCTCATTCACTAATGCATAGTATATTTTTATAATGATGAAACTAAAGTACGAAATTATGACATGTAATACGTTCATTTATTTCTATGTGCTAATTTGTTTTCGCTTACTTTTCATGTATCCTCGGCACTGAGGGGTGATGGGGCTGGGGAGTCCATCTTGGAGGGCAGCATCGTGCATGATCAGCCGTGGCGAGGTGGCATTGAAACCAAGCCAAAGAAGGTTGCTGCCAGAGCCTGCATGGGAACATGCACCTTCACCCAGCAAAAGCATCTAGATTGTACCATATTGTAACACATTGTATTTCTTTCCATTGTATTCACTGCGGCTTCTCGTGGGAACCCCAATCTTGCTAGGCGGCACCTTAGGATGCTAAATAGGTCTTACAATACTCTGTTCTGATTGGTGTGTTAACCAAATCCTACCTTAGAACCAATCAAAATTTGGGGATTCTGACACTTTGCAACATTTGGGGGTGGTACACTGCCCAAAAACAGTATATCTACCCTGGGTTCACCTAGGGAAATTGTCCGACTTGTCTGAATAGCTGACCTGTCACTGACCCAACGCACTCAATAGGTGACTTGAAGATACAGAGTATTGCGGAGCACTCTGTCCGAATTTGACCATAGACTAAGGTTTTACTAAACCTTAAAAGTGCTGGCGGAGCACTTTGCTGGGAGTTCGCTGACCCAATCGGGGTTCTGATCGATAGCTGCAGAGAGGGTGGAGCGCAGGCGTTGCTTCCAAACTGCGGGTGCTGGTCGTGTCCTGGTGGTCCTGTCCTGATCCTAATCTGAGGGTTTCCTGTCCTGCCCTGGGTGTCCATTCTACACCTGCTGTCCATTGAGGGGTATCCTTCCTTGAGGGTTTCCTGTCCTTAACTGACCCGTGGCCAGGGTTGGTTTTCACACCAGTCTAGGTAAATATCGCTCTGAAACTCTTGAAACTGCACCTTTCTATTTTCTGTCTTTGCTTCAATAAAGACATATCTTTGCACATGAAAAGTTTTCCATCCTTTCCGCAACTCATTGCATCTCATGAAACATATGCATTTATTTTCATAGCGTGTTCCTATGTTACCCTACCTTTTAGAAATCATTTTCGCCATTACAATTTGCAACTTCCTGTTATGGTCTCTAATTTTCTCCCATAAATATCACTAAAGAAACTCTGAATTTAGCCCAGTAGCTCTCTTAGTTTGTTTCCTGTTGCATTAGCATTTTTCCATAAATGATTGCCCTTATAGTTCTTCTATACAGCTATGTACTCTTTGCAAATTCGATTTTAGACTGTCTCCTCGTAGTGGAGTGTATGTTCCAAAGAAATTTAAATCTGAGATAAAGCTTTTAAAACTTCTCAGTTGTCCGTGGTCATTTCATGAAATAAATCACAGGTTTACATGTTGGGTTTGTATTTCGCTGCCTTTCCTTTTACAGCTAGCTCCCTGATCCATTGTGGTCATAGGTACCCGTAACAGTGGATGGTAAGTCGGGTACACTAGAAAATAGAAAAGGAACTCACAATTATTAGTAGAAGATTGTGACGTCATCCGATCAATGTGTATATGGTGAATTGGAATATATGGGCCCGAAGCCAGAAGGTGGCGAAATTATTGGTCGGGTGACCCGCGATCTCTAGCACTTGCACCCTTCATCTCACATTTGTAATAGACAAATCACGGAGTAGGTTAGTTTTGCGGAGTTGTGTGGACTTGTAACGTCAAGATTTGTATGAAAAATCAGCTCACGCAAAGTCTTTGATGGGTGAGTTAAGTGAGTTCATTTGGTATTTAGATTATAACAGCCCAACTCTGATGCAATGTCTACAGTCACAACACTCACAATTCCAATAGATTGTGTAGATTGTTGGAGCCTGGTGGCTTAATCGAATTGTTTTTAGGACATACCCCAAGATGCATCAAGCACCCATTTTGCGATTCCTTATAAGCGAAAAATAATGATTCGCTAATAAGGAATAGCAAATGCTATGCATGAAGATCTCGCTTAAAAAATAGCGATTTCTTAAAATTCCTTAATTGCGACTCGCAAATTGCGAGTCGCAATTATGGAATACCTCCCCATTCATTGCTACGGGCCTAGAGGCCCATAGGAATGAATGGGTAGACAATCTCAATTTGCGATTCTCAATTAGAGATTCGCAAATTGAGATTGCAATTTCAAGGGTGCCAGGACACCCTGTTGCACCCCTGAAACCTGCATATGTGTACATCTTGCACACACACATGCCCTAAGGGCATGTTTGTGTGTAAAATGGAACTTTGAAAAATGCACTTTAGTGCATTTTTCAAAGTTTTTGCAAATTACCATGAAGTTCAACCTCAGGGTAATTTGCGCCCCCTATTAGCGAAATCGCAATTTTTTTTACTTTAATGCATTGCATTTAAGGGTTCTCAATTTGAGATTCCTTAAATTCAATAGCAATTTAAGTAATCGCAATTTTGCGATTTCTTAAATTGCGATTTTTGCATTTGGGATGATGCCCCTTTGCGAGCGGATTTTAGCTTGATGTATCTGGGCCAATGTCTCTTGGATATATCAGTCATGCATATATGGGGTTGACTGGCTTAGGATTCCAGAGTCTCTTCAAGGCACTGGAATGTTATAGCATTTGTTTACTTTTGCTTTGCGGTACATAAAAAGGGGAACTTGACTTAATCTTTCATAAGTGCAGGTGTTTCTGTTAACTGACACAAACATTACTTGCGGCTTGTAGTTTATTCTTGAGTAAATAAAGCCTTTCCATGAAAGCTGCTTTCGATCTGTTGGTTGAGCCTCAGTAAACTTCTATTATGGCGTCTGTTAACCATGCAGGTGCAGGTCTATTTGCCTTCTACATCAGAAGGCCCCTGGCTCACCCCGCACATTGCTCATGGTGTTCGGTCCACCATGCTGCAGCCAGGGCCCACTTAGGAAATGTGCTCATGTTTCTTAAGCACTCAAATTGTAATCGTTGCTGGGGATCAAACAATTTTTTAAAAAAAATAGCTTATTTAATGCACCGGGTGCTCTATACGCAAACCCCTCTCTTTTGAATAGAACATTTGTCAAATATGTTCCTATTAGATCAATGGGCAGACTACTATTTTTTGTTCCCAATCATCATTTGAAGAAATTGGGAAACCATTTTGAATGCAAGACGCTCATGGATGGAATTAAATTCCTTTACATGCCTGGAAGGAATCATAAACCCTAACATTTCTCTTTTTATATCATAAGCATTTTCAATCGTCCTTCTAGCATGTGTTATATTTTCTTCTACCTCACTAAGGGCCAGATGTAGGTAATCCCCGATTACCGATTCTTAAATACCGAATCATACCGATTCGGTATTTAAGAACTGGCAATCGGGATGTAGGTATATTTACCGAATTAATTACCGAATCGGTATGATTCGGTAATTAATGAATCGGTATTTACCGAGTCTGTAACTGCCATTGGTTCCTTGAGGCCCATAGAAATCAATGTCGATTACCGAATCGGTAAATACTGATTCGGTAATTGGGGGAAATATTGAAGGGTGGCAGGGTGTCACTTTGACACCCTGTTGCACCCCTCAATTGTGCATGGGTGCACATGTTGCTGACATACATGCCCTTAGGGCATGTATGTCTGCAACATGGCACTGTTTAAAAAGCAAAAAAAATGCTTTTTAAATGGTTTTCTTAATTTACCACCAACTACTAGTTGGTGGTAAATTAAGAATTCTTAATCCCTTGTAGCACTGAAAACAGTGCTACCTACATCTGAAATTACAGAATCGGTAATGTTACCAATTCGGTATTTTACCGAATCGGTAAAATTACAGAATCGGTAAAATTACCGATTCTGTAATGTTACATGCCCCTACATACCAATGTCCAAATACCGGTCGCAAACGGCCGAAAATCGGTATTTTCGGCCGTTTCTGACCGGTATTTGGACACCTACATCTGGCCCTAAGAGCCTTGTTCCTGGGTGAATGTTGTAATTTATAAAAAGATAACAAAAGATAAGACACCACAATATAACATAAGATAACAAAAGATAACGTAACATAGGATAATATAACATAAGATAAAATAAAATAATTTGAGTTGCCATGCTGGGTATCCTCATAAACTCTTTGTTAATGGAAAGCTTTGTTTGCACATCTGGGAGCAGTAAAATCCTAACGGCAGGTGTGAGATTACAGTGGTTTATTTGAGCTCTGTACTTGATCAACAGTGCATTGAATCAAGTCATCAGAAAGCTAACCAAGTGGCAAAACGAAAGCAAAGTAATTTGTGTAGTGGACTAGTTCTGTCAATGTGTAGAGAGAACTTAACAAAACTATTGCTTTTCTCAATGAACATTAATAGGTTCAGTTAATACTGCATACTATTCATTACATAAGACCATACGGAGGTAATTTAATATATCACCTTTTTGGTGCATGGAATTTCAACAGACAGCAATATTTCCTGGGGCTTTAGTATTGTCTTTCTGTAACTGGTAAAAAAGTTTTCATCCATCTGTATAGTTCGCTGGCCCTCTACAGAGGAAGGAGAGGAGATAGTTAAAGATGGTTTGAAATAGTGCAGCATGTTCAAGAATCAACATTTTATTTATTTATTTGCAAAGTTTTATATAGCGCTGGCTAGACCCGGAGGTATCAGAGCGCTTTACATGAAGATTAGCGAGTTACTGGTTACAAAGTTACAACAGTTTGAATCAAAGAAACAGAGGGAGGAGGTGGGGGAGGGAAGGAGACACAAACGGGGAGACGAGGAAGACAATGCCAGATGACCGGCTGGGTAGGTGACGGCCAAGGGGCCAGACTCCTCTATAGCTGCATAGGACAGCTCCACCGGGCATCGGCCAAGGTTGCTCAGGCTCCGCTGTAGGTATCTACATCAGTTGAATCAATGAGTTACAGGATACATAGATACATCAGTTAGAATCCAAACAATCTCAGAGAAGGGAGGAGGGGGAGGTATGGGGACCGGATGGGGAGACGAGTAAAACAATGTCAGATGTCAGGCTGGGTAGGTGACGGCCAAGGGGCCAGAATCCTCTATAGCTGCATAAGACAGCTCCACCGGGCATCGGCCAAGGTTGCTCAGGCTCCGCTGTAGGTATCTACATCAGTTGAATCAATGAGTTACAGGATACATAGATACATCAGTTAGAATCCAAACAATCGCAGAGGAGGGAGGAGGGGGAGGGAAGGGGACCGAACGGGGAGACGAGTAAAACAATGTCAGATGTCAGGCTGGGTAGATGACGGCCAAGGGGTCAGACTCCTCTATAGCTGCATAGTAAATGCAGGATTCCTTTGTTCTGGTTTGGCATAACAGGTGAAAGCAGCATTAGACCCAAAAAATAACTAATATTATTTTTACACCGTCTAAAGATAAAACAATATTCGCTAACCCTTAGCCACCTTTCCATCTCGTTTCAAAAGTTCTCAAGTATGCTTTCTTTTAGTTCAATATAATGCATCATCTGGGAAAATCAATTCTGCAAATTCAAATCAGTTTAAATTCTGATACTTGTGGTTCGTGGAACTTTACAAAGTTTTGATGGTTCAAATAAATATTGTGTGGCACTTGGGGCTTGTCTGGGGATTTTAGTACATTGTGTGTGAAAGGATCACTACATTTCCTGCTAAGGGCTATTCCAGGGAATCCCAGTTCCAGAAGTTTACTGGAGCTGTATCTACTGGTCTCAGAAGTTGCTCTCAGATGAACAAACTCAACCCTCCCTTTCCAGCTGACACACAGTGTACACCACACAGACACAGGGAATGGCAGCATGTCTAGATGGTTGTTCCATAGGTATTAACCACTCAACGCTATACAGCTGGAAGTACCTAAATTTGCACGTGCTGGCCCAAGGTTACAAACAGGTTTTGTCAGTAGGTGAACAAACCCGCCAAATTATGTCACAAGAAGAAGAGGTGACACCAACGTAATGTGCATTTATAAAAGGAACACAGCACTTTTAATAAATCTTGTTAATGTGGCGCAACTCAATAGCACTCATTATTTTGACTTCAGAAACATTCAAACATGATATGCAGTTCATACACAGATCCCTGTAAAAGGCGCTTTAACCCACTGAGCATTGAAGCAAAAATAAAGAGAAATAAGACTTGATGCATTATACCACTATAAATAAAGCACACATCACAAACGACATTATCCCTTGTTTCCTAATGTCTACCTATCATAAACAAAACCCAATCTTATCTTCTTTATACACTTCCTGAGTCTGAAAGCCTTGGCAGTTTGAGGTTGTGCGCTGCGGGTCACTCGTTTGTTTGCTCTGATGCTGTTTTGCCTCATCTTGCTGCAGAGGTCAATACTCTCTGCACTGACACAGCAATGTTGTCTGGGCTTCAAAGCAAGTAAGGTAAATGAGCCCAGTGTCATGGCCGCCAGTCAATGAGTGACCTTGGAGGAGTTGGCTCTTGGGTTTAGGAGTGGGAGTTGATCTGTACAGGTCAATACTTGTACAGGTCAATGCAATGCAAAGACACGATGCACACTGCGTAGTAAACACTCGTACTTCGCGCACTGCATGCGCCTTTTGTTTACTACACCACCAGCCCCATTGAAACAAGCATTGGCAAAGCCAATAGGTCTCGCCTTTGGGACCTTATAAGTGTTTAGCCATGCAACAATTGATGTTGTTGCACCAAGGATATTGTGCTGAATAACGAAACACCTTTAAGGTCCCAAAGGCGAGACCTATTGGCTATGACAATGCTTGTTAGGATTACTTTTGCCGCTCTTAGTAGCTCCTACAAATTACATGCACGAGGGGAAGTCCCAAAACATACCAGCAGTAACAGAATACCTGACATACCTGTGTGCTCATTGCGCACGGACTACCAAAGATTCTTCTCTGGAGAAAATACTCAATGCTCATCTTTTTAGAGCAGTCTGTGCACTCACTCGTTAAAAAGAACACATGCCTCCAAGTGGTTGAGTAAGTGGGCGAAGTTACACAACAGAGGTTTATTCATTCACTCATATCACTCTTTCAAAGAATGTATGCCTCCACGCGATTCAGTTTGCAGTTACACATTACAGTTCATTCATTCATCATTTCACTCTTTCATAGAGCGCATGCTTGTAGGTGAGTGGGTTTGCAGTTACCCAATACACAATTCATTCATTTCACTCTTTCAAAGAACGTATGCCTCTGGGGAGGATTCCGTTGCAAAGTTAAGTAATACAGGTGTAATCATTCCTTTCACTATTCCATTAATTTGTCGCCCGCTTTTGTATATAGGTTCAGTGAATTGCCTTTTTCTCAGGTCAACGTTGGATTGTGCATCCAGCCCGGGGAGAGCTGGCAAGAAGTGAGCGGCAGGGACACTGCACACATTTGGCACTCTCTCAGACTACAGCTAAATAAACAAATATTGTGAGGTAACAGAGGAGTGCAAAGGTGAGAATTAAACAAGAAATGCCAACTAGCAATAAGCAATAGTTAAACCTTTTAACGTTTCTTGTTTCGTATCAACTTAAAAAAAGAAACGTTTACGATTATTCAAGGATGTTAGGAGTGTGTGGGCATGCCAGTGGGGGATAATGTACTGCATGGCTAAACACATATAAGGTCCCAAAGGGGAGACCTATTGGCTATGCCAATGCTTGTTGTTGTCTTGCATTGTTTGCTTTAAAACTGCTGCAGTGCTTGAAATTAGAACGCACTTCTCTGGGGATTGCCTGTTGCTTGTCCAAGAGCTACTTGAGGTTGATCAGATGCTCCAGTAACTGCAGTGGTTCTTTTGTAATAAAATAAGTGCCAGGGTCCAATCAGGAGGCAGCTTGCACCAGACAATTTCTCCTGTTAGCACCAGCTAAAACAAAAACAACTACGTACCATGTAAGCGCGGAGAGGATGTGGCACCACAGTCAGAGCTGCTGACTTCAGAGCTGGGGAGCCAGGTTCAAGTCTCGGCGTTGGCTCAACATCCTGTGGTTCTGGGCAAATCACTTACTCTCCTGAGCCTAAATGAATGTCTCCTTAACTGGTGCTCATGAAAAGCGCCTGTGTTGATGATTAAGTACTGAGCACCGGAAACCACTGGCTCAAATTAGGCACTGAGATAACTGTGATTTGACCAGTCTAGAGAGAATTTATGGTGTTGGCAGAGGTACACCTCTCCCAACTGAATAACACTATTTCTGACACAGAATACTTAGCCCATGCGCTCACTGCCTGCACTGACTTGTAGGAATGTCATAGTTATTATACCTATGCACTCAAGACCACCACTGATCTAATGGTGTGTCACTGTTATTACCCCTATATTCGTACTGCCAGCCATGGGTTGTTGGAGTGTCACACTTATTATCCAGCACCACTGAGTAACACGCACTGACAGTCATCACAGTATTAATACTCTGTGGTTTGTATAGCGCTTTCTGTGGCAGATTTGTTTTACTGTAAATGCAAGCTATTACTTCTATCTCTTTCTATGGTAATACCCACATCGGAATGATGAAATGCTGAGTCCACACACCAAAATGTGAAAGGTGACTCGCAGGGTGGACAGAGTCGCTGCAGTGCAGAGAGATCGGCAGCAGGTGGGACGACCTCCTAAACGATCTTACGCTTGCTAAGCGTCCCATCACTTCCAAATATATCAGAGTCTCGCGCGCTTTTCCCCTCAGCCAAGGCACCACAGAAGAGTCTTCCGGTTACTGTAAGTAAGCACACTGAAGCAACAAAGACTTGACGTATAACTGTAGCGCTTAAAAAAACCTCACAATAAATAAACGTATATGTAGGACATGCACTGCGTTCATTCTTATATGAACTCTGGGGCAGATTTACAATAACTGGTGCATCCCTGCATATCAGCAGGGATGTGCCAGTTATTGTGCGTCACGGCTCCGCCACCATGAATGCGCCGCATTTACAATGGGGCTCACCATGAGGCAAAAACGGCCCAGATGCGTGAGGCATCTGTCCCGTAAAGGCGGCGCATTGCTGGAGTTGCATCTCAAGCGTGACGCAGCTCCAGCAATGCTCTGGGTGCCCTCTTCTTACAATGCTGCGTCAATCCTTACGCCTGCTTCAAGCAGGCGCAGGGTTTTGATGCAGCATGAGCTCAAAAGTGACTGAGTGAAATATTGTAGATTTCACTCAGCCACTTTTGGATGGCGTTCCTGCGCCAGATTGTTCCACCCCCCCACCCCCCGTGCAGGAACACCTACTTCTGTCACAGGTCTTTACAACGTGACGCATTTCCCAGATGCGTCACGTTGTAAATACCTCGCAGCATGGCGCATCTTTTGCGCTGCCGCTGCTTCACAAAAGTGACGCAACAGCGGAGTAAAAGAGGCGCAAGGGGCTTGTAAATCTGCCCCTCAGATTCTATTGTAATGCAAACAGTCCCCAGTTCGGTTTCGGAGACCAGCATTCACGCACTGAACGATCTAATCTGATCGGAGCTTTGGGTTGACACGAAAACTTGACAAATGGCATTTTTATGATTTCAGTAATCCATAGCAAACAGATAACAAGTAACACTGACACAAGGCAGGTTCTATGCCAATCCCGGTAGCCTGGAGTCATAAAAATGTAAGAACCGGTTTATTTTCTCCCTGCTCAATCATTTCTGAGGAGAAAAAAAACAAGTCTAAATTGTAATAACTTGCTTTTGAGTACTAATTGCTACCACAATCTCGAGATACCCTAACAATGAAAAGTGATAGCGGTACTATTTCACACACAGCTGTGCAAGCTGCCCTTCCACACACTAAAGCTGTCATCACACACAGCTGTAAAAGCTGCCCTTCCACACAATAAAGCTGCCCTCACACACATCTGTGCAAGCTGCCCTCACACACAGTAAAGCTGCACTCACACATAGATGTCCAAGCTGCCCGCACACACAGATGTGCAAGCAGCTCTCACACACAGTAAAACTGCCTTCACACACTGCTGGGCAAGCTGCCCTCACACACAGTAAATCTGCACTCACACACAGCTGTGCAAGCTGCCCTCTTACACAGTAAAGCTGCCCTCACACACAGTAAAGCTGCCCTCACACACAGCTGGGCAAGCTGCCTTCCCACACAGTAAAGCTGCCCTCACACACAACTGTGCAAGCTGCCCTCTCACACAGTAAAGCTGCCCTCACACACAGTAAAGCTGCCCTCACACACAGCTGTGGTACAAAAGGGGGTGGTGATGGACGGAGCATCTAAACCAATCAAACACTTGCACCCAGTCAACAGATCTGGGTTTAATCCATCACCGTTCTTTAGCCCACTCTGCCAACCCAGTTCAGACATGGCCATATGCAAATCAGTCTGATCCTGTGCCTCATGGGAACAGTCCAGCCCGAACTGCCAAGCCATGCCTTCCCTGGACCGGAAACAAGCTTCTGATACCAGTTTCTGGCATTTCAGCCGTCTTCAGCCCGGCTTGCTTGAATCCAGTGGCAAAGTGAGCAAGGGACTCACGTCTGAGCATACCCTGCCAACTTATGGCGAAGAAAGTGGTACAAAAGGGGGTGGTGATGGACGGAGCATCTGAACCAATCAAACACCCGCACCCAGTCAACAGATCTGGGTTTAATCCATAACCGTTCTTTAGCCCACTCTGCCACCCCAGTTCAGACATGGCCATATGCAAATCAGTCTGACCCTGTGCCTCATGGGAACAGTCCAGCCCGAACTGCCAAGCCATGCCTTCCCTGGACCGGAAACAAGCTTCCGAGGACCGGTGTTTGATTGGTTCAGATGCTCCGTCCATCACCACCCCCTTTTGTACCACTTTGTTCGCCATAAGTTGGCAGGGTGTGCTCAGACGTGAGTCCCTTGATCACTTTGCCACTGGATTCAAGCAAGCCGGGCTGAAGACGGCTGAAATGCCAGAAACCGGTCCTCGGAAGCTTGTTTCCGGTCCAGGGAAGGCATGGCTTGGCAGTTCGGGCTGGACTGTTCCCATGAGGCACAGAGTCAGACTGATTTGCATATGGTCATGTCTGAACTGGGGTGGCGGCGTGGGCTAAAGAACGGTGATGGATTAAACCCAGATCTTTTGACTGGGTGTGAGTGTTTGATTGGTTCAGATGCCCGGTCCAGGTTTCAAATAGATGGTGCTCGTTTAGATACTCGGTCCGCTACGGATATGGTAATAGTGGACCATTAATGACGCAATCTTGAACCTGAGATACTTGAGGACTTTGGAATTATGAGAACTCAATACTTTTTTCTACGAGATATGGAATTATACTAATATAGATACTAACACGCACAAACCAGGAGTGTTTCTAGACCTCAACCCCTTTAACTTATGGGATGTGGAGGTGAAATATTAATTTGATGATAAGAAGATGGTCTTCGGCTTAGAAGACTAGATGAGTTCATTTTGACGTTTTTCTGTTTTACATTGAAAGCCCTGATGAAGTCATTGGCTGATGTATTAAGCCAGACGAAACACGTGTAGGCTGTTGACTGAATGTTTTGAAGTTTGATTCGACATATATAAGAAGCTAAGAATAAAGAAGAAATCTATGACCGAATATTTAGTTTGTGGACATTGATTTTGGATTTTGGAGTTACTAAAGAACCTTTTGATTTATTGACAACCTCTTTAAAACCAGGATTTGAGGAATGGACACTGTGTTGCTGTGACCAGGAACTCTGGTCACGTTATTTGAATTATACTTGTGCTATATATTATAATTGTTCATGTGCATGTTCTACAAAACAATAATAATTTTCTTGCTAACCCGTACGGGGTTTACTGTTGAACTTAGATACACTGGAGCGCAGGTGAGAACTCCCATTGTGTAATGTTTGCTTCCCATACTTATGTGTGGGTTTTGAGGGTAGTCTGGTAACCACCCCCATTTTCACCTAGCTGCACCATCAATTTGAAAAGTGATTACAAATCCCTGGAGATACTTTGAGCGCCCTTAAAACTGCGAGGTTACCAGTGGTAATTGTTTCCGTAGGAAGTTTGTTCTCGCAAAAGCCACGATGCGACGATCTTTGGAGTTGCGACGATCTCTGGGGCGACGATGCGCGTACCAGCGGTGATCTTCTCTCTCGCAGCTTCTCAACGCGATGGTTTCTGCGACAGCACTCGCAGCGACGTGATGCGGTCCGCAAGCAAGCGGTGCGACGATCTCACCCAGCGACGACAGGCTCTGCGACGACACTCGCAGCGATGTTAGACTTTCCCGCACTGGTCTGGTGCATCCCGCAAACAAAGGAAGCGACGGCTCTGGCAGCGGCAACAGGCGCTGCGACGATCTCGGCCTTCGTAGCGGCGGGAATTTCCTCGCACTGTCGGGGATGCGCTCCGCAGCGAGCAATGCGATAACTTTTCAATTGCAAAAGTCTCTCAAGCTTAGTTTCAAGCTTCCCAGCACAGGTACAACTTCCAGAGGCCCCACAACCGGATCAAGCACTCTAGGAAGGACAAAACTCTCTCAGCAGAGTTCAGGGAAGTTGGGGGTGAAGTCCTTTTGTTCCTGGGACTTCAGAACAGGGAGCCAGCCCTTCTCAGGCCCTTGGAGATTCCTTCAGGACAGGGGACACAGCACAACAGCAAAGTCCTTCCCCTCTCCTTGGCAGCAAAGCAACAGGTCAGTCCAGCAGAGCAACAGCAGGACAGTCTTCCTTCTTCAGTTTCAGCTTTCTCCTTGGCAGTGGTTCCTTCTTGATTCCAGGATGATCTAATTTTCTGTTGGCAGGGGTCCTGTACTTATACCCCTAAAAGTATTTGTTCTCTTTGTGCAAGTGGGCCCTGAGCCCGGTCTGAACCAGTTCTGGGTGTTTCTTGAGTACTTTGTTTACCTGGCTTCTCCTTTCCTTTCAGAGTGAGGGGCAGGGTCGTCAGCCGCCCAGCAGGAGGTGGAGACAGCATTGTGGAGGGAAAGCACAGCCCTGGAGCGCTTTGTTGACATGATTCCTTCTCTCCTTTCACAGTGCAGGGCAGAGACATCAGACGCACCACAGGGGGTGGAGCCAGCACTGTGGGGGGCGGGCACAGTGCTATTCAGGCCCAGGTGCTAACTCCTCCCACCACTCAAGTTGCAAATGTAGTCATTCAGCCTAGGGTTGACTCAGCCAGCCTCCTGGGGAATCCCAAGCCCCTGTCACTCTCAAACCAGACAGTCAGTACACAAACAGGCCAAGGCGCACAGAAGGGTCAGACAAGAGAACAGCAACTTTCTAAAAGTGCTGTTCTCAAACACAGGATTTAAAAACAACCTTTCCTAAAAGACGTGTTATTAAATTCTGAGTTCAGGGATACTAGACTCTTATGTCCTATCTTGTTCCTATGAGAAGAAATGCTGGTAGCCACTGTAGCCAGCATCCCCCATGTTAATCTATGGAGCAAGATAGCCTTACAATAGTGAAAAACGAAAATGGCTGGCATTCACTACCAGAGCATGTCACCTGCACCAGTACATGCTCTACATTTCACATACACTGCACCCTGCCCAGGGGTTACCTTGGGCCTTCCATAGGGGTGACTAATGTGCACAAAAAGGGAAGGGTTAGGCCGGGTCAGTGGGGACACTGACCAGGAGGACATGGCAGTTCACAGACTGCACACAGGCACTGCGGTGGCAGGCCTGAGACACCATTTTAGGGCTACTCATGTGGGTGGCACAATCAGTGCTGCAGGCCCACTAGTAGCATTTGTCATGGCCAGCCCTGGCACACCCAGTGCACTTTACTAGGGACTTCATGGTGATACAAATATGCCAATCATGTATATCCAATCATAATAACAATTTACACAGAGAGCATATGCACTTTAGCACTGATCAGCAGTGGTAAAGTACGCAGAGTCCTATTGCCAACAGCCACGGGTCAGGAAAAATAAGGGAGTAAGAAGCAAAAAGTTTGAGGATGACCCTGCAAGAAGGGCCAGTTCCAACAGAGCCTTGGAATTTTGACAGCCTAGGGGCCTACACCGGGTTTAATCCGGCACTGCCAGTGGTCCAGGTACCTTCCCACTTTTGCTCCTGGGACATCCAAGCAATGGATGAACACAATCTCCTCTTACCTTCTACTCCAAGGTTGTGAAGCTGTAGCAGGCAAAGGCAGTGAATGTACGTGGACGTTTTAAGGCAAGGGCAAAATGAGCAATTACCTAGGGCCCACAGCTTAGGAAAGTGAACTTTCTCTCTATTTGACCTCCGTCTTTCCTTTTCGTTCTCTTAACTTCTCTGCCAACCTTTACTTCTGACACTGTCTCTCGACGTGTTGCCTTAAGGATTTTTGGTATTCAAGGCAAGCCATATTTCAACAAAATGTAAGGTATATTTTAATATTGTTGGAATCATGTGGGCTTGAATTAGCTGAAAATTGGTTATATAATTCAAAGTTTTTCTGAACAGGGTCCCCCAAAGTATGCCTTTCCCAGGGCCCCTAGAATCCTGAATATGACACTGGTCCATTATGCTGTACACCTAACTCCTTGGAGCCTTTGCCATCTCCCAGCTCGAAATCCGTGTCAAAATCATGATTATGGTACAAAGATGGAGCCGGTGACTGTCTAGTATGCCAGTCTTGGATCACAGGTTTAACAAGCATTTGCAATGCAATAGGTCTCGCATTTACGAGAGTCTGATCCATAGGCATTGGAAATGATAATGCCTTTTATTTATGTGTTGTTTTTTAAAACCGATAAAATTTGCAATGTCATTAGCTTAAACTCTCGCAAATGGGACACCTATTGAATTGCAAATGCCAGCACTGGCATTTGCAATGCAATAGGTCTCGCGTTTTGTGGTGCCCACGTAAAGCTACCTGTATAGATATAATAATAGAATAACAGAGGGACAAAGCGTTAATGCAGTGGCTATGACTATCTAAGGGCCTTTAATTTCAACTCTTGGAATCAGAAACATCTTAGGGATTTTGAGGGCTCTGGGCAGGGCATATTTGGGACGCCCCTGCCCAAAACAACTTTTAATTTTATTACCCGTTTTATGTTGAATCACACCCACATGTTGCCAAACAATACTTAATCCTATGTTAAACATTCCATAAACATCTAGAGGCTACAGGTACATGCCCTTCACATGTATAAGACTTTCTCTCTAAACTGTAGGTCTCTGTCCAAACACTCTGCTGAACTGAACCTATTTTTAGCAGATCAACAACCAGATGTACTATTTTTAACAGAAACCTGGCTTCACAGGAACTCCGCATCTGACGTGATTCAAACTCTTCCTCTTGGGTGTAATATCCAGTGCAAAGATCTGGCTGTGTTATTCATGGCCAAATTTAAGGAGAAGGTTATCTATGAAAACAATCCATTTGTGCATCATATCTGAAAATGGCTTTGGCTTATTGATGACATTTTTTGCATTTGGGATGGACAACATGATACCTTAAATCTGTTTATTGAATGGTTGAATGCCAAATCAGTAGATATACAATTCTGTGTGTCCAGCAGTAAGTCATCTATCTCATTTTTTAATGTAGTGGTCTTTTCAATAATGGGCGATTAAGAATTACATTGTTTACTAAATCAACTTATAGGAACAATGCCCTGCAATATACTAGCCATCATCCACGCAGTCTATGTGATAATCTGCCGTATGGCCAATTTCTCCAGATAAGACGGAATTATTCAGGCAAAAGTGACTACTTCTTGAATGCAGAAATTCTTGTGCACAAATTAATAAGGAACATGGATACCCCAACATTTTTTTAAAAAATACGATGAAACATGCCTGGTGGATTCCAAGAGAGACCCTTTTGGAAAAAAACAGCAAAATACATTGTAGAACGCATGGTACGCTTTTCCACATTTTGTTCAAAGACTAACCAGTTAAAAAAAATAAGATAAAACTGGCATCTGATTGAACAAATTGATAAATCATGCAAGCAGCCATTATTTGCATTAAAAAAAGAATGAACTATTGGATGCCAGCTAGTTTGTGCTGTTATACCATCAGGCCCACAAGAAGCAATCTACGGACGATTTGGAATTTACCACCGCTGAAGAGAGACATTTCAAATGTGGCACATGTGTCTGTTGCCCTCACACAATGGAAGGAACACTGTTCCAGCAAAACAATGATAAATGGCTACATAAGACTTTTTCGAACTGTAAAACAAAAAATGTAATATATGTGATTCAATGCCCTTGTGAAAAACTGTACATCAGCAAGACCAACCAGGAGATTCGGAAAAGGAACATCCAACATAAATCACGCATAAAGCGGAAAGTTTTATCTGCTCCATTAGTCAACCATTGGATAGACAATCACCATACAGAATCGGATTTACGCTGGACAGTTTTGACAACTATTAAAATTGACCCCCCCCACCTCGCCTCCCCCCGCGGAGGTGACATTGATAAAAAAAACTGAACCGTAAAGAGGCCTATCTTATATTACATTTTGCCACTGTGTCGAATGGACTCAATGAAATGTCCTAAATAAACAATTTGTACGTGATGTAACTCTCCTGATTGAGATTTATTTCTTTCAACTTCATTAAGATGTGCTGTCCCCTCGCATAATTTTCCATCACTTTCCAAGTCAGGCCTTTTGTGTTTGGCGTATTAACTTTCAGATTTTTAAAGTATAATCATTTGTGGACTTGGAGACCACATGTCCCAGAATTCCTTGGTGCACTACAAAGGATGAGGCTTGACCGTATGAAAAGGGGGGGCCCTCGGCCCCCCCGCACGCATGGCGGCGCGGCGACCGTCGCCCCCCCTTTCCCCATTGTTGCCTCTCGGTGGTGGGGGCGGGCCCTGGGGGGCGCGACCCACCACCGATTGGCCGGCGGCCTCCCTGACCCGGATACAAGGTAGAAGGTCCGGGTCAGGGGGGGCGGGCTACAGGAGGGGCGGGCCGGGGGCAAACGATGACGTGTCCATTTGGAGACCAGTGCCCTTTCAAGCAGGGTTTTACGTTGGGCGTCGTTCGCGAGTTTGGCGTCGTCCGCTTCGTTCCAGCCGCGTGGAGCCAGCCCCATCGTGAGAGGAGAGAGCCGCGGGGAAGCATCGCTTCACGGTTGAGGAGCACCGAGAGGAGACCCGTCTGGGAACTCACGGCGTCAGGGTGCAAAGCGGCTGGGTGTCGGGACATGGGACATGGGACAGCCACGGAGGGCGTCTGAGCACGGTGAGGAAGCCCTTCATAGGGGCAGAGCGGTGTCTGTGGCTCAATTAGCAGAGCCCTCGCCTGCGGCCTGGGAGACCCGGGTTCGAGTGCCAGGGTAGGCGGGAAAAACAAATCGGTAAAATGACATTTGGTGTTCAGGACCACTCGAAGTGTGAATCGGGATGTTGTGTCAAGTTTCATATAGATTGAAAAGGTGATGATGAGACACAAATATATGTTTAAAGGCAGAGTGGCCGTGCCACGTGTGCTTTTTGGTGGCTTGGTGGATGCGGCGCCATCCTGTGTGGGAGGTCGCAGCAGATCTCGAGTCCTCACATGGTCCAACAAGGCAGCACTCTGGCATGTCTGTTGGTTCGGTTTGTGGGAAACTTAGGACTTAGGACTTAGTAGTGTAAATACACAACTTGGCTTCATATTCTGCTGACAATACCCACATCAGGGCGGCAATTTACAAGATGAAATGTGGTTGCACGGAGTAGAATTTGACCCTTTAGGAGGAAAACATGTAAACAGATTAGTCCCTCCCAAGTCATTGACGCTGTTCAGAAATTAACTGCTCTATCCAACATATCGACTGGATGAGCTTCACTTGAAAATGTTAAACAATCGACCTATATGTGACTTGGTGGGAACGCTGCATGCATTTATCCTTTTTGAACAGCATGCAAGAAATGCTGTCTGCCTCCATTCCGCCGTCTGTGTTTGGCCTTCGGAATAAAAGGATTCCGTAATTATGGGGTTTCACAGAATGTGCACACAATTGACAGCAGCTCGTTCTATTATATGTGTTTCAATGATAAGGTCCTTAATTGAAATCTGCTCATAATTGTTACATTCCGCAGTACAATGTGAAAGTTTATTTGAAACGATAGTGCCTAAATCGGGTGCTGAATTTTGCTACGTGTGTACGGCTGGCAGTGTCAGATATTCAGAAATGCGCGTTTTTAACGTCTGTGCGATAACATAGGTGCACTCCAGATCGTAAATTAGTCAGTTACAATGAGTAATCGGCCAGGATCTTATTAAATGCGTTTCAATTAGATAATTTTATCTTTACTTCATACGTTGAAGTCTGTTCTCAAACTTAAAAGAGGAGTCTTAAAACGTCAGACATTTCTTCAGTGCCGCATTCAGTTCTTGAATCGAAGACTTATTCTATTGCGCCATACCCGCTTCATCGATGCCTGTCTCCTGGGGAAGAGAGGACAGTCAGAAAGATAACAACTAGACACCTTTTTGGCAAAATGACAGTATGCACCATTCATGTGGTGTAGTAAAAAATGGCTAGATCGCTGCAAATCTCGGAGGTTTACTTAACTGGGAACAATACTGTATGGAGTTACATATCTAGGGCCTCATTAATGAAGAGTGACAGCTTTACTCTGGCTATTCTGATCAGGGTAAACTTTTGGGTAAAGGAGACTTCAGAGTCCTCTACATCGATGTTCTTTGGTAATAATTTTAAGAACGTCTCAATGTAAATAGTCGAAGCTGGCGCTTTTAAAAATTACCAGCTAATCGTGAAAGCACGTTTCGCTCAGCGCACTGACCGCGTGCGATTAGTTGCTAGGGACAGCTGCCCGGCGTAACGTGGAAGCGTCCGTCCACCTGCCCCCCGGAGCCTCACTTTCCCAGCAGGCTCCTAGTTGCTGTTAGTCACCCAGGAAGAGGGAGTGGATAATACATAATGAAATCGGTGTTCTTAAAGTGCCTCCCCTAAGAGCTAATGTGCTTCTATTATGACCGGAGAAATATGCTGAAAAGGGGTGTGGCTCAGTTGGTAGAGCGTTTGACTTTGGTCTGGGAGACCTGGGTTCGCGTCTAAAGGGTCGCGCGAAAGAGGGTATATTTCTTCCGTCCGCTGTAGACTGTATGTAAACAGCATGAGGGCTTAAATGTAGTATTTTGTTACTGTGACAGTAAATCTGTTCTGCTTAAGTTGGTCGCAAAGTCGGCATTTAAAAAAAATATGTGGTGAGGTGAGAGCATCGGCTGCTGAGAACTTTGGGAGTCCAGTAAACGTCAACGAGAGTATTGGTAGAATAACTCTGGGGGGTTACCACATTTTCTGGAGGAATATATGTTTTCTCCAATCCCAGGGGTTAATGTTTCTCCTACAAAGTTCATCTATGTAGGTAGGTAAGGGGGTAAGTGCTTTTTAGTACAGAGATCCTTTTGTTATTTGCAGTTCATAAATCACAACCTTTCTAACATTGCACAGTGAGCTAGGAAGGACGGGTGTCTCCTGCATCATGTATCCCTCACTATCTCGTACAGGCCCACTGGCACTATGTGATTCTGCTGCTACATTTGCCACATATTACATCTTCTGCATAATTTACAAGTTGTCCTTAGCTCAGACTGGACAAAAGTTACTAGAAATGCATGTTCCTATGACGCGGAAGGCATTTTGCAAAAGCTGACTGTTCACCTTTCAAGTGCATGTTGTGTATTGGGGTGTTAAATTAATACTTATACGATAAGACCTTTTATCCAGATAGTGGTAAGATGTGAACATATGACAGAACACAGAACTGGTGTGGCCCTGGTTTTTAAGTAACACACACTGTTCATCGGTTTACACACACAATTTATTTTCAATGTATAAGGCGTAGGTGTAATGTGAAGTGCTCTGACACCCTGCATTGAGATGAGTAGCACTATGAAAAGAAAAGAAATTGTGGGGTTTTTAAAGTGGAATATGAGTAAATACTCGGACGAAAAAACACATCTGACATTCTTGACTATGCATGCATATTCCCATATATCGGCACTGGAAAAGGCGAAACAATGCCTCTTTTAGGTACTGGGTAGACAAGATTCAGCTGTGTGCCTTTGTTTCGCCTCCATTGTATTTACAACTAGGTGTGAGGCTCCAGATGGTCAAGATACTTTGGGGAGTACACCACACAATGATGACGGTCTGGATAGCCGAAAGAGGGTTATACGGCTGCTTTCCTAGTATTAACAGCAGTATTGAGGGCCAAAGATACAAACAAGGTTGGGTAGGCATCCCACCAAGGCCCCACAATGTTTAGCGTTTCCAAGGGAATCCACTGTAATTTAATGGTACTGGGCACGTATCAGAAGCAGAACGCAAACACTCTGCGTCCATGTTGGGCACACCAACTGGTCTCTGAGCTGCAGAGCACAAAGAGTAGTAATTTGGGTGTTCATTCCTGGGCTTCTTCATTGATGTCCTCCAGGCACTTGCAATATTTTATCCAAGCCATGATTGCTGCTTATTTATCTTACGTGAGGAACGGCCATTGACACAAGTCAAATTTTGACACTCTAGAATTACTAACATTGGCGTCTGCTGAGGGGATAGTTAGAATAATAGTGGAACGATTCACGAATAGGGTATTCCCCCGTCTCTTGGGGTCCTCCTAGGGAAGCCAAAGCAGTAAGTCATACAAGGGACGTATTTCATTGTAAAGGTAACGGACATCTGAGGTGCTGTTCACTGTTCTAGGTGGGGGACATTGCACCAGTCCAATTGACTACTCGTTGATGATGGGTAAAGTCAACGTTATTAGTAAGCTATCTTATTGTTAGCTGTTTGGCGTGCTGCCTTCAGGCTAAGTCTTGAAGGAATGTAGAGCAGCTTGTTTTACCGGTCTATAATCTCATAAAAGAACAGGTGTATAACAAATATATGTATTTGTTCTATTACACATCCCTTTAGTTCCTTTCCGGGGCTAAAGGCATGGAATTATAGTCAGTAAACTTATTTAACATACAAGTAAATTGGCACAATATACGTTGAGCCTATGATGAGATTAGAGGCGAATAATTACAGTGTGTAAACTTATATAGCACACAGTGATTTAGCACCATATACGTTGAGCTCTAGGGGTGTACCAAAGCCATATATTAATAATGTGGTAGGGGAACCACGAATGCCATTGGGACAGGGCCTAGAGCCTGTAGAGAGACTACTTGGGGTCCTGATAACCATACACACCCTGATGTCACACCTAAAGGGTGCCCAAGAGCCTAGGTGCGGCATCACATAGGTCTGGGGATGCATGTGATCATGTCCGGTTGGCTAGGATGATATTTTCCCAGAAGCCAGAGTGGTGAGCGGAAAGGGTCCTTGGGCCAGCTTATGGTCTCGCGGAGTTGGGGCTTTGCTAATTCTTTTAGCTAAAGACTGTGGCGCTGCACTGTTAAGTAGACTGTTTTGTTTTTACACATAGATTCTATGCATAAAGACGTGGGTAGGAAACCAGTATTAAGAGGCGAGGTCCTCGCCTACGGCACAAGTCCCTTGGGTAACGATGATTTTAAGAAATAGGAAGCCAATTTTACAGCGTACCATGGTTGGGGCGGCGCTGATCCTATGCATAACGACACAGATGCTGCACTAGCAAACAGACAAATGGAGGCTATGCTTAAGATTTACTGTCGACGTGTTAATATGTAGTGATATAGCACTAAGATTATCTAAAACTTAGCAACTGATGGTAATGTAAGTCTAACGTATGTACAGCAGTTATCGCCGGAAACACTAATGGTGTGTATCTATCTTTCCAATTTATGTATGACCGGGTCCATGGTGGATATCTGGAGTGCTCCACATCACAACAGCTGCAACAGGTGGACAGCCCAAGGGGGGCTTACGTCAGTCACGGCTGGGTCCATGGCGGATATCTGAGGAGTGCTCCACACCGCAACATCAGCAGCGGGTGGACGTCAAAAGGGAAGCATACGTCGAGAAAGAGGACACCAAGTGCCCAAGTATGGCCGGCAGGTGTAAGTGCTACCCATTCCTTGAGGTGGAAGTGGGAATTGTCACCCAGGTTTTTCTGGTCTTTTCCTGTTTCTGGCAGTTTCTCAAACCTGTCACGCAGGGGAGGAACCCAGCACTAGAAGTAGAGGAGCTACAATGTGCCAGCACCAGGCTGGACGCAGGACAGGGAAGAGTCGGTTTGAGGGTCTGTGCCATGGTCAGTTCAGGAACTTCTTTCAGGGACTTTTAGCTCAGCAGCCCGACCCCCTGTCAGTGGTGATACTTCACCTGGGGGGGACCGAATTGGCCAAACTGGTGAGGCAAATACTCATTGGGTTCATCTCCACTGTGGGTGGGTATTCAGGACTTGCCCGGGTGGCACAGTAGTAGGGTCTCAACTTATCCCGTGGTGGCAGGAACTCGGTCAGGGCGTTGAATCACTCGATAAAGAGGATCAACACACAGAGGGACGAATTATTTCAAGCCCCCCTCGGTTGCAGATGATCCAACATGGGTGTATTTGTTCTACCTGGTGAGGGGAGTCCATTTGACGGAGGAAGGAAGGGTCCTGGGGTCTGATGATGTCAGGGCTTGGTTAGAAGGTTTTGCTAAAGTGAGAACTTTCTAGGGTAGGTCTAGGCAGGGGGAGGCCAGATCGTCGGTTAACAATGCTGGCCTGTGGCGGTAAGGTCATTATCGGTGAGCACATATTTGAGGTCTGAGGGGGCGGGCATCATCCTATGGAGGTTCCCGCCCAGGGGGAGGGGCCTGCGGGCCACTCCTAAAACTCCAGGGGCAAGGTAATGGATGCTGCAAAGCAAAGGAGCGCGGGTAGGAGTAGTTCACGCTTTCCTTAGGCTGGTAGCCACCCCGCGCGCGTATACTCATGACGTCACCGGCTGGCGCAGAGTAAGGGCCCTCCTTCAGTGGGTAAATGGAGTTCAGGGCGTAGACCGGGCAATTCCCGGGGTAACACTGCGCATGCGCACGTCTCATGGGGAGACGCAGCTTGTAGGACCTGACACCGGTAGTGACCCTGCCATATGGCCAGAAATGTACAAAAATCAAGATGAGGATGTTTAGACTCGGTTAGGAAACAACATGTATTAGAGTTTTGTTAAGGTCAGGCTCTCAGACTTGTTGACAATAATTTTGTATCGAATGTCCTGCTGATTTTTGTATAAATTGTTGATCATGCAATTAAAAAACCTTTTTTAATTTCATACTTTAATAAATACGGCCGGGCGACTAGCGCCCGCCTTCCAAAAAGTAAAGACGACTCGTGTCCACGTTTCTGGGTGTTGGGTGCCGGTTTGGGGGGGAGGCGGCAGCTAGTCGCTGACCATGTGAAAAGGGGGGGCCCTCGGCCCCCCCGCACGCATGGCGGCGCGGCGACCGTCGCCCCCCCTTTCCCCATTGTTGCCTCTCGGTGGTGGGGGCGGGCCCTGGGGGGCGCGACCCACCACCGATTGGCCGGCGGCCTCCCTGACCCGGATACAAGGTAGAAGGTCCGGGTCAGGGGGGGCGGGCTACAGGAGGGGCGGGCCGGGGGGGCGGGCCGGGGGGGCGTGCCCCCCCCCGCCTGGCCCCTCGGGAATAAAGAGGTAGGGAGCGCCCAGGAGACCCCCTTGTCCCTGGACGCTCCCTCACAATACGGTGCCCCGCGCTCGGGGCTTCTTTGTTTTCCCACCCACCATCCCTTGGAACAAAAGTCTTGTGGCATTCATTATGCCTGGTTTAATGGTAAGTTGTTGAAGGTACTGTCCACATGTGTTACATGGTAGTAGAAATGGATATGTTGGTATATTTTGTTGATACTTTGTTTAGGAATTTTTTCCCCTTTTTAGCAAACTGTGTGTGAAGTAATTTTCTTTGATGCCAAGTGTCTTTAGGCCTTTTTTCCCTTTGTAGCTGTACGGTGATACTGTTATTTATTAGCAAGTGTAGCTGTCCTTTAGAGTTTTTTCCCATAGGTCGTCGTATTTATTAGGTATGGGGCATGCGGTAAGGTCATTATCGGTGAGCACATATTTGAGGTCTGAGGGGGCGGGCATCATCCTATGGAGGTTCCCGCCCAGGGGGAGGGGCCTGCGGGCCACTCCTAAAACTCCAGGGGCAAGGTAATGGATGCTGCAAAGCAAAGGAGCGCGGGTAGGAGTAGTTCACGCTTTCCTTAGGCTGGTAGCCACCCCGCGCGCGTATACTCATGACGTCACCGGCTGGCGCAGAGTAAGGGCCCTCCTTCAGTGGGTAAATGGAGTTCAGGGCGTAGACCGGGCAATTCCCGGGGTAACACTGCGCATGCGCACGTCTCATGGGGAGACGCAGCTTGTAGGACCTGACACCGGTAGTGACCCTGCCATATGGCCAGAAATGTACAAAAATCAAGATGAGGATGTTTAGACTCGGTTAGGAAACAACATGTATTAGAGTTTTGTTAAGGTCAGGCTCTCAGACTTGTTGACAATAATTTTGTATCGAATGTCCTGCTGATTTTTGTATAAATTGTTGATCATGCAATTAAAAAACCTTTTTTAATTTCATACTTTAATAAATACGGCCGGGCGACTAGCGCCCGCCTTCCAAAAAGTAAAGACGACTCGTGTCCACGTTTCTGGGTGTTGGGTGCCGGTTTGGGGGGGAGGCGGCAGCTAGTCGCTGACCATGTAGATAGGCGGAGTCCGAATTCAGACATATGGCCACTGACTTCCTTTGAACAGGGAGTGCCCGCAACATGATGCTGTGCTTGGCTACGAAGAACACAATTAAAGTAATTTTTTTTGCTGATCCAAGAGGAGAACCATTGTGAGTGCGGCAGCCCTAGTATCTACACTAACTGCCTACGCGTTTAGTCTTAATAGCGTGGTACCCAATTGAAAGTATTAGAGTGCTTTAAAAAAAACACTTGTCTGTTGTTGCTACGGTTCCTTAAGTGGTTTGCTTATATTGCCCCACACTGCCTTTGCTCCAGGCATGAGCTAGCAGTTGCATGAATTGGTCGAAATAGTGGCTTAAATCAATGTCCCTCTCCACTTTCATCTCAATGCCATTCAAGCCGCATATGTTACGGCTTGCACACTGCTATGTCGACTAGAAGTTTGTACGAACATTAAATAGCCGGTGTTTAATTCACTTATCTGTTTGTAGATTGTTCTTTTGTCGTCTTTAACGGGTCGGCATTGAATTGGAAGATCGCTTTGCAGAGGAGGGCTGTCAGTCCCTATTGCCTGTGAGTATATACTCGTTGAGGTCTGGTTTTGAAAGTGGTTGCTATAGCTGGTACTTGCGAAGGTGGTATAAAAAGCATCTTTTTGATATATAATTTATCCTTTTCATTTCAGAAACCAAGCCTTCATTAGCACAGTGGTGCTAATAATCTCAATCAAATGAGGTAATGGTGTTTTT
The DNA here is from genome assembly GCF_964261635.1 of Lissotriton helveticus. Taxonomy (NCBI): domain Eukaryota; kingdom Metazoa; phylum Chordata; class Amphibia; order Caudata; family Salamandridae; genus Lissotriton; species Lissotriton helveticus. Next base: position 1,915,424,423 of record NC_136067.1, on the reverse strand, counting down.
GATGATGTGCTAGTTGAACCCCCATTTTATTAAGCATTATAATGTTGATGAATGGAATTTTCTGTGTTTTGTTGTAGAGTGGATATCAGTTCTATGTCCTGAGGAGAACCCCTGAAAAAGACGATGTAGTGGGATCGAAACGCATTGACCATCACTCGTGCATCTACTATGTTTTGAAAAAAATGTTTTTAATTTGAGAAAGGAGTAACACTGTGTACCAGGGAACTATCAAGCGTTTTTTACTTGTACATAAATTAGTAACCTGGCTTCAGAAGTCATGTTTTTCTGGAGGGGATGTACGACGTTACGACGCATGGTTTTACCACGCGTACCTTTACAACGCGTTTTTTACAACGCAAGTCGTTACCACGACTTGCGTTGGAGAGGGTGCGGACTTAGGAATTTTTTAATTTACTATTCCAACACCAGCCTACGTACAGTAGGGAAGGTGTTGGATAGTAAATTAAATTATTCCTTGTCCTGTAGCGCCCTCCAGCGCAAGTCGTGGTTACGACTTGCGTTATAAAAGACGCGTTGACAGGGTACTGCGGAGTAAAATCCGCGTGGTAAAGGATGTTCCCCTTCTGGAGGTGCACTGTCCATTGATAATTGAGCAACAATAATTCATTTAAACTATTGTGTTTATGATCATATTTGTTAATCACTCTATGCTCCTGGTCTGGACTTCTGAAAAATATGAACTTCCATTTTTTAACGGTAGTTCTTGTAATGTTAGTTCCGTTTTGTATTATTTTTCAACTTTGCTTGTGATTTTCTTTTTGTATCCACTGTTGTAGTGTGAATTGTTTTCCTGGTAGGTGGGCAAAGTAATATTATTGTGTGTGATTCAATTTTGTATTTGTTTCTTTGCATACAACATTTAAGAATAGCATTTTGTATGACTTTTTTATATTAAAAAAATTGAAAATAAATGGGACCGTCTTTATTGGTTAAAGAGGCCACGAATGACTCTAACTCTAAAGGAACAGTCAGTTTGGCATAGTTGGTGTTGGTTACTTAACTGCCTGACTGACTTTAATGACCCCAACCCCTTTGTTTGGTTTAACATTATCTGTAATAGGGCACACTGTCCTCGTTTGCACCGCAAGCACCTGGTAAAAGGTGAACTGCAGTGTAAATAGAGACTTTGCACCCTTTACGTAATGCTGCATTCATTGATGCCAAGACAGGATCAGTAATGGCTGTGACCTTGTTATTGCACGTTCGTCGAACACTCGCTGGTACAACTCCTGACTACTTTTTGAATTACGGCAACCACCTATTTATCAGTTGACCTCATCACAGGTATACAAAGTTTTGCAACTGACAATTCAACAATAACTACTTCTCTTGATAAGCTGCTTCTGACAAATACAATCCTTGAAAAGGTCTGGAAGATGAAAAATGTGTTGGTTGTATTGTAATTAAAGAAGTCTTCTAGTGTATCTACATCTGGTCGCAGGATCATATATTGTCCTGTAAGAAGTCTTTCACTGTATCTACATCTGGCTGTAGTATTATATTGCTAGTTTTGTCTACATATGACCGTTACCATATATATTTCTACATCATAGACGGTCATTTGTACAATTTAAAACATGATCTCTTGAAGACCAGACTAAAACGTAAAGGTGACCCCCTCTAATATTTGTGGATTGCTGATCACATACTTACACTACTGTTTTGGATTCTAACTTTCTTGCTATGGTCCAGATCCCCTTCTTATAATGTGCCCCCATAATGGAACATGCCATAGAATCCGATCAATGGAAAATGGGAGGGTGAGAGGTTAGGAAAATAATTAACCAATGCCTTAGCCTCTTGATCTGGATGAAAGTTCCGTAACTCCACTGATTATTTTGTGTGCATTTAGTAGTTGTATAATTTGAAACTATAATTTGAAAATAGCAAGAAAGGCACTGCACAGGGCCATAGGAAGCCTCATGTATTTATATGCATCTGCTATTACAGGGAAACATCCTTTACATCGCAGTGATTACACCGCGATGCATTTAGAACGCAGCCGTAACAACATACACTCGCCCAGCACTGATGATAGCCTATGCCCTTGGCGCTAGGTGACAACTCTCTGTACTTCTAGCCAGGGTGGAATATTCCAGAGTTCAGAAACTTTATCCAGCTTCCCAAAATGTTTACACTGCCCCACTACCAGAAACAATACACGCGCATATATATATTTTTATTTTAAAAGCCTAATTGTCCACACCAGCACCTCTTGTTTGAAAGATACGTCAATATATCTCGCAAGTTCATTTGGCACCACACAGGAAATAAACGCATTAATTAAATGGCGCCACACAGGAAATAAACACATTAATTAAATATCTGCAAGCACTATTAACTCGCCTAATAAAGACGTAACACAAAACTGTCATGTCAAAGCTGGTTTCAAAATTCACACTTTTCCTCCACAAAAGGAGTGCCCTAAAATGCCAATCAGAGACTAACCTTAATTCAGAGCACCTCTCCCTTCTGGCTGTGGCCGCCGCGCCACATTGTTTATGTAGCACCTAGAGGCTGGCACAGGTGGCCGCAGGCGCTGAGATCTCTCTCTTTCGCCAGGACCCGGACCAGGGAGCTGGTTTTGCGCCTGCTGGAAGCGTCTCCCTGGCGCGGAAAGGGAGTGCGTGTGACATGACAGCGCAGGTAGGATGGGTTGTCGCGCAGTAAAGGCAGCCGTGTCACACGCGGTGCACAAACGCGGCTGCATAACAACCGCCTTGAGAGGAGCCCTGTGGGGTGTGGCTGACTGCAGGCACCTGCTCGGCCGTGGTCTCCCGCCAGTGACTCCTCACTCCTGGAGGGAATCCCTCACCTGGCCCACGTCACAGCCTTCACTCCATCAACAATGTAAACCCACGACTGAAGATTGAATACTACAGCCCCAGACAAAAAGCCTCGCAAACACCTTTATTTTCATTTCACTGAAACACTAGACATGATTGGAAACACACGTTATTAGGTTATTGAGTGCTATGAAAACAAACAGACAGGACACCCAACACGGTGGACAGTTTACAGGAATGCAGGGACTACAACCCCAGTCCCATTACTAGAGAACTTGGTAAATAGAAATTCACTCAATTTCCTCTCAAAAGTAATTACAACAGTGAATACAGGCATTATTCGACTGACAGTTGGTTTGTCAGCCAAAATATGACAAGAAAAGTGCTGAAAGACAATCGCAGCCTGGGGCCGAGAAAGTTAAAGAGTCCTCGTGCATGCAGAGCGTTTGCCTTGCAGGAGCGAGCAGTGGCAGGTGTGATAATTGCAAACAGATGGTGCCGCTGCTCGCTCCCACAAGGCAAACGCTCTGGATGCACGAATACTCATTGGAAACAGTGCAAAACATGCACAAGTTTCCAAGAACGTACAGAGCGATTCAGAGAGGTCATCTCTTAAGTAGGGCTTGCGTGCTGTGTAGGCGAGACCTAAAAATGCTCACTCCTCCCCTTCACAAACTGAACTATATTTACACCGCACATGAGTACAGCATCCATTGCATGTATCTTTAATATACAGTGGACGTCTGGGTAGCACAAAACAAAGACACAGCATTAAGCTGCTGATTACCACCGGGCTCCTTCAATACAATGGAAAGGTGAGTTAGTCCAGCTGCATTTCGAGCCTATACGTGCACTGCACACAGGCGGCCATAGACTGCCCCAGAATGCTCTTTACACCGGTCATATTGAATCTTGCAAAGATCTACTGTGCCAGAGAGGAAAGTATGGGCTGGGGGAGGAGGATACAGGGCAGATACAGTGCAAATAAGATGTACAACAATCGAAGCAAGAGCACTAGCTCTGGCGTGCACAACACGCAGCGTGTAGACACACAGTAGTACACTCCTCAGGCATATTAGAGGCAGCAATAGGCTAAGGTCCACTGAGGCCCAAAGCAGGCGGCCGCGGTGCAAGCTTCTGTCGCAAGCATGAAAGGTCGAGCCCTGTCACCATCAGTGCAGTGTCTTTTCAAGCATAGACAGGGGCTGCACAGACAACAGCAGCAGACAGGGTGCGTTTTCTGTTCCCTCACTTAGGGTGTGGGTACATTACAACATGCAGCTGTGCGAGATGCCCTCTCACACAGTAAAGCTGCCCGCACACACAGCTGTGCGAGCTGCCCTCACACACAATAAAGCTGCCCTCACAAACAGTAAAGCTGCCCTCACACACAGCTGTGCAAGCTGCCCTCACACACATTAAAGCTGCAGTCAACGCAGTAAATCTGCCCTCACACACAGCTATGCAAGCTGCTCTCACACACAGTAAAGCTGCCCTCACACACAGCTGTGCAAGCTGCCATTCCACACAATAAAGATGCCCTCATACACAGATGTGCAAGCTGCCCTCACACACAGCTGTGCAAGATGCCCTCACAGTAAAGCTGCCCTCACACAGAGCTGTGCAAGCTGCCCTCACACACAGTAAAGCCACACTCACACACAGATGTGCAAGCTGCCCTCACACACAGTAAAGCTGCACTCACACACAGCTGTGCAAGCTGCCCTCACACACAGTAAACCTGCAATCACACACAGTAAATCTGCCCTCACACACAGCTATGCAAGCTGCTCTCGCACACAGTAAAGCTGCCCTCACACACAGCTGTGCAAGCTGCCATTCCACACAATAAAGATGCCCTCATACCCAGATGTGCAAGCTGCCCTCACACACAGCTGTGCAAGATGTCCTCACAGTAAAGCTGCCCTCACACAGAGCTTTGCAAGCTGCCCTAATGCACAGTAAAGATGCACTCACACACAGATGTGCAAGCTGCCCTCACACACAGTAAACCTGCAATCACACACAGTAAATCTACCCTCACACACAGCTGTGCAAGCTGCCCTCACAGACAGTAAAGCTGCACTCACACACAGCTGTGCACGCTGCCCTAACACACAGTACAGCTGCCCTCACACACAACTGTGTAAGCTGCCCTAACACACAGTAAAGCTGCCCTAACACATAGCTATGCAGGCTGCCCTCACACACAGCCAAGCAGCCATCACACACAGCTGTGAAAGCTGCCCTCACACACAATAAAGCGGCCCTCACACACAGCTGCGCAAGCTGCCCTTCCATGCAAAGCTGCCCTCACACACAGCTGTGCAAGCTGCCCTCTTACACAGTGAAGCTGCCCTCACACACAGCCGTGCAAGCTGCCCTAACACACAGTAAAGCTGTCCTCACACATAGCTGTGCAAGCTGCCTTCACACACAATAAAGCTGCCCTCACACACAGTAAAGCTGCCCTCACACACAGCTGTGTAAGCAGCCTCACACACAGTAAAGCTATCCTCACACACAGCTGCGCAAGCTGCCCTTCCATGCAAAGCTGCCATCATACACAGCTGGGCAAGCTGCCCTCGCACACATAAAGCTGCACTCATACATAGATGTGCAAGCTGCCCTCACACAGTAAAGCTTCCCTCACACAAAGCTGTGCAAGCTGCCCTCTTACACAGTAAAGCTGCCCTTTCACTCAATAAAGCTGCCCTCACACACAGCTGTGCAAGCTGCCCGTACACAAAGTAAAACTGCCATCACACACAGCTGTGCAAGATGCCCTTCCATGCAATAAAGTTGCCCTCACACACAGCTGTGCAAGCTGCCCTCACACACAGTAAAGCTGCACTCACCCGCAGTTGTGCAAGCTGCCCTCCCACACTGTAAAGCTGCACTCACACACAGCTGTGCAAACTGCTCTCGTACACAGTAAAGCTGCTCTCACACACAGTAAAGCTGCCCTCACACACAGCTGGGCAAGCTGCCCTCCCACACAGTAAAGCTGCCCTCACACACAGCTGTGCAAGCTGCCCTCACACACAGTAAAGCTGCACTCACACACAGCTGTGTAAGCTGCCCTCACACAAAGCTGTGCAAGCTGCCCTCAGACACAGTTAAGATGTCTGCCCACACAGTAAAGCTGCCCTCACACACAGCTGTGCAAGCTGCCCTCACACACAGTAAAGCTGCACTCACTCGCAGCTTTGCAAGCTGCCCTCTTACACAGTAAATCTGATCTCCCACACAGTAAAGCTGCCCTCACACAGCTGTCTAAGCTGCCCTCCCACAAAGCTGTGCAAGCTGCCCTCGGACACAGTTTAGCTGTCTGCCCACATTGTAAAGCTGCCCTCGCACACAGCTGTGCAAGCAACCCTCAGACACCGTTAAGCTGTCCTCCCACACAGTAAAGCTGCCCTCACACACCAAACAAGCACAGCACGGCAAAAACATTACGACCTTTCTTCCCTCACAGCTCAGAAAGCAGCTCAGTAAGTCCTCGCGACACATAAAAGATCGACAGTGATAACTTCGCTCACAGACAAGAAGTAGTGCAGCTGCCGTAAAAAGAGGGTGCCCTGTCCCTGCCTCTATGTGGCAGTTCCGGATTACCAAATAGGCAAAGTAGGCCTCGGTGTTACAAAGTTAAATGTGTATTGTAAAATAAGTAACTCCAATAATAATAGGTATTCTTAAGTTGGTTTATTAATCATAGTTGGTAGTAAGGAAGGCCCCACCGGGAGCAGCATCCAGCTGCTCAGCCCCACTCATTCAAACGGACCACACATTCAAACCATGCATACACGAACATTCTAATGACATCACACACACACAGGCTGAGCAGCAGGGAAAGAGATGACCAGAATATAACACATCTCCCTCTTTTAAAACAATGAACACAAAAGAAAGCAAGAGAAAATAAATACAGTATGCCCTGACGATGACAAGGTCAGGATTTCAAATAAGCAGTCAACACAAATAAATGAATGACTACAAATAAAAATTATGAAATAGCAATTTAGCATAATATAGGAATTCTTGCACAAAACGTGAAAAGAGGCATTATATCACCTCTCATAAAACCAATGCCAAAGACATCACATAACAATTCAATCTGACAAATTAGACCTCACATAACTACCATCCCCCATCACTAACCAAAATCCTAAATATTACAAATCATGCCAGTTGGCCAGACTGTCACGAAAAGCAATAAACAGGGAAACAAACTAGATAAAATTGCATCCCAATAGAATAACAAAGATAGGAACAGCAGTTCTAAGTTAAGCAACACACTGCACAAAACAGTCTACAATAGAACACAATAAGGTAGAACACACGGCATGGGGTATACCCAAAACACATATCAAAGGGGTACAAAACTTCCCAACACGCTATCCGAAACACACTTAAATAAAACACACAGCACACGGTGCATAACTCCTAGTGCATAGGGTACATGACACCCCAACTTAATGTACTCAAATTACAACACTCCGCATGAGGTACATAACTCCCCAGCGGCTCTCTGTATAACTGAACACCTCTAACTGAATAGAGCACTTAGGTGGTTCAACAATATAAATCATGTATGAAACTGAGCATGAACGGAATTGAGGACTCTGCAGCCCCATATAATTTAACCTGAAACAGATGGAGCACCTCAATCAATGAGCACCTATGTGGCTCCGCAAAAGATACACACTAAAAATTCAAACTGGAAAAACTAATCTGCAGAAAATTTACACTAGAATTGAACACCTCAAAAACATTTCGAGCACTAAAAGTGGTTCAATACAATAGAAGAAAAATGTAGCCCCTGCACAACTCCTCACAGTGAAAATGTGAACTCCTCTATTAGAATAGAGCACTAAGAAAAAGTGGTTCATCAAAAACATACAGCAAAATAAATCTCAACACCTACCAATAGTAGTTCCAAAACATATAGAAGAATCACACGCTCCTACTAAGAATCACTAGAAATAAATTAAATTGAGCATCCCAACTCAAATTGCGCACTTCTATGGCTCAACCAATTAAAGCAAACACAACAAAGAATGAACACCTCAAATAAATTGAGCACATATGTGGTTCATTAACATAAAAGAAAAATCAAACACTTCCACGACTCTGCATAGTAAAACATGACCACAAAAAATCATCACTTAAAGACATCAAATGAGCACCTGAACAAAGGTTTCAGTACATAAGTAGCTCAATTCAGTAAACGTAAATTAATCCATTAAAATGACAGTAAAGGAGCACTTGAACAAAGATCACAGCACATAAACAGTTCCACGCAGTAAAATTAAACTAAATCAGTCTCTCTGAACACAACATGTAAACTACCGTAAATATATCATCACCAATTCACATGTGATTAGCAAATAATTCAAAATAAGAAACCAAAACAATAAAAGTAGTCACCGTTGTCACGTTAAACAGCTCCACTTCCCCAGCAAGGCAGGTAAATGACATTCAAATAATTGAATCCACAGTGTCTAAATCGCATGGATAATATTTTCCTTTAGAAGTGCAATGATGAAAAATAGACACTAGATGGCGGAGATGGAACAGAATTAAAAATACAGTACGTAATGTTGGAAGTATTCGAAGAAAACAGCTCCGGTGAGCGATCTGTGGCAGTCAGTCTCAAAATCCATCTCGGTCAAAATGCATATTAAAACAGTACCTTCCTCATGAAGAACGCTTGGAAAATCCGCTCGATGTAACTGAGGAGACAGGAGCACAATGAAAGAAGAACTGAAGCAGTCAGCCATGCGTAATCTCGACGCTCTCTGACCTTGCCATGACAGTTGTTGCCAATGATGCACGTACGTGCGTATAAACACTGCGTGAACTTGACCCCTCATGACGCTGACGCGCGTCCATAGATGACGCGTTCTACAGAATCACCAATACTGTGGTAGTATTCTGTTGCGTCATCATTCAGCATTCAGCCAGCCAAGAAAAAGATCTTCTGCTTAAGAAAACGACCGTTGGAAATTACTGTAGGCAAAGCACAGCACGTTACACATGGCAATGGATTTCCAGGCATACCAGTCACACAATGTTTCACACTGAGGCTCGGTCTAACTCTGAAATACCGACGGCCTCGATAATAAATCAGCAAGTTTAAAACAAATAGAGCACACAAAGTCCAACGCTCGAAACATACCTTTAAAAGGATGTCTTCAGTAGGCTGTCAGATGTAACATGACACCGGTGGGGCATCAAAAGCGTTGCTAGTCTTCTTAAAGTTTTTTTTTTTTTTTTACAGTTAATTTGTAATCATCTTTGTAGTTCCATGTTTCAAGTTCCAAATGTAGTTCCTGCACACGTAGTTCTTTCTCCCTCGTCGCCATTGTTACAAAGTTAAATGTGTTTTGTAAAATAAGTAAATCCAATAATAATAGGTATTCTTAAGTTGGTTTATTAATCATAGTTGGTAGTAAGGAAGGCCCCACCGGGAGCAGCATCCAGCTGCTCAGCCCCACTCATTCAAACTGACCACACATTCAAACCATGCATACACGACCATTCTAATGACATCACACACACACAGGCTGAGCAGCAGGGAAAGAGATGACCAGAATATAACACTCGGTCTATGGGCCCCACTCCTTTTAGGGGCCCAACGACAACGGATGAAAATAGTTTGTAAAAATTCGGTGCATTGGGTATTAGGAGATAATTTGCAAGGGGGGCCCTGGAATTTTGACAGCCTAGGGGCCTCCATGGGGTTTAATCCGGCACTGCCAGTGGTCCAGGTACCTTCCCACTTTTGCTACTAGGACATTTAAGCGATGGATTAACACAATCTCTTAGCATGAAGTACACAATCTCTTACCTTCTTCTCCAAGGTTGTGAAGCTGTAGCAGGCCAAGGCAGTGAACGTACTGTGTCCATAACAAAGAATTTTTGAGGCAAGGGCAAAATGGGCAATTACCTAGGGCCCACAGCTCCCAAGGGGCCCCCTTGGGAAAGTGAACTTTCTCTCTATTTGACCTCCGTCTTTCCTTTTCGTTATCTAAACTTCTCTGCCAAACTTTACTTCTGACTGTCTCTCGACGTGTTGCCTAAAGGATTTTTTGTATTCAAGACAAGCCATATTTCAACAAAATTTAAGGTATATTTTAATATTGTTGGCATCATGTGGGCTTGAATTAGCTGGAAATTGGTCATATAATTCAAAGTTTTTCTGAACAGGGGCCCCCAAAGTATGTCTTTCCCAGGGGCCCTATAATCCTTAAGATAACACTGGCCCATAATGCTGTACACCTATCAGATCTCCTAACTCCTTGTCATCTCCCAGCTCGAAGCCCATGTCAAAATCATGATTATGGTATAAAGATGGAGCCAGTGACTGTCCCAGCCAGACTGAGGACTAAGAGAAGAGGACTGCATGCTGCACAGTTTGGGTGAAAACCTTGCCTTTTCAACCTTTTAACCTTCCAAATGTTTTGACGTGGTTAGAACACTACAGTATTCATTTCCTTGTGCCACTAGAGGAGTGGACACAAACACAGTCAGGAAAACTGTGGTGTCAGCCAAATTAGGAAAATTCTTAGGTGTGAGCGTCCTTTTTGTGCCCACTCTGCCACATCTGCCAATATGAGCCTTCCTGGCCAGTCCCAAAGGCGTCCCAGTCACCGACTCTGGCAACATCAGCACGGCTTGCACTGCCCTCAGGATGTACCAAGGGGCATGTGCTCTTTTCAACCACAACCTCTAAAAGTAAAGCACACCCCACTTCCAGTTTAATGCTGTTAAAATTTAGTGTGGAAGCCCTGGGGTTCCTGTGGTAATGAAAAGTATTATGGAGACTCACTGATCATGGTATTGCCAGAACTAGATGACTGTTTGATGACTTTAGTCAAGTGAACCTGAAGATTTTTCTGAGCCCCTAAGTATGCCAGTCTTGGATCACAGGTATTAACAAGCATTTGCAATGCAATAGGTCTCACATTTACAAGAGTTTGATCTATTGGCATTATTAATGACAATGCCTTTTATTTATGTGTTGTTTTTTAAAACCGATAAATAAAAGGCATTGTCATTTACAATGCCAATAGCTTAAACTCTCGCAAATGCGAGACCTATTGCATTGCAATGCAATAGGTCTCGCATTTCCTAGGGCCCACGTGAAGCTACCTGTATAGATATAAAAATAGAATAACAGAGGGATAAAGCGTTAATGCAGTGGTTATGACTATCTAAGGGCCTTTAATTTCAACTCTTGGAATCAGAAACATCTTAGGGATTTGGAGGGCTCTGGGCAGGGCATATTTGGGGGGCCCCTGCCCAGAACAACTTTAAATTGTATTACCCGTTTTATGTTGAATCACACCCACATGGAGCCAAACAATACTTAAACATTCCATAAACATCTAGAGGCTACAGGTACATGCCCTTCACATGTATAAGACGTTCTCTCTAAACTGTAGGTCTCTGTCTAAACACTCTGCTGAACTGAACCTATTTTTAGCAGATCAACAACCAGATGTACTATTTTTAACAGAAACCTGGCATCACAGGGACTCTGCATCTGACGTGGTTCAAACTCTTCCTCCTGGGTATAATATCCAGCACAAAGATCTGGCTGTGTTATTCATGGCCAAATTTGAGGAGAAGGTTATCTATGATAACAATCCATTTGTGCATCATATCCGAAAATGGTTTTGGTTTATTGATAACCAAAAGGTTGGTAGTGCGGCACACACTGGATCAGGCTGGTTTCAATAATGTGAATGGAATGGAAAACTTGATATCTTCGGGTGCCAAGGAATGGGTCCTTCAGGGCCAATCAGGACACAGAAATATAAACAACAATTAGGGGGGGGGTGTAGGAACCACCTACACAATTCACAACGGCACTCCAGATGGAGAAAACATCTCCTTCAAAGTTCTATGAGGTAATCCAAAAAGTTTGTGAGGAATCACACTTCATAAAATGTTCATCTGAATGATTTTTATTCTGAACGGTCACGTATTCAAATCATAGTGATCTCAGTTCAATATGAGTATAGATTCAACATGTCACATGTAATCCAATTGCACTGTAGATATCCATATGCATTTCGGGACGGAGTCCCTTCATCAGGGGACATTGGGCAATCTGTGAACGAAAATTCACTGAATCAGGAATAGAGTAAACCAACACAGAAATGTAATGGCATACAAAAAATCAACACACTCAACTTGTAACCGGGGGTGTGAGAAAATGGAGTAGAATCGTGATAGGACGGCAACTAGGGCACAGGGTGACAATTCCGATTAGTAAATACCAACAGAAAACATAATGTTTGGTGATTGGTCAAAAAGCAAAGGCGAGACATGCATCTAATACGAAAGAATAAAAGTGAGTTTGGCGAAAAGCAATGCAATAGTGATATGAAAGCAAGGACAAGACATGCATCAAGTAGGAGAAAATAAACGTAAGTGCGGGAAAAACAATATCAAAGTGTTGCGAGAGAACGTGAAACGCTGTAACGAAGAAAGCGCAATGCGTGCAAACTGATGAATTAAGGCATGGTGCGGGCAAGTGGGTTTACCAAAGTAACAGTGAGAACAATGTGCAGTAAGGGTGATGAGAGTCATACGGACCCGACGGGCTCCGTTAACCCAGTATACCAAGAAAAATGCAGATGGTATTGACTTACCGAAGTGAGCCAAGGCGGCGTGAATCATGCAACAGTGGCGTTTAGGTGCTCCGTGTGTTCGAACGCGGAAGTAAATCGTTTAGGTGGGCGGAGTCATACGAAACAAAGTGAACACAAACAGAGGACGATACGGCGTGGGTGGATGAAAAATAAACAAAGGGCATGGTATAACTAACAGTGACCCGGGGAGAGTAGTACATAAAATCAACCACGAGACGATATTGTGCAAAAAAATAGAGAATAACCAAAGAACATAAACGACAGTGACCCGGGGGGGAGAGTAATACATGAAGTCAAATCAGTTAAAGAACAAGCCTTAATGTAGAAAACATGATAATGATGAGTGAAGAGATCGAGAGATATACAGAAAAAAGATAGGACAAAACGATATAGAAAGTGGATCAAGAGAGTAAGAAAGAAATGTGTAAATAGTTACAAGTGGGTAAACAAGTATGAAGATGAGTGTACCACAAAAACAAGAAACATGAAGTAAACGTAATATATGAAAAGAGAGGTTTCAGCATTACAGGAAACAACTATATTCAATACGGTCATTAAGACCTTTTGGCTGGCAGGTATCAAGTCTTTTCATCCAGATCGTTTCTCTTTGTAAGAGTCTTTTTCTGTTGTCGACGCCTGATCTCAGAGGTACAATCTCCAACACAAGGAACCGTAGTTGGCTAACGTTATGCTGGTGTGAAGTAAAGTGAGCAGCTAATGGTGCTTTAGTAGTCTTATTCCTTATTGTGCTCTTGTGTTCAGTTAATCGAGTTTTTATTTTTCTCTCAGTTTTCCCTACATAAGGGAGTCCACATGGACATTTGAGTAAGTAGACAACATTTTTGGAGTCGCAAGTAGCATTGGTCAAAAGTTTAATTGGTTTGCCTGAAGATGGATGATTTATAATATTGCCTTTAATGATGTTGTGACAGTGACTGCAGTTTTGACATGGTCTTGTGCCTGTGAAGTGGGTTGAGGTTTCAGTGGGTCAAGACTCCAAGATGTTCTTGATGTTTTTGGATCTTTGGTATGCAAACAATGGTCGATGGTTAAAAATCCCTTGGAAGTCAGGTTCATGCTGGATCATGTCCCAATTTTTTAGGATGATGTGCTTCAAGACCTCTGTTGTGGGGTATAGATGTATACAAGGCGCATACCCTGAGTCCATCTTACAAACAGCAAAAACATGCATCTTGTCTAAGGATCTTTTGACTCCATGCATCAAACGAACAAGTGAACAAAGATCTGTCTTCGTGTCAAAGTACTCTACCAGGAGTATGGCCATTAAACACATCATCCTAAAAAATTGGGACATGATCCAGCATGAACCTGACTTCCAAGGGATTTTTAACCATCGACCATTGTTTGCATACCAAAGATCCAAAAACATCAAGAACATCTTGGAGTCTTGACCCACTGAAACCTCAACCCACTTCACAGGCACAAGACCATGTCAAAACTGCAGTCACTGTCACACATCATTAAAGGCAATATTATAAATCATCCATCTTCAGGCAATCCAATTAAACTTTTGACCGATGCTACTTGCGACTCCAAAAATGTTGTCTACTTACTCAAATGTCCATGTGGACTCCCTTATGTAGGGAAAACTGAGAGAAAAATAAAAACTCGATTAACTGAACACAAGAGCACAATAAGGAATAAGACTACTAAAGCACCATTAGCTGCTCACTTTACTTCACACCAGCATAACGTTAGCCAACTATGGTTCCTTGTGTTGGAGATTGTACCTCTGAGATCAGGAGTCGACAACAGAAAAAGACTCTTACAAAGAGAAACGATCTGGATGAAAAGACTTGATACCTGCCAGCCAAAAGGTCTTAATGACCGTATTGAATATAGTTGTTTCCTGTAATGCTGAAACCTCTCTTTTCATATATTACGTTTACTTCATGTTTCTTGTTTTTGTGGTACACTCATCTTCATACTTGTTTACCCACTTGTAACTATTTACACATTTCTTTCTTACTCTCTTGATCCACTTTCTATATCGTTTTGTCCTATCTTTTTTCTGTATATCTCTCGATCTCTTCACTCATCATTATCATGTTTTATACATTAAGGCTTGTTCTTTAACTGATTTGACTTCATGTATTACTCTCCCCCCCCGGGTCACTGTCGTTTATGTTCTTTGGTTATTCTCTATTTATTTGCACAATATCGTCTCGTGGTTGATTTTATGTACTACTCTCCCCGGGTCACTGTTAGTTATACCATGCCCTTTGTTTATTTTTCATCCACCCACGCCGTATCGTCCTCTGTTTGTGTTCACTTTGTTTCATATGACTCCGCCCACCTAAACGATTTACTTCCGCGTTCGAACACACGGAGCACCTAAACGCCACTGTTGCATGATTCACGCCGCCTTGGCTCACTTCGGTAAGTCAATACCATCTGCATTTTTCTTGGTATACTGGGTTAACGGAGCCCATCGGGTCCGTATGACTCTCATCACCCTTACTGCACATTGTTCTCGCTGTTACTTTGGTAAACCCACTTGCCCGCACCATGCCTTAATTCATCAGTTTGCATGCATTGCGCTTTTTTCGTTACAGCGTTTCACGTTCTCTCGCAACACTTTGATATTGTTTTTCCCGCACTTACGTTTATTTTCTCCTACTTGATGCATGTCTTGTGCTTGCTTTCATATCACTATTGCATTGCTTTTCGCCAAACTAACTTTTATTCTTTCGTATTAGATGCATGTCTCGCCTTTGCTTTTTGACCAATCACCAAACATTATGTTTTCTGTTGGTATTTACTATTCGGGATTGTCACCCTGTGCCCTAGTTGCCGTCCTATCACCATTCTACTCAATTTTCTCACACCCCCGGTTACAAGTTGAGTGTGTTGATTTTTTGTATGCCATTACATTTCTGTGCTGGTTTACTCTATTCCTGATTCAGTGAATTTTCGTTCACAGATTGCCCAATGTCCCCTGATGAAGGGACTCCGTCCCGAAATGCATAGGGATATCTACAGTGCAATTGGATTACATGTGACATGTTGAATCTATACTCATATTGAACTGAGATCACTATGATTTGAATACGTGACCGTTCAAAATAAAAATCATTCAGATGAACATTTTATGAAGTGTGATTCCTCACAAACTTTTTGGATTACCTCATAGAACTTTGAAGGAGATGTTTTCTCCATCTGGAGTGCCGTTGTGAATTGTGTAGGTGGTTCCTACACCCCCCCCCTAATTTTGGTTTATTGATGAAATTTTTTGCATTTGGGATGGACAAGATTATACCTTAAATTTGTTTACTGAATGGTTGAATGCCAGATCAGTAGATATAAATTCTGTGTGTTCAGTAAGTAGTAAGTCATCTATCACATTTTTTAATGTAGTGGTCTTTGGCAATAATGGCCGATTAAGAAATACATGGTTTGCTAAATCAACGGATAGGAACAATGCCCTGCATTATACTATCCATCATCCACGTGATAATCTGCCATACGGCCAATTTCTCCAGATAAGACGGAATTGCTCAGGCAAAAGTGATTACTTCTTGAATGCAGAAATTCTTGTGCACAAATTAAAGGAACACGGATACCCCAAAAAATTGTTTCAAAATATAATGAAACATGCCTGGTGGATTCCAAGAGAGCCCTTTATGGGAAAAAGACCAGCAAAAGACATTTTAGAACGCAAGGTATGCGTTTCCACATTTTGTTCATAGACTAACCAGTTCAAAAAATTTAGACAAAACTGGCATCTGATTGAACAAATTGATAAATCATTCAAGCAGCCATTGTTTGCATTAAAAAAAGAACGAGCGTTTGGAAGACAGCTAGCTTGTGCTGTTATACCATCAGGTTTATAAACAATAAGGGGACTCAAGAATAGTCAGCCAGGGACCTTGGGAATCTATTAGTTTACACTACAGTGGTCCCTAGGGAAATAGGGATAGTCAAACACAAATGAATAGAGACCCAGTCAGTTGTATATTAAGTTAACTTGTCCAGCCAGACAGAGGTTTGATATTTAATCCCGAGTTACCGCGAGACTACGCGCTAGCGAGATTCACTACGCGCTGGTGTCTGCTCCTCCTGAATACACGGAAATGGGAGGTAAGACGCCGTTTTAGAAAGAATTAATTAGTTTTCCTCAAAAGTGGCATCTACCATCGGCTAATTAAGTTTACTTTAATGGCAACACATAGGTTTTCTATTTGTCACGCCTCACTCCACGGAGCTGGTATTTTGATAGGCGTGGTCACATTCAAAGCATAAAAACATCTCAGCCTCCCCGAGCGTTGCCTCCCCCGAACTTGGGATCTGCTCGAGGTAACGACGGAGAGGTGAGGTTGAGTAACTAAACAGCCCGCTTTTGATCAATCTTGCCTGTCTTTAAAACTGAAAGCCCCTTTATGAGACTTTGTTGCTGAGATAAGCTGCTCGTATTTCTGCATTATCACCAGACAAGCATGTTGCTAGAGATTATCTTTGAAGGTTGAGCCTTTTTGTGAGTTCAAAGTGCACGGTTAGCAAAGATATTTGAAGCAAGGATCACAGAAATGCCAGTTGATAGAATGCCAGTTGGAGTAGAATAGGTTTGTTCACCCGCTGCCATTCAAGTATGTGTTTCCTTATTTCTCTTAAAGCGTGGCCTCATTTAATCCTGAGTTTGAGTCCAGGCGAGGTGAGGTCCTTTCCCCGGTATAGCTGGGTGAGTGAGTTATTATATTCAAGTTACTAAGCACGGAGTGATATATATAACCCCCTTTTTGAACAGTGGTTTTATGTTATTGTTTGTGTTGTTGTAGATCACGTTTAGGATCCACTTACACGGAGGAGCAGTAACTAATCTATTGTATCCTTTTATTTATTGTACACGTTATCATAAGGTTCATTTATTGTTAATTTGATTTGACACTTTGCAGTAGCAATGTTTTGAACAGAGGCCCTGAAGAAAGCCTTGGGTCTTCCCCATTGAGGCTGAAACATGTTGGCCATAATGCAGTAAATTGTTCCACACTGCACTCTTGCACTGTTCTAATTGTTTTTAATTAGGAAGAGGGCATGTTCTCAATAAAATTGCTCTTTTTTCTGTTCTCTATCCTATTTTAAACTCACCACATTTTTCTTTTTTGCACTGCACTTCTACCCGTCTGCTCATCTTCAACTGGTCAAACAGTGCTTGTGGGTAGTGACCCCGCTCTCTTACAGGGTAAGACTTGGTCTCAATGATCCAGAGACTTATTACCGCTGTGGGGTGACCAGATGATAGAATTGATCATGCAATGCTTTGATGGGTATCCTATGAACTGAGCGGGTTCTATTCACAATCACTGACATCTCTTCTGTTCAGTATTGTTTAGCTCACTCCTATCATTGCTATATCCATTTAGTTTCCACTGGATTGAGGTTTCCGTGCATCCCTCTGTTTGAGACCCCTAGGTTTCTTTGTGATTAAAGTTATGGATAGGGGGTACAACCTAGGCAGGTCTTTAAACACCCCTTTGACCCTTTCTCCACTGTTTTGTTATAATTATTTGAGCAGCTGTCGGCTGCGGGTCATTTATTAACTACATTTATAGGTAGTTCTACACCAAAATATTTTGTTTTTGGTAAATCCTCTCTTTTCTTCCGTGTTTTCTTTCTATTCCTTTCGGTTCCCTTGAGAGAGATCTCGTACAGGCTAATTTTAGAAATGGCAGAACGGAGCGGTTTGGCATATGACGACTCCGTCTTTCAATCGATTTTGGATAACATGCCTAGCATTTAGGAAACTCTACCAGCACCTGCGGTAGGCATAGCAGACGACTGGACAAAAGCCTTGACACTTAAAAAATCACATTCCCGCACACAGGCACACGGCATTGTGATGGCAGAATACATGAGGGCAAGCTGTGCACCACCCGCCCTGATTGTAACCAATGCCCCACGTCTCTTTCTAACAGATAAAATTTTCCTGAAGGATTGGTCTTTGATCGCTTGGCGGTGCACGCGTGACTGGCTTATTCTTATCATAAGCACCGCCAAGAGGATCTCAGACACCATATTGATAGAAATTCAGGTATTGGAGGCACAAATCAAAACCACGGTGTCCACTACAACTATTTTCAAAAAACAGAAAGAGGAGTCAGATAAAAGTAACAAGGACTTCTTTGATCACATACTGCAAACGAAAATTGACAAGGTTAAAAAAGATCTTGCTAAGTTCAAACTAGACGTTGTGTGCCCATACACAAGTGACTCTTACAAGGCCCCTGAGTTCAGGAACAGTGGCAAGAGATATGGATCTAACTATCCTCACCCACGCACACAAAGCCCTACACAACCAAGGCCCAGGATACCTCAACAGCCGCCTCAACTTCTACGTTCCCAAACGCCAGCTTCGATCGACCAACCACGCCCTCGCCGCCGTCCCCCGCATCCGAAGAGCCACCACAGGAGGAGGAAGGTCCTTCTCCCACCTGGCCGCCAAGACTTGGAACTCCCTTCCGACCCACCTCCGCCTGACCCAGGACCACCTCGCCTTCAGGAAGCAGCTCAAGACCTGGCTGTTCGAGCAGTAGCGGACCCCCTCCCCCCAGCGCCTTGAGACCCTCCGGGTGAGTAGCACGCTATATAAATGCTTTGATTGATTGATTGATTGATTATTCAGGATCGAGCACAGATCCAGATAGTGACCCTGATTCGACAAATCCTCAACCGTATACCAACAGAGGTCGAGGCAGATCCCGTGGTTATCAGAACTTTAGGGGCCAACAATCAGGACCCGGGCAACCGTGGTGGCAACCATCACCTTGGGGCCCCCCCACCTCCTTTTCCTTATCCCTTCCAACCTTCAATGGGGCCTTTCCCAGGTTATCAGAACTTTAGCAATCAGCCTTTTTTAGGTGTTGGTCCCCGCAGATCACGGGGCAAAAGAAGAGGCCAACAAACACAGGTTCATTGGGAAGATTCCACCGGCCCACACACAGGGACCCGCAGCCAAACAGCGAGGAATGCCCCACAATCTTAAAAGAATCGGAACCTAGCCTTGTAATTAATTTAAGCAAGAGAGCACTGTCACCAATAGAAGAACAGGTATTGAATAAAGGCTTAGGGTTTGTTACATCCGATAATGGGGATCCGTTTAGGATGCAAATCGAACTCGCACAGTTTTTTAGGAAGCTTAGGCTACACTACTTTTTCAAGGACAAAGCACCTGTAGAGAGTGATGGATCAGATAAAAATACTGGTCTTAGACCCAAATCCACTTTTTTACCTCCTATCCATACTGTTCCCTCACAGATTGCTACTTTTGAGAGAGCAGTAAAGGACGAAATAGAGAATATTTGGGACACCAAAAAGAATGATTACTGTAATCTTTCAAGACAAGAAAATCGGGCATTACAAGTGTTGGCACAGGATCCTTCTATAGTGATAAAATCTGCTGACAAAGGGGGATCCATTGTGGTACAGGATGCAGATACTTAAAGAACTGAATGCCTGCGCCAGCTAAGCGACAGAAGGGCTTACCAACCTCTGACAACAGATCCCACGAAAAGGCTGATGAGTGAGATTCAAACACTAGTAGAAGAAGCCCTAACAGAAGGATGGATCACCTCATCAGAATCACAATTTTTACAGGCCAAGAACCCAGTAGTACCTTATTTCTATACCTTACCTAAGGTACATAAAGTCCAGAGACCTCCTCCTGGTAGGCCCATTATCTCTGGGCAGTGTTCAGTCCTAGAGCCACTGTCTGAGTTTGTTGATCATTTTTTGAGACCGATAGTGCATACCATGCCCACCTACCTTAAAGACACTAAAGATGTCTTACGACTTATCCCAGAGATTGAATACAACCAGGAGACAGATTTACTTGTCTCCTTGGATGTTGAATCTCTATATACTTCTATCCCCCAGGATGAGACTTTAGACATCATGTGTTCCATCCTGGGTGTGACTGATTTGGATACCATCACCCCTTTTCCCTTCATTATTGCATTAGCAAGAATTGTAATGAAGGAGAACTTTTTTAGGTATGAGGACAAACTGTACCTACAAATCTCGGGCACGAGTATGGGCAGCATTTTTGCGCCGAGCCTGGCGAACCTGTACGTTCATTCATTCGAACAGGAACAAATACTGGCACCCAGTAATCAATTTTTGTCATCAATAATTTGTTACAAACGATATATCGATGATATTTTAATGGTATGGCGTGGTAAGGAGGATTCGTCAGTACTCTTCCATGAATGGCTTAATACCCGTAACAGGTTCTTACGGTTTACAATTGAAATGAACAAGGAGAGAATAACCTTTTTGGATCTCTCTATATTTGTCACTCCTAATGGTCTACAAAGTGAATTATTCCGCAAGCCTATGGCTAGGAATTCACTCCTGCTGTATGAAAGTCAACACCCTAAGTCACTACGCTAGAACTTACCCTATGGTCAGTTCCTTCGGGTCCGAAGGAACTGTTCAACCACTGAGTCCTATATGAGACACGCGGCTAATCTCACCAGCCAACTACAAGCTAGACACTATCCAAAATCTTTAATCAGACGCTCCCTGAAGCGTGCAAGCAATAACAACTGCGATGCCCTTTTGGAGCCCAGTATTGATAAGCCACCGCTGACAAGATTGACTTTTGTAAGCACTTTCAGCACCAAATCTAATCTAATTCAGAAGATCATAAGACGTCATTGGCGGATTCTCAATTGCACCAATTAGAAAATAGAGCAACCACTGTTTGCTTTCAAGCGCTCGAGGAATTTGCGTGACTGCTTAGTACATACCCGCCCCCGAGAGAAATTAAAAGACTCCAGTGATACCCTATGGGACCTACCACGTGTACAGGGACACCACCCGTGTGGGGGTTGTTCCATGTGTGCACAAACATGTAGAACAACTCAAATTGACATAGGGACAGGTCGCCCATGGCTGCTCAAACATTTCTCGAACTGTAACAGTTCCAATGTCATCTATCTAATGACCTGCCCGTGCAATGAGAGACATATCGGGATGACAACCCGAAAGATACGGACACATATGTTAGAACATAAGAGCTCTTTTAAGTGCAAAAAAAGTGTGTCTAAATTGACTAAACATTTCCTAGAACAAAAACATAAGGAAACAGATTTTAGTTGGACAGTTTTGGAAAAGCCACACATCCCAGCTCATATTGGGGATGTGACCAAGTTCCTTTTCGCAAAGGAACAAAAATGGATTTACCGATTACGCTTGGATAGCCATGGGCTTAATGATGAAATACCCTGGACTGCCCTTTAAGCTCACACTAACATCTATATTACCCTGTTTGGATCTCATATGAATAACAGTTAATTTGATGATAAGATATTCATAAATTTACATTCAGTGCACTACCATGGCCCTTCCCTCTAAATAGTAGTCTATATGTTGGATGTTGTAATCCAAGAATTTATTATCCAGTATTTATTTCCCACTATTGTTCTGGACTGGAGAGAGCTTCTTGGGTTGCAGCTAATTCTAGTAGAGCACTCTATTTACATACTCGCTTTAAATTCACAGAAATAATAAGTGAATACATAGAGCGGCGTGCAACTAACATACGCGGGACGGACGCCCTTGTCTCACATAGAACTACAGCGAGTACGAGGCTGACGTCATACTGTAGTCCCGAGTTACCGCGAGACTACGCGCTAGCGAGATTCACTACGCGCTGGTGTTTGCTCCTCCTGAATACACGGACAAGGGAGGTAAGACGCCGTTTTAGAAAGAATTAATTAGTTTTCCTCAGAAATGGCATCTACCATCAGCTAATTAAGTTTACTTTAATGGCAACACATAGGTTTTCTATTCGTCACGCCTCACTCCACGAAGCTGGTATGTTGATAGGCGTGGTCACGTTCAAAGCATAAAAACATCTCAGCCTCCCCGAGCGTTGCCTCCCCCGAACTTGGGATCTGCTCGAGGTAACGACAGAGAGGTGAGGTTGAGTAACTAAACAGCCCGCTTTTGATCAATCTTGCCTGTCTTTAAAACTGAAAGCCCCTTTATGAGACTTTGTTGCTGAGATAAGCTGCTCGTATTTCTGCATTATCACCAGACGAGTATGTTGCTAGAGATTATCTTTGAAGGTTGAGCCTTTTTGTGAGTTCAAAGTGCACGGTTAGCAAAGATATTTGAAGCAAGGATCACAGAAATGCCAGTTGGTAGAATGCCAGTTGGAGTAGAATAGGTTTGTTCACCCGCTGCCATTCAAGTATGTGTTTCCTGAGGGAGGAGCCTAGCTCGCGGCCGTGATGGTCGCCCTTTAGCTCGGCTCCCGCAGCCCTCCGTCCTGATTGACTATCCTGTCTTCTATCCTGTCCGAGGACGACACATCTTTTGGGGCATTGAAACATAACGGCTTGTTCGTACTTACCATCCGACCCCGGGGTCTCGGTGTGCAGTGGCTCCGGAGTTGTGGCCTCCGAGGGATCGGGGCCTCTGCGAGACTTGGACCGGGACCTGGCCGGCGGGATCCGACGGCTCTCGGCCCCGGCCGAGAGCGAGAACCAGTGTTGGGAGCCGATGTGCGAAGAGCCCGGCGATCCTGACCCGGGCCTGCCCTGGTGGCCGCGCGGCCGACGTGGGTGAGAGGCCCCGGGACCTGATTCTGTGAAGGGGTCTCCCTCCGCCGCTGCTTGGTCCGGCGGCCCTGGTCCTCGGGGCCCGGACTCTGCTTGTTTGGGGCACCGGGGCTGGTGCTGGCGGAGACCCGTTTTGGGCGGATATCCTTTTGGCATCGAGGCCGCCCTTGCTGGGACCGCCGGAGCTTGTAAAGTCCTACATTTGCGAACTGTTATTTCCGGGGGTCTTGGTGGGCGGCGATTGGGCTGATTCACGAAATGGCGGCCGACCCTCTGGAACGAGAATCACCCTGTGGCGGCGGGCCCGTGTTGCCTAATCGTGTGGGGAGCGGATCTGGTGGACGTGAGCCGACGGTCAGAGATATCCTGGAAGCCCTAAGATCCCTACACGCTTCCCTGGCCCTGGGAGTCTCGGTGGGTCCGCCACGATCTGTCGCCATTTTGGGCGGCCATTTCTTCTTGTCGCCCTCTTGTTTCGATGACTTCATTGCCTCGCCCCTCTCGATTGACTTGAGTGTCTCCGCCACTGATCGAAGATCGTGTAGTGCGCCGGTGACTTTGGGGCACCCTGCTTTTCATGGTTCATGGTTCGGACCCCGGGGACTTGGATGCTGTACTGCGACCATGTTCGACATTGTTGCCTGAAACTATTGGTGGACTGCCTCCTGTGCTTGCTTCGACGACTTTGCCTGTGTCTATAATTGGGGCCACCTCGCCCGATCCAGTGGCGCAACTGAACTCCTGTTTCACACTGATCGTGCTGCGATTGTTGATGCATCTACACTTTCGGTTCGGACTATTGCTCCCTTGTGGATCTATCTACCCCCCACGTAGCTATGTTAGTCACCATTCCATCGACTATATGCTGATTTCGTATTTAGTATGTGGTTTTACATTGCCATGTGGTGGGTGGGGTTTGTCGCTCGAAAGGGTTGGGGGTGAAATGTACGACTTCTGTTTGATTCCCGGTATACGATTTAGTAGCATCATTGTTTTTAATCGTAGAAAGGTGGGCGGTCCCCTACTCTCAATGTTTTATAGCGCGTGATGGGGTGTCGTCCTGGTCTGTTTTTGAATGTGCTTTTCTGGTTGGGCGGAGGGCTGCGGCCGCCCGTTCGGATTATAGTTATTCTGCTCCTCCCTCCTGTCCTTTTTTCTTCGCTTTTGTTGTTTTTTTTTTTTTTGTTTTTTTTTGTCTCGTTCTTCTTTCTTACTTCTCGCTATATTTCGGGTTCTGGTTTAGGGCGACAGCCACGCTGTCTGAAGGGTAGGCCATAGCCTTCTACAGGGGTGCAGGGTGGGACGGGTGGGTTGGGTACTATTTTTTGTTTGTCCTCTGGTTCTATGGCCCTTTTCTATCTCTTTTTCGTGAGGCCGCGTCTGTCCTGACCTCCTCTGGTGTGTTTCGGGTGGGGGGTGTGGCGTCGTTAATCCTCCTGATAGGTTTCGGCTGTCTTTCTCCCCGATCGCCATACCCCCACTTGGGCCGCTACTCCTTTTGTCTCCTGTCTTCCTGCCACGGGGGGTCTGGGTCGGCGTGTCTTCTTCCTTTCGTTTTTCTTATTTCTTTATTTCCCTTTTTATTGTCTTATTTTGTCTTCCCTCCGTTTTCCCTTCCCTTCCCCCTCCCCTTCCCTACCTCGTCCCCCCCCCCCTTTTTCCTCTCGGTGTCCTAGAAGTTATTATGACGAGCTGGTTTTGGTTTATTGTCTTTCCGATCCCTCTGTTCTGGCTTGGTGGTGTCTTGGGTGGCGGGCATGTTACGAGAAGAATGCTCAGGGGCTGATTGTGTCTCACATATCCTGATTTCTTGAATGCATTGTATTATCCCCCCCGATCTTCTGGCCCCATGCCCCCTTATTAATGTTGCAGTTGATTACGGGATATCGGATGCCTCCGTATTGAAAGTGCGCCTGTCATATGTCTTCTCCCCTTATTATAAAATTAAGCCTTATTTACTCCTGTGTTTTAGCCCTTTGGTTCCTGAATTTTTTCTCCCCCCTTTTATGATTATACGGCCTCTGCTTTGTATTGATTGATTATGTGATATTTGCCTGATGACTCCTGATTGTTTTGTACATTGCGGCCGGCCGGCTGGGTTGTAGGCCTTGACTTGTCTCTCCCTTTTGATTTCAATAAAGGTTTTAAAAAAAGAAAAAAAAAAAAAAAAAAAAAGTATGTGTTTCCTTATTTCTCTTAGAGCGTGGCCTCATTTAATCCTGAGTTTGAGTCCAGGCGAGGTGAGGTCCTTTCCCCGGTATAGCTGGGTGAGTGAGTTATTATATTCAAGTTACTAAGCACGGAGTGATATATTTAACCCCCTTTTTGAACAGTGGTTTTATGTTATTGTTTGTGTTGTTGTAGATCACGTTTAGGATCCACTTACACGGAGGAGCAGTAACTAATCTATTGTATCCTTTTATTTATTGTACACGTTATCATAAGGTTCATTTATTGTTAATTTGATTTGACACTTTGCAGTAGCAATGTTTTGAACAGAGGCCCTGAAGAAAGCCTTGGGTCTTCCCTATTGAGGCTGAAAAATGTTGGCCATAATGCAGTAAATTGATCCACACTGCACTCTTGCATTGTTCTAATTGTTTTTAATTAGGAAGAGGGCATGTTCTCAATAAAATTGCTCTTTTTTCTGTTCTCTATCCTATTTTAAACTCACCACATTTTTCTTTTTTGCACTGCACTTCTACCCGTCTGCTCATCTTCAACTGGTCAAACAGTGCTTGTGGGTAGTGACCCCGCTCTCTTACAGGGTAAGACTTGGTCTCAATGATCCAGAGACTTATTACCGCTGTGGGGTGACCAGATGATAGAATTGATCATGCAATGCTTTGATGGGTATCCTATGAACTGAGCGGGTTCTATTCACAATCACTGACATCTCTTCTGTTCAGTATTGTTTATCTCACTCCTATCATTGCTATATCCATTTAGTTTCCACTGGATTGAGGTTTCCGTGCATCCCTCTGTGTGAGACCCGTAGGTTTCTTTGTGATTAAAGTTATGGATAGGGGGTACAACCTAGGCAGGTCTTTAAACACCCCTTTGACCCTTTCTCCACTGTTTTGTTATAAAAGTTTGATATTTAATGACAAAAATTATACGAAATGTACACAAAAACACATACTTAAAGTGGGACACAAGCCTGCATCCTACTACTGAATCAAAAGACAGACATACAGGGAACATTCAAGGGAGGCTCAGGCAAAGCTCACGGTTTGTTAATGCATGAATTAAACATATATAGTAAACAAATCACAAGAGACACCTTTACATGCTCAATGCTGTTATTGCAGACATTGTATAAGGTGTTTTATGGTGTCGACGGCGTTTCGATCCATTTGAACAATGCTTGGATAATCATCAGGACATTTAAATTAGCATGCCAGTGTATTAATGCCTTAAACTACTAGGAGAGCGGGATCCGGATTGTGCCACGTCCGTGTGGCGGGAAGTATGAAACTTCCAGAATGGCAACAGGAATAAGATGCGAGGAGCGGTGGGAGCCACCGGTGTGTGCTCCGGAGGTGCGAGGGTAATTTGATTCCGTCTTCCCGCAACAACGGAAGTAGATTACTCTCACACTGCCACTAGGACGACTTAATTAGGCCCTTGTGCCATTTGAACACTCCGGTATCTTGTACCCTGATCTAAGACCGATTAGGTTCATTAAATCGTAGGCTACCGCGCCTCCGGAGCACACACCAATGGCTCCCACGCGCCTCGCATCTTATTCCTGTTGCCATACTGGAAGTTTCAAAATAATTTGTCTGTGATGTAAATCTACTGATTGTGATTCATTTTTTTCAACTTCATTAAGATGTGTCGTCCCCTCGCATAATTTTCCATCACTTTCCAAGTCATGCCTTTTGTGTTTGGAGTATTACATTTTTACAGTATAATCATTTGTGGACTTGAAGACCACATGTCCCAGAATTCCTTGGAGCACTACAAAGGGGTATAGATAGGCAGTGTCTGAATTCAGACATCCGGCCGCTGACTTCCTTTGAGCAGCGAGTGCGCCGCAATGAGATACTGTGCATGGCTACGAAGAACACAATTAAAGTACATTTTTTTGCTGATCCAAGAGGAGAACCATTGTTAGCGGGGCAGTCCTAGTATCTACTCTAACTGCCTATGTCTTTAGTCTTAATAGCATAGTACCCAATTGAAAGTATTTGAGTAATTTAAAAAAAACACTTGTCTGTCGTTGCTATGGTTCCTTAAGTGGTTTGCTTATATCGCCCCACACTGCCTTTGCTCCAAGCATGAGCTAGCAGTTGCATGAATTGGTCTAAATAGTGGCTCAAATCAACGTCCCTCTCCACTTTCCTCTCAATGCCATTCAAACCACATATGTTACGGCTTGCACACTGCTATGTCGGCTAGAAGTTTGTGCGAACATTAAATAGCTGGTGTTTAATTCACTTATTTGTTTGTATATTGTTCTTTTGTTGTCTTTAACGGGTCGGCATTGAATTGGATGATCGCTTTACAGAGTTGGGCTGTCAGTCACTATTGCCTGTGAGTATATACTCATAGAGGTCTGGTTTTGGAAGTGGTCGATATAGGTAGTACTTGTGAAGGTGGTATAGTAGGCATCTTTTTGATATCTAATTTATCCTTTTCATTTCAGAAACCAAGTCTTCGTTAGCACAGTGGTGCTAATAATCTCAATCATATGAGGTAATGGTGTTTTTGATGATGCGCTACTTGAACCCTCATTTTATTAAGCATTATGATGTTGATGTATTGGATTTTTTGTGTTTTGTTGTATAGTGGATATCAGTTCTATGTCCTGAGGAGAACCCCTGAAAAGACGATGTAGTGGGTTCGAAACGCGTTGACCATCACTCGTGCACCTACTATGTTGTGAAAAAAAAAAATTTGAGTAAGGAGTAATACTGTGTACCAGGAAACTACCAAGAGTTTTTTACTTTTACATAAATTAGTAACCTGGCTTCAGAAGTTTTTCTGGAGGTGCACTGTGCATTGATAACAGTGCAACAAGTATTCATTTAAACTATTGTGTTTATGATTATATTTGTTAATCATTCTATGCTCCTGGTCTGAATTTCTGAAAAATAAGAACTGCCATTTTTTACTGTAGTTCTTGTAATGTTATTTCCGTTTTGTATTATTTTTCAACTTTGCTTGTGATTTTCTTTTTGTATCCACTGTAATATTGTGATTTGTTTTGGCTGGTGGGTGGGCAAAATAATATTATTGTGTGTGATTCAATGTTGTATTTGTTTCTTTGCATACAACATTTAAGTATAGCATTTTGTATGACTTTTTTATATAAAAAATTGAAAATAAATGGTGACCGTCTTTATTGGTTAAAGAGGCCATGAATGAATCTAACTCTAAAGGAGCAGTCAGTTTTGGCACAGTTGGTGTTGGTTACTTTTCTGCCTGACTGACTTTAATGACCCCAACCCCTTTGTTTGTTTAACATTATCTGTAATAGGGCACACTGTCCTCGTTTGCACCTCAAGCACCTAGTAAAAGGTGAACTGCAGTGTAAACAGAGACTTTGAACCCTTTACGTAATGCTGCATTCATTGATGCCAAGACAGGATCAGTAATGGCTGTGACCTTGTAACTGCATGTTTGTCGAACACTCGCTGAATTACGGCAACCACCTACTTATCAGTTGACCTCATCATAAGTACACAAAGTTTTGCAACTGACAATTTAACAATAACTACTTCTCTTGATAAGCTGCTTCTGACAAATACAAGAGTTGAAAAGGTCTGGAAGACGAAAAATCTGTTGGTTGTATTGTAATTAAAGCAGTCTTCTAGTGTATCTACATCTGGTCGCAGGATCATATATTGTCCTGTAAGAAGTCTTTCATCGTATCTACATCTGGCTGCAGTATTATATTGATAGTTTTGTCTACATATGACTTTTGCCATATATATTTCTACATCATCTACGGTCATTTGTACAATGTAAAACATGATCTATTGAAGACCATAATAAAAACGAAAATTTGACCACCTCTATAATTGGTGGATTGCTGATCATATACTTATACTACTTTTTTGGATTCTAACTTCTTATAATGCTGCCCAATAATGGAACATGCCATAGAATCCCATCTATGGAAAATGGGAGGGTGAGAGGTTAGGAAAATAATTAACCAATGCCCATGCCACATGATCTTGATGGAAGTTCTGTAACTCCACTGAGGAAGTCAGTAGAGACAATTTGTAAGTGTGGTTCCTGCCAAGGCTATGCCAAATCTTTATATCCTCTTGTGTATTAGCTCAGAAATTGATTATTTTGTGTGCATTTAGTAGTTGTAAAATTTAAAACTAGCAAAAAAAGCAGCGGAGTATTGCACAGCGTCAAAGGAAGCCTCATGTATTTATCTGTAAATGCATCTGCCATAACCGCCCGAGTAGGCACCTTTGATAGTCATCCACCTATTTGCGATCTATCTCTCGGTTCAGGAAATCCCCTTTGAAAGACTGCAGTTTTTCAATTCAGGGCCACATTGTCTGGGATCAACTGCTTTTGTATCTCCATACCTTCTCTTCCATATGGGATTCTACAATAGGCTTGACCTCCTGTTTCTTTGTATACCTTTCTAAAACGTGTTAGTGTGGGATTATCTTCTCTCACCGGAGTACCAAGAAACCTTTTGGCGAGTATGTTCTCTATTATAGTCCACGACATATCGTCACAATGTACACCAGGGCGATGAGTCAAATGTCTTCATTGGACCAGTGGTAACAGAATTTGTGTTGAATGAAAGTGTCCTGAACATGGTTGCAATAGCTGAGCCCAGTGCGGATGTCCCATGATGTATTACAGACCCACTTACAAACATGTACTGCATTTAATTTCCAACTAAACGGCTACCTATTTCCTCAGATATATGCTAAAGTCTTCTATGCCTCGTGCGATGATATTCTCAGATGAAGGAATTGTTGTAAAGGACGTTTCAGAAGCAGTGCCAGGGATTTAGCCGAGAAAGATTTTTTTGTTGCAATTCTCTGGCCAGGGAATAGCTCTTTTTTGCTACAGATGTGTTTTTAAAATTTGTATGCAAATAATCATCACACGGTTATGGCCTAGAGGAGAAAGAGTCTTCTTCAAAGACAAACACAGTCCTTTGATCCTTCTACATAGTATTTGGATTAGTGCACATTGTAGCCCAATCAGATTCCTGTAATTCAAATAGAAGTGAGTGTAACCGCAACACATACTAAGCATGACGGTTGTTTCAAATGGGGATATGAGTTATTAACAGATTATGTTTTGATGTCAAGATTGCGTAGGCTAAGCCATGGATGAGAAAAACCTCAACATGAAAAACAAATCTTTGTTTTACTGCAACAGTGAAGTTCATGTAAATTGGGGAGGAGCGCAATGCCTAGAGGACAATAATGTTTATTTTAATGCATGCAGGTCAAATGTTGACACTATCATAACAAAATAATTGTTAAGGCCACCTCAGCTGGTAAAAGACATGGTGAGCTTCATCGCTGGCACAGCTCTCAGCATATTCTTCTTTTTTTTACAGGCAGCTCTGCTGACAACTTAGGAGGAACTAATGGAGACTCGCTTGCAGTATCCACACATTATCCAGCATAGGAGACACAACATGCATGGTAGGGCCATCAAAATCAGTCTCCATCTGTACCCATTTTGCCTGTGCTGCTAAGTTCAGACTATCCTGCTTCTGCCTTAGAACTTCAAGCAAGACACACAATTTACATCCCTGTGATCCAATGGCAACCAGGAAAAAAGCTGTGTCTGCACTTCTCCAAGACACTTATGCAATATTGTAATGTAATGTATACTTGTAAAGCGCACTATCACCTTTCAGGCATCCTGGTGCTGTATACCGCTGTGGAACCCTTCCTGGCTTTCCCTGCGAGATGCCCCCTACTAGGCACCCCCAAGTTGAAGCCAGGCATCCTAGCGCTGTTGGGGCAGTTGTGGAGATAAAGTAAGCTATTGCCCAGAGTTGCAGAGTGGGACCCATGATTAGAGTAGGCACCGAGGCGAGAATTATCGAGTCCATGGACATTGAGCCCAAGACCCTGCCGCGTTGGGAATTGAACCCTGGTCCCGGGCCAGACCTCTGCCTGAGGGTCTGCCGCTCTAATCGGTGAGCCACACTTCTCCAATATTTCAGAGGCATCCATTTCATGTCATTGAGAGAGAGAGCCAAATAAAAGAAAATACAAAATGTGGCATGAAGATAAGATGAAAGAATCGTTTCACCTACCCACCCGAAGTCAGATGTAATTTGAACATATCTAACAAGGGCTAACGTGTTATAGATTTGATGATGGTGTTAAACAAAACAAAGGGGATTTCTGGGGTATATTGCCCCATCTTCATAGCTGTTTAACACATAATTCATTTGTTTTTATCTACAGGTTGCTTCTCAAACTTCTTAAAACTACTTTAGGTTACACTGCCCAGATGCTAGACCATGCAATAAGTGTAAATCACTTCCACGCTGCAAAAAAGATTGAATCTTTCTATCGGCAGAAATGTCTTCCCTGACAAGCTATTCAATTAATAGAGAGTCAATATAACACACGTTGTAGATAAGCCTTTCATGATCAGTGATTGTTTACATATTACAGGTGCACAAGCCAAGGTAGGTAGCCATTGAACCCTGAGGGTAGAAGATTAGATTGTGTTGAGAGTAGGGAGTCAGTCGGAATGATAGAAAGGCATGGGGGGGTCTGTTTCATTATCACAACAGCTGGATGCCATAAGATGTGCGTATACTATGAAATTGTTTGAAGTGTTTCTTTCCGCCTCCCTCTCCCTTGCTACCCAAGCTAGATGGTTTAAGTGAGTTCAGTGACACTTCGATGAAGCAGGCTCACCTTTTGATATCACAGTCAGTTTGCTTCCACTTGCCATAAACACGGGGTTCAGGTCCGATATTGGGCTTGCGGTCATTATATTCCCTCCAAGAGCCTAAGACACAGGGGGAAAGTTTTGAATGAATTTGAATACTTATTCAAAATGGTTGAAAGGCATGTCTTGAACCAGGCTTAATCAACTCTAAATTAAAGTGAAGTGACAGCATTATTTTCATCCAGAAAAAAGATAAACCATTAAACAAAGCATTAAGGGTTTAAGACAGTATTTTGAGAAGTAAAGTAAAATCCAGATTTATGAATTCTGCAAAATATTGTGTTTATCAGGGTTATCCAATGAAAAGAAACACATCTCTTTACCCAATCTGGCACCTCCACCAGCAATCAATAAAGATTCCCCAAAGACTTTTAGTTTAAAGGTGTCAGGTTGGGTTTGAGCCCTAGTGAGACGAGAATAACTTAATGATACTTTGAAAGTCTAACTGTGTAAGCGATCTGTAGGTAGGTTGGCAGCAGAGTTGTAAACACCACGTTATCACCCACCTTTGCCTCACTTTAAGACCTGTAATGTGGTCCTCTTAGACACCATGCAGCAACGCCTGACAGCCATGATATTATTAATTTATTCGGAATGTTTGGAAGCCTTTCGTATAAATGGCTGGCTAGAAAACCCAATGCTTTAAAGAAGGGGTAGCGACGTTTTGGGAGAGTAAGATGCTGAGGACTGAAATTGCTGGAAAATCAGCTTTTTTGCATATGTACCCTAGATTTTTACATTTTGGGGGGTCTGGTGCGGGCCTACAAGCATGGCGAATGGGCGGACGAGGCCTTGTGACACTGCACACAAAACTGCGTCAAAATGTCAATTTAACCCATTTTGACATTTTAGGCTGAACTCTTACATTGAATAAGACAATTTGAGGCGTGCCTTGCAGCTTACGAAGCCCAGTTCATAATGATCAGATTCACCACATGGAAGGTATGTCACCTCACGCGTTTCAATAGTAACAGAGACACAAAAAGAACACGTTACCTTCAGTATTGGCCTTTCCCTGGATATTCTATCTAACCTGCAGATTCCTCACCTTGAGGGTACACCCAGGTGCCAGAGTGCATCCACAAGGTTTTCTCGGCATTGCTTCTGCGAGCCAGCTGGTGGCATCATGAAGCTACTGGTTGGCTTCGTCCTGCCCTAGAAGTGACATCCGAGGCATGCATAAGCGCCACTCCTGCGTGCTCGCATCATTTTTTTTGTAGACTCCGTCCGTACCGTCAGACACGGAGCCCAATAATCGAACAGCTGTGACAGTGCAGATCTTTAGATTTGGGCCTTATTATAGACAGAAAAAGAGACCATTCACAGGATGGAGAGGTAGGAAGGCAGTGAAGAATTGGCGGCCAGGTAGAGTATCCACCAGAAAGAGTGTTGCAGAAGGTAAGTAGCTAGATCTTCTGATGGATACTTCTAACCACAGATTCCTCACCTTGTGTACAGATACCAAAGTAGGACCTCCCAAAGTGGTGGGTCTGTGGAATGACTCAAACCAAGAAGTCTTGCAGAAATGAATAGCCTAGTGCCCCTCTGGCCAGACCTGGTTATAAAGGGAGAAGTGCTTCTTGAACGTGTGAATTGACAACCACATCATGGCCTGACAGATGTCCAAAACAGATGATCCGTGACCACTGCAGTGGTGGCAGCCTTGGCTCTTTTCAAAAGATCCTCCGACCCACAAGAAGCCGCTTCTTGGCCAGTGTAATGTGTAGGCCTAAACACCTCGATGTGGTCCTTTTCGGTAAAGCTTTAACTTTCTTTGCCCCAGAGAACTTTACAGAGAAACCCTCAAAGAGCTGATCCTCAACTCGATGCTTC
The DNA here is from genome assembly GCF_964261635.1 of Lissotriton helveticus. NCBI lineage: Eukaryota > Metazoa > Chordata > Amphibia > Caudata > Salamandridae > Lissotriton > Lissotriton helveticus. Next base: position 1,915,390,622 of record NC_136067.1, on the reverse strand, counting down.
TTGGTACGAGTAATAGAACGAATTAAGGCACTTTTTAAGTACAAGCAATGAAGCCTCTTCTCTTCTTTAGAGGGGTAGGGTGCACAAAGAATGCAGTTAAGTGATGGATAGGCTAACATGAAGGGGAGTCACAACCTCCGGCAGAAATGCTGCTCTCGTCCTTTACACCACTTTGTCTGGGAAAAAACGTGGTTTAAGGAGACTGAACAGACAGGGTCTACAGTTCGGTTATTACAATGAGAAAGACTTTATTAAAACTCAGGAGACACAAATAGCCTACATTGATTGGCTCAAATCGGATTCACAAAAGGAAGGTGCAAACCAAATTAACGTCTCACTGTAGCATCACAAAAGGTTTGGGTTGGAACATATGAACTAAACCTATTCGAAAATGCATCACAACTGTTGATGTAAACAGTTAACACAAATGGACCAATAAATACTATTTAATAATGCCCATAGCAAGTCATTGCTGGGCTAAAGACAGCACAAAAAGCAAAACATCCAACACCTTTGCTTGCAATGGGTCTGTATGGTGGGAACAACACTGGGTGACAAACTAATCTCATCATCCAATGAAAACAAAAGGTGTAAATTGACCCCTGGCCACTACGATGACATCCATGACTTCAGGAGTGACTTTTGGAGGAAGTCAAAAGCAGTCAACTGTTGACACTCAATGTCTAAACATGGAGGTGTAGATTGCACAGGCCCAGTACAGGACCCTGCCCTGCTGTTGGGAAAAAGTTCCTCCAGAAGAGGCAACCTGATAACCAGACAGATGGTCATGCCCAGACGTTTGGGTGTCACTCTCTCCTGACCCAATCCGGAGCCTCTAGGCTCGGCTCGGCCATTCCTGATCGTCTTCAGAAATTGGGGCAGGGGATAGAGGCACGAAGCCATACAAGTGTCTTGAGCTCCACTCTAGATGGAATGCATCTCCAAGAGATAGTGTTCTGTGGAACTCCAAGGAGCAAAAGTTCTTTCTTGGTGTTGGTGAAGAGATCAACACAAGATTCTCCCCACTGCTGGAAGATACCCCGCTTCAGCTCCTGGCTTAACTGTCATTCGTGAGCCACTAGGTTTTAGCAGCTGAGTTTGTCCATCTCTGGCACTTGAAGATCATGTCTGGTAGTTCACAACTATGTAAATGTCCTGACTGCTCAGCCAAGAGCCTCCTGGCACATGACCAAAGACACTACCACTTTCTGCTTGTTGCATGGTGGTGGTGCTGTCCATAAGGACCTGAACCAACCTCCCTTTGATAGTCAAAAGGAAGACCGTCAACGCCAAGTGAATGGCCCGCAACTCCAACAAGCTCACATGGTGTTCTGTTTCCTCCAGAGACCAGAGTCTTCTGATCTCTACCTCTCCCAGGTGATTTTCCCACCCCAACAGTGATGCATCATCACCACAATCAGCTCTGGGTGGGGAAGGGAGAAGGGTTAGCCATTGGTCCATTTATCACAGATCAGCCACCAACACTAACAGACCATGCAAGAAATCTAAGGATCATCCTAGATTGCAAGTGCAACATGATGGCTCAAATCAACGCAGTGTGCACGTCCTACTTTCACATCCTATGCATGCTGCGAAAGATCTTCAAATGGTAGCCTCTCAACAACACTCTCTATGCCGGAATCTCGAAACAACTCCTACAGACTCCAAACCACCCAGAACACAGCCACAAGACTCATACTCTACCTCCCATGCTCCCCAGTCCCAAGCACAGCCAATTCAAATTTCGAACGCACACATACTAAGCCCTACACAACACAGGACCAGAATTCATGAACAAAAGCATACACTATCACCAACCTAACAGACATGTTTACTCCGCCTAACTTTCACACACTCACCGCAAACGAAAAAGCAAAACTGGAGATCACTCATTCTCCTACATCGCATCCAAGACATGGAACGACCTCCCTCAATACATCAGAGCCTCCTCCTCACTTCTTGCAATCCGCAAGAAGCCGAAGACATTGCTCTTCATATAAGCACCTTGGGACCACAGACCTACACATCTTGCCCAAGCACCTGGATACCTTCTCAGGTCATTAGTGCAGTATACAAATCAACATACCACTCTCATTGAAGTCCAGGCCCATGGCTGAAACATACTGAGATCATAGGACTATTTTCCTGGGCTCATTTCATGCCTGCCCTCCGCCCAATGTCCACTGGCCTGGAGTAACCCTGTTCGACGTGTTTGGAGTAAACACCTGTTGGACGGAATGCTCTGCCGCCCTTGGAGGTAATAACTTTCTACAGGGTGGCAATGTGCTGCCAACAGCACACTATAGCAGATTGGATGCTGAAACATTGGTGTTGGGGGGAGGGATCAGGTGACAGGGAAGTACATTGACCCTGTCAGCCTTAACCCCTGACCTCTGCCAAAAAATGACTGGTGCTGGGGGTGGGGGTGGGGTGGGGTCTGTTGCTGGGGCAGGTGAGCTTGTCAATGTCTTTGCAACAAACCTCTTCTGAAGTCTCAAAAGACGTGAAATTGCTGGGGATACTGCATCGGGGCACAGAAAGACCTAGGGAGTGCACTGTGCCCTGCTTATTTTGAAGCACACCAATACTGAGTATGCCTCATCTCCAAAGAGATGAGTCCCGCAAATAGCACATCTAATAATAATGCTTGGACGTCACCCAAAAACCTGTGGCTCTCATTGCATGTGCGTTGACCAGATTACCCAGTCAGAAGTTATTTGTTTGAACCATCTGACTTTTTTGCACTCTATTGTTTTTAATGTTGGAGGAGCATGACTTCAGAATAAAGTTATATTGCATGCATCATCCAATCTTATGTTAAGCACATTCACTTTTTTCACTTTTGCACTGCTTTCAGTTACTAGTGATCAACACCTACCAGACATTCATTTTACATTAATCATCTCCTTTACACATTCACGGAGATAGATTAGTGGACAAACTACTGTGAAGTAGACCAAATGATGTACTGGGTGACACGGAACGAGTAACTGATGGACATTTTTCACAGAGGTTAATTGTCCAATAGTTTGTCTTCTATTTTAACATCTACTAGCAGACACGTAGCCAGCCCCACACATATGTTATTTTGATTATACTGCTAGACCCACAGTTGTTTCTTGTTTCTCATGTGCGTTGATGCACCACACTGGCACGGACTGCCCTGCCTAAGCAGTTGGTAGATTCCATCCCAGAGCAAATGACATATTTTGCTGCATCTTGGCTATCATGAATGAACTGCACCAAGTTGAAGCGAAATTCATTGGGACTGACAGCAAGATCTTGCAGACCAGATCCCACACTGCATGGGAACTTCGTCCCAGGAGGCTGCTGGCACTAGCTGAAGGAAGGGCCAAACTGGTTAAGGAAAACATCAATTTTCCAAATGCCTCCATATGTTTCAACTCTCTATTAGGAGGAGTCAGAGGGAAAAAGTTTGGTTTCAACTTATTGGTAGAGGCCTTGACCACAAGGCTCTTGGGCTTGGATGATGGTGGGCATATGTCCCTTGCATGCTGGAAAAGTAATATTTTGGGGCCAAAATCGTTGTCAGAAGACAAGGTAAAAGTTTGAGAGCAAGCTCCAGATCTGCAACTGAAGGTGTAGAAGAAAGGAACTAATGCCAGTGTGCAGGGGTGGGTTTAATTGTAGCTCCAAAGTCACTTCTAAGGCGGAACGTAGGAGATGTGGAGTAACATGACGCCAAATGCTGGTGCAGGGGAGCAATGCTGAGAAAAATCTCTGGATCCAGCCTGGTATCTTGGGTGAGGAATCTGCTGGTAGAAGTATCCATTAGAAGTTCTGTTACTATGCAGGCGTATAGCAGCTTTACCCTGGAAAAGCTTGCCTATCTGTATTTGAAAAACCCCTCGTGACCCCATAGCAATCAAATTCTTGCAACATTTTACTAATAAATAAAAAACGAATTCAATCTTACATTTTTAGTATAAATGTCACAATAGTGATTTTTAGAAATGTTGTTACATTTGGCCATTCCATAAACGCAAGTCCAAACTAGTTTATCTCAGTACAGCCTCGTTCAGCTACTTTTAGTCAGATTTCTTCCAAACCACAGAGCTTTCGGATAACGAGAGATCTTCCCACATAATTAGTGCTCTGTTAAAAACACATTGGGGCATATTATCAAGAACTGCGATACAATTATCGCCGCTTTGGGCTGCTATGGAAATTCACAAGGGCATATTTTTTTTTGTCAGTCAGTCAGTCAATGTTTGTGTCAATTAATAAAAATTGTTACAAAGATTCAAATAAATTCTCACAGACTTCGTTTCAATTAGTTCGTACCAGGGGAGTTGTGATATATTATATCTTACTAAAACTATCAAATATAATTTTTACGAACAGGGCAATTAAAAACAGATAAAATCAGTGAGGTGCAGGTGTAGACAATAAATCAGTTCAGTCCTGTAGATTCCTTCCCCTTATGTGCAGGCTTTACAAGTCTTGCAGGGGAGGGTTGGGGTCAAAGAGTTGTAAATACATTGAAAAATGTCTTTGAGATACTCAAACCTAGTTTTAAATTAAGAGTTTCGATGACGTTATAAAATACATAGATCCGATGGTGGCATAAGTAGGCTGACTGCTAAATATACATGGGCGATTTCATTCCAATGAAGTGAAAGTTGTACAATCCTCAATAAAGCATGAGTTCTTCAGGCCTAATAATTTCAGTTCAAAGGTGCATTGTGCTTGTTTTACCTAAAAGTTCTTTGGCTTTATATGCAAACTTAGCAAACCTTGCCAATTCCATTGGAATCTCCAGATTAAAAAGCAGTTTCATGGCTTCAATACAGGTTCGCACCCCATGTTTTAAAAACAAGGGCTTTAATAAAGTATGTTGTGCGTGCAACAAACAATGACATGTGCAAACTAGATGAGCCAAGGATTCCTAATATTGGTGGCAAAGTCTGCAAGTTGTTATTGCTCCCAAGGTTTTCCAGCGCCTGTTAATGTCTTTGATCGGCAAGGCCATCAGTCTCCCCATAAAGATTTGTTTTTAAATCGCCTTATTTAATGCCATATTAAGGTATGGTTGTCGTAAATGGGCTTCATAGGAACTTGCAAGTATCCCAATGTTGCTGCTGGAAGAGTTCAGTTCCTTCAAGTCCCCTTCCTTTGATAGTAACCTGACTTGCTTTTTCAGGGTGGACTTTAGGGTGCCAGGCTGGTGAGTAAAATCCTGCAGTTTGGACATATCAAGGTTCAGTTCATTACAGGCGGTGTGCAGGCCGTCATGCCACGGATTGATCCCTTTAATGAAAATTATCTTTAAAATTGCCTTCATTGTATAAGGGGGGCTGCGCAGGCCCCTCGATAGAACCGCACCGTTGAGGCCCAGTGCTCATAACTCTATTTGTTCAGCCCAAATTCCAGTCGCACCAGAGCGTTACGAGTGTGGGCAGGAATCTGAAAAATGTGTTTGTATGCGCGACAATTAGCGTGTTCCATAGTGTTAATAACAATTTCTGGGAATGCTATCTGACCATACGTGATTGCCGGAAGTAGTTTGGCATTTAAGACCTTTCTCATTGCCTTGGTCGTCGGACTGTGTAGCTTAGAATACAGTTTACACAGAGCGAATGTTACTGCTTTAATTTTTGTTTCGACTGAGGCAATGTGTGCTGTGGGTTTCCCATTGCTCATCAGTCACACCCCCAGGTAGTTATATTTGGTCGCTGTTACTATTTTTAAATTACCCAGTCTCCACTGTTGTCTGCGTTTTTTGAGTGTATTTCCCAAATATGACTACCTTTGTTTTTTCTGCGTTCGCTCGTAGTTCATTGTGGTTGCTATAAATGTTTAGTGCATCTAGTAGTCTTTGCATGCCTGTTTTTGTATGGTCTGGTAAAACCATATTGTCTGCTTACCGCATTAGACATAATCTATTTGGGCCGATTTTGGCCGGTAAAAGGTTGGCATTAGATATAATTTTTCCAAGGTCTGCCATGTAGAGATTAAAAATCAGAGGAGCCAGTACGCAGCCTTGTTTTAACCCTCTCTCTATTGGGATCCTTTTAGTGGCTGAATTTGGCGCAGTTTTTACTCGTACCCAAGTTCCTGTATAGAGACTGATTATGGCTTGCAGCAGGTTTGCTGGTATCCCCCAGTCTTGCAGTTTACGCCATAGCAGGTTCCGATTGACCCCATCAAAAGCAGCAGAGTAATCCACAAAACATGCAAAGAGAGGCGGCGAGTTTTTCTGCCTGGATTGATTTATTAAGTAGGCCAGAGCTAGAATGTTATCCGTTGTAGATGCTCCTGGCCTAAAGCCGGTTTGGTACACAGGGAGAATTTCATTTTCATCGGCCCAGTCCTGTAGATCTTGCAGGAGGAGGCTGGCGTATCCTTTCACCTCAATATCCAGTAAGGCAATAAGCCTGTAATTGGCAGGGTCCCCAATATCTCCTTTTTTGTGGATGGCTTGCAAGAGGGATCCTTTCCAAGTCTCCAGTACTATTGCATTTGTCATACAGTACTGATAGAGTGGCGTGAGTACGGTTCCCCAGAAGTCGCAATCTTCTTTAAAAAGATGGCCTGGTAGGCCATTCGGACCAGGAGCTCCATCTTTTTTAATGTTTTTTAAGATTGTCATCACACGATCCCCCCTGACCAATGCTTCAGTTGTTTCTTCGATGGTTATCAGTTCCCTTCCACAAGTGGTCCGGGTGTGTCTACGGGGGGTGTGTCAATCCAACCCATGCTGGTGAAGGGCCTTTGCGTGCCTGTTGATGGTGGGTTAGAGGTTCCACAGTATAGTGAGGCTAGAAGCTTATCCATTTGTCACTATCGACCGCATTGCGTCGATCATGGCCATGCCCTGAGAGCCTATTAATATACGTCCAAAATTCCGCCTGTTTGCTTGGAGTCAGCAGAGTGGAGATGTGCAGCCATTCGGAATCTTGTTGTTTTCTTTTGTGATCCCAGATATTTTTTCTGCGTGTTATCCTTGCTGAAAGCAGGATTTGATGCGTTTCGTTATTTCCCTCTTGCTTGTGGTTGCGTAAGGCGGTTCTAAGTAGCCTCTTACTTTGCTCCACTTTGTTACACCCCATTTCGAATTGGCAACAAGGCCTTTCTCTGAGTATTGGGGGATGCCTTATTTGTTTGCCTATTAAGAGATCGTATACCTTCGTTGACAGTTTAATCCAGTTCTCAGGGATTTTACCACTTGTAAATTCGTCCGCTATTTTCGGCCAATCGCTTTTCCAACTGTTTAGAACTGATGTATCTACTTTATTCCACTTTAGTCTCCTTGGCAAAACATGAATTTCTTCCCCATTTGTGTTGCCCACGAGAACAATGGGCTGGAGCCGACTTACTTGTAAAGTGATAGCTATGGCCAGAGGGAGGTGGTCACTGCTCCGGATGAAAGGCTTTTGAGATTCCGCCACCTGTCCCACAAGGGCATATTATTAAGCCCATTATCGCTGTTTTAGCGGCAGTTTCCTGCTGCTAAAGCGGCGATAATTTTATCGCAGTTCTTGATAATATGCCCCATTGTTTTTTAGGCTCCCTGACAACTCCAGTGGGAATGCCATTAGGAAGCAAAAGGAATTTAAGTACAAGGATCTGGCACTGCTAGGGAACCTAACCTTATACTTAGGAGGCACTTAAGAAAAAGGAGTAAGTTTGACAGTTGAACCACACACAAGCAGGACTGGCTTCATATCATCCCACATGCAAGTCAAAGCAAGGAAATACAGAGAATCACTTTTAAAGACCTTCCTACAGAAATACTAACACCAGTCTTAAAGGGTGCTCAATAGAGACGTTACCAGGATAGGTGTGTTTTCATATGATGGAAATAAGACTGCCCTAATTTACATGGTCATACTTGGAAGTGGGCTTACTATACTAATGAAGCAGAATCTGAACACCTGTCTCTAGAGCTGTTCTGGAAAAGCAGCAATGAGTGCTGTCTGGGATGCCTTTTGCTATAAAGGAACGAATGTTGAGTAGGCTTGCATGGTAACTTTAATTTGATACAGTTAGGAAAAGATGACAATCGCAGTTGGGTGGGATGTATAAAGTCGGACTCATACCGTCTAGAAATCAAAATGCACTGGAAGAGAGGAAAACACTGATGATAAATCAATCAATCAGTGGTTTGTTAAGCGCATCATCTCACCCGAGGAGGGGGTGGGAGAGAGCACGCAGCTCCTGAGTGGTTCAAGGTGATTCATCGAGGAGCCAGGTCATAAGGTTCTTCAGGATCTAGGAGAGAGTTGGTGTCTGGCAGAGGTGGAGGTTGTACCAAGCCTTGGCCGCAAGGAAGGAGAAGGAGCGGCCTCCAGGTCTGATCTTCTTGATTTGCGGCACTGTGACAAGGGAGAGCTGGGCTGAGCAGAGGGATCTTTGGGGTTCGTGGAACGAGAGGCGGTGGCTCATGTAGGCGGGGCCAGTGTTGTGGAGGGCTTTGTGGGTGTGGGTAAGACGCTTGTAGGTGATTCTCTTCTCGATTGGGAGCCAGTGTAGTGCCCGCAGGTGTTGGGTCATATGGCAGTGGTGCAGTAGGTTGAGGACTAGTCTGGCGGAGGCGTTCTGGATGTTCTGGAGTTTGGGGGTGAGGTTCATGCCGCGCCAGGATACTATTTCAGTAATTGAGCGCGCTACAAAAGCCTTTAATAATAATAATGTTGACCCCGGCGTAGAGTGAATTGTCTTATTCCAGTCTGCTGCTGATGAGGGCATGGTTAACGGTTTTCATGTATGCGAGGGGAATCCAGTTAAAGGTCTTTCGTAGGAGACGGAGGGTGTGGAAACAGGATGAGGTGAATGCGTTGATTTGGCGTTCCATTTTGAGTTCAGAGTCCAGGATAATTCTGAGGTTGCATGCGTGATCTGTGGGTGGAGGTGGGTTCCCAAAGGCGGGGGCCACCAGGTGTTATTCCAGGCATCAGGGTGTGAGCCTAAGATGAGTACTTTGGTTTTGTCCATGTTAAGTTGTCCACCTGGTGACTGCTTCCATTACTTTTTGAAAAGTTTGTTTAAGATGTTGGGTTCATTGGATAAGGAGAGGACGAGTTGAGTGTCGTCTGCGTATGAAACGATGTTGAATCAGTGTGATCTGACGATGGATGCGAGCGGGGCCATGTAGATGTTGGGAGGGACTTATGGAGGATCATTGGGGGACCCCGCAGGTGGTTGATGTGGGATCCGAGAGGAAGGGAGGAGTCTGACTCGCTGCATTCTGCCAGAGAGAATTGAGGGGATCCAGTCAAGGGCTTTGTTCCAGATTCCTACATTGTGGAGTCTGCAGGTTAGGGTGCGATGTGAGACTGTGTCGAAGGCCGCAGAGAGGTCCAGGAGGCTGAGGGCCACAGTCTCTCCTCTGTCGAGGAGGGAACATATGTCATATGTTGTGGCGATAAGGATGGTTTTGGTGCTATGGTTCTTCCTGAAGCCTAATTGAGAGGAGTCGAGGATGTTGTTTTAGTCAGTGTAGGAGGCAAATTGGCTGTCCGCCGAGGGTTTTTTTCAGGAGAGGGTTGATCTAGGCATGTTTCCAGTCATCGGGGAAGGAGGCGGTTTCGAAGGAGCGATTGATAATTCTTTGCAGCTCCGGGGCGATGATGTCTGCTGCTCTGTGGAAGTTGTGGTGGGGGCAGGGGTCCGTGGGGGCCCCGGAATGGGTGGTGTTCATAGTCTTTAGGGTGTCCTCGATGCTGAGGGTGGTCCAGCTGTTGAGTGTCGGCTGTGTGATGCAGGAAGCGGTGGATGTGTGTTCCTCGTGGGGGTTGTTGTCGTTATAGTTTTCAATGATAACATACTCATGTCACCTAAAAACCAACTGAGAACTGAATCCTGTTTTCATTTAATCCCAAATCCATATGGCCATTCTCAGGATTAGAGATGCTAGTCACCTGCTGATCCCACAAGCAAAATAAAGACTCAGGACTAACCTAGGTCAGGCCACTGCAACTAATATACTCCCCTGAAGGATGTGAGAAAAAATAGGGTCTCTGAAACAGAGTGTGATCTGCTATATTGCCAGGGAGAAAATCAGCAGACCCAACAGGAACTGAACTTTTGTCTCTGGAACTAAAGAAAATGATTCAGAAGCATCTTTTCCATTGAAGTCTGTGACCTGGTGTCTAAGGATTTGCCATTAGAGGTGGAAACATTTGAAGTGTCAAATAAAAGGAGTTACAGAACGTTCGCTGCAAGGTCTGAGGATAGTGGCCTTTGCTTTCAACAGCATCTATTGAAACACAGATATTTGTGGAAAGTGAGCTTCAACAGGTGTTTGAATAGAAACTCGTTTTTGAATAGAAACCCAATTTTTCAGAATTTTTAAGTAAAACATTCACTGAGGGGCATTGCCTGATTTTTGATATTGGCTTTTACAATTTTTTTTGCCAAGTTGTGCAAAAAAACATCTGCTGTGCATGCATGGTTGAAAGTGCTATCACACGGCCAGCAATGAGCGCACCATTGTATTTTTCTATTTACTTTTTTACCATTGCTAAAAACAAAAACACGGATACATCCTACAGATCTTGCACAGATGAGTACTATTGGCTTTGTCCTTGCTGTATTAGGGGATGAGGAGTGCATGGGTCTACATCTAGGTTGGGTGAGATTGAGAAGGGTGTCAAAGAAGAAAAAGGGAATAATTCAGGACACTCCAAGCCAAAAAGTTTACTGGTATTTTTTGAAGTTATGTGGGGTTGAATGATGGCTCTTTCGTCATGTAGTAGTTTGTTGAGAAGATGGGAAAATAGACAGAGGATTTCAGTTATGTATGGACAAAGAAACGATGTGTGATGTTGTTGATGTAGGGATACTGAAGCAAATTTTTAAAGTTTGGAAATTGTGAATGGGAGAGAAGGAAATAATACTTCAGAGAAAGTTGAAAGTACACATCAAGATGAGATTGTGGATGGCAATGGTGATGTGGTAACTCATAAGAGTCGCAGTGATGATTATAGTGTGAATAAGTATGGATCAGAAGAAACACCAAACATCTTGGTTAATAAAAAGATTAGGGAATGATGTAACCTTATATTATGTGTAACATTGTCTTACTTGTTTTTATGCATCTGATATATGTGTATATATTGAATATATAATTTTGTGCAAGTTATTTTCTTCCTTTATCATAACTATAGGTAGGAAGTGATGTATTGATGTAGATGGTGTTACATGTTTTAAGGTTTGTCTCTTCATTAATCTTATTTGGGAAAGGAGATGTATGTTATGTTTTTTCCCACAACAGATGGAATGTTATCCTGTTAACCTTCCTGGAAGTTACGTAAGGGGTAGAGACTGAATGTTATCCAGACACTGCTGCCTGCCATTAAAGCTGGAAGCGTCCAACTATTTTAACAAATCTTACTAAAATAGCAGTGTCTTTGGAGTGCATTTCATCATAACACAAGGTCACTGAAACTGGTTCATTTTGTGTTTACGTTTGCAACCACGGTACTTTGAGAAGTGTGCATAATGTTTTTAGGTCTCGCCAACGCAGCGTGCATGTGCTGCATAGGAAAGAGACCTTTAGTAATGACCACAGCTTTGCGGGCGAAAACGTGCACGCGTTGCATTGCTTTGAATGGCACGTTTGGCGATTCCCTTGTGGTAGCGAGCGGCGCCATGTGTTAGCAATTATCGCGCTCGCTCGCTTCCGCAAGGGAAACGCTGCCTGCTCTCAACCGCACTCCCCCACCCCCTACGTGCACGAGCGCTTGTTTTACTTCAACCACTGACACAAGATGAGGGCTACTTACTGCACTATATATTAAAGGAAATACATTGTTTTGTTGTCGTTTTGTAGTCAAAGAAACATGTATTCCTCAGCATGTTGGTAAATAAATATTTCACTATTGGCTCCTGTGTGTTTTTTGGCTTCCAATCGGCTTTCTCTAATGCAGTTTATTTGTATCATTTCAGTGAGCTTTTGCAGTACGTGGAAAACTGTGAAAACGACCCGTGGCTATCCTGGAGTGCTTTATTTCAAAGGTAAGAATATTTAGTGGCATGCTTGAAAGGCCTGGATTATCATGGGGTTGACACTTGTCTAGTCTTCAGTCTCTATTTGCCAACTGCTATGACGTAATCTGTGGGTGTGTAGCAGATCTAAGCAAGGCGGGTTTTTTCACCATTGATCCAGGAGCTTTACGGTTTTGCTTTTGCTTCACAACAGTCCCATTTTGAAGTGATGTATGCGGTTGTGGGAAGCTACTAAGTCTGGGGATTTGTTGAGCAGCCTAGAACTTTATCTGTGATCATTATTGTGAAATGTATGCATGCTGTTGACAAACTCTTATTTAATTGTACATCTCTTACATACTTAAGTGTAATAGAGGACAGAACTGAATGTTAAGCAAGCGGGTGTTTTCCTAGTCTGTGCACCTGTATATGGCAACCTGCATTTATTTGACATTAGCTCAGATGATTGAGAAATTGCTGTATTTTGGAATATATACCAAGACGGTGTGCTTGTCTTACCCTATAATGTCGTGTATTTCTATAGGTTCTGAATCGATCCCCCTATTCCTGACCCTATTCTGGTTAAACTACCTAGCTAGTTAACTAACAGTCAGCCCATGAGGCAAGAAAACCCCCATGATGCAGATACCGTTATCTGACGCAGTCACACTACGGCACAGGAACGTGTTATCTGATTAGGTCATAACGCTTGAGATCTAATTAGACAAGCGACATTCCTCCAGCCCCTGATAAGGCATACGACGTTCTCATAACAAATCAAACCTATGACAACCTGGATAATCCGTGCGGCCATTGTTTTGATTTCACAGAGAACTTTAGTAAAGAATGTGCTAACGAGCAAGTCGTATGACATCTTTATTGACGTACCTATGTCCATCCTTACGTCAATCCCGGCACCTTTAAGGTATAAATATTGCCGACCTTGCCCTATGCAAACACACGCGTGGTGACAAGACGGAGCAGCCATACTTGCCGAAGCCGAGAGCAGAAGCAGACCCCGCTGGCAGCAGCCCCGCCTTCCTGACGCGCTGAGAGACGCGCTGCTATCTCAAGCCGAGAGACCCAGCACCGGCGTTTCTGGGCAGCCCTCGCAGGCAGCCTGGAATATCGAGAGCAGAGAAAGAGATACCATTCCTCATTCATCCTAAATTCCAGGTACAGAACTGAATAACCCCTCACCGAGAATTCTTTAGTTATTCACTTGGCAAAAACAAACTTAACTTAAACTGTAACTTCCTATTCCCGCCCACGCATTAGACTTAGGTCAGGTACACGGGGTAGGCGTATTTAGAAACACCAGTTGAGTACGTTTAGTCAAATGTATATGTGTATGTAAATATATTTTAATCATTTTAAACATCATATGGCTCAGAAACCATATCAATGTTTTTACAGTATTATTTTATACTATTGCTTCTAATGTATGCACTTTACTTAACTATAAGTATTGCAATAATATCGATCCATTTCTCTTGTACGAGAAAAGAGACTGATCAATAAATAACATCTTTTATTGAACACGCCCGTCTCTTCCTTTTCTCTACATTCTGATGAGACTAAGAATGCACGTACTGACTGAGTAAAATAATTGCCTTGTGCTCACACGACTCTTGAGATTGACTCTTGATTAGGGGAGAGCAAAGTTGTCATGTTCTATGGTTGTCAGAAACTAAATCCCTTCTTGTCTAATCAGGGGAGTTAATCCTTCCTTGAACATTCGAGAAAGTTTCTAGCGAACTCTGAGCTTAGCTGGCAAACCCAAAAATTAAGTCTAGTATCGACAGTAGTAGACCTAGTTAACGTCTGGCCTAGGCCTTTACTGCTGTAGGTACTATTCCAATGCGCAGAGCCTATTGGGAAAATAGGAGCTACACTACATGGCGCCCAACGCGTTTGGAAAGGGCGATAAAACTAACGTAAGACATTTAGAGTAACTCAGTCGTGCTTTCTCACTCAGACCCCTTTTCCCAAATACTCCAAAGACGTCTGGAGTGGGTGAAAGGTTATTATATCCTCCAAAACCTCGCAGGAGGGAACTCCTATGTATGGTTCTTGGTCAAGTCAACGTTGAAGGATAAAACAGTTCCAGAATATTGTGCATCTAATCTCTGATTCCATAAGAAACCTGATCTGCAAATAAAATAATACCATCCTGTCAGTAAAATGGGAGACAGTGATGGAGAAAGAGAGGCAATTAGATTAGCTACTGAAATAGCAGATGCTGATGCTACCATGCAAGCAGCAGACGCGGATATAATACTCATTCCGGTCATTAAAAGGAGATCTATAACCTTAAAACTTATAGAAAATGGACTGACACCTAGAGGTGGCACAGTCATATTCGTAATTGAGGCACACGAATATCGGCAGACAGAGGTATACTATACATGGATACATTTTCCAGCAGCAAATGCTGTAACAAAGTACTTCCACTATTACAAAGTAGAGGAACCTCCTGAAACGTACACTCCTTTCGAGGAGGTGGAAGTACCACTCAAATTCCAAGAGCATTTGCTCTTATTTGATGGCGCCCTAATACATAACAATCACATTACAAGGCTCGGTCCTTTAGGAAGACCAGGAGCAACGTGGCCGGTCTTAGCCGGATACACACCACATCCAGACATCGAAAGAATGCCTGCAGCAGAGCTGTTAATACAGCTAAAACAACTACTAAAAATTCACAGACAATTAGTTCAGTATGTAATGCGGACTTCAACAATTCAGCCAGCGATTAAACTTCCACAGCTGACCCCTCACCAGGGGAACACAAATAAAATTACACCACAGAACATCCAATCCTGCCTAGGTAAAGTTCCAGCTAAACGGGAACAGATACCATTCTGGTTGGCACAGAAAATTACCCAAATAGAGGCGGTGTTTCCTGACACCACCCCGCTGGAAAAACACAGGATTCTGACTATATGTCTCCCAATGGGAATCGCACCACACATTGAGGACTGTGACACTTGGGGTACAGTCTTTGCTTCCATCTATACAAAAACGCACGGTGTTCCATCCATTTCGGTAATACCAGATGTGCTAAAACAAATTCAAGATGAATACGGTCCAGAACCTGCTTTAACTCTTGGTATGAAATTACTGAAAGACTTCAAGCAGGTCTCGGCTATATTATTAGCCAACATAAAAGGTGAAGCAGCAAACGTGGCGATCCGCCAGAGGTTAAAAGAAACAGATATAGCAGACCAACCAGCTGAAATTGCCAGAATCATAGAAAATTCCTATGAAGAACTAGGCAGAGATAGTCTAGGTGGAATACCAGTAAAACCGCAACTGACTACAAGTCCAGAAAAAATGTTTTTTAATAATAATAATAATTCACCAAAAAAGAACTGGGATGGAAATAAACAATCCAATCCTAAAGAAAAGAAATTCCAGTCCAGAGGAAGGTCTCCTAGGCGAAGAGAGAAATCTCCAAACCCGAGACAAAGGTCACCCCAGAGTGACCCCTCTGGGAATAGATATAACCTTAGAAATAGGGATAATATTAAAAAACCTGATAGATATCAAGACATTGATACACGTCCCTCTCAATCTTTTCAGAATTCCTCGCAGAAATCGGAAAGAAGAGGACGATCAGAAGAGCACGCCAAGTCCAAAGACAAGGAACCTGCTCAACTGAAAAAGAAATCACAATTTCCAAAAAAGAAGGTAGCCAGTATCAAGGTAGTTAACAATGCCGAGAATACTGAGGACACAACTGAAAAACGGAGAGTGGGCTCAGACAATGCTAGACAGCGCAGCAGAGGTGAGCATAGCTCGCAAAGTCCTTATGAATCATCTGGAGACAGTGGACACGAATGAATACCTTCAAGTGGAAACTGCAGATACCAGAGTTAGCAAGCCCCACAAAATATACGAGATAACATTACGTATAGAGGGAGATAAGACTAGGAAAATTAGGGGACTATTTTGGGATAACCTCTCCAAAGGCTATGACATCCTTCTAGCTGAAAAAGACTGGCCACCAGAGTTTGTCAGGGAGTGCCCTCATGGCGAAGAAGTAATTATGCCTGCCTTCTCGAATCAAATACCGATTCATAAAAAATATACACTTGCTAGAAAGTGGGCAGTGGCCTTAGCACCTGCTTTATATAAAAATCATGTAGGATGGGATGAGGATTCTCCTCCTCACAAAATCCAGTTAAAATCACAACCAACTGCACAAAGGCAGTACCCAATTAAGCAAGAAGCTAAAAAACAAGTAAATGAAATACTAGATCAGCTAGAATACCAGGGGGTGATTGAAACTTGCACCTCACAAATGAACAATCCTTTGTTTCCGGTCGCCAAACCAGACAACTCATATCGTCTAGTTTTGGATTACCGACACCTTAACACATGTTGCAAAACCTTTGCAGTGCAAAACTCACACAGTGCTGCACTAATGAATAACATAGTGCGCAAAAAATACAAAACAACCTTGGACATCTCCAATGGATTCTTTTGTCAAAACATAGCACCAGAGAGCAGATATTTAACAGCTTTCTCAGTAAATGGCACTCAAAAACAATTCTGTCGGTTAGCCCAGGGGTACAAGAACCGCCCGGGGGTATTCTCAGCGAGAGTAACAGAATTACTACAACTATATGATGATGAAGCATTATCTTATGTCGATGACATTTACTTAACAGATGATGACTTGGAGACTCACTTGAAAAGAGTGAACACCATAATACTTGGTTTCGCTGCAGAGGGTTACAAATTCAACTTCAAAAAGTCCAGAATTGCCCATCTGACGGTCCTATTCTTAGGATATGAGTTATCAAGTGAAGGTAAAAGCCTGGCAGACAATTTCCTAGAGAAATGTGCCGTAATCCAAGCTCCTAAAACACTAAAAAACCTACAGTCAATTCTAGGCTTCCTAAATTTCGGAAGAACATATATTGCAAATTACGCAGAAAGGGTCAAACCCCTTTATGATCTAATTAAACCAGACTTTAAAAGATCCAGTTGGACTCAAGCACACACAGAAATTTTGAGATCCTTACAAACAGACATGCTAATTAAAACAAAATTAGAAACCCGTGATAATACACGCAACCTTGTGATCCGAGTCATCCCAGGGAGATGCGGATTCACATACCTAACCTCTAATGAGGGAGATAAGGTACCAATTGCATTCAAATCACATTTGTACACAAAAGCTGAACAGAGATTCAGCAACAAAGGAAAAATGGTTCAAGCAGTTCAAACCGCAATAGCTAGAGAAAAAGACATAGCTGATGGTAGACATATCACAGTCAGAACAGCTGAATCAGCCTTCGAGGCACTAACAACACCGTGTAATTTACCAACAACAACATTGAATCCGGAATGGATACAATGGGTGAATTCAATCACAACGGACAAAGTATACTACTACTTTGATCCAGAACTAGAAGAATTGAAAAATCTAAAATATGAAAAGACGTATCCTCTGCCAATCGACATTCTGCCTCTACGACATTACGCCTGTGTAATCTATACAGACGGACATGCTCAACCCTCCGTTTGGGGAGAACAAGCATACAACCCCACATGTGAGATTACAAAAGAAGTGTGGCGCGGAGGTAAACTAGGACCTCTATTAACAAAGACACACTCAGTAGAAACCAATTCAGAACAACAAACTGAAATATTAGCTTTGAAAATGGCGCTAGATAATGCGGATCGCGAATTACCGACACTTATAGTGTCAGATTCATATTACTGCGTCAAAGCATATAACAAGGATTTGCAGACATGGATTCAGAACGGTTACAAAGATGACACAGATGCACCAATAAAGCAGAGACTGCTCTGGGAACAAGTAGCTCTTTTGAAAAAAGAACTACCAAAGACTCACGTGACACACTCACTGAGTCACCAGCGTGATGGCGTTCACGTTGTAGGGAATTCATTGGCTGAAACAGCCGCAGCGGCAGCCAGTAAACCGGCTCCCGTAGATCGAAAAAAGCGTACATTAAAATACATTGACGGCGAAACATTGCTGGCGGTGAAAACGTCATCAAAAGGCGACTGCTCAGCGTTACCGATCAATTATCCACTCAATTATACATACATAATCGATGCAAACTCCGTCCCTTTTGCTCGAATCCCTGGAGTGGGGGATAGAGTGATTCCAAACATGGACAGGAGAAACTTGTTAATCGCAGACGCACACATGGGCGAGGGTCACAGACACCTTAAATTAAAAGATTCTCTGGAAGAATTACAATCACGGTACTGGTGGCCAGGCATGAGCCTGCACTACACCATGTTTGCAAAAAACTGCCCAAACTGCAACAGAGATCGCAGTGGGGAGAGAAGCAGTTTAATACCTCGTCGTATCAAGGCAGATAATATTACCAGCAAAAAGAATGGCTTGCGATTAACATATACAGGCTAGTTTCCACTTATAATGTAGATCCACAGCACTCGGCTGACGTCCGGACTATTATACAAGATTTGCGAGTCTAAATGGCATATACGCTAAGAGCATGCTACGTTCGACCATTTCTTTCACTCAGGCAAACCAGCCTGGGGGGGAAACATGGCCAAATGAGCACAGCCCAGCGGGAATCTTCTCACTTCCTTCCTGAGGGTATGGGACGGTGTAAAGAAAAAACCAAGGCAGAAAGCAATCTATAATAGAAAGGATATTAGGTTCGGGAGCTGGGTGGGTCAAACATCTAATAAGTGTCCAACGTAGTCTAAATAACCTGCCAAGAAATTCTCTGAAGGGATTCAGTCCGTACGAATTATTATTCGGAACTAGGATGTTGATCTCTGACCTTGATAGTCAGACTTCAGTGGTAATAGAAAAAACCTTTGAGGTCAAAGACCGTTTGGCTATTTTGCAGGACTTAAACAAAACAAGAAAAGACCTGAGCAACATACAGTTGAAACAACAGCCAACGACCACTGAAGATTCACCACCTGTCCCAGCAAGACCTGTCTGGATTCCAAAAGTCGGGGATCTAGTCAGGGAGAAGATCGCGGTAAAGAAGGAATTTGGGCCTTCTTACAGAAAAGCAGTTCCTGTCTTGTCTGTCAACGGGACAAGATCAGTTGTACTACCGCCACTTGCTGGAAAAAAGGAGAACCGAGTTGTATCCATCGACCTGGTAAAACCACAACATGTGGCCGATAACAAACAGTAGGCCAAGTGGACTCCCAATAAGTAGCAGAACACCAAGGTTTGCTACCAGTACAGAGGTCCTATCAAAGAGGCTCATCACATTCGAAACGCCTACAGAAGAACAACAAGGACTATGCAACAATGCAATAGAACTAAGACCTCTGAAAACCCAAATAAAAACATTTAGCAGAGACACACCAATCTATACTGAAGTACCAAGTGAAAATGCAAAAAACAAGAATCCTGAACCAATTGGAACAATTGACAGAACTGCATCTGGTTACTTAATCAACTTCGATGATTCCTCTGAAGGTTTCAGCGAACAAAAGACACAGCCATCATCAAAATCCTTTAAAGACAAAGCAAAGGAACTTTTGAAACAACTAAAAGAAACATATCTGATTTCTCCATGGATTGAATTTTGGGTGGGTTTTGGTGCATTTATCCTCATACTTTGGCTCATCATGGTATTTACCTTGGGACGCTTCATTGAGGGAAAATATGCTAAAATGGACACAGCAAGTCAGAACATCAACTTGGTCCTCAAACCACACACATCTTCACACGTCGAGAAAAGAGAACTTTCTTCAGAACTTTCTTCAGCCAACTTCACAGCAATTCCAATACCTGGTGGGGTAGCCTGGGACAACACTGACTATGAAATTTATGGTCCGGTCGAGATCCTGAAATATCCACACCAAATCAAGATCTCCTTGAGTGATTTTGCAAAACCAAACTCATTTGCTGATGATTGGGACTTTGAAAGTATAAATAATATGATGTCGGACTTAGTAATGTCTGCTAAATTTACAAAACATGATTATTTGCAGGGTTCTACAAATTATGATAGTATGTATTGCTATAACCATTATGGTAACCATTTCTTGCATAAATCTGCACAACCTAGAAATGTTTTAAATTATAATCAATGGGAACATTGTGCTACACCTCCAAAAGGGAGCTCTAGAACCGTTTATGACAAATATTCATATTTTTCAGGTTTTAACATAACTAATGCTGAAACATTTTATTACAAATTGTCAAACAAGACAGGGATGAAAACCATGATAACCAACACAAAATTGATTTATTCTGATTCGTTCTTTGAAAAAATGAATACATTTGGATTTGATTATTGGGACAAAAATGTTGATTTGAAAAGTGTTTGGGGTACAAAAGAATGGCAAGTACAGGGTTTAGAAGCTTTGTTTAGAGCCTGCATGATCCCAGAACAAATGATATTTTTAAATGACACGGTTCAACAAACCACCTGTCTTGGCTTAGCCAAAATCAAAGATTTAAATAACCTGTCTATTCCAAAGCCAACAATGTTTAGCAATAGCTCTGAAACAGATGAAGAAATAGACATAAACCATATACTTAACCAAAACAGAACACATCCTGATTGGAAACAATGGTTGATCTGGCCCACAGATACAAATAACTGTCAAGATAGATTCCTGAATAAAACACAGGGTTTCAAAATGACCAGGCCAGACCCTAGATATCCCCAAAGACATCACCCAGGGATAATAACAACCTACAGTGTGGGCAAATTATGCCTTCAATGGCTACAAACTTCCACACTGCCTGAAATTAAGCAACACCTAACTTTACTTACTGATGGTGCTGACTTGCGTGATTTCATACTGGGACCACGCAAACAGCGTCATAAGCGTTTCATAGCAGCCTCTGTATATGCAGCATACAATGAGGCCTGGAAGGTTACTCAAATTGAGACAGCAGAGAGAATACGTGAAATTGATCGTATTAATTTGGAAAAATCACTTTCTGTAGTGGACAATGGGTTAATGACTCTGTCCTCCAGAATTTTTTCATTGGACAGCATTGTGTCTTCAGCAATCGATATATTATCGCAAGACTTACTGTTATTACAACATGGACAGTCACAATTGCGCTCTATTGTACAGCTTGGCTGGACGTTACAAAATCTGCGTTCAGGCTATGTGCCTTGGCGTTTAATCAACACAACGTCACTATTCCAAATCTTTAACCTTACTGATAGACAAATCGGTATGGCGCAGAAGGGTGCTGATTATACAATCTTGAGCATTGAAAAACTAGAAAGATTACCAATGACAATGTCAGAACGACCTGTCAGTGAATGGATAATCCACGGAATCATAAATATTCCAATCTCAACCTTCAGGTTTCAATACTGCCAAAAATATATACAGGCTGGCATGTACGAGAAATTGGGAAAGGGGTACCTTAAAACAACTTGGAACCTGCCCTACTCACATGCATGTGTCAGTAACAAAGGACAGAAAGTGTTTCTTAGTGGCAACAATTGTGCTATGTCACTAAGCGGCACGCTTCTGTGTAACGGTATTAGTTTGCACGGAGCCTGTGAAGGGAATTCATACAACCTTTCATGTCACCAGCAAGGCGCACCTGCAACTGAAATAGAACCATTCTTTCAAAGACTCTATAATGGGAGTTACATTCTTATTGTAGACCGCAGATGTTGTAGTCTTATGCCCGGGACTCCTTATCTCGTCACTACGACGGCGAAGGTCAAGTGCTGTGGACGTTCTTTGTTCCCCAGCTCCTTTCCAGACAGGGAGGCAAGGGCATGGCCCGGTTTGAAAATTACTTCTATTCGAATAGATACTTTGAGCAGAATGAAAACAGTGCTTCTTCAGACGCCTACAAGGCTCACGTCATCTAAAGAAACGTATGATCTACAAGTCGCAAGGACGACTGCAGAGATACATACATTATTATCAACTAATTCCCCCGTACATTTCGCGGAAATCCTGAGCGAAATCTTAAATATTTCTGATACCACTGGGGTCTCAAAGGTATTTAAGACAGTATTTTCGATGGCATTAACACCATTCAAAGCCATACTGGGTATTTTTCCAGATTTCGTCCATTCGATTTTTGGCGGACTTCCCCTGATCCTGGGACTAATTGCAGGAATCCTATTCCTAGTCCTTATTTTCCGTTATGGCAACCCATGTCACAGATCAAACTCTCGCGACAATGGAAGATACGATCCTAGCCATTGGATACCGGGACCGGATATCAAAAATCCTGGGACTCTCCCGGCTTAGAGACCTAAACATGACTTGGTTTCTATCATTTCGACCAATGTGGCAAAGGTGTGTTTTACCTGTACTAAGGTGTCTGCTATGCGGAGAAGAATGCGTGTTAGACACCTGTCTGACGCTACAATCGGATGCGCCGGTGGATGCAGATACACTGTTGGTTCCTACCAAGGTTCACGCACTGTGCTGCCCTCAAAGGCTGCCAATTCTGATGACGGCATTCCTGGAATCTTCACCACTGCGATTGAAGAGTAGTGAAGTTCAAGATGAAAGCAGCATCGAACAGGTACGACCTTCTGTCAGCAATGCAAATCAGAATGTCAATGGAGACAATCATGCACACGAATGCATGGTTACCCCTATTTCCGACTTAATGGAACTTTCCCATGAAGCTGTTGACAGTTTTTTCGAAAGCCTGAATGATATGATGTTCTCTCCGGAACAGAAATAGAGACTTTTGAGTAAACTCGCACACGGCGTTCCCTGAATTCGGCCTTCAACTTTAAAAATAAAGTCACATGAACAATTACAATCCAGTTCACGGACAGCAACTTTTTTCAGCAAGCCCTTAAAAAATTTTTTTTATATATATTTTTTTCCGGGACACTGATCTTCTGCTTAAAGTAAGAAACTATTCCTAGAGAACTAAGATTTCTATTTTTAGATACTTTATATAGACTTTAGCTGCCCGCTGGTATGTTCACAAATATTTTATTATGTGATGAAATGGTTTCGACTTTTCTTTCTGTATAGCCATATTAAGAGCCATTTCATGTGTATTTCTCATATACCAACAAGCAATAATGCATAAAATGCGTGCTTACTTTTGCATTTAATTCATAGCTTAAGTGCATACAATATATGACTGCAATTTTTCAGTATATTTGAAAATTTCAAAATGCATTTATGTATTTTGGGGTGGTAAGGTATACACTATACTCTATAGTATGTTGTACTATGTTATACTATGCATAGATTAGTAGATATGACCATAGTTAGCGTGGAGTGGGTGTCGTGTATTTCTATAGGTTCTGAATCGATCCCCCTATTCCTGACCCTATTCTGGTTAAACTACCTAGCTAGTTAACTAACAGTCAGCCCATGAGGCAAGAAAACCCCCATGATGCAGATACCGTTATCTGACGCAGTCACACTACGGCACAGGAACGTGTTATCTGATTAGGTCATAACGCTTGAGATCTAATTAGACAAGCGACATTCCTCCAGCCCCTGATAAGGCATACGACGTTCTCATAACAAATCAAACCTATGACAACCTGGATAATCCGTGCGGCCATTGTTTTGATTTCACAGAGAACTTTAGTAAAGAATGTGCTAACGAGCAAGTCGTATGACATCTTTATTGACGTACCTATGTCCATCCTTACGTCAATCCCGGCACCTTTAAGGTATAAATATTGCCGACCTTGCCCTATGCAAACACACGCGTGGTGACAAGACGGAGCAGCCATACTTGCCGAAGCCGAGAGCAGAAGCAGACCCCGCTGGCAGCAGCCCCGCCTTCCTGACGCGCTGAGAGATGCGCTGCTATCTCAAGCCGAGAGACCCAGCACCGGCGTTTCTGGGCAGCCCTCGCAGGCAGCCTGGAATATCGAGAGCAGAGAAAGAGATACCATTCCTCATTCATCCTAAATTCCAGGTACAGAACTGAATAACCCCTCACCGAGAATTCTTTAGTTATTCACTTGGCAAAAACAAACTTAACTTAAACTGTAACTTCCTATTCCCGCCCACGCATTAGACTTAGGTCAGGTACACGGGGTAGGCGTATTTAGAAACACCAGTTGAGTACGTTTAGTCAAATGTATATGTGTATGTAAATATATTTTAATCATTTTAAACATCATATGGCTCAGAAACCATATCAATGTTTTTACAGTATTATTTTATACTATTGCTTCTAATGTATGCACTTTACTTAACTATAAGTATTGCAATAATATCGATCCATTTCTCTTGTACGAGAAAAGAGACTGATCAATAAATAACATCTTTTATTGAACACGCCCGTCTCTTCCTTTTCTCTACATTCTGATGAGACTAAGAATGCACGTACTGACTGAGTAAAATAATTGCCTTGTGCTCACACGACTCTTGAGATTGACTCTTGATTAGGGGAGAGCAAAGTTGTCATGTTCTATGGTTGTCAGAAACTAAATCCCTTCTTGTCTAATCAGGGGAGTTAATCCTTCCTTGAACATTCGAGAAAGTTTCTAGCGAACTCTGAGCTTAGCTGGCAAACCCAAAAATTAAGTCTAGTATCGACAGTAGTAGACCTAGTTAACGTCTGGCCTAGGCCTTTACTGCTGTAGGTACTATTCCAATGCGCAGAGCCTATTGGGAAAATAGGAGCTACACTACAATAAAATATAGTACAGTGGCGCACAATATTCAGCATAGAGGGACGTCAATAGCTAAATTTGTACACAGCAAACACAAGAGGGTTTAATATGAACACTAATCCTTATCAGAAACTGAACTCCAAAAGTGAAGCTGTTTGTGAAACTAGTATTGAGGAAAATTAAATCACATGTGTTTGCGGTGTATATTACATGGTCAGTAGCGTTGTCCATTTAACGGAGATTGTAGTCCACCTCATTTCCAGGGTAAAGTTCTTGAAATGTACTGTATTGTTGATTGTCCTGCTAATCCACGCAGTATTTGAGATGAACCGTTTTGAGCTCACTAAATATGAGTAGAACTAATAATCAAAACACTAGCCTGAAGCTCCAGAAAGCGCATCAAAGTGGCGTTGTTCGCGTCTTGGGTATCGGTGTACTACTTATCATTCTGGGCATTTTGCCATATTTGATAATGTGGTGCTAAGAGACTAAGCTTGTCTTGACTCCGATGAAGAAGGTAAACAATAGGTGCTGCATGGCTTTCCTTTTACAAGAGTGGCTGTCATTGCCAGGAGATGACGTTCTTCGTTGTACAGTTTGGAAGGTCTTTCAGTGTGGTTTTGTGGAATTTTGGGATCAGATGAAGGGGATTATGTGTATTCTTTGTAAGCATTTACATGCCTAATATTTCTCAGGCTCTAAATTTTATATAATGCAGTTAATCTACCTGTCTTTCTTCTTTTCGTGTCTTCTTCATCTTTTGGTTGTGCTCATCTTTTGGTTCTGTTTTTTAGGCAAGGCATTTTGCAATATCACTATAAAATTAGATTAACCTTATCTTGAAATCTGCATTGCATTCGTTACCTATTTATGGTTTGCACTGATGTTAGTGCAGCACCTATTTTTTAATTACTTAACATTTTCCTTGCGAGCTAAAGTTTAAAATGTTAAATTCTTACTCAAAATGTGGGTTTGTCGAAAGGTGGGATGAATACCTGCTGATGATTTAACTGGGGCTTTCCAATGGATAATTCTCACTGCAGATTCTTCACCTACCTAGTATTCCCAGGTGCCAGATTGGATATGGAAAACTCAATTCAGTGCTTTTGCGTGCTGATAAGTGGCGCTGTGCATCAATCTCATTGCTTCCGGAGGTTTGGATCCGAGCCGCCTATAGTATGCTGGAAAATGGTTGTCGGATTCACTTTAAAAATCTTTTTTTTCATAGAACCCTTGTGAGTAAAGTCAACAAAAAGCACTTTATAACAAATATACGTTACAGTACTAATAAAATTGCGAATATTACTGAACAAGGTGTTTAATCCGTATACCACCTTTTCCCCAGGCAAACTTGTGTAATGGACTCGCAGAGCATTCCTACCGAAGGTGGTGATGGCGTTTCACAGCGGACAGTAATCACTCTTTCAAACTTTTTTGCTCTGCCTCATCCACGACTGAGGAAGAGAAACTCCCATTTTTAGACCGTGAGAGAGCACTCAGCTTTTACATCAATTGTACCAAGGAACATTGAGCGGGCGATCAGCTCTGGTTGGGGTTCTTTGTTTCAAAGAAGGGGATGATGCAGAAGTGGACCATTTCACACTAGTTATTGTTTGTATTAAGATCTACTATCTATTGGGTATGAAGCAGCTGCCAAAATTTCTGGTGGCTCATTTCACTAGAGCCAAGGCTGCTACCACTACGTTGGCATGTGAAATACATGCCCACAATATCTAACAGCTACGTGGGCATCAGTGCACATGTTCACAAAGCACTACTGCCTTGACAGTCAGGTGAACCTTGATGGCCATGTTGCCCTTTCCATCCTGCAGGACTTTTTAGTCTAAGCCATTCCATAGATGCACCACCTTGAAGTGCTAGTTTGCTATCTATTCACAAGGTGAAGAAGTGGTGGTTAAAAGTATGCATAAGAACAAGTTACTTACCTTTGAGAGCATTCTTTCTGGTTGATACTTTATCTAACCACAGATTCCTCACCACCCTGTCAACTCACAAATCTGTGGAATGGACTCCTTTCCATCTAAAAAGGAAACTGCACACTGGTGCTTCGAATTCGCTTATAGGGTTCGTATCTGAAGCTTACAAAGGAAACTCACCATGTGTGTTCCTTATATTCGGCTCCAATCATCACTTCAGGAGTGAAACAAGGTTGCCAACTACCAGCACAGAGGAGCACTGCTTTTGTGTTTGTGTCTGACACCCGGGGATTTATGTGAGGTGAAGAATCTGCGGTCCAATAAGAGTATCCACCAGAAAGAGCTTTTCCGAAGGTAAGTATCTTAATCTTTGGTCACTTTTCATGTATTGAGGACAGATATAGATGTGGCATGAGGTATCCACTACCCCTGTCAGAACATTGATATCTGTGCTGATTCCCATGGTTTTACCAGCTGCATTTCACACTGTTGACCAGGAATTCCTTCTGAATGCATTGGTGCACAGCTGTGCATTCTTTCTTGGTACAACAGTGCAGATGTTCAAAACGTTGAGAATGTGTCCATCTTTAATTATCTCCACTGTCTCATTAGCTGCAGCAGCTATCTTGAGGCTAATTATCCCAGAATATTGCATCAATCTTGGATTTCGATTTTTTTGCAGATGACTGACACATTTATTACACCTCTTTCCGGTACGCAAGACTGGCGCCTGCCCCTCTAATCATGCCTTCCAGCCATGGAGGAATTGGTACATGCCAGAACTTAATAGGTTGATTTATTCTTAAACTGTCTTTCTTTTGGCCTGCAAAACAATTTCAGGAGACAGTCAGATGCTTGTAGTATTTTTACTTTTTAAATTCCTACACAATTCCATATTTGGTGTGTACAGTTTAGTGGCGTGAGCCTGTCTGGCCAGGGTTTTAACAGTGTTTTAAGTTACCTCTCAATTCCAAGTTTGTTTTTTCATACCATCGCAAAAATAAATAAAACACACCTCTAGCAATCCCTTCTCACCTCCTAAAAACAAGCTTTTGCAATGCAATAGGTCTCGCATTTACGAGACTTTAAGCTATTGGCATTGTAAATGACAATGCCTTTTATTTATGTTTTAAAAAAAATAAAAGGCATTGTCATTTGCAATGTCAATAGCTCAAACTCGCGTAAATCAGAGACCTATTGCATTGTAAATGCATGTTTTACAAGACTCTGAGACAATGTCATTCATGCGGCTTTTGATTGCATAGAGTCACCTTCCACAGGAAGTCGTTGTGTCTTCAAGGACGCCTGGGTCACACACTGGGACCCAGTGGTACTGAGAAAGAAAATGTAAGGACTGGAGACCTAGTAGAGTGTGAGTCAAGAGTGGGCAGAACCCAGGATTTAAAGATGTTCTGTTTCTTAAAAAATGACAACAAGAAAAAAACTATTAAAGTGGTACAGCTTTGCATCATCATATCAGGAGAAGAAAGCACAAGAAATGCCATTCCATTCATAGTAGGAACACATAACTGATAACCTCACAATGAGACTGCAAGTGTTGGTCACAAGAGCCACCGTTAGCAATACATTACATTTCAATTTTGAGGATCAAAATGTTCTTCAGACTTCCTTACCGCAACATTACGAATTTGGTGTCCAGCGAACCATCTCAGTTGCTCTAGGACAGCTTGGAACACCTCAGTCTGATGAGAGGGTAGGCTAGCCACAGCTTTCTTCAACACTTCCTCAACATGTGTCAAAGAGCACGCGGCACCAAAGGCAATCCCTGCAAAGGACAAGAAGGTCAGTTCCTTTTCCGAAGGAAGCTCTATAACACTGCACACAAAACTGGGCATCAAACTGTCACGGCAACACATTTTGACATTCATAGGCTGTACTCCTACATGACATAAGACAATTGAGGCAATTCTTTCAGCCTACAAGGTCCACTGCATAATGATCAGATTTACCATATGAAAGGTATGTCGCCCTATGGGCTTCACTTGTAGCAGAGGCACAGAAAGAACAAAATACTTACCTTTAGTAACACTCTTTCTAATGCATACTCTATCTAACTGCAGATTCCTCACCTCGTGAATAACCCCCGGTGCCAGACCAGCACTGCTCCAGAACGCCAACAGGTGGTGCCGTGTGGCTCTGCACTGGCTTCATCCTGTCCCAGAAGAGACTTCTGAGCCACATATAGCCACCTCCCCTGCATGCTCACCTCAGTTTGTTTAAGACTCTGACCATGCCATCAGCCACAGAGCGCAATCATTGAACAGATGTGACAGTGTGCTGATCTCTGGGTTGGGACCTTATTATAGACAGATAATGAGATCATTCCAAAGGACAAGAAGGTAGGAAGGTGGTGAGGAATCTGCAGTGATAGAGTATCCAGCACAAAGAGCGTTTCCAAAAGTAAGTAACTTGTTCTTGCAATGGATACATCTAACCGCAGATTATTCACCTTTAGAATAGATATCATAGCAGTGCATCCCAAAAGTAGGGGGTCTGTGTTTTGGGCTAAGACCAAAAAGTTGTGCAGCACTAAACAGGCAAAATGCTGTTCCCATCGGACCTGGCTGTCAGGAAGTAGTGCTTTGTGAACATGTGCACTGAGGGCCATGTCGTGGCTTGACAGATGTGAAGGACAGGCACTCCGCATGTCATCACAGTGGTGGCAGCCTTAACCCTGGTAGAATGTGTTATTGTTATTGTTATATGTATTTGTAGCACGCACAGCTACTCCAGAGAGTGTCCCGGCGCGAAGCCTGAAATAAATCGTAATTCTAGGGATTAAAACAGGAAAGTTGTCAGCTTTTTCTTGAAGATCCGATAATCTTGAATACTACGTATAGCAAAAGGCAGTGCGTTCCAACCAAGAGCCGCCTTCCGAACAAGGGAGCAGCCGCCCAGCCTTTGACGGATAAAACGGGGGATCTGAACCAACAATTGGGAGGCGGAATGCAACTGTCTTGACGGTGAATAAAAAGAGAACGTCTTCTGCAAGTAGCTGAGTCCCCAACGGTACAAGGCAGCATGGGCAATTGACAAAACCTTAAATGTAATCCGCACCTCCATAGGAAGCCAATGCAGGGTGCGCAAAGGAAGGCGCACACTACTCCTTCTGGGGAGATCTAGGAGGAGGCGGGCCGCAGAATTCTGCACCACCTGGAGCTTCTTCACCAAGTAGCCGGGGGACCCGACATACAGTGCATTAGCATAGTTCAGGCCAGAAAGAATCAACGCCTGTAAGTACTGGCTGGGATGCTGAGATACAAGGTGGAAGCCAGAACTGCTGCGACCAGTCGGCCAAAAAATAGGTGAGCCAGCGTAAGGCGGAACAGGCAATACCAATCTCCCCCAAGAAGGAGGGAGTGAGGCACCGTGTCAAATGCCGCAGAGAGGTCCAGCATAATCAAAGCTGCCCTCCCGCCAGCATCCAGACCCTCTTGGATGGCTTCCGAAACCTCTATCAGTGCAGTCTCTGTACTATAGGCTGTTCGAAAGCCAGACTGCGCAGGGTGCAGCAGGCCAGCATCTCCAACAAAGACCGTAAGCTGTCTCATAACCACCTTCTCACATACTTTTCCCAAACGTAGCAGAAGAGAGATTGGGCGGTAACTTCCAGGGGACAAAGGGTCAAGTGAAGGCTTTTTTAGAAGAGGAAGAATCATAGCCTGCTTCCAGGTGACAGGCACCTGCCCCTCTGACAGGGACATATTAACAATGTTGTTGACCTCAAGATGAATATGCTCTCAGTCCTTCCTGAAGCTGCTTTTTGGTGATTGCATAGCAGATCTTAATGCAAAGGACTATCTACCTTGACAGACTCCTTTTCTGTATGGCCTACTTTCTTGCCCCAGATGACCCCACAAAAAGCTGATTGTAAACCTGATGGTCTTTCGTGCAATCAAAGTATAGCTTAATGCTCTCATGGTATCTAGCCGATGGAGTCTCTCCTCCTCTTTCAACAGCTGAGGTGGGAAAAGAATGTTGGGAGGGTGATGATTTGCCCAACATGAAAAAGAATCATAACTTTTGGCAAAAAGGCTGTCCTTGCCCTCAAAACCAGTTTACCCGGAATAAAGGATGGTGTATGGCGGTTGCACCTAGAGAGCCTGGAGATCCCTGACATGACAAACAAGGAAGACAGTCTTTAGGGTCAGAAGACTCAAGAGTAGCTGTGTATCAGCTAGCAGGGACATATAAGAAATGTCTGGACTAAATTGAGGTCCCACTGTGGCGTCACAAATGGGCTGGCAGTGAACATGTGTCTCAAACCTTTAATAAACAATATCACAACAGGTGATTTAAATAAGGACAGTTGGTCCAGTAAACACAAAGAGGATGAAAGCGTTATAATTAACTTTTAATAGCTTGCTGCATCAAATACAAAACCTTTAATAAAAACTCCAACACACTGGCTTGCAAGGGGTCTGTCCTGTTGACTCCACACCAGGCCCCAAATTTGTTCCAGCGCCAGGTGTAAATAGACTTTGTGGAAGGACGTCTGGCTGCCAGTATGACATCCACAACTTCGGTTGGCAGATCAAATGCAGTGAATTGCACCACTCAGTCACCACACATGAGATGTGGATTGCGCTGTTTCAGGTGGAGAACCCTGTCCTTCTGCTGCAACACAAGATCCTCCCAAAGTGGTAGCCTGACCGTAGGGTAGATGATCATGCTCAGAAGGTCCCGGTGCCATACTCTCCTAGCCCAATACGGCACCACTAGGATGACTTGGGACAGATGTTTCTAATTTTCTTCAAAGTTCTGGACAGGAGAGTCAGAGGAAGGCATATAGGAGTCATGTAATCCACTACAGCCGAAATACATCTCCTAGGAAAATCCTAAGCAGGAAGTCCAATGTAGAAAAGCTTGGACACTGAATTCTCGACGGTTGTGAAGAAATCTATCCAGGGTTCACCCCAATGTCGGAAGACACCCTGTGCCACCTTGGAGTGCATCTGCCATTCGTGATCTGCCAGGCACTGCCGGCTGAGTTTGTACACTCTGGAGTACAAGGATCCCACCAGGTGATTCATAACCGGAAACATGCCCTAACAGCCCAACCACCTCCAAAGGCACAAAGCCTCCTGCTTGTTGCAGTACCACATGGTGGTGGTGTTTTCTGTGAGAACCTATACCAGCCTCCACTTGATGGACAGTAGGAAGGCCTAAAATACCAGACACATGGCCTGCAATTCCAACATATTGATGTTGAGCCAGGCTACTGCTGGAGACCAGCCCTCTGATCACTGCCTCTCCCAGGTGACTCCACAACACAGCAGTATGCATCCATCACCACTGTCAGCTCTGGATGGGAAGGGAGAGGGGTCCGGTGTTGGTAAGGTTGTGGATGAGTAGCCACCACTACATATTTTGTGCTGTTTCTGCAGGGCTAGCATATGCCATCTGGTGAACTGGACAAGAAGGATGCAGGATGTTAACAAGGCATGAAGTCTCCAAGATGCTCTCATGGAGATTCAAGACCAAAGTTGAAACATCAGGATCATACCCCAAAATGTCCTAGACTAATTTAAATAGAGGAAAAGCCCTGAACTGCATGGTGTCTCTGACAGCTCCTATAAAAAGAAGTCTCTATGAAGGAGTCAGGTGTGCTCGTTGATTGAGAATCCCAACCATGCAGGGAGGTTTGCCGTCATCTGAAGATAGTCTGCAACTTACTGACGGGGGAGCCCACCTTTAACAGCCAGTCATTGAGGTAGAGGAAAACTGATATGCCCAACTCTGAAGTTGGGCATCGACCACCACCATCCCATTCGTGAACACCAGAGGGGCACTGGTAAGGCCAAAAGGGAGCACAACAAATTGAAAATGTGCTTGGCCAACCTTGAACTGCAGGTACAATCTACGGAACTGCAGGAAGGGTACTTGAAGTAAGTACACGTCATGCAGGTCCCAGGTTACTATCCAGTCACCTGGATGCAGGTCAGACAGTCAGAACCTGGGCCAGTGTCAAAATTTAGAATTTGTCCTTCTGAAGGAAGGCATTCAGAGAGCAAACATATAAAACAGAACGAATGCCTCCATCCTTCTTTGGCACAAGCAAGTAGTGGGAGTAACAACCCATCTCTATTTCCAAGTCCATAACCCTCTCGATGTCCCTTTTGTACAGTAGAGCTAGCACCTCTTGCAGCGAGTTGGATAGGTGATGCTCTGACAGCCACTCTAATGTGAGACGAAGCTGTGGTGGGTTGGAAAGGAATGGAAAAATATAGTCCTGCTTAACGATCTGGAGGACCCATCTGTCATATGTGATAGATTGCCACTCTGGGGAAAAGTACTGGTCATGCCTCTCACAGGGCAGTTGTGTGAAACTAAGGATGAATTAAAGCAGCTTGGATGCTGATGCCACAGGGGGTGGAAGTGATCATTGCCTCTGGTGACTTGCCTGTTGCCTGCCTGATCCCTGTGCCCACCCAAGAAAGGAATGGGATGATTGCAGTTGGGGCATGGGGTCCTGCTGTTTGTTGCCTGAATGCCAACACTTTGGAGTAACCACGAAAAGGATAAAATTCTCTGGTGGGGGTTTACAGGTCAATGACCACAGCGTGGCACAGCGTTCTGTGAAGCGTGATAAGGCAAAGTCAGCTTTTTCATCAAATAGGTGTTATCCATTGAAAGGTGTATCCATAAGGGATACCTGTACATCGCCTCAAAAATTCATGGATTGCACCCACGCATTGCGTTAGAGCACCACACCAGTGTCGATTGTTCATCCAAAGCAATCAGTAGCATCCAGGCCAGCACAAATGACACATTTGGCCACATCCTGACCATCTTGAATGATTTGAGCTAGGGAGGCCTACATTCTTTTGGAACCACTGGCAAGATCTCCCTGACCAAGTCTCACAGGATGTAAGTATATCAGAATAATCAGCAAACCATGTTGCTAAACATCAAGGCTAGGCTAACCAAAGAAAATATTTGTTTTGTGAACACCTCAACCCTTTTTGACTCCCTGCCCATGGGAGTCATGGGGGATGAACTAGGAATTACCTTGCTGCTAGAAGCTAGGACAGCTGAACCCTTAGAAGGAAGATGCTGCGTAGGACTATCAGAGTTGTCAGGTGCTAGTCTGTGGCTTCTGGTCACCTGCCTGTTCACCTGTCGGCAAGAGCAAGGCTCAGACCAAGTGCCCAATGGAATGTCAATTGACCTCATTGAATGGGAGTAAGGGATCATAGGAAGTACGCTCAGGTTGAAGAACTTCTCTAAGGAAATTTATCTTAACTTCGAAAGGAGGCAGTTGTAGGTCCAGGACCACATCAGCACGTTGAATTAACAGACCAAAGGAAGCACTCTTTTCTGTATGGGAACCAGGTGTGCTGGGGTCGAGTTGGCACTCATTAAGGTCAAGACGGATTTTGCTCGGTGTGGGGTATCGGCGTCAGCACTGGATACTAGATCTACCTCTGCTACCAGTGGAATCTGGACCGGCATTGATGAAATAGGTACCATTGCAGGTCTTGGAGCTAGAATAGAGGTCAGAACCAGAGTCAATGCGAAACTCGAGACAGGTTCTAGGGCCTTTGCTGGTGGTATTCCGACTGGAGATTGCTTCCGAATTCTGTGGCGCAAAGGTGGACCAGGAGAGTGCATAAATACGCAGTGTGGCCTCCCTAAAGGCCTTAACCTGCTGCGGCTTCTTCGATGGCCCAAAAAACGTGGACGCGTTGTGCTCATTTGCACAATCAGCTTCTCGTTCAGGGACTGGGAGCAAAATCGATTGGCAATTGCTGCCCTTGCAACTTTTCTTTAGAGAGCAGGATAGGATTGAGTCTGACTTTGCATTCTTCTGTTTTTTCATTGATTTGGACTCATACTTACTAGATAACCTCGACCAAGAAGAAATCCTGTCACAGTTTCGACCTCAGGAGAGGAAGCAGGTTATTGCCCTCAATGTGAAGAGTAAGCTGAACCTATTTGAGGTCCGTGAGTCTTTCCTATGTTCAACGACGTACAGCTTTGTTTCACAGTCTTCAGATGCATGGGTGTACACTCATCGCCTGATACTGAGTCATGCCCCAAGCCCAAAAACCAAAAGCACAGATTATGTAGGTCCGTTACCAACATCTGTTTTCTACAGTCATGGCACAGCTTGAACCATGTAGTTTTAAGTGCAGACATCATCCCTGTGCACACTTAAATTTGAAAATTGTCAAATACAGACGAAAAAAGGACAGGAGCTCAGTATCCACCTCAAACGACAAGGAAAGAAAGGAACTGATGTCAGTACTTATATGCAGTTCCACTTTAACTTTCTGGGGCAACATAAGCTAATGCATAGCCACACGCCCCCACTTATCAACGACTAGATCCAGTTTAGCGGTCAGAGAATGCTCTAAAGGTGAGCAATCGGTGGGTAGAAGCAGCCATCTGAAACAGCAGCTTGAATGCCTTCCACAGTTTAATCATAAACAACTCCTGCACACCATCAGCACTAACAACTAAATAAACATCTGCATTCAAATGAACACATATGAGAGATCATACATACAAAAATCACCAACACAAAAGAAGACATTACACAGAACACTATAAACATCTTACTACACAGCTCGTAAGTGCCCCACTAAATGCAGAATTACACTTCTCTCTCTCACTACCAGTCAACATGCTTTTTACTGTCCCAAGATATATATAAGCAATTGCCAGAGTATTCTAGGCACAATTCTATAGCACCAAATCATACACTCACAGCTAGAGGAGTAAGGCATTTTCACTCAACCCAGAGACAGACCAGAATGAAATACCCAAAACACATATTCATTGGACAATTCAGACACTGGTCTACAGAAAGACCTACAGAATATTGTGGAGAGGCACCCTGGACAGCATTACAGTTCCATACTAATGGCAGACCTTGTGCTTTGTAAAGGTTAACATAAAAGATATTTGTTCACGCTTAAAACTAGTGCACATCTGGGGCGGATACAATTGAGTACTGCCAAGCCCAATAATCTGAGCACAGTTTGTAATCAGCCCCTGTGTGTTGACCAGGTGGTGTGCTTTTAGGTAGACAAAATATTCTAAATAGCCAATAAGTAACACTGTTTGGAGATAAGTCAGTTCTGCAAAAGTAAAAGGAATTATTAAAGCTATCAGATGTGAGCCTGATTAAGAGATCCCTTAAAGACCTTTGGAACCCTGATCCATCTTCCTACCTTCTACTAAGGATCTAATGTTGACCAGGTTTGCACGAAACGTATGAGTTACTTACCTCCGGTAACGATGTATCTGGTAGAGACGTTGTCTAGCCGCAGATTCCTTAACTTAGAATATCCCCAGGCATCAGACTGGATCCAGAATTTTTTTTGCAGCAGCACCTCTATGCGCCGGCGCCACATGACCCCGCCTTGACGTCGTCCACGTACGTGACGTCAGCGAGGTCATATAAGTCCCTCCCGGCGCACTGACATCAGTTTTCTTCGGAGAAACTTTTCCACTGCACAACGCGGAGCCACCAACAAAACTGTGAAAGTATGGGAACAGTGTGCGAAGGATGAAAAATCCGTAAAACAAAGAAGGTGGATGGTGTAAAACACCATCATAAAAGACAGTATCAGACACTGTCTCATATAAGAGAAAAAGCAAAAGTGAGACAAAGCTGTGGGAAAGAATCCCGCGAAGCGTAGACCCTTCCCAAAGTGAAAAACAACAAGGGAAGAACATCTCAACAGACAAAGATAGACTGTTATTACCATGTAGAACCGTGCCGTCCCGCAAGGAAGGAGCACACAAGAACAACAATCCACTGCAAGAAGGTATGAAAAGACTGGCACTTCCCCCATAGTAATGGATGTCTGAAACACAGCCCAGCAGCTCTCCAAAGGAGATGACTATCGAGGAGGCAAGAGCCCTGAGTCGATGGAGAAAGCGGGAGGGAGGGAAGCCACCAGGAGAAAAAGAAGAAGAAGAAGGTCTCCTGACTAAGATGAATTCAAAAGGCACCATCGTACAGGAAAGAAGCCACCTGGATGCAGTCAGCCGCATGTGGCAATTTTGAAAGGGGCGCAGCAATGTGAGCATCCTCAAAAGAAAACCAATGGCAACTGAAAGGAGGCAAATGGAGAAGCTCACCTGGCAAGGTCCTCACAGAATGGGGAGGATGGGTGGGCGTTAAGAAATCTGCGGCTAGACAACGTTTCTGCCAGATACATTGTTACAGAAGGTAAGTAACTCGCACATCTGATAAAGACATCAAGCCGCAGATTCATTAACTTAGAATAGATACCAAAGCCATACCCCAAGGGCAGGGGGGTCTGCAACAGAACAGCAGAAAGTACCCAAACCACTGAGCCGGCAACAGAGTGACGGACAATGGGGGAGGCTGTGGCGGAACAGCCAGACAGCAACTCAAATAGCTCAGAAGACCTAAAGATAACGGGAGACAAGGAGTCCCAAAAATGCCAGAATGGAACTACACCATACCCGTAAAAGTATGAGATGTAGAAACGGCACCAGTCAAATACCAGAACAAAAGAGAGAGAGAGATATAGAGAGAGAGTCCAGAGCGAAGGAGGAAGAAGGACCACTCTCAGCTTAATGGGGCACTATGTGGACACCAACCAAAGGTTGAGGAAAACCA
Source organism: Lissotriton helveticus (assembly GCF_964261635.1). Classification (NCBI taxonomy): domain Eukaryota; kingdom Metazoa; phylum Chordata; class Amphibia; order Caudata; family Salamandridae; genus Lissotriton; species Lissotriton helveticus. The sequence continues at coordinate 1,915,353,528 of NC_136067.1, read as the reverse complement.
TGAAGAGATGCAACCAGAGCCTGCCAGGCAAGCCCACAGAAGGAAGGCTGGAGAGGCTACAGCCAGGAAAATAGAGAGCAAGAGGTAGGAACTGAGCAACGCCTTAGAAGTACAGGCGGGATCAAGAAACACGCCAAGTGCACACCTAGTCACCAAAGGGGGGGCAGGGGAACAGAATAAACCTGAAGCACCCTGATGCGGGCCACCACTGAAACATGCATAGAGGAGACAGCCACAGAGACAACAAGGTGGCGTAGCTAAAATGAGCGTAGGACTGCCCAACCAGGCAGCTTGAAGACTAAGGTGAGAACTAACTCACGAAAAACGAGATGCAGGGTGCAAAACCTGGGAACACCGGCATCAGAAGAGCTGTCCTGCAGGCACAGGTGATATAGTGTAGGGCGATACCCAATGAAAGGAGCACACCCGAAGGAAGTGGCAGCAGAGGCAGCCAAGTACCACTAGGAGCTGCTATGAGCAATACGTATAAATGTAGAAAATAATTTCAGAATTCTAGACCACATCCTCCGACTGTGAGTGAAAATTAATTCTCTTCCAGAAAAAAAGATATCGTTCAGTATGCGAAAACTAAAAAGGGAGCAGCGTATAGCTGGGGGACCACCCCAGGGAGTGGGACGCAAAAGGGAACCCTATTGCTGAAGATGCCGGAAAAGCAACAAAGTGCACTTAAGTGTACTGAAAGAGACACTGCTGCGTAGAACAAGGGCAATACCGAATGCAGCACAGAAAAGCTCCCTGACACATGGAGACATAGGACCAGACCTCGCAGCAGCGAAGAAAGGTGAAGATGTACAAAGAAGGGTACCCATGGCAACCTGTAGATATATATATATATATATATATATATATATATATATATATATAGCAGAAAAGGGTAAACGAGCCACCACCATGCAACATGGGTGTTATAAGAGGAACACACCTAGTGCATTGTGCATTAATGGCAGGTGGTAGCCGTATTTTAAGTGAGATAAACACTGTGAAAACCTCCAAAGGAGGAGAATGAGGCACATATGCCACACGACCCAGTAGCGTATAGAAGATAGCGCCAAAAGTCACAACATTGAAAACTGTACAACAATAAAATGAGTGCACCAGGGGACGTATAGAGCCCAAAAGGATCTCCAGGCCCACTTGTCATAAAGCAGAGCTATACAATAGCATACAAGTACCCCACTAGGAGTATGGCACACCCCCAAACAACGGGGAACAGCTCTTAGGGCAAACCACAGTCAGAGGACCAGACACAGAAAACCTGTGGAACACCGCCACAGTAGGCTTACTGCCAGCTTAAAACGCATAATGTATCTGAAGGATACTAAATGAAAGGGCAACCACCCCATATGTGAAAAGAAGACCTGGAAAATAAAAGGCTGAAGGGGGAGAGCGAAAGCCCGCAAGTAGGCGCTGAACAGCCGGTTCGGCTTGGGCATCAAACAGTAGAACCCCATCGAAGGGCAGATCAACAAGGTGCTCCCAGATATTCTCCGGGAAGGCACTATCCCGCAACTAAGCATGGCACCATAAGGCAACCGAACCAGCCATAGCTCTCCCTAAGGAATTGGCAGTATCCAAGGCAGAGCGGATCGTAAATTCATCAAGGTCACGGCCATCACAGAGAAGATGTAGGAGGTCAACATGAGCGCCTTCAGAGGTGGCCGAAAAAAGAGAATCCGCAGAGTCCCACAGGGAAGAGGTAGCCTGAGCCAATTCACATGCTGCATTCAGTGAACGAAGGGCGGCGCTAGTGGAGGCGAAGATGTTACAACACCACGACTCTAGCCATCTGGACTCCCGGGAGGGAGGAAGCATTAACTGAGGCAAGGAAGGGAAGGCAGTTAGCAGAACAAACCCCTGCACATCTGGGTGAACAAATAAGCAAACTGGATCATGTGGAGCAGGACTTTGGCAGTGCAAGATAGAACGAGCCCCCGGATCACTGGAAGCTGGCTGAGCCCAGGTGCCCAAAAGGGCGTCATAAAGAGAAGCTTCAAAGGGTAGAAGCGGCTCCATATTCCCCGACCCGTGGTGGAGGACATCTAGCAGAGGATCCACAGGCAAAGGGGCCAAAGGGGGTTGCATGCTTAGAACACGAGCGGCCAAGGAGACTACCCTAAGGAACGCCGCACCAGCCTCGGTGGCCCTCCGAAGAGGGGACAGCAACTCATCCGTAGGAGAGGGCTGTAAACTAAGTCTTCCACCCCAAGGAGGTTGAACAAGAAACTGAGGGTGCGACCAATGCCCAAATGAAGGAAGCCCCATTGACAAATGAGGGTCCTGATGGGGCTCCTGAGGAGGCGGGGTCCTGCCGGGTCCACAAATTCTAAGGGGGGAGGACAAGCAAGGACAGATCCGGCGTCGCATACGTGAAGGCGACGCCAAACTCTCTCCAGAAGCCTCCGGAGAAGAGTCAACAATCCGGCTTCGGGGCAGCGCCAAAGCGACTTCGGTCCATCTAGCGCCGACTCGGCCTCGTCTGGCGCCGATTCCACGTCAACCACGAAATGCTCCGCTTCCAAAGAAGGGGACGGCGCCGGGGAGGCAAGCCTGCGGCGCCACACCGGCGCCGACTCAGCCTCAACCACAACAGGCTCCGACTCCGAAGTAAGAAGTGGAGTCAGAGCTGAGAAGGCGAGTTTTCGGCGCTGGAACAGCGCCGACCCTGGCTCCGGACAGGTGACTGCCTGCCCGGAAGGCCGAGGTGTGCTCGAAGCAAGGCTTTGAGCACCAGTAACCAACTGCGATGCCATAGGGAGCCACATGGGACTATGCGGCGAGACTGGGGTGCTATGGGTCGTAGCGAGGGCCGCAGCCGGGCCGCACCCTGACAAAGCCATTTATCGCTTTCATCCCTGGAGGGCAAGGGCTTATTTGGCGCCTGGGGCGCACCCACTGGCGAGTCAGTCGGAGATCCAGTAAGTAGCGGAGGCCCTGAGGACGCCCCAGGGACAGGAGAGGACCCAAGGAAGGCCTGCATAAGCCTCCATCTGGGTCCGAGTCGCCCCTGCGCCCGGAAAAGGCGGATAGGTGAGGGGCGACCCCCGAGGGCGCACGTCTGGAGTTCTCCGGGAACTAGTGCCCCCGACAACAGAGGGAAGTGAGGTCAAGGACCTCAGCGACATGCCCCGCGACTTACCCAGAAGGGGCAAACTACGCCCCCCGGGCCCTAGGGGGCGACCGCGCCGCAACTGGAAACATTGCCAGAGGGACCTGCCGCCGATCAGGAGGTCGGGATGACTCCGACCGGGACCGGGACAGGTGCAGCCGAAAGGAGCTTCATCCGGCGCTCCCACCGGGACTTCGGCTTGATATGTTGGCAGGCGTCGCAATCCGTCGAGTCCTGGTGTTCGCCCAGACACCACACACAGATAAGGTGTGGGTCCATTTGCAGTGCGATGACAAATAACAAGCCCAGGCAATGTTTGACATGAAATAACAGACAATGTAATCAGGCAAAATCACAAAACTATTTAAAAGTTAAAAATCACAAATTTGTATCGATTTCATAAAACATTGGAAAAATATAAAAGATGATACCACTTTACAAATTATCAACAGATCATATTCATCATATTTCATATGGAACAGTTAATAACTATTGACGGTTTCTTCAACGCGTTTCGACACAAGGGGTGTCTTCGTCAGGAAAAGTACCATCAAATGAACAATCTAGAGATTGTTTAATTAAAAGGCATCGGTTGCAGAGTGGAAGTTACAATGACTTTCACGTTTTAATTAGATACACATGTCTCTCTTGAATGTGGACTATAGATCACGTGGACTCTGCTTCTCTAGCGAAATGCACTTTTCAAATGTGTGCACGATAACGGCATCACCAGGGGACTGAAAAACGGAATTCTAAACACAAGTGTTGCAGTTACGATGTTGACTTAATGTGAAGGATGCGCTGACTGTTGATTGTGGATACAAGCGCGTAACTAAGAGGGGCATGAACAGCCTACTCGTCTTTACAAATACTTTCACCGCATATACGGATAACGCTTTTAAGATAAATGCTTGACACGAGGACCGCGCTGGTTGTAGATTATCAGGATAAGCGCGTGTCTGCGAGGGACAAGAGCAACCTCCTCATCTTAACTAAGCTGCAACAACCAATTTGCAGTGAACAGAAGGTACACCTTTTAAAGCCCGATGGCATCACACACTGTTCCAGACGCGAAGCGTCAAAAAGGGGCCTGAAAATAGGCTAGAGGAACCGCTTACTCCGGATCTGTGTTGCACGCAGAGAACAAGGAAACTGACGTCAGCGCGCCGGGAGGGACTTATATGACCTCGCTCACGTCATGTACGTGGACGATGTGAGGGTGGGGTCGTGTGGCACCGTCCCCCGGCGCGCACAGGTGCTGCTGCTGCTGCAAAAAATTCCGGATCCAGTCTGACGCCTGGGGATATTCTACGTTAAGGAATCTGCAGCTAGATGTCTCTATCAGATTTGTAATTTATGCGCTAGATTTCTTAAGTCTTGAAGAAATAGTATATTTTCTAACCCACTTTGACTCCTTTAGCCAGAAACACCAGTAGTCGAATAAAAGAGCTGAGAGGGCTCCTTTCTTTTTGAGTTGTCACTCTGCTATTCCATTCTGCATTTTTTCCCACTGTCCCTTTCAATTGTAATTAGACAGCCCTGCATCTGCAGACAATTATTAATGGTCATATTGGCTGGCTGGGGAAATGTATCACAGTCACACCGACCTGTCATGAGCAAAGAACCTCCAAGGAACGTATCAGGATGTATATACAGCTCCCTTCCCCCATATATAAATTCTCATCAGCTACACTATGCCTGTGCTTCTAACTGACTCCACTCCTTCACACAACCCAGCATCCAGAGCTAATCCTGCTCTGTTTCCTTGGTCGCCTTTCCCATACAGGTAAGCTTCATCTCAACTACTGCAATACAGTGGGACCTGAAGAGTCTCCCATTGGCACTACCTATCCTTTCCCATCACCTGCTCATGCCTCAGGCTGTTGCATCATGAGCCAACAAGAAACACAGCAAACCCCCACATAATATTAAATGACAAAGAAGAAGTGTACCCAATACCATGTACTTACCCTCTGATGTATGGTCGACGCTTGTCATTTCAGGGATTAAAGCTGGGGCAATTATGATTGGGTAGAGCATGTTCTTAAATTTCATCTCTATACCTTTAAATAAAATGCACAAAACAAGTCTTGGTTAATTCCTGCAACAGTCCAGTGGCTTTTCAAAGAGTCTCCTGAAAGTAGTCCTCACTGACATATTGAACCAGTAGGTTTTCCTATTCTACATTTTGCATTTGAAATACTATGCAAAGCCCATGAACACACAAGGTCCATTTGAATGTATAGATCCGGGGCACAAAAATGCAAGTGTCGGCTATATACATATATGGTAGGATTAACATTGCCATATTGCACAGTGATAAGAGTATCAGAAGCGCAAACATATTTACCTTATGTGAGTTGACTATTTGGTCGCCAGTTTTATTAGTAAAGAGACAGAATTATTCATTACAGGCCACCATCCTTGCAAGGGACAGGAACAAAATCTTATACAAATGGTCCAATATTACCATATTACCAGCAATGGGTTCAGGTGATAACATATAGAGGCTACAGGCTGAATGGTTTGTAAATGTCACCAGAGCCCAGAGACGGGAATAAAGAGCCATATTACACCTTATCAGTTATGGATTTTTTAAAATATATATTACATGTTTATTTTGGGTTTGCTAGTTTGAAAAGGCAGTTTTTTTAAGTGGAGCTGACATTAGACACTGACTGCAGAATGTATAGAATGTATATAGTATTCATGAATACATTGTTCATAAAACAGTGAACAATGAGGAGGGCCAAAGGCTTTATTTTATTATGTGGTTGCAGCATTAACTGTATAATTCTGGATTTACCACTTATGCAAAACAATTTGCAATATTTACAGATTTCACTTTGTTTCTAGATCAAATGGATGAAATTAATACTAATAGAAAATGTGTTACATCCTCTGCGTTATTTGATGCATACTTCATGTAATCTTGCCACATAATTTGGTCCTCGTGCTGAATAACCCGAATATGGCACACACGGTAAAAGTCTGTTGGGTGGTTTGGTGGCTGTTATTATAATAAAATCCATATTGCACAGGGAATTGATTGATTGAACCATGATCTATTTTCCAAATTCTATGGTTCCCTGAGAACTATGGGTTTCTATACGAGTTGATTGGATGTAATAAAAACACCTAAACTCTTCAATCTCATCCGACATTTTGGGAGGTTATTCCAATCCTGTTCTGATCAAACACAATTGTTCGTCGGGTTTAATGGGGACAAGAAACAACATAAAAACCTAAGCGACTTTCTCAATAACATTAGTTCCTGGATCAACTCTAGGTGGCTCCACTTAAACACTTTCAAGATGAAGCATCTACTTCGGATTTAAAAGTAGGCTTGGTAATCTGACAAACATAGACACGCTAACAGATTTATTGGGTCAGTCATTCGCCCCTAAGGATAATGAGAAAAATATGGGAGTACAACTACACTGCAAACTTGAAATAGCGACTTAAGTGAAGGATGTTGAATGGATCCTTGTAAATCAGCTAGTTATTCTTCAAAAGATAATTAGCATTGTTCCACACCAATATCAGCGGATTAAGCTATAGTGAACCCAAGGCAGGGCTATAAACATAACATTCATGGAGATTCTTGTCTTCTCTTATCCATAAAGTAGAATGACAAGAAAGTTGGAAACGGGTGTTAGGTGTTTGGAAATTTGACAAATCACATAGATCTCGCGTAGACTCTGATTTGAATTAGAAGTCACATTAAATTTAAATTCCTATATTTGGTATATAAATCCTTGCATGGTAAAGGACCAGGATATGTGTCTTCCAAAATACACCCTTTAGTCATTAGAACAAATCTATGGTCCTTGGGCAGGAATCTGCTGTACTGATTAGATGCCCGAGAACACAAGGCATATTCTCCTTTTACATTACTCCCAGATATTGCAACGCTATGCCTGAAACTTTCAGGGTAGATAACCATTAGCTTAGATTCTGCTCTATTGTCAAAATCCTTCTTTTCAAATGATCTCCATGTCTTGGGGAGCTACACCCTCTTCTCAACCCTTTCATAGGTATCTCAGCAGCAAAGCACCACGAGACTAGGGGCCACATGCATCAAAAGAAAAAACGGTCGCAAACGGGCAGAATCTGCCCCTTTGCGACCCGTATTTTTACATTTGGGATGCATCATCCCAAATGCAAAAATGGCAATTTAAGAAATCGCAAAATTGCACTAAAGTGCATTTTTCAATGTTCCTGGTTACACACACACATGCCCTTGGGGCATGTGTGTGCGCAACATTTGCTCACATTACAATTTCAGGGGTGCAACAGGGTGTCGTTTTGGCACCCTTGAAATTACATGCGCAATTTGCAAGTACCTTTTGGGTTCTCGCAAATTGCGCATGCAATTCCCATTCATTGCTATGGGCCTGTAGGCCCATAGGAATGAATGGGAAGCCATTCCTTAATTGTGACTCGCAATTTGCAAGTTGCAATTAAGGAATGTGTAGGAATCTGTATTTTTCTTAGCGATTTCTACATGTATAGGCTTTTGCAATTCCGTAATTGCGATTCCTCAATAATCACAATTAAGGAATCGCAAAAGCCTACCTTGATGCATGTGCCCCTTGGGGCCTTATTTACAAGAAAGCACAGGGATGCGTCATATTTACAACAATATGTTGCATCCCTGTGCTTTCACCTGTGCTGACACACAATTGGCTGCCATGCGCCAACGCAGGCACCCTTGTGCCAGGTGCAAGGGTGTCTGCGTTTTAGGGGAGTTTGTTTCTCTGCAGGAAGGGACAACTTCCTGCACAAAAAACAATCACATGGGGTGTTTTCCTCATGTTATGTGTGCTGCAGAATGGAGCACGCACAAAAAAAGGAACAAACAAGGAGAAATATAAGCATTTCTCCTTGTTGCACATCCTTATGCATTCCTAGGTTTAGGAAATGTTGTAAATCTAGGAATACGGTAGAATCCATGGTTGTTGCGTGGGAACACCCACAACAACACCCACAGCAACACCCATGGCACACGCCTTGCAAGCAAAGTGATGTGTGAAAGGGGCCGTATTTACAAGGCCACAAAAAACCACACAGGTTGGCTTTACGTGGCCTGGTATATATGGAGCACCACACTGCGCCCCCGGCGCATCAAAAAAAGTGGCGCAGCGGCGGCGCAATGAGCTTGTAAATATGCCCCACGATGTGTACTGTGCACTAGATAAATATCCTCCATCCATTCACTTATTTTGGAACTCAAAATTTTAAAGAGCCTTCTTTAGTTGCCTCCCCTAAATAACTATGCAGTAAAGGCACACTGGTAATATATACATTACAACTTTGCTTTTTATGTTTGACTTAGCGAATGCACTTGCGTATTCGTTCCAGTGGTATGCACCTAGAAGATCACTGCGGTCCTCAGAAGCCAAGTTAGTCTCAGTGACCTTTGTAAAAAAAGCTAACCGGGGTGGCAGAAGTTTGGTGGTGGGTGCAGCCAAAGCTTGGAACGACCTCCCTTTGCCTCTCAGATGCATGACAAATCTGCTGGACTTCAGGAAGGCCTTGAAAACTTGGCTGTTCATGGCATAATGACTTTTTACTACTTCCTCTGCGTTTAGGCCACTGCAGGACACCGCCGGGTAGCAGTTGCGCTCTAGAAATATCATTAACATTAACATTAACAGTGAACCATTTAGAGTTCTGAAAATAGGGAAGTGCGATGTGCTATCTCAGATTGTAGGCTATGTGAATGAAGTACCCAGAGAGGAATGCAAATGTCATGCAGGATGTGTAGAGTTTAGCTTTAGCCCCGTGCTAATAAGACACTTGTCTTTTTTCCCACTGTTAAACAAGTATTGCCAAAGCCAGTAGGTATGGCTGTTTTATATGTGATTGTCGGATGGATGAGTAAATGGATCAATGACAGAATATGTCAATCATATATATATATGAATGAATTATCTTTATTTGATCATTTAAAAATAATCATAATAGAACACTAAATTAACATCAAATAACATGCAAGCTACAGGATAGCTAAGATTCACAGTTACACTCATGCTCGATTTAGAACACATATAATTTAAGAAACAATATTTCCACAGGCTCTAAACATATTAAAACATCAAGAAAAAAACACATTGACGCCAACAAACTCAGAAAATGAAGAGGTTACGATATCAAATAGCAGATTTTAAAATATGGCCTACTCTCAAACAAACCCAGTGGCAGTCAAGCATTTGTATGTAAATCAACGCTGGTCTGCATCCCTTAAGTTTCAGTCTCCTGAGGATATGGATTAAAAATGTATGTGACATCGGCTGATAACATTTACAAAAAACTAGGAAGTGTCACAGAGTCTACGTGCGTGATGCTTCACGTGGGCTGCCACATATGCCTGCCATATATAAGTGGCCGAAAGGGAAGCAGAGTAGCCGCGTGACGGAGCCCAATCTGAACCTGGTAAGGAGCATCCACTCCCAGATGTTTGGGACCAGCTTCAGGTAAGGCTCCAGCCCTATTGATGTTTGAATCAAAACATTCTTGTACTGAGATTTCATTACCTCTCCCTTTTCCCTTTCTCTTTTCTTTGCATCCCAAAAAAACCTTTGTAAGCCCCCTTTATCTTTTTCCTTATCTGTAGCAGCTTATGGAAAATAGATATCTCCCAAGATTAAGGGAGCCATCCCTGATATATTGGAGCCAGGGGTCATATGTTAAACAGTCTTCCTCAACATCTTTGTTGAGTGAGCATGTACGTTACATCAAATCGAAGGTCACACTAATAAGGGTGCTAATTAGATATGGTCCTCAACGTAGTCCAAGCTCAATTCCTGATGCAGAGTATAGTGCCGGATGCACATGGGAATGTCCAAGATGTGCCTACGTACCCTATTCTCCTCTACTTGTAGACTGCTGACATCTCTTCATCCCCAAATACCTGCTCCATAGGTTAGGATTGGAATGTATTTCCTCTTGCATATTCCAAAACTGGGCTCGTATGAAGCACATTTTCCTGTTAGCAATACATGGGGCCCATGTACCAGAATGTTCTAAGGTTACCCAAACAGGGGAACTCATTTATCTAATGGCTTGCCCTTGACAGATAAAAAATAGGTTTTCAGATTTTTAGGATCACTGGGCATAATGAATTTTTAGAGAGCTTAGTTTACAACTTCACTTGCTTCATGATATCTACAAAAGCATCAAGAAGAATGTTAAGATCATTTTAAAGTCTGCCAAGTAATACTGACTCATCAGCATTAAAGAAGATGAGAACAGGCTTATGTTTGACTACTGGCATGTCCTGCCCTTTCTTAACAGAATACCTACAAGGCTATTAATGTATAACAAAAAACAGAATTGGGGCTAAAGCACAGCCCTGTCATATGCAGCGTCAATAAAAAAGGATCAGGGTAATCCCCACATTCCTTTAATTTTACCAAAGCGAAAAGATCAAAACACAGAGCCCACAGCAAGTCAACCTGCCCCCCCCCCACCCTTCCACCCCTTTCCATGTCTCCTGGTAGCAAAAGCTTCCACAAATTCGACCTGTTGACACTATTAAAGGCACAGGAAATATCCATAGGGTTAAGTGTTGGGAACTGCACTTTGCAAATGTATATTTATTTATCAACAAATGGAGATAAAAAATTGCTCCAGTTTTCCAAAGTCTGTCCAGAACCCATACTGAATCTCAGATAGTATTTAGATTCCGAGAACCAAATGAATAATCTGTCAAAAATGGCTGCCAATTATATTTACACCATATAGTTTAACAAATAAATAGGACTGTAGCATTTAGGATCCTGCTTTTTCTCCTCTTTGACCACTGGTAGGATAATTACTGAGCATCAAGACTGAGGTAAACCGTCTTACAGGCTGCATTTCTGATGTTTGTAAGGAGGGGAGCCCAAAACTCAAGATTGTATTTATTTAAGTCCATAGGGAACCCATCGGGACCCAGTGCTATCTTAGAAGGACTATAACTTCTGCAAACATCATCTTTTCTCAAGAAATTATTATATGAACAGGAAAAACAGGTAACTCTGAGCCAGCAATTTCAATGTTGCTCTCTGAAGGGCATTGAATCCTTTTAAAATGAGCTTTTCAGTATTTAGAGCCAGTATTCAAAACCTGGCCTACTTAGTTGTTTTAGAAAATTAATTAGAATTTTCTAACTGCCAAAACACCTTGGTATCTTTTAATTTACCAAAGCATACCAATTTCTCTCATGATTGTAACTATAATTCAGCCTTCTTCCTTTTAATAATGTCAATGTATATCCTCTTCTGCAAAACGCTATTTCTTCCCTATTCCTTGGGGAGGACTTCAATGCATTTCATAACCTAATATTTGTATTTCTGCAGACCAGGTCAAACGAGGTGCCCTCGCTCGCACTTGGGTTTCCCACTGGATTAAAAACATAAGGCCCTCATATTAGTGTTCAGTTTATTAAACACTAAGTGATGGAAGTAGTGCAGAGCGGGCGCACATGCCCACTGCTTTCCTGGGGCACTTTCTATAACACGGCCCCAGGTCCACCTTACCTGCTATTAGCCTATGCAATATATTATCTATGTTAGCATATGCGTGTGGGTGGAAGGATAGCTGGATGAATAGCTGAATGCACAAATGGATAAGCAAGCATACAAATTGATGTTGACAGTTACAACAATCGTACAGCCTAGGTCTGTAAACATCTGTGTTATAATGTGCAAGCTTTACAAATATTATGCCAGTGAAGCATTATAAGAGGGCTGATTGCCAAGCATGCTCACAAAATAAAATTACCATTCGACCACTGTAACCACTACACTAGAGTGGGAACCGTAGAGGAAAAAATGCACCCTAAATATCAAGTATTATCATCATTATGTTTGTTCATAATTGTTCTATTACTCAATAATCCTTCGTGTATTTTCAGATTTGCACCATCTCTCATTAATCCTAATTACATGTTTGGATGTTCCCCATATCTCCGAAATCCTTACTACATAGGTCCATATAACTTTTTCATTGTTTTGCTTATATGTGTGTTTTTGACTGTTGGTCGAAATATTTCTCTTGTATAGTGCTGTAATACCCGTGGGCCATGTTCCCGCTATAAAACACCACAAATAAATACATTATTATAATTGTCCCATGGCTCGGTAATCCTAAATGCATCAATGTATTTGAACAATCACCCATTATTGTTGAATGCATATGTAGACTAAACTCAGAAATCTTGTACCCTTGACAGTGATTAATTAGTAAAAAAAAATAAGTTTCAGGGACCTCGGCAGGACGCCACAGCAGTGTGCACCACCAATGGGCCCTGCCAGCTCTGCCAATGACAGTACCAACACAACTGCTATCAGGTCCCTACAAGTGTGACAATTCAGACTATTCCGGGCCCCCCAAAGCTATAAGAATAGCCTTGTCAGGTGCTCCAATACAAGAGAACCGACAGGTTAAGGTGATGTCAAACAAATATAGGGGAATTAGAGCTTTTTAGAGAAGCAGACAGAATTGTGTAATGAACGTCGATCTGTTGCAAGGGTTCTGCTCAGCAACAGAACTATGATTGGGACCATAGAACATCAGCATATAGGGACTGAGTCACCATACTACCTCAGTACCTATGAGCCGGAGTCCGATTAGCTCTTATGCCTCACTTGCCCTCCTAACCTTACCAGAGAAACAAGTGAATTGGCACCCCAGAACACAACCCTCTCGACCCTCTCAGGGAACGCTGTAACAGGACACACCCTTTTGCTCTCCCACTTGTACTCGTCCACAATAATATAACCAAGAGACAAGAAGGAAGTTTAGAATATTTATTTAAACTATTGTGCGCTAATTAGAAAACAAATGCATACCAAAAATACTGTTAGCATGGTTAATAAAACGCATACCATGAAAAGCCATGTCATGGTATAACCCCTTCGACGCTCATGACGAGCTGGGCTCGTCATGAGGTAGCCTCCTGCTACACTCATGACGAGCCCAGCTCGTCATGAAACATGCGTTTTTAAAAATCTCAGCACTCGAGCAGAATTCCGCTAGCGCGCATGCGGATAAGACAGAGAAGTCTAAATCCCCCTCTCCTTCTACTGAAGCTAAATGAATATATATCAAAGATCTCTAGGATTAGTGGCAGACTCCTTACCTTAGCAGACACAGATGGACGTTCTACATCTCAGCTGACTAAACAATCTTGTCTCAGAGATCTTGCTCAGTGTTTGTGTTCAAACTCTTATACTCAGCTGTATGGCAAGACGTGTGTGTTCACAAACAGCAACTGTGTTCTCTTGTTATGTCTAGGTGCTGGTGTCTGACCAGAGAGAAGTACATGGGGCTGTGTTGTATGACCTTGTTTATGGTATTCAGAATAAATCCCAGGAAAGAACAGTACACGAAAACATATGCTGGTTCCGTGTGAAAGTACAGTGTGGCACTAAAGCAAGCGTGTTTATATAGTAACATGTGCAAATGGAAATGCGGCTTACAATGTGCACAATTAGGTTAACTTAGGGAAAACTACAAAGGGTCATTCAGGAAATATATGACAGATCGAGGGTGCACCTTATGAGCTAAAGAGCGCACACATTTCTTCTTATTACCGGCTTAAGTGAAAATGTTCTCTGCCTCCCTTTTTAGGTCGAGCATTCAAGCCCTCTTATATATACTTTAGTATATACTTATATATTAATATACACTTATATGTGTATGTACTTTGTATGCTGTGGAGATCAGCCCTAGGACTTGTCTGCTTCCGCTTAGGGACTTTTTTCTGTTCAACTGTCTCTATTTAACTGTCTTAACAAAAAAGGACCAGTAGAGGTTGTAAATACCAGAATTGCTTTATGCTGAGGGATATTCAATTGAACTAACAATACTACAATTCCCACCATGCCGTGCTCAGGTCCTTAAGGCTGGCAACTGCAATCACTAATGATCACCACTTGAAAAAGACAAGACTGTTGAAACGTGTCTAGTGCTAATGAAATAAATGCAATTTACAAGCCTCCGGGAGTGCAGCGCCCTTTGTTGAACATTGAAATTTTGGGAACGGTGGTTTTCCCCTAATGCGGCACCGGCAGCTAGTGCTCGCCGCTTTTGAACCACCTTTGCTAAAAAAAAGAAATATATATATATATATATATCTTATGTGGTTGAAGGCTTGAAGTTTGGTTCTAATAGCTGTGGTTGTGGATAGATTCTTCTATTCTAACCATATGTTGAGGTCTCCTAGACTAAATAGGTTTGGGTGGTCCAACTGGGTGTTGGTTCCTGCATCAGGGAAGCCATTTTTTAAAGTTGGCATAGCCAGCTGCGGTCTGTGCAGGTAAAAGCGGTGCGGCCGAATAAGGGGGATATCATTTCCCAGGGATAATAATTCATTTTCCCTCAGCATCATCCCTTGAAATCCTCCTTTACTCCGCCCCACCGCTGTTACCTGCACGGACCGCGGCTGGGCATAGCTGTGTGGTGGTCTATATATTATCAGGAAGGAATAAGTTACAGTTGGAGTGGGGTGGCATCTAATCATTAAGGATTCACAGCTGTTCATGGTGAGGCTTTCTACAGGATCCTACAATTTTGCCTAAATTAATTTTGTTTACGATGTGCGTAAACCTTGCAGAGCCATGTTTCTGTAATGATGGTGGGGTCTTGTTTCTGAGAGTAGGCCAAAGATGTTAAAGCAATTTGTGTTCAGGGATCTAGCATTGAAGAGTAGGCATTTAAGTAGTGTTTCTTTCTTCTTCATGTCCCGGTGCTTTGCAGTGGGTGTGTAGTGCAGTATGGATGGAAGGGCACAGGGCATTTTAATGTGGTTGGTTTCGGACAGTGCAGCAAATCATGCACTATTGTGCTCGACTGAAAGTATAAGGATCATGGGTGTGAGAAAACAAAATGCTTTAATAACTTCATACCTTCTCACATCCCTTCAAGTATCTTATAGAATCTGAGTGCTTCCTCTTACCTACTTCAGTGTTTCCTACTACCAGCTTAGCATCCGGATGTAAAGATTTGAGAGTCACTAGTTCACTCAGACTTGTGGGCTGGAGCCATGTGACCCTCTCTCCTCTGAAGCACAGCTGCTTCTGAGGCACGCTGGGCTGTATCTGCATGAAAAGAGTTACAACATTTTACAAAAGATGCATTCCCTCCATGAAGAATACCATCTAATTCATGGTTATTCAATAGCTGTGGTATAGATGGGGGGTGAGTGACACCAGGTTTTCAGATGTGAATGAGATGCTTTAAATTCACTGTATCTAAAATAGGTAATTTGTTGGTTATACTGAAAAACGCAGCACAAATTGTCCTCCAAATGGAAAAAGATTTGTCAACTGTGATCTAATGAGTCTTACGGCCAGTGGTGGACCTCTGTTTCAGTGTGTAGATTGGTTTTGTGTATGCAATGACAAGTGGTTTGCACTGCTAATCACAAGACATCTACTCATCCACTAAAAATCCTGTCTTCCAAAATATGAATTTAAACAGATTAGTTCCATATGATATAAACTCTTCTGTTTGTTAATATTATGAAATACAGCAGCTGGTATGTGATGGTAATGTTTGCCATGTGCTTCTAAACTAGTGGGAATTGCTTTGTAGTCTTATTTTTTTTATTTTTTTTATCGTTGGCAGGGAAGCAGTCAGAAGTCCCTGCTCACCAGCCTCCCTAATATGACTAAGTAGTGAGGCTTCTGTAAGGGACAATATGATGGTATATGAATTTAGCAAGGTCCTTAAATGAAAGAGGGGTGAGAGTAATCCCGGGAATACACAATCCCCTTAGCAGTAGTCACTCTCTCTTCATAAACTATGCTCTATGAACAAATACTACTTTATTACCAAACTTTTGAGAAAGATAATGGGTTCACTACATCCGTTTCTGACTATTTTCTCACAGAATCCCCAATTAATTTACCAGCACTTACTTGCCTGATTTACAGCAAATCTACACAGAGTTCCTCAAACAAGATGTCTCAAACCATCCTCTATCTCTTCCGTTAGCCACTTCCCTATAGAGATGAGGTGTCCTCCCCATTGTGATGACCAGAACCAGTTTTCCCCAATTCCGGGGATGGAGCCCAATTGTTTGGGGTTTCTCTGGAAATGTATGGAAACAGTTCCTGACATACTCATCTGGCATCTCCAGGTGAATGGAGACACTGTGAAAGGTGCCCATTTTTATGCCAGTTTTCTGGTCCTCTTCCCAAATAGCTATCCTTGCTCGGTGAACACTTATTGCCAAAACACCTGCCTTCCTGCTGCAATAGCCCAAATCATTGTCTTCCAAGCGGAGTCTTGACAGCAGGTCAGCCATGGATGTGTATTTAGTCTGTGTAGCAGAGCTAAGAGAATTTCTCTTTTAAGCCAGTTTACTCTAAGGCAGCACAGAGTACACTTCCCTAAAGTTACTTTTCAACTAAAGCTACTAAAAATCTACCTCCCCATTGAAGTCGATTTTTGAAACTAGGTGAAAAATTACTTTTCATCATTTCTCTAGCATTTTCTGTACCAATAAATAAGAAAAAATAATGTTATTCTTAACTAAGCCTGTTCCTGGAAATGCAGCTTTACAAACACCGTGAAAACAGTCTTCTGGGTAATTTCTTGTTGTGATGTCATACTAATTCCAGTGGATAGTATGCACCATCTTTACATTAAGCTACCAGCAATGTATGCTTACAAGGTACACCTTAGGGGTGATGTATGTGTTTCTGCTTGACAACGGCCCATTTTCTGCCATGTCTCACTGCCAAAGTGCTACCCACCCAGAGCACAACGGTGTTGTCTGAAGCCAGAAATTCAGTCACATATCTGGGTGATGTAGATACACACTACAGCCAACTTATGACACCTAACTTCCACAAAATTGGTGCGTTATCAACCACCGCTGTACAGGAAAGCTAGATAAGCTAATCAGATCAAACCAGTGCACACAGTGCATGGTTCAGGGGGAAACAAAGTAACTGTGCCACTGTTCAGCCCTAAAGCCAGAGACAATAGTAGGGAAAAATGGGGGGGACCCTTGAGAAAAACATGTGTTTTCTTACATCTCTGTACTTCTCACTGTAAAGAATTAATGATGTGGCATCTATACAGCTAAATCTGTCTGTAGTCAGACCTATAAACGCTTCTACATTAGCACAGCAGGACAGCACTCCACTAAGGGACTAATTACGAGTTTGGCAGTCCGAGGAGCACCAGACTCACTAGGCGGTCAGACGCTGCAGCTGCCTGGGAACCGCAGTGTTGTTGCAGTCTTGAGGCCAGAATATGCTTGGCAGGACCAAGCATATTACGAGTTTCCTCTCCACTAGCAGTGTCATGAAGTTTTCTACTCCATGAACACCTTGGCGGAGTGGAAATGAAGGGAGCCCTACGGGGCCCCCTGTGCCTCCTCTGCATAGTGATGCATGCATTGGGGCACATATTTTGCCACCCTGTGTGCATGCACCCCAGTTCCTGCATGGCATGCAGGAACCTTGTTGTGCAGTCCCATTGCGGTGCCTGTTTTCTAAGACACCGCCATGGGACCGTCACATCACCCGCATGCCAGACTACTTTAAACTTGCGGCGGTGCAGGAGCATGGCATAGGCGTACCGCCCGCACCTTGACAGTCGAAAATCATATTCAGGCCCTAAATGTTTGCCTACAGCAGCGCCAAATTTAACTGGGTACTAGATGGATAGGCACCCGAGGCAAGTTAGTTTAATATGTCTAACACTGGCGAGAATGGAATGTAGCAGCATCATAGCCTGATTAGCTAGGATAAAGGCAGAAATTAAAAGATCAGCTACTGAAACAGACTTTAGTGATCAAGCATTGTCAGGCCACCAATAAAAATATTTTGCAATGTCAGGCGAACGATAATTGAGTTGGTGGTGTTCAAATAAACAAAAACACATATAAAGAGATGCCAATTATGACAACAGTCGCTAGGAACAAGTATGCAACAGTTTCATTAAACATGAAGGCTACTTTAAAAATTGTCACAAAAGTGGCCACTTGTATTTTTAGGGAGGATATAGAGCATGTTCGGATGGAACACTGCTTTAAAAGAACATTTGGGGACATTACGATCTCTTTAGGAAACTCTTCTGACCAAATCAGTTTCGGAATCGTTTCTGAACGAATCGGCTTCTGCGAGTCCGACTGACTGATTACGATGCTTCCCAACATCGTTCGGTCGTATTCCCTTCAACTTCAAAGGGAGCCTGTGTTCCGAACAAGAATACAGGCTCCCATTGACAAAAGGGGTTGTTGGGGAAAACCGTGCACCCTGTGGTGGGCACCCCATGATGCCTGCCACACTGTGCATGCATGGGAAGGGAGGACCCATGGGTACCCTCACGGGCCTGAATCAGAGGGCCCTAGCTGATGGGGGGCCTGTTACTGGCCCCCAAAGACAGATTCGGACAGGAGATCCATCTCGGAAAAACCGTTTCGGAAAGGCTGTCCAAATCTGACATCATCATTGGCTGGAAACGCGGTCCATAGACCGCTACAATTCACCTCCGACTGACTCGATTACTCCTAATGCCTTTCGGAACTGACTCGGACAGTCTGAACGCTTTCCAGCCATCATAATCGCTTGTTGGGAAAAGTGTCCACGTTGGTCGGAAAGGCGGGTTCCAAATCAGAATCGGACTAATCGAATGCTGTTCAGAGACTTTCCAGACACATCGTAATAGACCCCTTGCTATTTTATTTGCAAGTATGTTTCATATAACCGCAAAAACACAGCTTTCCTCGAATAATGAGAAAACAGTTTGTTTAAAATACATAATACAAAGCCACAATGACATTTGTGCAAGTATTAACCAAGCTTGGCTCAACTGTACAGATCCACCTTTGCCGTCATATACTAAATATATATAGTATATAGTTAAACTCAAATGAAAGAAGGACGTGTTGTAAAGTAATTCTCTGTCAGGAAATAGCAATGTGGTGTATTTTTCTTTCGGAAAAGCTTGTGCAGTTTAGTAGTTTCCAGTTGTATGAGGTAGTTTTCATTCCACATACTCAAATTTGCTACATCATGACAAAAAACAACGCCATGTTAAATCGGATTCAAGAACTCTTTTAATTGTCAGTCAATTGGCTGCCAGTCATTCGCTTTGGCTTATACATACATAGCGGACAACGGGCAATCCCCCGGTGCGCCGTTTGGGTGGGGGCCGGTTTTGGGCCCCTAGGGGGCCGTTTTTGTTACAGGGCATAGCTGCAAAATCGGCCCTGTACCAAAATCGGCCGAAAACTGGCCCCCGCAATAAGCTCGGTGTCACCTCCAACCCCCCAGTGGGGAGAGGGGGGCCAGCCGAGCACTTTGCCAGGGCCGGTTGTGGTTCCCAGTCCGGCCCTGCATACAGCTGTAATTGTTGGTGAAGGTATTATGGAGTCGCTTACCAGTAGTTCAGGAGGAAATATTGGCTCTTGTGTCGGGTCAAAGGGCTGGAATTCAGCAGGATTACAGAGTGCAGATGATGTTTCGGACTGCGAAAAAGAGACACACA
Source organism: Lissotriton helveticus (assembly GCF_964261635.1). NCBI lineage: Eukaryota > Metazoa > Chordata > Amphibia > Caudata > Salamandridae > Lissotriton > Lissotriton helveticus. The sequence continues at coordinate 1,915,333,904 of NC_136067.1, read as the reverse complement.
AAACTTTACATTTCTAGGTTTCGGTTACATAAAAACGACATTAATGTAGTTTTGAAAACTATGCATTCCTTTGGAGATTTTAAGTAACGTCTATTTTATTTCTATGCATTAACTACGCTGTAGTGTAATTTATCCACCACTCAAAATGCAGGTATCCTTTTACATGTGATTTTGCTCAACAAGCCAGCAATCTATAATTTTTTGTAAATCTTCCCGTATGTTGTGGAAAACAGTAACAATAAACAATTAAATAACAGCAGAATTTTAACACATAATTGAATGATACTCAAATTTACTTACACATTTACACGAGAAAAGGAACACAAAAAAATGAATTCGGGATTGATTTATTATATTTATTATGAAATTTTATAAGGCTTCCTTGGGAAGCCATTAACCTCAATACCCCAAATTAAATTTGGTTCTTCACTACAGTGATGACACAACAATAGTTAACCAAGTGGTTAACCACTGTTGTGGCAACACTCAGAGGAAACACTGGTTACCCTTTATTTTGCCGCCTAACCTGGGTCTCCAGTTACCAGATTGTGGCAGCGGAACGGCAGTTGGTGGTTTCATGTGCCTTACATCACCTCTCCAGGGACTCCACAGACACCGAAAGAGCTGGGGTCATGCAAGTAGCGCTCTACCTACACCAACCTTGTTTCTCTCCAGTTAGTGAGTCTCTGCAGATCCGTGGTCAGAAGGAGAAAGAAGCGATGCTGAGAAGTTGTAGGCACTGGTACCAGTGAGTATTTGGGCTGGCTGCAGGTAATTTATTTTTTGTATTTTATTTGTTGTTGTTGTCCCCACACCCCAACCCGCCACTCTTCAACAACACCAGCTGCTACTGACAGAGGGTGATGGTGACTGGCAGAAGACAAGGCAGTTGTTTTTAAGTTTGGGTGGGGGAAGGGAAGGGAAGGGATTCTGCAGAGGGAGGGTGATGGAGGTGACTGGCTGGAAGTCAGGTAGCATGAGATCAGGAATTTGTTTATGTTTAAATTTGAGTAGGAGATGGATTTTTCAGAGAATGTTAGGGGTGGGTAGCAGAAGGCCAGGTATTTATTTATTTATTTGGGAAGTGGAGGATGTCTCTAGGGTGGTAAGGTGGTAGGCAGTAGGCCAGGTTTATTAAAACAAATGTTACATATGAAACACCCTGTGGTGATAACCATACAATGACCAAGACCAAACGCATGGATGTAATCCAAAGAGTCTTTAATGAACAAGTTTCAACTCCCGTGACCTCAGCCACAGCCTCGCTTCTCGAGCCGCCTCACACAGTCCCCGGCGCTCGCCTCGGAATGCTGATCGCGGTGACATTCTAAGTGATGTCACCGCGAGCAGCTCCATTACATGCGAGGCGCCGGGGGAGTTTATATGTGGAAGATACCACACATCCCCCTTCCCTGCGGAAAGAAAAACATAAACATAACAAGCACTGAAAGACGCACCAGGTGGCACAGAAACACCCAACTGGGTGTGGAACAGTCAAATTTTCCTAGGCCAGGTGGAAGGGTTGACAAGATGGACAAAACAACCCCATTACATCATTATATACTGATCAAAATGTCTAGGTGGTCTGGTCACCCTCTTGCTAGGCCTGATGGTAGAGTGGGGAATTATGGTTTGCCTCTTCGTGGTGGAACTAGGGTCCCGCCTAGGGTCTCCCTCCCGTCCCCTTGAATTCTCAGGTGGATGGTACTTTACAACCCTCCCAAGGTTCCATATTTTCCCTTCATGTGTCTTGACTGCATTGTTGAATAGTTTGGTGATCTTGGTGGGGTTGGTGTATGCCGACCAACTTGCCTTCCCTGTTGGAGCTCTGATTTTGATACTGTCTCCCACCTTGAATTCTACTTCCTTTGTGGCGTTGTGCCGGTCATATCCTTCTTTTCTCTTTTCCATGGCTTCCTTTTGTTTCTTCAAGCTTTCTGCTTCTTTAGATCGGTCTGACCGCCCCTTGTGCCACTCCATCCATCCTGGGGTTAGCTTCGTGTTGGGTATCCTGGCGCGGAGCAATTCAAACGGGGTGACCCCCGTCGTCTGATGAGGCGTGAACCTGTATGCTTCAAGCCGTCTCCACGCCTCCTCCTTCCAACTGGCTTTGGCCAATTGGATGCTTTCTTTGAGGGTTTTATTAAAGCGTTCGACCATGCCATTGGTTTCAGGGTGGTAAAGGGCGCAACGCTTGTGTCTGATGCCTCTTTCCTCCAGGAAGTCTTCCATCTCCTTTGAACACAGTTGTACACCGTTATCGGTAAGGATGTTGCTGGGTAGTCCTTCCCGGATGAACACCTCCTCTAGAAAGCTGATGACAGTTTTGGTGGTGACCTCGCTAACAAACTTTATCTCTGGCCACCTGGAATACAGATCCACAAGCACCAAAATGTAAGGTGTCCGCTGTTCTCCTGACATGGGGCCCACGATGTCCAATGCCAACTCGACCCACGGTCCTGAAGGGGACGGCCTGCACACCATAGGGGGCGTCTGTTGCTTCAGGACTTTGTCGCTGTTGCTGCACGGAATGCACTCTCTGATTCTCCTTTCCGTGATTAGATCCATGCTCGGCCACCAATAGCTCTCCCTGAGTCTTTGCTTGGTTTTGGTGATGCCCAAATCTCCTTCGTGGGCTAGTTCGACCAGGTTGTTTCTCACGGTTGCAGGAGGTACAAGTCTCGTGCCCCTGAATAGACATCCGTCTAATATGGACAACTCGTCTTTAATGGCTAGGTATGGCCGCAGGTTTTCATCCTGTTTGTCACCGTGCTTCCAACCGCTTCTTACTCTTTTGTAAATCTCCTCCAAAATGTTGTCTTCTTCTAGCGCCTTTCTCCATGTTTCTTCTCCCAGCGCCCTCTAGATGGTGCAGACATCCTCCATCTGAAGGTCCTCTTCTTCTTCATCCGCCTTCTCCAACTTCTCTCTCTCTCCTTCATCACCAACAAGCCTAGATAGACAATCAGCTGCGAGGTTCTGTGTCCCGGGGACGTATTCGACGTCAAAGGTGTATTCTTGAAGGCCGACTACCCACCGCCTTATCCTGCTGGAGATGGCATCCAGTGAAAATACACACCCACTGGACACAGTGACGCTGAAAACAAAACAGTAAGTTAGCGTATGCCTTAAGGAGTACACAATTCTTTGCTTCACATTCCCCCTGCGACACTGAACAGGAGCGAGACGGAGAGAATAAACCTTGCACAGTCCTTAGAGTAGGGGAAATGAAGTACAGAACATTAGAGCGTATACTGGTGCTGGCTATATTGCTACGTTTTCTTGATGCACCACACCGCGCTCTACCTATACTTAAAAGTAGTCTGACTAGAACCTATTGGTGACGGGACAGAAGAGTCCAGAATCCCTCTGCGCATCAGGATGAGCACTTGCAGTACAAAATTCGTCGTTCACAGTCAAAGTTTCCACCCTTTTAGTGCCCTCAAATGGCGCCACAACAAAACACAGCTACTCTTCCTAATGTTCAATTCTTTACTCCTCCTGCGCTGTCAGCCGGTCACGGTGAGGGTCTCTGCGCAGGGGCTCTGTCTCACTGCGCTACTATGCTTCACTCTGCTTCCTGCGTCGTGCTTCTCTGATGCCCTCTGAGGTGCTGCTCCTAGACATTGCAGCGCTGAGGATGTACCTCGCTTCCCCGCAGCGCTCTACACAGACGCTCCTCGCAGCCCCCTCGATGAATCACACTCTGGCTCCTAGCGTGGTGGGGGTCTTCACACGCCAATCTTTTTTTAACGTGCTGCCCCAGTGCGCTTCTTTGAAATGAGGCGGAATGCCGTCAAGCGTCGCAGGGGCACCAGAGTCTGCGGCGGGTCTCACACGCCCCTGAGGTGTCAACGCGAGACACTTCCCTAATGCGCGTTGAAAGGGGGCGCGCGATCAAAATCTCTGCTTCAGGCTAGTGACTGGGGGCTCGAGCGGAGCTTGCGCCCATGTTCTAATCAGCGCCTTTCGTGAGATTTTCTTCTCGCTAGCCAGACTGAGGCACAATTAAATTTCAAAGATACTAGTGCTTAGAGGATACCAGCGCCTGAGTGAGGAAGTCCGTCAGAGTGCTGTAAAAGGGGCGCGCTGATGGCAAGCAGAAGTCACCTTACTTTATTCGTAGATCATGGCAGTTCTCACGCCTTACACAGCTCACCCCTGCCAACTGCTCGATGACCTCGGGACTGTCTTCGTTGCTTGCCGCTGTAATCGGAACTTCACAGCAACGTCCGTTTCCTTTTCTTTTGGTCCTCTGTGCTTCTTCTGGTTCCCTGGGCGTGTTGAGGTCACAGGAATGGTTTACCCTCGTCGCCAGTGTGGTGATAACCATACAATGACCAAGACCAAACGCATGGATGTAATCCAAAGAGTCTTTAATGAACAAGTTTCAACTCCCGTGACCTCAGCCACAGCCTCGCTTCTCGAGCCGCCTCACACAGTCCCCGGCGCTCGCCTTGGAATGCTGATCGCGTTGACATTCTAAGTGATGTCACCGCGAGCAGCTCCATTACATGCGAGGCGCCGGGGGAGTTTATATGTGGAAGATACCACACACCCATTTGTCCCAGTAGATAATTTGCAAGCAGGAGCGGATGATTTTGTGGAGCCATAGTTATAGAGGAGCAACATGTGATTTTTGTACAAGTGACAAAGACAACTCACACTTTACTCTCATTGTCCATTTAATGCTACTCAGCAACACCTTGGTGAAAAACATCACCATAACACATAGTTACCCATGTATAATGCTATATGTTGGGTATGGCTCACTTTGAGACTCACTATAGTGAACACCAGAATCAAAGTCTGTTTATTTACAGCTATAACGTAGGACCAGTGGGAAACAAAAGTGCTTTCCCACTGTTCATACATGATAAAGGAACCTCAGGCTGCACTGCCAGGACTCTCTGGAAGCCTGCCAATGCTGTGCTCAAGAGCGGATAGCACAGTTTCAGGAATGGCAGGAAGGACAAGGGAAGGCACCTTTGGGACATGGAGGAGAGGACAATGTGTATGGCTCCCACATTACAACTCTGCTCCTGCATAGCAGCTGAAAACAGGAGATGAGTGATTATTGGGATTCATACATATCCTACAATTACAGATGTTTAAAACGTGAATAACTGAGATGTTTTTCAGCTTGGTGTTCTAAGTGAAATCATAAAAGCCCTTCACTCTTGTATATCTGATGTCACTCAGAACCCTTCAGTAAAAAATTCACAGGTATTCACTTCTACCCATCTTGAATTCTATGAATTGTATACAGGTGCATAATGCCATTACATTATATCGGCCCAAAAGCCAAAGCCATCTTTCAAACCAAATGCTACCTAGCTGAAAAAACGAATGCAGGTTAACTGGTCAACAAAGCAAGATGTACATTTAGGATTTCCTGAGAAGACGACAAAAGTAAATCAAAAGAAACTTTTTGATAATTGCAGTAGTCTCGCAGAATATGAGCACAAACTACTTGCTCCCATTAACAAGCTAAAACACACACATACGCCATATGTGCACAACAAGCTTATCTGTTCTCGCTGTGTCCTACTAAAATAATAACTCAAAAACATCATCAGACCATATTAGCATGGTCAAAATATTGTGGCCCAAAATATTGAGGGTAACTATATTATTTTTGAACTGTTTTACTTTTATATCAACGTTTAAAATATTTTTTGCTTTGGCACTGTTATGTATGATGGTGTTTTCCTGGATTGTTTTATGTTTGTAGGTTACCATGAATGTTATTGTAAAATAATTAATTACCTAAGTAAATATTAATGTTAATTATTTTCAAGTTGTTTATTGGTAGTGTTTTGAGAATATATTAATTAATGTTAATGGATGTAATAATTTTGTAATTATTAATGTATATTATATTTTAAATGCTAAATACTGTTTAATACACATTTAATAATTATATAATAATTTTGATATGCTGGGTTTATTGAGGTATTTGGTGAATAGAGCTTTTGAACGTATTAAACATTAATGTTTAATGTCATTTGTTTTATATTTTAATGATTATTCATTCCTTTAATATGTTATTACATTTTGGATCTATGCATTACATTTTAAGCTTAAGTTGTGGGTTTTATTGAGGAACAGTCTGGGTAGTATTTTTAGATGTAGATTAAGTAATGTCAAATGTTCATCAAGGGGCCGATTCCGATCTTGGTCGGAAGGGCACCCAATCGGGTTCGGCATTAGCGATCCGATTCGGAGGCTGAATTCCCATCCGAGTTGTACACGAGTCCGGACGTCGAAGTACGATACGAACAAGCGCGAAATCTCCGTCCGAATCGTTTCCGGGTCTGAACCACTCCGTACGACTCGGTCACAAGCAAACCGTGGCACGCAATAGAGATGTTTCATGACCAAGCTAGTACGATGCTTGATTCGGGCAGCTGGATTGAGTCGGCGCGTCCGGCTCGCAATAGCTCCCGGAGTTGGACTTCGCGGGTCCGCGTCAGACCCCCTGTTACCCGCAGCCTTACGACTCAGACACAGGGGGAGACCCATGGGTCTCCTCAACACAGGCATGTACGGTGCGGATGGCACCGACTCATACCCACTGTAGGGGGCGCTCTTGTCAGCGACGTATCCATTCAGTCAATGGGAGCCTATGTACGACCGGCTTCCATTGACTTCTATGGGAGTCCCACCGTACCGAGTCCGACAGCATACGGCCGAATCGTACTCATTTGGTCGGACTGCAGGAGTCTGGATTGGTCCGAAAACACCCTGGATCCGACTGGGTCGGAGTGCTTTTCGAACCAGATCGGAATCAGCCCCCAAATGTTTAAATGTACCTCATTTTTTAATTACATATTCAATTTTCCTGGGCTGTTGGGTTTATTGGGTGTGTAGTTTTGTTAAGAATGAAATATTAATTAATATTAATTATTTAATGTGTTGATTATTTTATGTATTTTGTTGTTTGTCTTGAGTAGCCGAATGCTTTAGAAGTACTTTCAGTACTTTCATATTGTACTACATTAAGGGCCCCATTAGGATGACAGGCGGACATTGTCCGCCCGCCACCCTATTCCCGTGGGGGGAATTAGGATGTGACCGCCACAGTGGCGGGCACATCCTGTAGTTTTAGCATTGTGGCGGGCCACAATGCTAAAAATGCTTTTTTGCATTTGCATATGCAAAGCGGCAGGCACCGCGCGGTGCCTCCCACTTTGCATATGCAAATGTCCTCCCCCACCTCTGCCTACACCAGGGGCGCCAGCAGGGGGGCCCCCGCAGCAAACACCGCCTGCCTTTCCGTGGCGGCATTGCCGCTGCGGAAAGGCACCTATGTCTCAGCATCGTAATATGGCTGGCGGTGTCCATTGGACACCGCCGCCATATTATTCCCTTTCCGCCGCGGTCGCAAGGCGACCGGGGCAGAAAAGCGGCGGACGGTCTTTCCATTCGCCGCGGTCCCCCCCGCCATACTAATATGGCGGGGGGAATGCGGGTAAGGGTGTCAGGTGGATAGCCTCCGCCAAGCCGGCGGTGGCCACCGCCAGCCTGGCGGAGGCAATCCGCCCAACATCATAATGGGCCCCTTAGTATTAATGTATTACATTTTCAGTTTGGTCTGTGGGAGTTATTGGAGGATTGGAGGGTGTTGCTTAATATAATACCGAATAACAACTTAGACGTGCTGTTTATCACTAAGACATGGCTGGATGAGGCCTCTGACCCAGATCTAGTAATTGCTGTACCCCAAGGTTACAACATATATCGTCAGGATAGGGCACGGAAACGAGGAGGTGGACTGGCTATTATAGCCAGAGAACGCTTTCCCATCAGAATGACACCCATCCCTACCACGACTTGTGAAGTACTGCAGTTTAGTATAAGGATTAGTGCCCTTCATAATTTTAAGGGACTACTTATATATCGACCTCCGGGCACAAGGACTGCGTTCCTAAATAATCTAAGTGTAATAATGGAAACCCTAGTTATGGAGGAGTCTTTTCCAATCTTGGGTGACATGAATTTTCATCTAGACCAGGTGGATAATAAGGACACACAGGCCCTTATTGCGGATTTGGACATAGTGGGCCTAAGACAAATGATCACCTCTCTGACCCACCTTGCTGGGCATATTTTAGATGCCGTCTTTTCAAACGAGGACGGCTTACAGATCTCCAAAATCCTCCCTATGCCCTGGACTGACCATCATGCCATTTTCACCAAATTGACCATAAAGGACACCTCAATGAAAAAGGCTATTATTTCATCCTCAGCACCAATCAAAGTCTGGAAAAATATAAACCAGACGGATTTATCTAATCTATTGGATGGCACTCGTCCTCAGCTGTCCCTGGATCCTAATACTGCTATCTAGGCCTATCGCGAGTTTACAATTCCTTGCCAAGGTGATCGAAAAGTCCATGAACCAACAGTTAGTTGAGTTTATAGAGAAACATCAATTATTGGATGAAACCCAATTTGGCTTTCGAAGATACCACGGCACAGAAACTGCCTTAATTAAGGCGGAAGACGACATCAGGGCAATTCGCGATCAAGGAGGGACAGCAGTACTTATACTGCTAGATCTGTCAGCGGCTTTCGACACGGTCGACCATAAGATTCTGGTCGACCGTGTCAAAAAGATGGGTATTCACTACCTACCGAGAAATCTGATTGCATCCCTCCTAGCTGATAGATCCCAGGCAGTCACCTTGGGCCCATATCAATCCGCCAAACTGTTATTACCGTGTGGGGTGCCTCAAGGCTCATCCCTAAGTCCGACACTATTTAATATCTACGTGTCGGACATTGCTAATGTCATCAAAGCATATGGGATGAGCGTAACCTCCTACGCTGATGACACTCAACTGGTTTTGGCCATCAAAGATAACGGACTTAAGGTGGCAGATAGTTTCAGGCAAGGAATAATCGCAATCAGGGAATGGATGGCATTCAATTGCCTTAGGCTCAACTCCGATAAAACGGAGGTGCTTATTTTTGGACCCCTCCGACCAGAGTGGTCAACAACCTGGTGGCCACCCGCCATGGGAGACCCCCCGTGCTCCAAGGTTAGGAACCTGGGAGTAATTTTTGATGCGGAACTAAACTTTGTGGCACATGCCAACAAGGTAGCGGCAACAGCCCATTACAAATTGAGGATGATCAGGAAAATCCTTCCGTATTTGCCTGTAACCGCCGCGAAAACTCTGATAAGCTCCTTAGTGTTATCATGTCTTGATTATTGTAACGGTCTGTTTTTAAATGCCCAAGCTAGGACAACGAATAAGCTTCAATCTGTACAGAATGCAGCAGCTCGCTTGCTTTCTAAAACACCCTAAGTTCTCCTCGATATCGAACACCATTAAGAGATACCATTGGCTAACGATCCGAAATCGGATCAAATTAAAATCACTTTGTATACTCTACAAAGCCCTCCATGGTCAAGGCCCAATCTTTTTCAAAGGTCTGCTGATACCTTATAAACCAGGTAGACAGCTACGATCAGCCAGTCTCAACCAACTTGTAGTCGCTCGAGTGAAAACAGTTTCATGGGGAGACCGTCGCTTTATAGTGGCGGCCTCCAAACTATGGAATACTCTGCCACAGTACATTAAGATGTCCTCCTCACTCCTTCAGTTCCATAAGGGGCTAAAGACTTGGCTCTTTGATCAATAATGTGCATAACATCTTTTGCGCCGCCAAAGACATTTAGGGAATCTTTTTAGCGCCAAGACGCCTACGAGTATACGTTGCGCTTAATAAATTGTAAAAAATAAATAAATAAAAATAAATAACTGATTAATTGATTAGTGTATTATGTTTTTTAACATTTTGTATTTAGTTGTGTTTTAGTACATTTTTAATTGTATATAACTTCACAAATGTTTGCAATTTTGAATGTGTTGTGTTATTTTTTTTGTTTTTTGAAAATGTATTTTTTATTAATTTTTAAGGAAATACCTTGCATTGGTAAATCAATATTTCCCGATAGAAAATTATTTGAAAGTTTGTGTGTTTTATTGCTCGGTTTCATAGGTACTGTCAATTTTTATATAATTCTAAATATATTATAGCATAATTAATTTATATTTTAACAAAGTAGTTTTACTAATATAATTAGTGGAATGTAATTCTTTTTACTTTTTTGCAATATTTGTAAGGGGAAATTATATGTTTTGTGTGTAGCCAATGCAACCATGAAATCCTTTGCATAAATGTTTGTGACAATATTTGTTGGATTTGAGTTAGAATAGTAAATCTGATCCCACCTCAATGCATTCACTTTCACCAATGTTTGTTAGTCGGAAGTTAGAATATAAACTCCCACCCTCGACCCTCCATCCAATGTATGCACTTTTTGCAGTGCTTGTTTGACTGTTAATAGAATAGTAAATATCCTCCCCATCCAATTTATACAACATCTCCATTTTCTTTTTTTTTTGCGATCCTTTTAATTAACATTTTAGCACCCTCCCCATCTTTTGTTAAACTGGAGTTAGCATATTAAATCTGAATCCACCACAAAAAAAACACTTTCTCCACTATTTGCTAGATTATAGTTCCAATATATGCACTTTCCTCAGTGTTTATTAGACTGGAGTTAGAGTAGTAAATCTCACCTTAATGTATGCACTTGGTTTAATTTGTTAGAGTAGCGTTAAAATATTTAATATGCCCCGACCAATGTGCGCACTATCCACAACTTTTGTTAGAGTTAGAATAGTTTATTTGACCCTTTTAATGTATGCGATTTTTAACATCTGTTTCACTACACTTACAACAGTAGAAGAGAATTATTTTCTCCCCAAAATGTAGGTATTCTTCCTGATGTTTTTAGGATTTAATTTATAGTAATGCATTTTTATAAATATTTTGCGTTCCTTTATAGAAAACGGTTTATATTGAAGGTACTCATTTTTTACTTTTTTCAGTTTGTGTGTTATGTTTAAGAAAATGTTAATCTGTTCAGTTTTTGATATACCTCTGTTGTTTAGTACCACAGAGCTAATTGGAAAATCAGACATAGGCTGGATGAAAGAGAATTTCAGATAAACTACCCGAGAAGCTAGGCTACATGTAGCTCAATCCAAAAATAGTTATAAGCACTTTATGATGGTGAAATCTATGAACAAAATGAAAATGTACTTAACTTTGGACATGGCTTCTCATCGTAGAAGACTGCTAACTTACTTCTATTTATATCTGTTTCCACAGCTAACAGTGGGGTAGCATAAGTCATTAGACTGTCCTTTTTGCACAAGTGACAGGATTGCTGCACCAGACACTTTGCATATTGTTTTTATTTGCCCGAACTGGTCAGCCTTAAGATGAAAGTATATTCACCCTCCCATTTTGCTCCTCTGGATTTTTATCAAGTGAGACCAACTTACTTTACTTGCAACTTTTAGATTCACCGAAAACATGTTGCTTTTTTATCCCGGTTTTTGGCAGGTGTGTATTTTGCTAACTTGGGAAATTAACTGTGACAGTAAACTATTTTATAAATGTACTGTTCATGTAAATTGGTTAAAAATTGATTGGATTATTGGTTTTAGGTGGTTCCTATTATTCCCTACTTATATTGCGGACCCTTATATGGAAATTTTTGTTTGTTAGGTTTTATGAGGATAAGCCCTGGAGCCCTTTTATATAGTTTTTTTAACATGTTTTTCCTGTATGCAGGTATTTTTACTAATGCATTTTTATCTTTTTGAAGGTTGCTCTTTAAAAATTTGCTGCATTTTAATTTAGATATGTCTGTGAGTGAAATTATGATATGAGATGATTTGTGTATGTTTTATTTCTTCATGTGCTTTTATGGCCAATTTAGGCCAGAAAAAGAATTTATTGATTGATATATACTATTTATATTTTTAAACTGTATTTAAATTATGTAATAACACATTTTTAAATTCTTATAAAATGAATAAGTTTACATATTGCTCACATTAATATTGTTTATTAGCATATTATACTAACTATTGATATCTTTTTTACTGATATCTTTTTTACTGACATCTTCTTTCTTTGCAAATTATACTTATTTGAATTTATAGTTTACTTTTTAAATGTACCATTTTTAAAAGATATTTTAATTTAGTTACATGTATTCGCTTCAGAGCTATATAATTAATTTTATAATGTTTTACAATATATTTTTATAAATATATTAGATTTAAAAAAACTAATTTAACTAATACTAATACATTATACTAAATTCAAGCTATTATAATGTTAACCACATCTACTTATATATATATATGCTATGTTGGTGTACAATATTCTTGTATTCAATATTCTTTCACTTTAAAATGTAAGTATGTAAAGACGATATTTTGAGGCTCAATAATTTTTAATGGTGTTTTTGTACTGTGATTTGTTTATGATTGCTATTCTGTCATAAAAGCTATGCTCTAAAGCTAAAGGTCGTATGCCCTTCTGAGAATATGAGTTGATGACCACAAACTTCACCCAATACACAACCAATTGCTCATTAACTGTATGATTAACTGACACAGAACTCAAGCAATGCAATCTCACATCATTAACCATGCTTGTCTAAGCTCAGTCACTTGAGTGATTAACAGATATTTATGGGGAACGCAGGGCAAACCCAACTGACCACTGGGGTGAATGAGAGTCAAAACACTACTCAAAACTATTTTGTGTGCTAAACCAGAAATCAAGAAATAATCATGATAGGGATCACCGCTGTGATATAACCCTGGAGTCTCCAGACATGGCAGAACTCAGAACAGGATCAGGAATAATACTTTTTATATAATATGTAGGCAGTATAGCACTCCGGTGTCAGACTAGCCCCCACCAATCTAGGGCTACCCCACATTATTGCTTCTTAAATGCAAAGAGCTCATGCAAGCAATCCATACACACTGTAGCAGGTTGAAAAGCCATGCCTCTTCTAAGAACTTAACAGTGGTCCTATTCAAGGTGCATTACCAGGCACACTATAGAATAATCCAATCCTAATCCAATTCAGCTACCACCAGAAGCTATGTGCCTAACACTAGCTAACAGCTCATAGTGGGAATCTAGTGTTGCAACCTATATGCACACATTGCAGGTTGGCTACAGGAGTCTAAAGTGTTTCCTGGAACGCTTCCAGCAAGTCAGGATAGGAGGAGGGGGTTGTGATAATTACACCAGAGTGAGACCAAGGACTGTGATGCATTCATTGGGATAACCATGACACTATGTTGCGTAACCTAATATAGGTAAGAGCAAGCAGGGTTGCAAACAGTTAACTGTAGGGTTGCAACAGTGGACTGTTGCAAAAAGTGGACTGTAGGGTTGCAAACAGTGGACTGTAACAAGAATTGCCATGTTTGAGCATGAGAGCAATTGCAAAGAAGACTTAATTTTTTTATGAAGTGAAATGGCACTTGTATATAAGTGTTTTAGTGAACCTGGCTTGCATGTCACGAAGAACGTGCTTGGGTATTGAGAAGTTTACTGCGTTTAAAGCCATAAAAATAAAAAGAAATGTGAGAAATTTAGCAAACTGATTCGATCACTTCTTACTAGAATATTATGTTGATTTAAATATTTTTATAATTCTTTTGTTTTCTGTGCATGAAGTATGGTGGGTGTGCAAATAGGTGGACATATGTGTTGGAAATGAATTGCAGTGTGAAGGACACCTGTGTGCAATTTGTTTGGGGAAATATCCATGTGACAGTGAGTGTAGATGAGTGGGTGTGTAGTCAGTGAACTCATAAGTGACATAGTATGTGGGACCCCATAGCTGCTGGAAAGTGGTTTGTGGAATTTCAAAGATCTCTTTGAAAGCAGGCAATGCAGACATATGTAAACTGCTAAGCTGAAAAACGGTAAACAACCTTTACAACGCAACTTTTACATCGCAGAGCCTTTACAACGCAACCATTACAACGCAAACTATTAGAACGTATTGCTCTGGGGGGCGCTCTAGGATAGGGAATAGGTTAATTTACTATCCAATAACCTTTCCTAGTGTCGACGGGGACTGGAGTTGGAATAGTAAATTAAACTATTCACTATCCAGCACCCCAAAGCACTATGCGTTGTAATGGACTGCGTTGTAATACTTGCGTTGTAAAGGCATGCGCTGTAAAAGCATGCATTGTAATGTCATGCATCCCTGAAAAACTCTTCGCCTTAAGATTTCTATGCCTGCTTGTTCCTCAATCATCCACCCCAGCAAGAATACTTTTAGAATGGTAAAGTAGTAGGGGAGCAGCTGGTCTGTGGAACTATCAAACACTGGAATGCTTATTTATTCTCAGCAAGCTTGCCTGGGTTGTAGTGTAATGGACACTGACCTGTTTGGGTATTCACTGTTCATTATAATATTGACACATGATATTACAATATCAGGGTACTTTTTCATGGCTCAAATTTGGTAGTGAAAATTACAAAATTCAACAAGGGCATCAGCAGATTTTATAGCAAAGGGTTCACCACCCAAGCAGCTCAACAGATGATGGATTCAGCCACTTTGGACAAGAAGAAGAACTTACTTATCTTTGATAATGTTTTCTGTGGTGGATACTCTTCTTAACCGCAAATTCCTCACCTTAGAGTACACCCCAGACACTATACTAGTCCTAAAAACCTTTCCTCGGAATTGCTACTTTTGTGCCCCTAAATGACACCATATGGTTCTGCATTGGCTCTGTACTGCCCTCGAAGCAACGGAGTGGAGACATATATAAATGCCACCTCTACGCGATGTAATCAGTTTCTTATTTTTTCCCTTTCACATGCTCATACATGGAGTTTGAACAACTGTTGGTACTAGTGTGCTGATTTCTAATTTGAGACCTTTTTAGATGCTAAAAATAAGTCACTCCATGGAACTGGAGGGTGGGAGAGAGGTGAGAAATGTATATATAGAAAGAGTAGCCACCAGAAATATTGTTATCGAAGGTAAGTGACTTACTCTTCTGAAGTATTATTCTAACCACAGGATCCTCACCTTAGAATAGATACCAAAACACTACCTTCCTAGGTGGTAGGTTTGTGGAGCAAGCTCAGACCAAAAGGTCCTGCAGGACCAAGTGGGTAAAATGGCCTTCCCTCCAGACTTGGCTGTCAAGGTAGTACTGCTCTGTAAACAAATTTACAGATGCCCATGTCGCTGCCTAGCAGATATCAAAGACAGGCACTCCACGTACCGGTGCAGTGATGACTGCCTTAGCCCTGATAGAATGTGCTCTTAAAGCTTCAGGCAGTTCTATCCTGGCCAGTGTATAGCAGAACTAAATGTTGAGGACGATTCCCGTCGACGGCTCTTCTGCACTGCCTTCCCTTTTTTCATGCCTGAGAACTCCACAAAAAAAGCTAATCTTCTACATGACGATCTTTGTTAAAAACAATAAAAAAACGTAAAACCTTTTTTTTGGTCCAGCCGATGAGTGAGCAAAAATGATGGCAGGGTGAGGATTGCTAAATGTGCAAAAGAGTCAGGACGTTAGGCAAAACAATCGCCCAAGTCCTCAGCACTACTTTGTCAGGGGAAAAAGTGATGTAGGACAGCTACACTGAAAGTGTCTGAAGATCACACACATGAGAAGCTGAAGTAATTACTGTAGGGCCTTAATATACTAGTTTGGGAGTGGTGAAACCCTACTCAACCAGCAACCACAATTCATATCAGGGTGAAACACAAGCAAACCCCAAATTAAACGATGCGTAACCTCTGGTAGCTTGGCACAAAACCAGTCAGGCTTAACTTGGAGTCAATGTGTACAGTATTTATGAACCACACGAACAACAAGAGTGAAAATGCAACACAAGAAAAATCTCACACCAATTTAATAAAATGAAGCACAATGTATTATTTGATACCAAAATGACAAAAATCCAGATGTGAAACCATTGCTTAGAAGCACAAAGCGCCAACTGTGGCTATCTGGTCCCGCCAGACCAGGACAAATTCACAAGTTAATGCCGGCCGCAAAGGAGTCTGGGCCAGATGCAGTGATCAAGTTAGGCCCACTAAACAAAGTACCTCAAATCCTGGTTGTGGAGTGTTCAAGGTCCCACATCGAGGATGCATCACGCAGCTTCGGTACCAAGGAGCTGCGAGGTTGCTATGAGGTGCCCTCCATTGTCATCGAGGATGCCAAAACAAGGGCCTTGCGATGCATATTCCTGCTTTGAAGATGCATTGCACACAGATCCAAGGTGACTGCAGGCTGCGATGTGAGGTTCAGTGCCAAAGATGCGTCCTGCTGCTGCGATTCTGAATCGGGGGAGCAAGGAGAGGCGTCATGCTGTGTCGGTTCCAACCACAGGACCACAGCTGGGCAGGCAGAGCATCTTCAGGCTAGGACTGAGGCCACACCACAGCAGACTAAGTCCAGGTGCTGGGTTTAAGGTGGTTGGAGCCTTTTCTGTCCCTGAGGCTCTGGTCAGGCAGCTAGTCAACTAGCCCTTGGAGTCACTCTGGTGGTCATGGGTTCAAGATGCAAGTCCAGACCTTTCACTCAGGCAGCAGGGCAGCAGAGTAGCAGTCGGTCTTGTAGCAGAGCAGCACAGCAGTCTCGCTGAGTCTTCCACCGGTTCAAAGGTGTGCTGAAGAGTTGGGTCTGAGGGTTTAATATATATATTTGGGGCCAGCTTTGAAGTACGAGAAAGTTCTGGAGGTTTCTACCCCAAGAGATGTTTTGGAATTTCCTGTCTCTCTCCCCTGGTCCCATCGTGTCTGGGGGTCCAATGGACTGGTGCGAAACCCTTTGTGAGTGTACTCAGGCAGAACCATTGTGATGTGCAAGTGTGGTAGGTGACAGCTTCTCCACCCTCATCAAGTCAGAAAAGGCCATCATGCCAACACTTTGGCTCACTGTCTGGGAGTAATACACAATGGCTAACTGCTTCCCTTCAGGAGGCTACTCAAGACCTGGCTATTCGAGCAGTAGCATCACCCTGCCCCCAGCACCTTGAGACCCTCACGGGTGAGTAGTACGCTTTACAAATGTTATGATTGATTGATTAATTGATTGATTAACTACACCTAGTTATGTGATCCAGGATACAGGCTGCAGGCATAAAATGGTTAGGACATGACAATGCCAACTTTATGAAAGTGGCATTTTCAGAATCGTGACTTCAAATCTGACTTCACCATTAAAGAGGTTTTTAAATTACAATTCTTTAGACACCAAACTCAATATTCCTATTTGCTACTAATTTAAAGTAATCACGTATTAAATGCAATAAGGTAATCCAATGTTATTCTATGGGCGAGGTAGGTCTTGCAGAAGTACAAATTTAAGAGTTTTTGAAGGTGTATGAAGCCAGGCCTGTAGCATTCAGGATATGAACGTTTCATCTACCAGGGAGGCGGGCAGGTTGCTTATGACTATAACAGAGATACCCCTACTACAAAACTGGAGTTACAGGTAAGAAACTACTCCTTCTGTGTTAGGGGATCTCCGTTGATAGGCATAATCATGTGAATAGAATGGCAAACCCATCCCAAGCAAACCAAACTCAGCGGTGGAAGAAACAGAGTGAACCACTACTGTGCAAATACATTTCTCAGCGAAGCCTGCCCAACCTGAGCATCTTCCCTGGCATCAGAGTCCAGGCAGTAGAGTTTATCAAAGGTATGGACTGTCTTCCAAGTGGCAGCCCTACAGATGTCTGCAATTGGGACATTACGCAGTAAAGCCGCAGTAGCAGCTTTGCCTCTGGTAGAGTGAGCCCAAGGCTTACCCCCTAGAGTCTTGTTAGCTTTACAGTAACACAATTGAATACAGGACACAATCCACCTAGAGATGGACTGTTTAGAGGTGGCAAGACCAGTCCTGACTGATCCATATTTAACAAATAATTGATCCGATCTACGAATCTCCTTGGTCTTATCTAAGTAAAATTTCAACACCCTTCTCACATCAAGGGAATGAAGGGAACGCTCCGCCGGAGAGGAAGGATTCTGAAAAAACGTGGGCAAAGTGATCGCTTGATTCACATGGGAATCTGACACCACTTTAGGAAGGAACTTTGGGTGAGTTCTCATCACTACCTTAGATGCATGAAATACCGTATAGGGCTCTTGGCAGCAGAGAGCCTGAATCTCACTCACCCTGTGAGCCGATGTTATAACCACAAGGAAAGCTGCCTTCCAGGCTAGATACTGTAGAGAAGCCTTATAAATAGGCTCAAAAGGCTCCTTCATTTGTCTAGACAGCACCACATTAAGCTTCCACGGAGGTGAAGGACGACTAATGGGAGGAAACACCTTCTTCAAACCTTCCAGAAAATCTTTGATGACTGGGATTTGGAAAGAGGAAGTTTGTGAAGGGCATTTCCTATACACAGTTAAAGCTGCTAGGTGAACCTTAATGGAATGAAAGTTAATGCCAGATTGAGCCAAATGCAGTAAGTACGGGAGGATGACGTCCTCCTTGCAGGATGTAGGGTCTGCACCCTTAGTCGTGCACCATATGCAGAATCTCTTCCATTTGTATACGTAGGAAGTCCTTGTAGACAGTCTTTTTGCCTCTTTCAATATCTCCATGCAGTTCTGAGGCATATTTAAATGTCCATACTGCACTAGCTCGGGAGCCATACTGCCAAACTCAACGACGAGAGGTTGGGATGCACCATCTGCCCTCCGAACTTCATGACAAGGTCCTGCCCACACGGAAGCCGAAGATGCGGCAGGAGAGACCGGTGTAGGAGGTCGGTGAACCACCACTGCCGAGGCCATTCCGGTGCAATGAGGATCATCCTGGCCCTGGACTGGGACAGCTTGATCAACCTGCTGGGATCAGGGGAATGGGTGGAAAAGCGTAGAGAAAGCTGTTCGACCAGTTGATCCACAGTGCATTCCCCAGCATCCCCGGTTGGTAAAACCTGGAGGTGAAGTCTCTGCATTTGCTGTTTTCTACGGTGGCAAACAGATCGATGTCTGGAGTGCCCCATCTTGCGAAGATGTCTCTTAGTACCTCGTTGTTTTAGACCCATTCATGATTTTCTTGAAGGAGCCTGCTGAGAGTGTCTGCCTGAGCATTCTGCACACCTGGCAGATGGGTCGCCGTTATCGTCAGTCCCCTGGCCAACAGCCAGTTCCAGAGACAATGTGCGCGATCTCGAGCCCCCCTGCTTGTTGAGGTCATATATTGTTGTTGAGTTGCCCATCGGTACAAGCAGGGAACTGGTCCGAAAGGACGGCTGGAAGGCTTTCAGCGCCAGATGAACCGCTCTGAGTTCCAGAAAATGTATGTGATACGTGGATTCTGTCTGAGACCAGGTGCCTTGTATCTGAAGTTGGTCCGAATGCGCACCCCAGCCCAGGAGAGACACATCTGTCACAATGGTCTGAGTCGGTATCTCCTTGTGGAATGGAATCCCTTTGAGGAGATTCACTGGTGAGCACCACCACTTCAGGGATTGTAGAGCGTGTTGAGACAGTTGGAACCTGTCCTCCCAGCTCCCTCGCTTGTGGTCCCACTGATCCTCCAGACATTCCTGCAGCGGCCTCATATGGAGTCGTGCATGAGGAGTGAGAAAGATACAAGAGGCCATCGACCCCAGGAGAGAGGACACCGTCCTCACCGTCGTAGAGGCAACGGACATGAGAGTCTGAGCCTTCCAAAGGATCGATAAGTGTCGCTCCTCCGAAGGACACACGCTTGCCTTGAGTGTATCGATGGAGGCTCTCAGGTACTGCGGACACTGAACAGGTGTCGGGACAGACTTTGACATGTTGATGTGGAGACCCACCTGGCTCAACAGAACGGCCGTCCTGTTGAAATGTAGCTGCGCTTCCTGGAACGTGGAGGCTTTGATCAACCAGTCGTCCAGGTATGGATAAACAAACACCTTGTTCTTCCTTAAGTGTGCTGCAACCACCGCCATGCACTTTGAAAAAGTCCTGGGCGCATACTTCAGTCTAAACGGAAGCACTGAATACTGGTAATGATTCGTGCCGACAAGGAACCGCAGGAATTTCTGATGTTACCTTGCAATGGGTATATGGAAGTACGCGTCTTGCAGATCTATGGCGCACAGCCAGTCCCGTTGATGCAACTGAGGATAAATCTGGTGCAGGGACAGCATGAAGAACTTTTCACTGCAAATCCATTTGTTTTCTTGCCACAAATCCAGGATGGGCCTGAACTCGTTTTTGTCCTTTTTGCACGCAAGAAAGAACCTGGAGTATAGACCGTTTCTCCTTTGAGAAGGAGGAACAGGCTCTATCGCCCTTTTTTTTTAACAGAGTATCGGCCTCCACTTGGAGTTCGCGCAACAGGTACTGTGAATGAACTGGTGGAATAGCTGGAGGAGGGCTGACGAAACGTAGACTGTATCCATTGCAAACAATATTCAGAACCCACTTGTCCTGAGTTATTTTTCTCCACTCTGCCAGGTAGTTTTGAATGCTTCCCCCCACCAGAGTGGGTAACAGAAGAGGGGGAAGTAATCCCTCAGGGCTTAGATCCAGCCAGGCCCTTGTTCCCTGATGTGGACTGATGGTTGCCTCTGTCCCTTTAACGCCTCTGAAAGGGCTGCCGCTGAAACTGCTGCTGCTGCTGTCCAGCCTGACGACCCTGCTGGGAAGAATAGCATCGTTGGTAGGGATGGAAAGTCTTATGTTGTTCTTGAGGCTTCTCCAAGCCAACAGCCTTGAGAGTCCCAACCTCCGCCTTCATGCGAGCCGTTTCCTCATCCATATGGACACCGAAGAGAGTGGAACCTGAAAAGGGCAGGTTAGCAATCCTTTGCTGGGCCTCCGGTTTCAGGGAGGTAAGCCGCAACCATGAGTGGTGCCGCAGGGTCACACCATGACAATATCCATGGGCTGCCACGAGAGAGGTGTCCACAGCCGCACTGATGATCTGACTGTAGACCCTTATTAAGAACCTCCTGAAAGCCTTCACGCATATCCCTAGGGAGGAGTTCACCAAACTTTTGGAGAGACTCCCACAGAGAGCGGTCAAATCGGCCCAAGAGAGCAGTCGAGCTTGGTGCCTTCATTGAAGTGGCTGTCATGCTGCAGACTTTTCTCCCTGCCGAATCAAGTCTGCGGCTTTCTTTATCAGGTGGAACAGTAGATGATGGGGCCGTAGAGTGCTGCTTCTTTGCCACCTCCACTATGACCAAAACTGGAGGAGGATCTGCCCGAAAGAATGCCGGGTCCGAGTCCGGGGGCCTGTACTTCTTTTGAAGTCGTGATGGAGCAGACTTCACTGAGGCAGGCGTTAGGAACTGTTCCATAGCCGGTTCCTCCACACCGGGCACTAAGGGAAGCAGAGGACGAGAGAGTTGCTTCAGTTGTAGTGTCTCGAAGATCACAGACGTGGAAGAGGCAGGCCCCAATAGTGTGATAGCCAGTTTTGCCGCTCCCCTTAACAACACCTCTTGAAACGTGGCAATTTCGCCAACAGGGGACACCCTCATAGGCGGAGAATCTGACAAGGTTGGTGAATATCTTCCACCACTAGAGGAGTCCGTGTCCCTAGTGTACCTGGAACGTGACCTATCCTGGCGGTGACGATGGCGAGATCTGGTAGAAGATCTGTGCCAGCTGCAAGAGCAATGCCTCGTGCGGGAACGAGATCTCGGCCTTCTGGGCGCTGCCGGAACCACCAGCACAGGCGGCTGAGGTGGAGGAGGATGTGGTGGTGGTGGTGGAGGCAGAGGAGGAGGCGCAGGTGGAGGTATGCTCCCATTTATATTTCATGTTTGACTGAATTTTGCAGTGCACTAGAGAGTTAGCTGTTCCCAGAATGCTGTGTTTTTGCATATTTTTTAATGTTCAGCATAGTACTCTCGTATAGTGCATGCTTTGAACGGTGTTGCCTCCAGGTGTTTATAACTGGCCACGACTAAGAGCTCTGGACTTAATATTGAAGGTAGTGCGAGTTTCTTGCAGGGCCTGTAGTGTGTTAAAAAGTTGTTCGGAATACGTGCTCATCCAATCTTTGGCTTCTCTGTAGAGCACATGCAGACAACCCATGACAATAGCCGTGGCTGGTTTTAGGAGCACATCAATTGCTGTGTTATTGTATCTGGATGCAATAACCAAAAGCTCAGAGAGGCACCAAAACACAGGTTGGTTATCACACTATAGTAATCACAGATATGTAGTTTACATGTTTAAGCCTCACCTAAATCTACATAGGCCACTCCGCTTTAGAGACCCTCCACTTTTTTCATCCCACTTAAAGCCCATCCATAAAGTTTCCACAACTATCTGCATTGTTTATGAACAACAACAAAGTAAATCCGCACACATTCTTCGTAGCACTACGAAGAGTGCAGTACACCTGCACTATAGTGTTGTTCACCATCTGTTCTACACTTGATTAGAATTACACTTAGAATACTCCTGGCTTACTTTTGTAAACCAGGAGTGATACTGGATTAATCCATGGCTTATTCTTGGATTACTCTTGGAATTCAGAAGTAAGCCTGAAGTACTTAAAAAGTAAGCTTTACCTACTAATAGTCATTTCTAGTGAACTGAGCCATAGTAGTTTTTTTGACAACTGTCCCCCAAATAGTAGCTTTTATATGCCATAATAAAACCATGGGCCAGATTCGAAAAGACGGTGCGCTGACTTACTCCTGACTTACTCCTCTATTGAAGAGAATGCCTGATGGACCATTGGTTAGTCATGGAATCCAGTAGCGAGCCAAGAGTACTACAAAAGTCACACATATAAAATGTTTTGATAATCGGTCTGTGTGTTACTGGACAGACATCAAAGAGTAATGTAAAGGATATGGCAACGCGCCTTGTCACACTTACAGCATTGTTTTCATTTATCATCATACAGCAGCCTTGATCCTTGCCCCTCATTCCACAGCATTTACCACTGTCCTGTTGGAAAAAAGGAAGTTCTAGTTAAGTACCATGTTGTATATGTTTAGGCACAACATGTATAGCATCATGATCTGTACTCCAAATAAACTTAAATGAATTGCTCTGGGTGGGAATAATAATAATAACTGTATGATTATTTCTGATTCGAGAAACACTTTTGCTCCTCCCAGATGTTGTAGGAATCCTTCACATTTGACTTTCAATAAACCTGTACATGGAGAGGTATGCAGTTGAGACTACCCTCACCACTGGTGGTGATGTAAGGAAGGAGTTTCTTTGTGGGGAAACATCTTTCCCTTTTGAAAAAAGACATATCAAGCATGATTGGGCTTGGGGTGGAGAATTCAAAGTTCATAAATTGACTTTTGTTACATTTAGATATGAGAAAAAATGCTCTGCCATTGCAGGAAGATTTAAATGAAAAAGTAAGTCCAGAATTACTGCTGTTAACGATTCCTGGGACTGCTTCTAGAGTTTCCTTTGAATCAGTGGTGTCGTCAACCTTGCGCTTTAGCAGGTTAAGTGGGGATAACCACTGTACCCTATGGCCTGGTAATCAGGGACCCACTTAATGTTTACTAGTTTTACATCAGCAGGACAGGGCTGATAGGTGGTGATCAAGGGCTACTAAGGGAGCCAAGTTCAGTGAAGGAGACAGAGAAAACAGGCATTGGTAAATGCATTATGTTTATCCTATTGGATTAATAATAAGAGGTGTGGAAGCAGTGTCTGAGTGCAGGGAGAATGGTGTTACTGCTCTCTGTGCAAGGTGAGTGGTGCATGAATGAAGGTTGATATACTTTACACATTGCCTCTAAGTTAATAACAATAATAATAATAATAATAATAATACTGACATTTGTAGAGAGCGAACAGCTACCTCAAACAGAGGTGTCCCGGCGCCATAGCAATAAGTGGCAGGCATGGAGGTCAGATCAGCAAGAAACCTAAGCATGTTAACCTAAGCTTGTTTCCGGTCCAGGGAAGACATGGCTTGGCAGTTCGGGCTGGACTGTTCCCATGAGGCACAGGGTCAGACTGATTTGCATATAGCCATGTCTGAACTGGGGTGGCAGAGTGGGCTAAAGAACGGTGATGGATTAAACCCAGATCTTTTGACTGGGTGTGAGTGTCTGATTGGTTCAGATGCTCCGTCCATCACCACCCCCTTTTGAACCTAAGCTGAATAGCCACGTTTACACCGCTCTCCTAAATAGTGGCTCTGAGTCAATATGTCGTAGGTTATTTGGCAATGAGTTTGAAAGTTTGGAAGGCTTGACCGTGAAGGATCTGCCACCAATCTGGGCTTTCCTATACCGTGGAGTGTACAATAGGTTTTGTGTGTTCGATCTCGGCAATCGATTCTGCTTGTAGCTGTAAAGACGTTGTTTCAGGTAGCTCGGGCATTTACCATGTATTGAGCGGAATGCGAATGTCAAAGCTTTGAATTCGATGTTTCTGGCCACAGGCAGCCAGTGGAGCTCCTTGATGTGCGGAGACATGTGATGACGGAATGGTGCTCGTCTAACCAATCTCGCAGCCGCATTTTGCACCATCTGTAATCTTCTAATCAAGTAAGCTGAGAGACCTACATAGAGGCCATTTGCAGAGTCCATTATGTCTGTCACTATGGCATGTATTATGACTCGGCGGCAACAGATGGAGGAACTTGCGCAGGCTTCTCATTTGCTAAAACAAGATGATGTTACTTGCCAGATCTGTGCAGAAAAAGAGAGAGCAGTCTCGCACTTAACCCTCAAATTTTTTGCCATAACTGCTGGGGAGGGAGGGGGCCCATTTTCTGCAGCCACCATAGGTCCGGTGGGGAATTTTTTCCAAAGAACAGCACTTCAGTTTTCTCGGCCTTCAGTTTCAACTTATTATTATTCATCCAAAAGGAAATATCTTTTAGACAACCTTTACAGCACTTGACGGCGTCATCCGATTGCTCTTTAAACAAGAACACCAACTGGGTGTCATCGGCGTAGATCGCCTTCACACCCCAGTTAGCAATGAGTGAGTCCAATGGGGCCAAATATATGTTGAAAAGAAGTGGGCCTAGTGCTGACCCCTGAGGAATTCCACACCATATCTGCTTGGGTTTCAAATCGTGGGGTTGTAAGAAACAACTTCAACCAAGCCAAAAATGCCCCCCTCAAGCCAATGTCCTTGATCTTTGCAACAATCTTGAGTGGTCTACCATATCGAATGCCGCGGATAGATCCAGGAGCTCCAGCATTGCTGATGACCCTGAGTCCACCGACATTCTTACCGATTCTGCCACTTCTAAGAGAGCCGTCTCAGTACTGAAACTGGGTCTGAAACCAGATTGGGTTTTGTGTAGAATGCCATGTTCCTCAATAAAGTTGAACAGTTGTCGCTGTACCACTTTTTCCAGCATTTTTGCAGGGATTGGTAGTAATGAGATGGGGCAATATTTGCTCAGATCTCCTGGCTTTCCATTGGGTTTTTTCCTGAGTGGGAGGACAATGGCATGTTTCCACAGGTATACAACCTTTACCACGCAACTTTTACAACGACCTACCATTACCACGCATTTTTTACAACGCAGGATCCATTACAACGCATACCATTACCACGCATGTATTTACAACGCATGTACCTTTACAATGCATACAATTACAACGTAAGTATTGGTAAGTATATCATTTTAATAAAAATATTATAAGTTTGCGTTTTTGGGTAAAGGGGTATTTTTAGGGTTCAGGGTCAGTTTGGGGTTTTTGGGTAAAGGGGTATTTTTAGGGTTCAGGGTCAGTTTGGGGTTTTTGGGTAAAGGGGTATTTTTAGGGTTTAGGGTCAGTTTTCAGTTTTTGGGTAAAAGGGTATTTTTAGGGTTCAGGGTCAGTTTTCAGTTTTTGGGTAAAGGGGTATTTTTAGGGTTCAGGGTCAGTTTTCAGTTTTTGGGTAAAAGGGTATTTTTAGGGTTCAGGGTCAGTTTTCAGTTTTTGGGTAAAAGGGTATTTTTAGGGTTCAGGGTCAGTTTTGGGTTTTTGGGTAAAAGGGTATTTTTAGGGTTCAGGGTCAGTTTTGGGTTTTTGGCTAAAGGGGTATTTTTAGGGTTCAGGGTCAGTTTTGGGTTTTTGGGTAAAGGGGTATTTTAGGGTTTAGGGTCAGTTTTGAGTTTTTGGGTAAAGGGGTATTTTTAGGGTTCAGGGTCAGTTTTGGGTTTTTGGGTAAAGGGGTATTTTTAAAGTTCAGGGTCAGTTTTGGGTTTTTGGGTAAAAGGGTACAGGGTAAAAATTAAATATAATTAAATTTAAATTACATTAAATTACATTGATTAAATTAAATTAAATTAATTAATTAAATTAAATTAAATTAAATTAAATTAAATTAAATTAATTAAATTAAAATTAAATTAAATTACATTATATTAATTTTAATTAAATTAAAATTTAAAAAATATTATATACTTACCAATACTTACGTTGTAATTGTATGCGTTGTAAAGGTATATGCGTTGTAAATACATGCGTGGTAATGGTACTTCGTTGTAATGGATCCTGCGTTGTAAAAATTGCGTGGTAATGGTAGGCGTGGTAAAAGTATGCGTTGTAACGTCATACATCCGTTTCCACATGTCAGGGAAAATGTCAGATGCAAGGGAAGTATTCTAAATGTGGATCAATACCTTGATGAGCGAGTGAGCCAACTCTTTCCATAATTTAGGGGGGCAAGGGACCTACAGGGAACTGATTTGCAGCCAAGGATCTGAGCCAGATCTTCCTGCTGCGTAATCCTGACAGTTGCGACCCCTGGCGACACCTAAATGATGTCCAGAGAAGGCAGGAATTAGCGAGGGCCATCATCAGAGGATCAATGTACATTAAAGCATTGGCTATACAACCCAATTATTGATTGCTCCCACAAAAGAGAAGTGAAAACAAACCTCAATATTTACTGGTCTTATGTGTGAGCAGTGAATACCCATCATTCGAACTGGTTATTGATGCTAATGGCTGTCTAATGTCAGACCACCTAACACGTCTCTTTCTGAAAGTATATAAAACCAATATTCTCTTCAGAACTTGTAACAAAAGTGCATTAGCGCTGGATGCATCATAGTCCTTTTCTTTAATATTATTTGTAGCCAAGCTGCAAAGCAGACACCCAGTTATACAGCATGGCTACAAGTCATTGCCAAAATTGGCAATGCCCATGCTGTATAGCATGAACAAAGGATTTCTGAGCAAATCAGTTAATCTTCCCATGCGTGGAAAAAAATATATAACATTTGGCATAAAATCCTATCACGCAAGGAAAGCCTGGCCTAACGGCTAGGTTGTTGACCTTGGAGCTGGGGAGCTGGGGAACTGGGTACGAGTCTCGGCAAGGACGCTCAACATTCTGTGATCTGGGCAAATCACGTAATCTCCCCGTGTCCCAAAAAAAATGAATGTGTCCATCTGTAACGTAACTGGTGCTCATGTAAAGCTCTCTGATACCTCTGGGTCTACTTTGTGCTTTATAAAACTCCACCAAACAAAAAAAGCCATTGAGCCCATGTCCAAGTCTTAGTGAAAATACATTTGGAAGAAGATAACATCTGTTGTGACAATAAAAGCAGATAACATGCTGAAAAAGGAGAAAAAGGCTTCTTCGAAGTGTGTGTGTGGCATAATAAAACATAGTTATAAATGCCAAGAGGTTCATCAAGGACGACAAGGAAGATAAATGAATAAAAGTAGTGCCTCAATCACAGCACTATCAACGGAAGGACAGCAATAACACTGAAGCAATCAGTACTCGGGCCAAACTCCAACCAAAAGAAGAGGAAGTGAAGCCAGCACGGGCTGGCCAAATAGAAGGCAGCAAACAAGAGTGAAAAAGAAGCTAATGAATGCTAAGCAAAGGGCGGGCTGAAAGCCCCTTGTTGTGCACAATATCTCGCGGGTTCGCATGCAGCAAGAGGCAAGAACAAAAAAACAGAAAAGGTATACGACTGTCAAGTTGCATGCTCAAATTCTCACTCGAGCAGAAGGGTGCATTTATTCCTTAGATTGTTGGGGGGGGGGGGGTTTAACTTTCAGATCCGGGGCTTTGCTGCTTTTCCCAAAGGTGTCCCCTTAAAAGTAATTGACAGTATTATAGAGTGACCCTCTGAGTTAAAATAAGAAGTAATGGTACAGTTCTCATGAGGTCATAGTCGGTTGGATTTGGCTTCAAGAACTCATCTTCACAATGTTTTACGTCAAACTTATCCTATTTAGTTGCATGAAAAAACATGGCCTAACTGGACAAAAAAAATATATGGACCAATCTCCTCTCAGCATGGGAAACATGAACGCGAGATTGTGCTGCAATTTATACCAAATTGCTACACCATGCATTAAAAGTGTTCTATTATTTTGGTTTTTAATCTCAGCACATATGCACACACACACAAACACAGGCACATCTCTCTACATGTGTTTATTGATACACTTACCTTTGCAAATGTCCTGTAACCTTCAAGAATGGGTCTATATCCTGTGCAGCGGCACAGGTTTCCTGTGTGCACAGAAAACAATGCATTCAGCAGAAAATATCAGAATGAAGCTCACTCTATCAGAGAAATCACATGGCTTCATTTACACAAAATTCAATGATCCGGAATGTACTCCTGTAACCTTCCTGCTGTTTGGAGCAAATTTCAGATTTTTTAGGAACACTCACAGTATTCTTCGAGTGCGGTTGGGAAACAGAAACAATCTATGACAGTCGTAGATTTCCTGAACTAATCTCATGTATGACTATTTATACAGACATAAATGAGGCATTAAGATGCAACTTTCGTGTTAGAAAACCCCTTTCAGATGACAAAATCCCACCATTCCAGAATCCTTAGACCAGGAATATCTCATTGTCAATCACATTTTTGTGTGTGCAGCAATGTGAAAATACTTTTAGGAATCAGACTCAGAGAGTTTGAATAGGATCTTACTATAGACTGGCAAAGTCCCACTAACAAGCATAGTGGGCATTTGAAGTATTTATCTGCTACAGGTTCCTGAGAAAACAAAATGTAAAAGGAGTTTGCATCCCTAGGTCAGGGGCTAGTCCTCCATGTGGGCAGAGGAGTGTCACCCCACTGCTTTCTCGCAGTGCAAAAAGCAGACATATAAAATGGTATTACAAATACCATTTTATATTTATGCTTCTCACACTGCAAGAAAGCAGAATAAGGGTTTGGTTGGAGATGGCCGGGTGGACAGTCCTGTTTGAGGGCAGGGGAGGAGTGGCTAGCCCAATGTTGCGGGCCCTGACAGTTTGGTTGGCCCTCTGGGGCCGACCAAACCAGTCATGCACACTCTCCATTTTCTCAGCCGACATGGAGAAGATAGCCTCCCCATAGATGCATGTGCGGTCGGCATCTCAGCCAATCACAACCCTGCCATTGCAGCATTGTGATTGGCTTAGGGAATGGGAGGGAAGCTGCCTGCATCCTGGTCCTGAGGAGGCAGGAAAGCAGGAGCTGTTTTTTTATTATTATTTAAACCCCCCCTCCCTGCATGACCCACCCTCCCCGCGTGATCACTCGCCCGTACCTCCCGCTCCCTCCCATGCGTCTCCAATCTTCTTACCTTCTGCTGGGGACTCTGTTGAAGGAGTTAACGTTCGTAGGTCCCAGATGGAATTATATTTTTGCTTCAGTCTCTGATTAAGGGCCTCATTATGAGTTTGGTGGACGAGTTACTCCATCACAGGCGTGACAGATATCCCGCCCACCATGTTACGAGTTCCATTATATCCAACAGAACATAGTGGTACTCATAATATGGCGGACGGAATATCTGTCACGTTTATGATGGAGTAACCCCTCTGCCAAACTTATAATCAGGCCTTAAGTGTTTTCCTGCTTCCGTCAGAACTATCAGTTAGAACCAACAGCCAACTCCAAAATGAAGCATTTCTACTAATACACCACTGAGAATAATGTCCCAGTTTTTTAAAACTTTCTATAGAGCACTACTTACTAATATTATGGGCTTAGTCTGGGAATGGCAGCCTCAGACATTATAGAATCATCTCTCAAAATATTGTGCTACTCTTTTTTGCTCTGATTGGTATGAAACTGTACCCATCTGATGATTACTGGACTCAAAATTGCATGTTGTTTCTTACCATGCACAAGGTGCAATTTTCCAGCTCATGCGTTCTATGTTATCTCCATATCTACCTCAAAAATGCTAAGTAGGTGTTAGTTGGGAAACAATCAAGTCATAAATTCATTTCAGCTTTGCCAGAGATTGTCACAATGTTTGAAAGCAGCTTGCTGTACTGCAGAGGTGCCTGGTGCAACCATAGGAGGGTTGGATCCATGCCAAAACTTGAGGATATCCAGAATTAACACACCAGGAGTGTAAATAGAGCACATTCACATAGAAGTTACCCTGAAAGCTCCTTTGAGATAACGAATAACAGGGATCACTGGGGTCCTGATCCCAGCATTTACGCCCGTCCCCTGCCAAAGAGGCGGGACGGGCTGGAGAAGAGACCTGGGGGGTAAGGGGGGCAGGGCATGGGAGGGCATCAGGGGGAGCAATAAATGTACAATTATAAAGGAAATAAACGTACCTGATCGCCGCCGCCGCCTTCTCCGCAGTCTGCGCCGTCCCACTCTTACTGATTCTGGGACAGGCTCCCAGACTGCACTGGGTCAACCATGACACTTCAAGAAAGCTACACTGCGCATGAGGTGTTTGGTCGGCCTGAAATGCCAGCCAAACACCTCATGCACAGTGCACTCCCCCACCACAGTGTTACCCCCCCTGGATCCGCTCCAAGACTTGTCAGAGTACTAGAGGCGGGTCCGGAGGTATTTAAAAAAACCTTGATAAAACGGGTTAGAGACCTGTTTTATTATCGTTTTATTTGTTGCAGCTGGTGGTTGCGGGGCAGCGCTCCTCCACCCTAATGGAGAGGCCACCGCTGGAGACCTTCTCAATTACTAATTTTTCCTGAGTATTTCTAACGGAAATACCACCTGCCTCCACACCGAGTTTTAGGATGAAATACCACAGATCCACAGAGTCACCGCAGACCTTGTAATCCTAATTCATCTCATAATACCCTTTATCAGCTGAGCCGACATTAGGGGGTGTTTGCAGTCGGCCCCTTAGTACCATTTTAAACCCTTGCAACAGCCTAATAAACCATTCTGAATTGTGTTCTTTTTCCACTGTCAATATTCTAATGAAGGACCTGATTCACAATGGTAAACTTACACTTAGGACTGTCCTATCTTTTTATGTGTGGAGTCTCCACAGTCGTAAAGGCACTACTAGTAGAATGCCTTTGTGAATAGCAAACAGTTGTAAACTTACACTTTGGGGCCCAACATGTTAAACCTGTGGGCCAAGCTCATGCAATTACCTTGGAATGCATTCTCAATCTCCTCCATAGTCGGCTCCGGTGAATTGCGAAGCAAGGTGTACATGGACATGACAAATCCAGGAGTGCAGAACCCGCACTGGGAGCCATGGCTCTTTGCAATTCTCTCCTGTGAGCAGAAACACAATTGAAATCAACGCTACATTGGTTGTCTGTAGAGTAGACTTAACTCCTACCTTGATGGTTTACGGTAGTTCTAATTTAAATGCACCACCGCAAGGACCCTGTGTGCAGTAGAAATCAAAAGGCAAATTTTGTGTGTCTGAAAGTCGAAACATTTTTTATTTACTTATATTCTCTTTCCTTTTTATGTTCAACACTCATGAACATTTATACAAATCTCACAATTTGAAACCAAAAATAATGTTGATGTTTTGAGTAATTACTCAAGCTTGAAGATTCCAGAGTCGTTGCAACTGTATATAGTGAAGAAGCATTATCTGTATTGAAATGCAATAAAGTTGAATGCTACGTAAATAGTACCTGGACTGGATGCAGTCTTGTCTTTGTACTCCCGATTCCTTCCACCGTGGTTACAGCGACATGGTGTAGCGAACAGACAGGCGCCAAGCAAGCATTAGCTGAATAGTGGCTAGACCTGGGAGTTAAGGTCGGCAACAAGTAGTACTATGCATGACTTCTTTTATTTGAAAGGATGAAATATGAAGGCAAATTCTTACCCTTGGGTCTTTCCTGGGTGTCGGTCTATGATATATATGTAAGCTGCGCTGCCCATAAAGATTGAATCAAAATCACAACTAAAACTGCTAATTTGTCATACTTTGTATATAAGTTCAATTTTTTATTCTATTTATTGCAAACCAATTAAAAAGACAATTATCCATCATTAGAGAATAAAGATACAACCGAATAGAGCAGTTAATACATAAAGATTAAAAAATGCAAATGCAATAAAAGAAAAGGAGATAGATTATAGTCAGCTCATTTAATAGAATGTCAGCCGTTTTTTTAAATTAATGTAAAAAGAGCCCTGTCACATATGACTCACATGTATGACCATAACATTTGCGATTCAGGATTTGCAACATTTACTTATTCGCAAATTGATCATCAGAAAATTGTAAGAATGAACATATGATGGTCTGATATTGGGATTCAGTAACATGGAGAATTTCAGAATGAAGAATTGTAGTTTGTGACTGTCATCTCGGCAGCCACTGATGCCATCATTAACTTGAGACCACTGCTGCACCAAAGCACAGCAGTTGAGGAGCACAAGTCTGAGGTCAAGCCAATAAGACCTTTGAAGCCCGGGCACCGCGTCTACCAAAGAGGAGAAGCAGTGCTGCAGAAAAGAGTTCTAGCACAGCTATTCACAATAACAGGAAGGATCAAAGAAACAAGACAACTCTTTGGAAAAACAGAGAGGCGAGTGTCACACTCCACCAAGAAAATATGGCATGGAATCTGTTTTTTCGCTCATCGGGATATCTGATGTTGGGTATTACCCATCGTGATAATTAGTCATTCGGGTAATCTGAGGCTTCCCCCGAATATGTCCCTGTTTTTGGTTCCGCCCGCATTATGTGGGTGTGTTGAATAAATGGTGCTGCGCGTGTGCACGGTATCAGTGCTGGCACACGCGAGCACGGATACCACCAGCACTGTGTGCTCTCATTATTGCCGCCGGCACACACTGCATGCAACCGAAAGACCTGATATTTGTTCACATGTGGGGACGCTTAATAATCAAGGTCCCAACCCAACATTTGACGACAAGGGTGTAGAAGAGACCACGTGGCTGTAGGCGGCGGCTGCGCACATTCTCACATGTGCATGGTGCTCGTGCTGATTGAAGTGCCACGCCCACCCACTGCCCGTGAAAAGGTGGGAACTGCACATAGCACAGTCTGGACGGACTGGACGGACTGGGTGCGCCACCATTGTATCCTGGCTGCAGATTAGGCTGGAGGCGTCTGATACAGTGGAGGCACAGTCAAAAGTGAAACAGTGAGTAGCAGCAAATCAGCGCATAAGACACCCACACTGCTGCATAGCAGCTTGGCCACAGCAAGCATCGCCCAGGGTGATATACCATTGAGGGTAGCACACAGAACATGTCTCATATCCCTACCATAGAGCCATTCATGGTAAAAGGGGCCCCATCTGCTCAAGCCCCGAGGTGGAAGGAATGGGTGGAGCGCGAGACCCCAAGTGAACATGATTCCAGAGTCTCAGGAACAAAACAGTGACATGGATGATGACGATCGAGAAGAACACACAGTACACTCGGTGTTTACTGTAGGGTCAGCATCTACGGCACAGGATCACCTGCCACAATGTCAAGTCTTGGTAAGAGTGTGCCCCTCGACAGCCATCGTAGGCACCGGAGCTACATAAACATCCTGTCACGTGAGGCCTACCAAGAGATGACACCTTCTCCAACACTAATACCTGCCAAGATAAAGGTTTTTGCGTATGGTCAAACCTAGCCCCTGGCCATCCCAGGGAAGTTCAGGACCACCATTGACTACGACACACAAGAGGTGGCGGCACTAGTGTATGTGACGGAAGAAGGACATGGAATGTTGCTGGGGTGTAAGTCAGCAGAAGCTCAGGGCATCGGCATGTTTGCCTTCGGAATACACTGAGGAGTGAGTCAAATCCTGGAGGAATTCCCAAAAGTGTTCGATGGCATTGGGTGCTTACATGATTAAAAGATACATCTACACACTGATCCTTCGGTGCAACCAGTCGCCCTTCGGCACAGGCGAGTCACATTTCACGTGAGGCCCCTGATCAAAAAGGAACTGAGCAAACTCGTAGAAGCAGGGATCGTTGAAAAAGTGGAAGGCCCTACCCCCTGGGTATCCCCGATTGTGGTCGCGCGAAAGCCCAAACAGCCGGGGGAAGTAAGGATCTGCGTGGACATGAGAATTCCCAATACTGCAATCAAGCGTGAAAGACATCTAACCCCAACCATTGACGACCTGATAGGGGAACTAACTGCAGCCAGCTGGTTCTCAAAGCTTGACCTTCGGGCTGAGTATCATCAACTCGTTCTCATAGAACAGTGCCGATATATCACAACATTTTCCACGCATGTCGGCCTGCGACGGTATAAGAGGTTGCGTTTTGGGATATCGAGTGCAGCGGAGGTATTCCAAAATACCATCAAAGAACTTCTCGCGGAACTCCCAGGAGTAGTTAATGTCAGTGATGACATTCTTGTCCAAGTAAAGTCCATACGGGAACACACCAGTCAGCTGAGGCAGGTGCTCCAATGGATAGAAGACTCCAGACTCACTTTACATAGAGACAGATGAAAATTCCTTAAGCAAAGGCTACAGTTCTTTGGGTACATATTATCAGCAGAAGGAGTGGCTCTGGACCATGAAAAGGTCAAGGAAATCAAAGAACCCCTGGCTTCCACCAATGTGATGGAAATGCGCAGCTTCCTGGGGATGGTGAACTACTGCGGTAGGTTCATCAAGGACCTATCCTCGCTGACCACGCCACTGAGAGAGCTGACCAAAGCGTCTGTTCCGTGGGTGTGGGGTCTTGGACAAGAGATGGCCTTCAAGGCTACCAAGGACGCACTCTCGAGCACCACCACGCTGAGATATTTTGAACCCCAACAACACCAAAAGGATTAGGGGCAGTCCTTCTACAACGGCCAAGGGAAGAAAATGAGTGGGCTCCAGTGGCCTTCGCGAGTAGGTCATTGACTGCTACAGAGCAAAGATATTCACAAATTGAAAAGGAGGCGAGTGCCGTGCATTGGGGGTGCCAGCATTTTCACTTATATGTCTATGGAAAACCATTCCTGGTTGCAACTGACCACAAACCGCTTATCCAGTTGTTCACAGGATCCACGCCAAAGCCCCCCTCTCTTCAAGAAATGGATGTTGCAGTTGCAGAAATACAATTGCAAAATTGAATACCACCCAGGATCAAGCAACCCAGCAGACTATCTGTCTCGTCATCCCAGAGAAGCTATGCTTAGCAAGATGGAGGATGCAGAAGAAACTGAAGAATATGTTTGTTATGCAGCAGATCGATCATGTCCGTTGCCTATATCTCAGGATGACTGTCTACAGAAAGCGTTGGAGGTAGTGAAAACCAACAAATGGCATGTTCTCAGATGTCAAGGGGTAACATTCACTCCTGAGGCCCAGAAAGTGATTGGAAGCCTATATCAGGTGAGGCATGAACTGAGTGCCGATCCAAATGGGTGCTTACTCGGAGGCACCAGACTGGTCATACCCTCAACCTTGGTGGATAGAGTTGTTGGTTTAGCTCATGCTGGTCACCAAGGAATGATGAAAACTAAAGGGAGACTCAGAGCCAAGGTCTGGTTCCCTCTGATGGACGACAAAGTTGACGAGGTAGAGAGATCGTGTCCGTGTTGTCAAGCTACTGGTGAACTGAATTCTCCAGCGCCGATTGCCTTGAAGGCCCAAGGATGAGTGTGGGCATGGATTTTGGAAGCCTCCCTGATGGGAGACATTCCATGGTAGTGATATATGACTATTCGAAATATCCGGAGGTTGAGGTGGTGTTATCACTGAGCGCAGGAGATATTATACCTAAGCTGGAAAAGGTAATGTCTACCCATGGACTTATCAGAGAGATAAAAACTGACAATGGTCCTTCCTTCCAGGGGCAGGAATTTGCATCATATCTGACATCACTAGAAGTTGTGCACAAAAAGAAAACACCAACATGGCCACAAACAAATTGAGAAGCTGAGCCTTTCATGAGGACTTTAAACAAGGTTATCTGCATGGAAGTGGCAAATGGTGACTCTGTGGAACGATCCATATATTCTTTTCTTAGAGATTACTGTCAGACTCCCCACACATCCACTGGTCGTGCTCCAGGACATCTATCAATGGGGAGAGTTGTGAGTGATTCTCTTCCACATCACTCATGATGGGTTCCAGAGGGAATACACGATCGTGTTGTTGATTGCTGGAGAAAAAAGTCGAATGAACAAGTCAGCAAATGGCGCAGAGCAGAAGTCTCACGTCTTAAAATAGGAGACTTGGTCCTGATCCAAAACAGACATCCAGGCAGCAAATTCGGGCTTCCGTTTGAAAAAGATCTCTAGTGCATTGCCCAAATTCAGGGTACGCAACTTACCTTCAAAAGAGGTTTGGAGTTGGTCACCCGAAATGTGTTAGCCTTCAAGAAGTATCATGGGTTTCCTGAAGCGGAGCTGAGTCCCCAGGATGGAGATCAAGGAAGGGAGAGCTGGTCAGAAACTGATGTTAAAGCACCAAGAGCTGGAGGTTTGGACTCATCTTCACAGTCTCCTGATGTCAGTCGAGGTTCATCTGGGGCTACTGGGATCACGGAAGACGACAGTGACTACCGGGACAACCACACTTGATATAACCTGAGACGGAACCGTGAGCCGTCCAGTAGACTATGGGACTATCATTGCTAGAACTGCACCTGAGATGGCTTAACTTTTGATAAGCTGACATATCTTATGATGGTGTGGAAATTTCTTCTCATTAAGGTTTTGTTTTGTTTGCTAAAATTCATTTTTTGGGAGGAATGTTGTATCGCTCATCACAATATCTGAAGTTAGGTATTCCCCATCATAATAATTAGTCATGGGGGTAATCTGAGGCCTCTCCCGAATACGTCCTGTTTTTGGTTTCACCCGCGTTATGCTGTTGGTGCTGCGCATGCGCATGGAGTCAGAGCCGGCACACGTGAGCAAGGAAAACCACCAAAACTGTGTGCTCTTATTATTGTGGCCGGCCCGCTCTGCATGCAACCAAAAGGCCTGATTTTTGCTCACATGTCGGGACACTTAATAATTAAGGTCCTGACACAACAGAATCGAGAGATGATCTCAACCAACACAGCACCACCAGCCCAGTACAGAAAAGCTGCGTAAAGAGACGGTGTGAGACGCAAAAGATCCCACAGTAACAGAATACACGGTGGAAAGCACCATGGTGCTAGAAACAGTGCACGCAGAGCTTCATTTAAGCTGGTGGTTGCTGGTGGGCAGTGGCGTAGCGTGAGGAGGGTGCCACGGGGCGGTTGTATCGGGCGCAACATTTTTAGGGGCAATTGTAGGGGTGCAAAATTTAAATAAGGGCACAAAATTGTAAAATAAAAGTGAAAGGATACTTGCCTTACCTTGGGCGCTGGCAACCCACACTATGCCGCTGCCGGTGGGGAACATCGGAACTCATTTTTGAGAGCCAGCACTTATTTTTCCGCATCAAACATTAAGCAAGAGAGGGAAAAAGAAAGCGGAAATACATAGGAAGAGAAAGATGGGGAAACTGCCACAAAGGGTGAAAAAATTAACTTGTAAGAGTGAGCTAAAGAGGGAGGGAGTGTTGGTAGTGGATTAAAGAAGAAGGACGTTGAATTTAGGCTGGGCAACCGAGGTATTTGGCGTGCTGACATTTTATTGCACTGGCCGTGGGCTTCTGAGCGTACTTTCGAGCACTGACACTCATTCTTTTACAAAGTTAGCACTAAGTGTATGAGACAATTTTAATTTGCCTTTTTTCTGCTCAGCGCTGGGACACTCCCGTTGGGGGTAGCCATGCGCTCTATGAGATGCACAATAATTGACACTACGAAAGAAGAAGAAGATGTGCATGAAGTTCCTACAATAGGTAACTCCAAACTCACAAACACACTGGGGTAGAGCCTAAAATACACATTATTAGGCCTGGGTAAAATTAAAATTAAACAACATAATTTTGAGAATTTCACATCACACGATAATCCTGAAAAATTTGCATTTACACCACTTTTTGTAATTATGCGCCATTCGTGATAAAAATGTTACAGTGAATAGCGCAATTTGGGGCAGCAGAACACGGATGTATAACGTTACAATGCATACTTTTACAACGCATACCTTTACAACGCATTTTTTAGAACACAACATCCATTACAACGCATTCCATTACAACGCATGCCATTACAACAAATTTTTAAAAACTACCTTTACAACGCATTCCATTACAACGCATACTACCTTTACAACGCATACCATTACAACGCATACCATTACATTGCATGTATGGTAAGTATTTAATAATGTTTATATATGTGTTCTGTTGCCCTGGGTTCTACTGTTGACCAGCCAACCGATTAGAAGATTTACCAATTTTATCTATGCATGCTTTGTCCAATTGTTGTATAGCGCATGCACACTCCATACACATGCTATGTACTTCTTGTAAACATGTATGTTTGCTTTTAACATTGTTTATTTATGTGTTCTGTTGCCCTGGTTTCTACTGTTGACCAGCCGGCATTCCTACTGGATTATCAGTCTGGACAGTAGTGTCTCCAGAGGCTCTAGTCTGCTCTTCGTGGGCGTTGTATCTTACTACGCTTTCGAAGACAACATTTATTGTTACTTATTCAACTTTTAAATTCCACACGCAGTCTATGGCCTTTGTGATTAGAAGACTTACCAACTTGAAAAGGATACATAATTTTTTTCTGGATGTGATCAAACCGAGAAATCATCACAGTGCAGGCTCCGCATCCACCTTCTCGACAGCCCAGCTTAGTTCCTGGCAAACCCACTGGATGAAGAATAGTTAAGGTAAATAACATCTGCATCATCTTCTACAATGGATATTCACGAAAATGACATACGATACTTTTAATAAGTTGGGTCTGCAGACAATACTCAACTTCAGGGGAAGTAGGGCCCAGTATTCAGGAGCCGCAAATCTTTCCCTCAACCTACATGGGCTTCTGATTACAGCTGGAAGGATGAAATTTTCATCCATTGGTTTGAAGAAGGTCATGTAACCTGACACTCTTCTTCAGCCAATAAGGAACAGAGAATAACAAACTCTTCTGAAGCATATCCATTGTGTCTTCTGCAAGGTGTCTGTCTTCGTGGGTGACGAAAGCCAAGGGCAATGTTTGTTTGGTTCTAGTTTGCAAAGGTCCTACATCCAAAACCTGTGCTCAGGACACCATTGCAATCTGACAGAAAGGTCCAACCAGTGTATAGCATCAAGTGCCATCTTTAAAACCAACCTCTGCGGGTGAGGCAGAGCTGTGCAAGGCTTACTCATGGAGGGGGTGAGGATTACAATGTCAGGACTCCGCAGAGCACACAATAACACCTAATAAGTCAATTCTGGATAGTGCTTTTAACTTTTAAAAGAAAATGTACATTATTTCACACAAAACTAAATAAAAAATGACAAATTACAAATGTATACAAAAAAAACAGACCTCTTGAGCTACTAGTAAACCAGAATTCTGTGTGAAAAAGTGACAGAGATTAATAAAAAAACTACTTATTGTGTTTCTTGCATGGCTCACAATGTAAAACTCCTTCCTCCTGCATTTTTCAATAATTTACACCCCTCACTAGCCTCCTGGTGTCGTTGGTGTGGGTGGGTAAGAGAAGCAGAGTTAAACTGGACATTTCGAATCTGGATCCTGACTAGGGCGTGCCGTGACTTCTTAATCTGCAGGTGTACTATATGGTTGGGTTACCACAATATGCAGAGTTATGGTGTGCGGAGGGTAGTAATGGGGAGAATCGGCTGCTGGCCGGACTGGTGGAGAGGATGACCTTCCCAAACACATGATGAGCAGCACAAGAGTGCAGATGGAAAGCTCATATATAGTGAGGCAGGTGGCAACTGTCTGGGAACTGGCAGTGAAATGACTCTGGTGAAGTCCCCCGTTTGCTCGGCTTCTCGCTCTCTGGTGGCCGAAACCTTTTCAGCACATACAGTCATCGATGAACATGTCCCAAAGGATGGCGGGTGGATGCAACAGTATGCTGGATCTCTATCTGAACTGCTCCTTTGTTATTATGGAGGAGACTGGCCTTTTATTCCTGGTGGACCCAGGTCAATTTCTGCAAGCTCACCCATATGGCCCGGGAGATCTGGTCGACCTTCCTGGTGGGGAGTCGCAAATTCTCAATACAATGTATCTGCCGTTGAAGGGAGACCATTGTATTGACATCACAGCTGTACGCAATGGCTGGAATGCGGACTTAGATGAGCAACTTACATATGGCGAGTGAAAGCGAGCATGTGCCCAAGTGAAGGAAACGGCTAGTAATACACGCTTTAAGATCACCAGTTCTATTCCCTGCACTGTGCTTATCCACTGTCACAGCGCCTGCACAAAATATTTCCAGCTCGGAAAAAGGGCAGCACTAAATGCAGTGTGAACCGAGCTCACTTTTTACACATTATATGGGGATGCTATAG
This sequence comes from Lissotriton helveticus, assembly GCF_964261635.1. Taxonomy (NCBI): domain Eukaryota; kingdom Metazoa; phylum Chordata; class Amphibia; order Caudata; family Salamandridae; genus Lissotriton; species Lissotriton helveticus. Next base: position 1,915,293,482 of record NC_136067.1, on the reverse strand, counting down.
GCTGAGGGCCTTCTGTACTGCGGTGGTGCGGATAATTCAAAGGGTCACAGGCACCCGGTTTGAGCTAACAGCTCAACATTGTCTTCTAGGTCTTCTACCGATAGCCAAAACAGGAAGGAAGATGAGGAATAGGTTTGCTTTGCTGCAACTGGTCTTAGCAAAGCAACTTAAAGCAATCACTAGACTAGGCCTGAGCCCCCCTCGCCACTTCACAAATGCCTTGCAGAGCTGCAGGAATGAAGGCTGAAAAGGGTGAGAACTGATGAGAATGTGGAATGTGACCTAGAGTTATTGGGAGAGATGGTGTAACAATTGTAAGGGGTGGAGCAGGAGAATGGTGATCCCAGCCGAGTGTCTCCTGCTGCCAACTAGAGGGCCCCTTGGGCAGGAGTAGGCCCTTGGAGAAGTGCTGAGAGGCAGTGGGAGTATGGTGGTCGCTGGTGGTAACGTGTGCTGTGGACATCTTCTGGACCTGTGGTCCTGGACATGGCTAATGTATGCTATTTTACATACATATGATGACAACGAAAGATCCTTCTAATTTCAGATTCGTAATTTCTTTTTATTTTTGAATAACTGATGAAATTTAGAATTTCTGACATCTTCAGTTGGAGATCTAGGGCCAGATGTACGACCGTTCTTTGCAGTCGCAAAGGGGATTTCAGCCCCTTTATGACCGCAAAATAGGTCAGCCCAATGTACTAACCCTATTTTGCTAGTCGCTAATCAATTAGTGACTCGCAAAATAGGGTTAGCGACTCACTATTAGGAAGGGGCGTGCCAAGGGCGTCCCTTCCTAATAGGGACTCCAAAACCTTTGTATGAATGTTTTGCGACCGCAATTGAGGTCACAAAACCATCGCAGTTTAGCACCCTTCTTGGTGGTGGGAATAGTATTTTACTTGAGTCATCAGAAAGCTCAAAGAGCATTTTTTCTAAGTGACTGTTTCAGAGCAATCTGCTTTCATAGTTCTTGTAGCATGCCAATCCACAGTTAATATTTAATACAGTTTAAATGTAATGTTCTCAAAGTGAAAACGCCACTGGTCCTACGCACTGTAAGCTTTAAACAGGGATTAACTCATATCCTGTTAATACACAGCACTGTGACAGTCTTTTCCTTTATCACTCAGGGTTATGATTGCTCAAGTAGTGCCATAACAAGGTAAGGGAAAAATGTCACTCCCTGTGTAAACAAAAGATTGCACAACTACGAGTTGTGTGACAGCTATTACACTTCTCAGTATTCCACTGATAGATTCTGGAAGCTCAAACCTTCTGACATTTTTTTGGGGTAAGAAAGACAGGGAAAAGGCAAAACTGTGGAATTTGGTGCGTTACAAAAATGTCTGCATGTAATATCTCGATTGCTGTTGAAAACTCAGAACAGGAGGTATTTAGACCACGTGGTAAATACTTCGTCTTTTGTTGGTATGATTAATACTACACGGTCCATCCAGGTATTGCAAGCACAGGCTATGCAGTGGAATGAAGTGACCCTCTTATAAGTTACTCGGACACCAGAGCATGTGCTTTATTCACCCATCTCTAGCCGGCATTACTTCAAAGCTGTCTAGTGGAGCTGACCATCTGCAAAGTATTACAATATTACAGCTTCCCTTAGTGGGCCTTTTGTATCCCCCCACTTCTTGTGGAACCCCCTTGCCCAGATGTGGTGTCCAATATCCTTGGGTTCACCAGTGGCCGTATTACTAATTGGCTTTTTTTCGCCCGGCACACCTCTGAAAAGGTGCAATAGGCGCAAACAATGCCAATGCGCCCCATTATGGTAAATGCACTGCCTCCTGGCCCCATATTCATGGGAAAACCGGAGCAGCCGATCCGTGTTTTCACAGTGCAGGCGGCACCCGCCTGCACTTTCAAATGGGATTAGAGATCTCCTTGCAGGCGGGTGCAGTTGGGGACTGCACCCGCCTGCAGGGGGATGTCTGAGTGGTCCATGGGATCCCCTTTCCCCCATGGAGATGGTTGCTCTGAGGGGGCGCACATAGTGCGCCACCTTTTAAATGGCTCACTGTCAGTGGACCTCCTGAGGGCTCCTTTGACTTTGCACCCGCATTTGTAATATGGCACGAGCGCAGAGTCAAAGGAATTCCCTCATTTGCATAGGGCACGCACCTATGCAAATGAGGGAACACCCTCTGTTAATAGCGCTGGAGATTTAAGTATGCCAGCGCTAACTGTATTATCAATCAGTCAATCAATATTGCTTTTTTTCGATAACAAGTATCATAAAAGCATCAAACAAGCCTTTTAAAAATATACTATATACAGATAAAAGGTACCATAAAATATCATATCAAATACCTAATATTTGATAAGTCGGGGCATAATGACACAATCAGCTAGATTCATCATTGAAAAATGGGCTCGCAAAGGGCCAGATTCCGTGAATCTAGCCCTTTGCGAGCGCAATTTTTGCATTTAGGATTCATCATCCCAAATGCAAAAATCGCTAATTGCGAAATCGCATATTTGCGAGGAATTGCATTTAAGGAATCTCTATTTGAGATTCCTTAAATGCAAGTCATTAACCATTTATTATTTGCGAATTCGCTATTTCTGGCCGCTATTTACCGCGAAGTCTGACTTCGTGGTAAATAGCGAAAACTTAGAAAAATGCACTTTAGTGCATTTTTCTAAGTGGTATGTTACACACACACGTGTCCTTTGGACATGTGTGTGCGCAACATCAGGCTAAATTTACATTTCAGGGGTGCTACAGGGTGTCTTTTGGACACCCCTGGCACCCTTGAAATCGCTTCCTTATTTGCGATTAGCAAATTGCTAATCGCAAATAAGGAGTGACTCCATTCATTCCTATGGGCCTTTGGGCCCATAGGAATGAATGGGGAGTCATTCCTTATTTGCGATTAGCAATTTGCTATTCGCAAATAAGGAAGCTGTAGAAATCGCAATTTAAATTGCGATTTCTACATGAATCCCGTTTTGCAAGTCCTTAATAGCGATTCCTTAATAATTGCTATTAAGGACTCGCAAAACGGGACAATGATGAATCTAGGTGAATATTTCCACATAATAGAATATTCCATTTTGATAAAAACATGAGTTAAAAAATGTGTGGTTTAAAAGAGTAAAACCTGATGTACATTATATGAGTGACAGTGCATAGATATTAATTCAAGCAATATTTAATCGTTCATCTTGTGCTATAGTATGTTCTCTATGGGGCTTGTAAAGTGAAGTTTGGTCGCCCTTCGTAAAGCTTTATGCCTGACTATACCGGCGCAACTCAAGAATTTGGCCACTCCGCAAACGAAGAGGGTTCTCGCATCTGAATTTGAAATGCGTAATGCAGTGCGATGATCGAGAGTACCTAATTGTTTGCAGATTGGTGTTAACCTTCTAGACCTTGCCTTTTTGTACGGCGTACAAGTAAACATTAAATGGGCAATACTCTCCTTCGGCGCCCTACAGCAAGGACAATCTTCCGTTATCTGTTTCGGGAGGCGCCATTTGGCAGTCAACACATGGACCGGAAGCAACCCAAGTCTAAATTGGCAATAGAGCGCCCTGTCTCTTGGTGACTGGATTACGTCCAAATATGGTTCAAGGCTTCTACATTGTTTGTGCTGGATCTTCTTGCAAAAAGCTAACCACCCCGTTCACGTATAAGGAGAACAGGGTGGGTGCCATCACACAGCTCTGACGTACTCCCCGGTTTACTGGATTTCTTTCCGTCAAATTTCCTTGGGACCCCCATCTCACTTGTGCATAATTGCCCTCATGGAGACGATCAATAAATTAAGGATTGGTGGAGGGATACCCACGTCTACTAATGTTTGCCACAACTTCTTCCTGGGGACTAGGTTGAAAGGCAGTCCTTAAGTCAATAAAAGCAAGGGAAAGACTGCCTCTGACGATCACAACAACTTTCCAGTATATCAGGAGAAGCCAGAAGACCTGATCCACCGTTCCTGTGTTGGCCCTAAACCCGCCTGATACTGGGAGAGGATATCTCCGTCCTCAGCCCAAAATGGTATCCTCTGGAACAGGACCCTGCCAACTAACTTCTGAATTGCGTCAATCAAACTGATTGGCCTGTAATTGGCAGGGTCCTCTCTGACTCCCTTCTTGTAAAGAGGGACCACCTCCGCCCCTTCCATGAGATCGGTATTATAGAGGGGAAGCACAAGCATCTGCGCCCACTTCTATAATACCAAAGTGCCCCAGGGGCACGCAAAGTGGGCGCAAACACCTGTTGCACCCCCGGGCAATTATTGTAATACGGCCCCTGGTGTCCCCTAGCTCCTGCTGCCCGTACTTCCATCTCGTGCTCTCAACGTAACATCGCCCCCACCCCCTTGCTTGAATCAATCGCTACAGTTTTGTTCCCTTCTACTACCACATGGGGCTTGCCGGCTCCCCTTACACGAGTAATTTCACTCTATGACTCGCACTGGCCTCCTAAACAATCTGGCAGAACACCATACATGAGCATGTGGCGCATTCACGAGGTCAGTGTCAGGCTATGTCATGATCCACTTCTTCGCTTGATGTGTCTTCTTCTTGCAGTTTGCAGGATCTGACTCATGAACTTCGGTTGCATGGTGGTACTTCTTGGACTGGAAAATGATCCAGGTGTCTGCATTCCTGCTCAGCCTGCAGGAATCATGGTTTCCTTCTGGGTGATCACTTGCAGAGGTTGATTCACGGGCTCAGGGGTTTTATGATACAGTGGTGCAGCACGGGCACAAGCTTAAGAGAACAGAGTCTGTCGGCTGCTGTTGGTTGTTCCTCCGTCCACCTCTCACTACATTGTACATCAGGATCTTGGCCTAGAATACGTTGAGGACCAAATTAGCCTTGCCACACTATTACTATGGTTCTCTGTTTGGCTAAATAAAGAGGCCGTCATTAATCGTCTCATTCTCATTGATTGCCTCTGGTGTCATGACGATTCCAAAATTCCATGGATCAGATAGATTAGAGAGACCTCCCCGGCCTAAGGTTGCCCTTATATTTTTGACATCTCCTGTAATATCACTAAGTGGGATAAAGAGTGGCTAAAGGATTGCTTTCTCAATTATGGAAAAGACTGTCAAGAGAGGGCGGAGCTGATGAAACCTTCCGTCAGAGACTTTTGTCTTGTTCAAGCAATCGATGCTGTAGCCCCCCACTTGGTATTGTCCAGAATTCATGGGAAAGGGCGCCTTTAACACAATTTCAAACTGGATCAATTAGATGGCTCCAATGTTTTCTTTAGAGGCAATTTGCACCTACTGATATTTTATTATCCCCGTGTAATGAAATCTCTCCCCAGTCATAGTTGCAATTTGTATTTTTTTGCAAGTTCTATGTCTCCTTGACTAAACAGCACTTGATTCCACTATTGAGAAACCGAAAGATCAGGAGATGTAGAGTTGCGCTGAGTTTTCTCCAACAACTTGAGTGCCACATAATATGCAAACCAGCGAGTTTTAAAAAAACAGAAATGCTGTATAGCTGCGAAAATCAGTGTTATTATAATCATGCTTGATACTGGGTTTGATCTGTCTGAATTCGTAGTAGTCTATGGTACTTATACACTTGGTTTTTGATTAACTTATTTTCTCTGTTTCTAAACTGTTGACATTTTTATATTGAAAAGTGATGCAGTTTATTTAATGCCCTCATTTAAAAAATTTGTAATCATGTTTTAACTATAGTTATTGTATATTGTACTTTCACATGCTCTTTTATGATCCATTTATCTGTGATCGAATAAAGAATTTCACTTCACTGGGTGCATTTTTTCTATCATTACCTCTGTTGGAGGGATATTTTTCTAAATGATATTTGGGACACAATATTTTTGTCCGAGACTTATTAGGCCTCACTATTCCAGTACCATACTACACAGGGCTGAGCCCAGCCCACCACAGTTTCCAGTGAAACCCAACTCAGCCTGTTGTGCATCCTGGCCCAATTAGGCAAACAGACCAGTCCTGCCTTTATCCCAGTTGAGTCCAACCAAGAACCCATTCCAAAATCCAGCTTTGTCCATATAGTTCCTCTCAGCACAGAATGAGTTCAATCAAGACCAGAATCAGTCCAATATCCCAGCATTGTGAATAAGAGCTTAATTTTAGAAAGAATGGTCAAACCAAAGGTTGACATGCGATTAGAGTGGTGGGGGCTGGGTTTCAGTGGGTCAACATAATGAGTAGATAGCATGTACAACGGGATTGTACTTTAATGTAAATTTCCGGCATATGTGTTTTTTTCATTTGTCCTTTCATATTATATCTGGTTACTTTCTTATTTGGAATGTGCAATGTGAGGTGTAACTTCAAGTTACAACACTCAATAAGAAATGAAAAAACAGCTACGAAGAATACGTATGGGAACTGGCAACAACTAAACAAAATTTTTAACTTAGCATAACTTTCTCAAACGCCCTTTGGACCCAGCTCTCTCCACTGCACCATTACATTCTCAAGCCCATTTGGTTTAAGACTTGTCATATTAATTAGTATTATTGCATAATAGTTAAATCTATAGAGTTAATAAAATAGGAAACAGAATGGTCGAAATTTCAAGATGGCCTTCAATCTATATTTAACCCTTCATAGCCAAGCTCACTCCTAACTTCACTCAAATGCCATTTTGCTATTCCACAGAACCTTATGGATACCCAGTCCTCATCACAATTTAGCCTTCGCTCTAAATACTGCCTGGAAATAGAACAAGAGTACTGGTGATCAAGCATGTGTTGCTCAAGTAACCTCTTCTAAAGGAAATATGGAGAAAAATGAGTAATCACATCACAGAAGACTCCCTCAGTCAGTTTCACAACAGTAGATCTAAGAGTGGCATTTGCCATCACTTTGTTGGCCTTTTATAAGCAGGCCAAACAAAAAGACAAATAAGATGCAAAATCATCAGCCATAGGTTCCGCTTCAGGAACAAGAAGCTATTATTTACTTTAGGGGGTCACTCTGAAAAAAAATCTTCATGCAGAAGATCATTTGCAGTAGCTTCTTCTCCAAACAATCAAAAGGAACCCCAGGACAAATGATCCAGTTAGAAGGTTGAACATTCAGGAAGCCTTGTGGATTTTCAAAACTGGTAGTGTAAATTAGGGTTTGAATGAAGCACTAGACTGGCAAAGCTTGTTACACAAATAATATAGTGACAAGTAAAACTGTTGCAATTACCCTGTTTTTTCAAATGTATTTCATTTAGTTTAATGCTGCTGTGTACTGAATGAACCTAAACCTTTGGGTTGTTTCATTTATAAATCCAATGATAGTTATCCTAGAGTATGTGTTCCATAAATTGGCTCGTGCATCTAAATAATGATATTGTTATATTGCTAGTTGCAAATATTTAATGTGTTTATATAATAACATTCTTCCATTGATATTTGCTATCCTTTATGTGATCATAAGATACCAAATGTTTCTTTACAGTGAGATGGAGGTAACTTTGAGGGATGCTTTCTTATGCATTGCTTTGAACTGAATAACACTACCTTAACCATTCTCTGCTGGTATGGTGTAACATTGCCATGAAATGGGCAATGTTCTAACCCAACAATCTGTTACTGTGGCTCTTTTGTCAATGATGCTTGTGTTTGTCCACTTATGTTTTCAGTTTTATACAAGTATATAAAGAAAGCAACATTTGAAATGTATTCTTCAGGTATGTGTGGCAAATATCAGACTTGAGCCTAAAATTGCCACCTAAATGCACCACAGTGTGATTTTTACCATTTACAGTTAAGTGAGGTTATCCTGCAGCTTTAGCTATGAGGTCTAGTGTTAGCTGATCTTATTGAACTCAATACACAAAAAGGACGTATTACAGACCTACGAGCACCGACTCCCTACAATACTAATTAAAACACACACAATAAATGCTTGTGGTCTTGTCATCACAAAAAAACACAATCTCATAGATTCAAAACAATGATTGTTTTAAGGACGAGAACCCTCACCCACCCTTAAGTGGCATGCTTCATCATAGGGTCCCCCCTCACCGTATGGATTCCTTAATATGGTGTGGGCTACAACTATTTGATAATTATCACCCTATGTGTGCAGTGGTACGGGTAAAGGGAAGAGTGCAAAAATGAAAAAGAAAGAAGAGCTTAAACTACCTCTTGGTGGGACTACCTGTCTTTATTTACATCTCCTCAAGGAATAGGATTAAAAATCAAGAGGAAACCTCTTCAACCTTAATGTAAATGATGTATCAGTTATGTGATAGGTCTACATGTTTCAGCCGCTATAGTCCCTATAGTGGATGACATAGGCTTTCACCCACAAAAAACTAGTCAGTATGCAAGCTTCTAAATAGAAAAAAATAATAAAAATATTATATTAGCACCCATATGCTAAAATCTCTAACCTTGGGTTTTTTCTTTGGGTTGTGAGTACCTGAATAATATTCTCTTCCCTAAAAAGACTTGTTTGGGCTCTAGGATTCCAAGTGTTATTGACCAGCGGCGTCGATCTTTTAGCAACAGGCACATATGCTGAAAGGATATTTATCTTCTTGAAATAACTGGCTTTTGATCTAAACATATCAGCCCTCATCCATCTAAGACATGGATAAAAAATGTATTTCTCTAGTTTGACTAAAGGTGGGTACGTATTGGAAATATTAATAATTTTTCTTTTTTCTTTCAGAATGCCATCCACGAGAAATATTCTTCACTAGGCAATAAATGCTAACTATGGAAAAATGATACCTCTAGCAAAGGAGGAGGCTCCATGGCCTACATTTTAGGCGTCTCACACAAAAGAACAACAAAGTGGGACCTCAGAAAATTAAGGTAATTTACCCATTGGTGTAGCTAAGCATGTTAAAAATAACTGATATTTTTCCGGAAAGTGTAGAAAATGAGCAGCGACTTAGGGCCAGATGTATCAAAGTGTTTTACCCATTCTGTGTCTATGGGAAAATGTATTCATACATATGGCCCTTAGAGATTAAAACCTGCAATGTTACTGCTCTCCTTCTGTTCTCATAGAAAACAAATTCTGATCAATCAGAACTTGGTCTGTTTTTCCACAAATGTTTTTTCCATATTTGGGGGCACCAGATTTGACTTTCCCAGACAGTATATATGAGGCTGGAAAAAGCACATACAGCTTTAGGTAAAGTAGCAGCCAAGTCCCATTCGCCATTTTTCTCCCAGGAAACACCTTTCCGGTCCCTCCTTTACTCTTCCAAACTCCCCCCTAACTCTTATCTCCACCAAAAGGCCCATCCATACATTTACTATTTGCTCAGTGAAGGTGGAAAATGTATCTCGTAAAGCCCCATAGAATGGCAACTTCTTTATGGTTGTATGACTGGAAAAATGGATCCCACACAGTAACTCCCCCTCCAAGGGGTTCAACTAGCAGCTGCACAGAACTCAGGTGACTTTACCAGGAGGTAACAGTATGATTGCATGCAATTTTACTGTGCCCACAGTGCGGTGCAATCTTTGAAAAGAGTATTCAAATAAATGAAAGCATTAAGGTAGTGAAAAAAACACAAAGGTATTCAGGTGAATGGATTCTGGTAACTGTAATGCATCAGTGTATGAGAATGTTACACGGTGGCTGCTGCTCTAATGCTCAGCCAATAAATTGACAGCTCATAGGAGGTTTTAGGTACATTTTTATTCAATACACAATTAAAACCGGTAACCAAAATAGGGACTTTGATATCATTATTTGCAACAGGTACAGTTTCACAGGGGCACAAGGGTGCAAGGAGCTCACAACACTCCAGTTATTGCTATTTTTTACTTCCCAGCTTCTATAAGCACCTTGTCCCAGATATTTCTTACTTTAGGTTGTGCATGGGAGTTATTACTTTCTTGTGGCTGTGCAAAGGTGCTAGCTGTCTACAATCACCTTCTTCCAGTTATTTCTTACTTCTGAATGTATATAAGAGCATGCTACCTAGAAGCACCCTCTTCGGGGTATTTCCAACTTCTGGCTGTGAAAAGGCGCTCACCGCCTATAAGAACCTTCCTTCTTCCAAGTATTTCTAACTTCTAGCTGCACAAGGGCTCTCAGAGTATACAAGCACCTTCTCCCAGGTATTGCTTACTTCAGGACATCCGTAAAGGAGCTCACCATCTCGAAGCAATGTATTTCAGGTATTTCTTACTTTGCGATGTAGATAGGAACTAACTATCTAGAAGCACCCTCTTCCAGGTTATTTCCTACATGTGGCTGTGGGAAAACACCGTCCAACTACAAACATCCTCTTCTAGGTATTGTGTATTTCTTTCTCCTCACTTGTATTGGTGATCCACAACACACTTGCTGCACCACTGACCCAAATTACATAGGGGTCCATTATGATGTCAGGCGGATCGCCACACCCGACCGGCGGGGGAGATCCGCCCGACATCTTTCCCCAGCCACACGCCAATTACCCCAACCCTATTACGATGGCAGGGGCCCAGCGGCGGACGGAAAGACCGTCCGCCACTTTACCGCAGGCAGGCAATCGTTACGATTGCCTGCCATGCGATCCTGGGCAATTATATGATGGCAGTGCCTAGCAGGCACCGCCCGCCATATTAGGGTGGCAGCGGAGTTTGGCCTTTCCATTGCGGCGATGCCGCCATGGAAAGGCATGCGGTGTCTGCCTTTGGGGTCCGTTGCGGGCCCCCGTGGTGTTGGGATGGTGGGGGTTGCACATACACTGTGCGGTGCCTGTCACGTTGTGCATGCAAATGCACAACGTGCTTTTTTTATATTGCGGCGGGTGCTGCTTACAGCACCGCCCACCGCACTGTAAAAAATGCGGGATGAGCCCGCCAGTGTGGCTGGCACGTCCTAATTTGAATGGCGGGACAGCCTCAACATGGGCGGTCGTCCCGTTCACCGTTTCGGTGGCGGGCGGACTTTGTCCTCCCGCCATCGTAATAGCCCCAATAGTCTCATGATTAGTAAAGCGGTTGATCATAATTAAAATATAATAAATTAATTTTCATCATTTAATGGATACATTTTCTTCTCAAGTAAGTCAAAAGGGTCATTTCAGGGTCAGCATTCTTCTCAATAACCTGCAAAAAAGCAAAGACGATTCGTCAATAAGAGATACGTTCCTGAAAATTCATGTTTAACAGTCTCATCAACAACATCATCAAATAAATGCAAAGACACAGAAATGGGTTAAAGCGTGGGTCACATCTGTGCTTGATTTACTACTGGGAGATAACTGTGCCACCTAATTTGTATTCTGCCAGCTCTGTCTCCTACCTTTTACAATAATCTGCATTTAAAGCATTCGACCAACCACAGAAGGAGTTGTTATAGGAGTCAAAGAACTAGGTTTGGGTCAAGCCAGCCTTTATATAATATAATTTATAATATGCATTGACAAAATCAAGGAGTGGCTTGTAATTCAAAAAGTAAGTCAGACCTATTGACTTCGTCAATAATGATGAATGAATAGGTTTTATAGAGTGCACAGATGCTCATAGGAGTGCCCCAGGGCTGTTGTATAGGTTATGTATGTTTTTCATCATAACTAAATCTATTAACATATTTCAAAAGCCTTATTTTTCATTACATATTATCAATTCTACTGTGGAGGTTGAATCTATCGATCTATCTACCTATCTATCTATCTATCTATCTATCTATCTATCTATCTATCTATCTATCTATCTATCTATCTATCTATCTATCTATCTATCTATCGATCTATCTATCTATCTATCTATCTATCTATCTATATATCTATCTGTCTATCTATCAAACTATCTATCTATCTATCTGTCTATCTTCTATCTATCTATCTTTATCTATCTATCTATATCTATCTATCTATAAGTATAGATATATATACACACACAATTCTGAGAAGAATAACTGTCTGACAGCGGAATTTCTTATGATGACTTCTTTATTCATACACTTAGTTAATTCTTAAAAAGACAACACCTGTTTCACACACTGCATTTCTTCATCATTAGCAAAGCAAGAAGGAGAGCACATAATATCTCTAAAGAAGAACTTCTGAAAGATAAAAAGAAAGGAAAAACTGTGGACAATAGTACCATGATATTTATTATAACATATAGTGAGGGTAACAAGAAAGTGTACAATACTCCAAGGAAGCACTGGGTTATTCTCAGCATAGATTCAGACATTAGAAAACTTTTACCTTTTAAACTGATAATTTTATATAGAAAGGCGCCAATGCTCAGGATGCTTTTAAGCCCTAGTGACTATGCACTATATGAAGAGAGTAAAAAGGTGATGGAGCAGAACACGTATGGCTGAATATGCTTCCCAAAGGCACACACAGATGCAGAAAATGTACCTGTTGCATATATGTAAAGGACCATACTAGAATATTTTCAGACAGCAAGGGACGTGTACAATATGAAATGGCTTCCTTTATCATCCTTAACACTTGTAGTTGCATATAAGCAATGACTTGCATAGGTAGCAAAATGCATATAGGCTCCTCAATTGGAAAATCAAAACCAGATGGATGGAACACATATGGACAATGAAAAAGTGTGATTCTAAGTACTCTATGGTCATACAGTTTTGTGACAAACATAACATAACGGAATTGGTAGGCATTCGCTGTATAAGTATAAGGCATGTAACATGGGATAGGAGAGGGGGAGACTTAGAAAAATAAGAGCAAGAGAAACTTTTTGGATAAATACATTACAGATGGTTCAATGTGGGTTGAACATAGATCGAGAACTATATACACCCTTAAAGTGAAGGATGTAAGGGAATTACGATATATCTTAAGCGTAACCAGCAATGACATTAAATGTGTGTCTATGTATATCTGAATCCTAATTTAATTTAAGCTGTGCAAACAAGATATTAGTTTGCTGTAAAAGTTGAAGTTGTGCGGTAAAAAGTGAAGTCAAGTGAAGAATAAGCATCTAAGTAGGGTTTCCATATGACAGTGACTAGAAGCAAGATATAGGATGAATAACCTTGCTTGGTGAATTATATTGTCTGCTTTATAACCATGCATCTTGGCACACACAAGCCTCATGAACTGGTCTTCACATTATTGGAAGGTGGATTATTAGTAGGGGTAAGTATGCACCTGCCACTAGCAATTAGGCCAATGCATTATTTGGACCAGACAAGGTCTCAATAAATTATTCCCTTGCCCAATCCTTGGTATATGGCAACGAGCAGGCAGGCTTAACTTAGGAGACAGGTTAAAAACACCGATACATTAAATGAGTAAGATACAACCCACAATAAAAATCCACAACCAATTTATAAAAAATTGAAATATGTTTATGATTAAAATGACACCAAAATGTCAAAAATCCCTTATAGGGAACCGGAGATATGGATTTGTAAAGAATAAACACTTCTATTACTTAAAACCATATAGCGTCAACTTGCAACATCTGGTGGTCATGCTTGACCAGAACAAAGTCAAAGTTTGAGGCCGACCGTGATGGAGCTCTGGTCGGATACACTAAGCAGGAGGCCTCGGTCAAAATTTTACCTTTGTACTTAGATTCTTGTCTGGAGGATTTCTTCTCAACGTCAAGCGGGCTCTCCAGCAGACCAGGATTAGCAGGGCTTTGTCAGCTTGGTTAAGCGGGAGCCCTCGGTCAACTCCTAGAAGTCTTTTCCTCAGGAGCTTTCAACGGGACAAACCTGAAATCCACGCCTGGTCACGGTGCAAGGTAGTTAGCTTCACTCTTGATGTCAGGTCAGTCACCATATGGCGCTTTTTCCAAAATTTGCTCCAAACATCTGGAACTTCTTCCTGAAGTTCCTCTTAAGGATTCAAAGTGTCTATAACACAAATCCGAGGTTCTGACGTTTCTGAATTGCACCTCTGAAGTTGGGACTACAGTTCCCACAATGCACCTGGCCAAATCCCGAGGTCCTACTGAAGGTAATCAGCTGGGTTATTCTTGCTAGAGAGGATGCAGGTGTAGCTCTTTTAACCTGTTGCTTTCAGGGAGTCAACTCCTCTTTTTGAAGCAAGGCAAAGTCCTTAGTGATGTAGGTCTTTAGTGTGCAACAGGAGCAGTGATGAAGGGTGCAGTCCTCTTGGTGCAGTGCAGGGTTCCAACAGGGCAGTTTATCTTCTTCTTGTAGTTTGAGGCAGCAGATCTGGGTTGCTATGCAGCATTCACATATTTATCCAATGCTTTGGGTTGACATGCAGGGGGCACCCCTGACCAATGGGGTACAGAGTGCCACCCAAAAGCTTGACAGCTTCCTCCAGTGTGTGGCATATTCTTGTCCACAAAGCACTGTACTTCAAGATGGAGAATTCCTCCTTGAGAGTAAGAGCTGGCTTACCTACTGGTGTGGCTCATTTCCCTTAACACTCCCTTTCCAGTCCTCCTGCAATGTCCACCTCTGGGGCTGCCATATGGCTGGGGGGTACAGGAAGAGGGAGTAGGCCTGGCTGGCATTCCTTACTGTCCCGCTCTCTTTGAAGCCTAGTTTGATTTATCCAGCCCTCGCCCTGGTCTCTGCAGTGTTTAGTTATCCAGCACAATATCCTTGGTGCAACAACATCTAGTGTTGCATGGCTAAACACTTATAAGGTTCCAAAGGCGAGACCTATTGTTTATTCCAATGCTTGTTTTTTATTTTTGTTGAAACCCTCGATGGCCAGTCTTCAGTTTCTCTAAGAAAGCCTGGAGTGTGGGCTACAATTGTAAATTGGTCACCATTCGGATTAGCTCACCGAACGTAACCTAAAAAATATGTTTGTGTTTTGGCCACCTTTGTACTTAACGGTTGCATGAGCAGTTGAGTAATTGTGCAACACAGACACTTAGGGCAAACAGGTAATCAAAGGAGTCATGAGGCAATGCACAAAATCCATGAAACTAGTATGCATTTGTAGTGAGTAAAATATCACTAAATCACACTGACACAAGCTTGATATTAAGAAACATACTGTAGGGAGCTGCTAAACCTACCACAGAAATATCCCCTTTTGTAAAAAGACTTCAGTATATATTATCCGCATTTAGTTATCCTAGTGCCAGGCCAGAAATGCGGACGTGTACTGAGCAGCGCTAGTTAGAAATGTAATTTCCATTAGATTTTGGGGTCTCGCTCGACCACTTCTTTTGCAGATGCGTTTTATGCATGTGAGGTTAGCATGAGCAGTCAGTTGTACAAAACAAAACTATTTTACGATGCAAACACCCTTTAGTATGCAAATGAATTTCCATTTCCTACTGGCAAGTAGCAGCGATGCTTAGCAGGACAGAGTTAAGTTGCAAACTGGCTGCCCTTACTCCAATCGTATTTGCAGGAGAGATAACTCGGTGACCTGAGCATCCAACTGGAGATAGGGTCCACTCAGGTGTTCACATTTCCCAGGTCAACATAATGAGAACCATTCAGATGGGTAATTTTAACATTATTACTATGTGGCCGTTCAGCACTGTTCGCTCTGGGTGGTTATGGCTTCCCTTTGATAATATGGTGTGATCTGTGACAAAATTACAGTCCGTCTGATATTGGCTAGTAAATCTGTATTTTCCACAATAATTCACCTGGAATTCTGTTCAGACGCGCTGAGATGTACAAAGTTATTGCCCTTCATTTGGCAGTTGATGTGCAGAGTGTTAATTGCTTGAGTGTATGCAAGTGCTGTAGATTACATCTTTGCGTGACGTGTACTGCGTGATAATCAATGGCTTCAATAATCAGCATTACTGTATTCATTCTCTTTTTCATATATAACATCATCTGTTCGGATGACTCATCATTCATTAAAGGGACGCGTTCTGCAATAAATCTGTGCTTGAAGGCACTGGGCGGAGGTAATGAATATGAAACTCCCTTAAAATGAATGTGTCATGCTACATTTATTTGGTGCCATGAGACTTCCCCACTCTATCTGACCTGCCTGACACCTTTAAAAAGCCAGCTTTGGCAAAGCCAATCATTTTCGGCCATGAGAGATTTATTGGGTTTGTCATTGTTTTTATGCATGATGAAATGCAGCGATCCCACTGCTCTGGAACATTGATGAAAGCAGAGCTTTAAGTAGGCCGGGTCCCTCCGGTGCTCAGACCCGGTAGTATTTTAGAATACACTTTGAAACGGGTCCCTATCGCACCCTATATTCATCTCCTTAACTCTACTTGAAAAACACTGACGATTTCTGAGCAATTAGTGTAATAAATATTAATTTAATCCATGTCAATGATGTACTTCCAGTTTTACATGATTTCACACGTTTTATTGAATCTTGCACTCCATTAGAGTGGTAGGTATTCCCAGGATGTTGTGTTTTTTAATCCTGCATATTACTCTTATGTAGTGCATGCTTTGAAATGAGTCGCCGCCAGATGTTTATAATGGCCACGATTAAGAGGTCTAGAGTTGAGGCTGAAGGCAGGGCAAGTTTCTCACATTGCTGTCAGTGGCCCAAAATGGTATTCACAGTACATGGACACCCAATCTTTGGCCTCTCTGCAGAGAACACACAAAAAAACATTGTCAAAGTCAATAATCCTGACTGATTTTAGTTGTATGTCAGTTGTTATGTTATTATATCTGGATTCAAAAACAGAAAGGTCAGAGAGACACCAAAATACTGGTTGAGTGGCACACTGAGATAATGACAGAAATGTAATGTATGTGGTTAAGCCACACCTATGACTACAGTGGCCACACTCTTTTTGGAGACCCCCCTACTTTTTTCATCCCAGATCCCACTTAAAGCCCTGGTTAAAAGTAAAGAACATAAAAGAGGTATGAAACTGTCAACACTGGTCACGTCACAGCGCTATTAATTTCTTTCCTTTAAGCCACATTGAACAGCAGCCAGCGCTGCAGTTCAACGTGTTTCAAAAACATTGGCAAAGCCAATAGATCTCAAAGAGGCAAAACCTAATGGGTTTGCCCATGCTTGTTTCAGTAGCTTCCCTTTCCTTTGCTGCCGGAATAGGTGCGAGTTAAGGCGATAGGATGAGGTGATCTGGGAACACACTATTGATGCGTTAGTCTGCGCCTGGGCAAAGGTAGAAAGCGCTACGTATTCTTAGTGCTAGGGGCCCCCACCAGAATAGACCCCGTACGGAAAATAAATCAGTTTCACTCCGGAGATGAAAGGTGAAGAAGGGCATTTGCATGGAAAGGGCTTTCTTTACGTTTCGAACGTGGGTGTCGCTGCCCCTGCATCTGCAAATGCTGATCACGCTAGAGGAATTTGTTTTAATACAGACCGGTCAGTTCCTGAAGCATTTAGCCCTGGAGGGAGCCAGCGGGCATCTCCTTGGGGTAGCCGTGTTTAAAAACACGAACAAAACCCAATTACCACTTGGCGTGGGGAGCTTTGACTACCCGTGCCTCGTGTGTCTGTAGTGTTACTGAAGTTAGCGCAAAGTGGTGCCTGGCGGCTCACGCCCGAGAACCAGTTCGGAAATTGTTATTTTGTTTTTGGAAGAAAGTGACTCTGGCATAGGTGAGGGACAGTTTTATTAAGAACTTCAGTTCTTGCCTAAATTGTGAAAGTGTACTGCCACAATGTATGTATTTTACGACCATCTCCAAAAGCATAGTTAGGTACATAAACCAGAAAACAAGCCTGTGAGTGGTGCGCATGAGCAGCCCACCCCTCTTTTCTTCTTTCATTTAGTTGCTTCCCTGAGAAATGGATCTAAAAAAGAAGAAGCCTGCGAGTGGTGCGCACGCACGCGTCACTGCCTGACATGTGGTTTCAATTATCGCGCCCGTGTCTGGGCACAATAATTGAAACCACATGGCAGCAGGTGCGTGTAATAGACACAAATAAGCCATGGACAGAGCAATGCGCCCACCTTTGGCCAATTGCGTGCTGTCTTTTATAAAAAGACGCACGCAAAGGCCAAAAGCCTTTCCCAAAAGGAAAAGCACACGCACAAGTGTGTGCGATTCCTAGACCCATTTCCAAGACCCCTACAAAAAGTCTCTCGCTGAACGAGCATTTCTGCGCACTGCACCACTAGGCGCGAGACCTAAAAATGGGGGCGATCAGGGCAAAAAGGATGACTTTCTCACACACATATACATTAATATATTATACTTTTTAAGGGCAGGAGTGATACAGCAAGAAATCAGGCATTTTCTTGATTGACTCCAGTTAGTAGAAGTGAAAGAACAGTCCCTACGTAAAAACTATACGCCTATCTCTTTAGTAAATTCTGACTATAAAATATTTTCAAAAATTCTAGCTCTCTGTATACATCCTATATTATCTAAACTCATTGGCCCTGAACAATCAAGATTTGTAAAGGGTCGAGTATCATCAGATAATTCCAGAATTTTCTTCAACATTCTCAGTAAAACTTCCTCTCTTGACTATCCCATTGCAGCCATAGCTTTGGATGCTGAAAAAGCTTTTGACAGGATCGGATGGGATTTTATGTTTCAGGCTTTAAAATGGATAGGTTTTCCTCCAAAGTTAATATCCTTTATTTCAATACTATACTCGGGCCCCAAAGCTTCTATTTTCGTTAAAAGGTAAGATCTCTGATTATTTTCCTCTCTATAGAGGAGTCAGACAGGTTTGCCCATTATCGCCTTTATTATTTGTAATAGCGTTAGAAACTTTCTTAACCAAAATCTGACAAGACTCTCAGATTACTGGTTTTCAACTTGACTCCAGTAAGGCCAAAATATCTGTTTATGCAGATGATATTCTTTTATATTGTTCTAACCCTATAACATCTATTCCCTCCTTCCTTAAGCAAGTTGATATTTTTTCTCAACTCTAATATAAATGTGAGGTTCTGCCTCTTAACGTGACTTGTCTCAAACACTATTTTGCTCATACTGGTTTTTCTTGATAGCCCTCTAAGCTTAAATATTTAGGTCTATGGTTCACTTCAAATATTTCAGATACATTGAAAATCAATTTTGATCATATCAATAAAACTCTAAAAGATACTATCGAACGCTGGCATCCACTTTTCCTGTCTTGGTGGGGACGATTAGACTCCATCAAAAGGATGCTCTCTCCTTTAATTCTTTATTCCTTATCAATGATCCCTGTTCATATTCCTGCGTTTTATTTTAAAAAAATGGACTCTCTCCTAACAAAATTTCTCTGGAAAGATAAACCCCCTGGAATAGCACTGTCCTCTTTAAAGGCGGACAAATCCAATGGTGGTCTTAAATTCCCTGATTTCAAATCATATCACTACGCTTTTTCTTTAAAACAGTCATCACGCTGAGTTTCTCTTGAACACCATACACTTCCCCCTATATGGGTCTCCATAGAAAAGTCTTTTGTATCTCCCTTTGATTTTAAAGAAACTCTAGCCTTTACCAATAATATCTCATCTTTTCGCTCTCCTGTTATTTCTCATACTCGTAAAATCCTCATTCCCCTTTTATCATCCTCTTATCCTTCTTCCTCTTCTTTGGATCAACAACCCATTTGGCATAATAATTTATTGCGCATAAAAAAGCGTACTATCTATTGGAAATCTTGGCGACGCAGAGGATTGTTATGGATTTCACAGATAATGGCTAATAACATCCCTTTATCTATCGCTGACCTTCAAATAACATTTTTACTGCCATCATCTTGCAAATTTCTTACTCCCTGCTCTTACTCATTACCTTTTCTCCCTAGCATCTGCCCCTACACCACCCATGAGAAGCTCAACTCTTTTTCCTTTATTAACTTCCTTCCATTCTGCTTATTCCTTATATAAACTCATATTTCTTTCTTCAGATAGAACCAAATCAAAAACTGAATTGGCATGGAAAAAGGACTTGTCTCAATGCTGGTCGACCCTCATTTGGGATAAGACATGGTTCAAACGCAACAAAACCTCTAGGGCTGCTAACACTTCTCAAACCCTTTATTTTATATATCAACATTTGTTATTTACTCCAGCAAAGTTAGCATCCTTCTCTCAAAACACTTCCTCTACTTGTTGATCCAGCCCCTATACTCCTGCTGACTTAAAAAATATGCTCTTTGACTGCCCCATTACTTCACAATTTGGGCATTCAGTCTGGACTCAAATCAATAAAATATTCAAAACTAATGTGCCTTTCTCCCTACCTAATATCTTCTTAGGTTCCTTATCACCTCAATGGCCCCAATCCAAAGCCTTTCATTTGATAACTTCAAATTGGAAACAAACAGACAAGGTAACTTTTAGAGCCAGGTGGAACGCTGTTTTTATCACGGACTAGATGCTGATTATATTACTCCCATTTCTCTATGTATTAAAACAGATCTTCTATGGCTCCCTTTGAGTACCTTTTTAACTTCTGTTGCATCATCTATTGTTCCGCCTGTCACCACATCAGATGAAGGTCGGAAACCACCATGATTTATTACGTTGTCTTTTCTTCTTTTGACTTACTTAACATATCAATATCCCCCCATACTTCATTTTTTTATCATAGTATAGGAGTTTTTCATAATTGATATATGCTTACAGTTATATTTCTCATATGTTATGTTCCCATTTTATTGATATAAGAATGATACATACTTTCCTCATGTTTTCTCCCCTTTAACCCCTCTCTTTCCCTCCCTTCTCGCCTTCTATTCCTTATTATTAGGTAACATGCTTTGTGATAATAATTGCATTTGATTATTATTTTCCATCTTCTTATAACATATTCATATGTTTATGAAGCATACCATTTTATGTACTCGCTGTCCTTCAACTGTTTTATTACATCACTGTTCAATAAACTCAAACTTTAAAAAGAAGTGAAAGAACAGTGGCTTTGTTTGAAACAATGCACAAACAATACAGGACATCTAGGAGTTCTAGACTCCAGTATGAGGCTGAGCAATTTTTTAAGTAAAACAAATTTTGTTGCGCCGCCCCTCATCGCATTTGGGGATGCAGTGCATGCAACGAAATTCCTTTATTTATTTATATGTTTGCTTACCAGTAAACCTCCGTAATCCATAGTTTACTACCCCCCACCCTGCCCCTCCCACTCCCCACGTCACCGCCCGCCAGGTACTCCCACTACCGACTGCGGCTGGTGGCAACATACCACTTCTCTCCGGAGTAATCCTTGAGATGGCTACAGACGGGCAACAGGAGTTTACCATATAGCTCACACGCAGGCCTACCCTGCACAGGACAAAATACTGGCTAAACTCCACTTCCTTGCCACTGAGTATTTTCAAACTATCACAAGAGACATAATGCACATCTGACATGCAATCAAATCATGCTGTTTGTGCCGGGACTGAGGTGCATCATTAGGCCAATGCAACACTATACTGCCAAGCCACAGACCCTTGTGTTTAGGCAACGGGTGGAGGATGTTTGGGGGCCTCTTTCATGGTTTGATGGGATGTTTTTTATTGTTGACTTCTTTGATATTATCACAAACATTGCCTTAAGAAAGCATAACCACAGCCTCATACCTGTAAAACACTTATAAATTATGTCTTTAGAAGTATAGAACTGACCTGATTGGCAAACGTGTGCCACTCTTTTAGCTATCTGATTTACTAATGGAAGACCCCTTTTAATTTGGTGCCCAGGTCTCTTTTCTGCTCCAATCCAACCCTGGTTACAATCGTCCGACGACCATACGATTGACTACTACAAAAATGTATTAAAACAGGCTTATTAAAGTAGTAGGTCATGAGCTACTGTGTGCAGCCCAGCCTACTAATTTAGAAGCTTTTGATTGGTTCAATGAATATATGTATAACTAAATTGAAAAGTGACTATTGGAGAGGAAAGTGTGTATTTTCAGAACTTATAAAATGATGTTGAATTTCCAAAATATATTTAAAGCTGATATGTGTCATTAGTCATGGGGTGTTGGGGAGACATAATACTGCCATTAGTAATTTGGTGCAAGGGGCATTACTGCTATAGATTTTATATATTAACCATGCAACCACCATGTAAGTAATGGCATGAGAAGGGAGACGAGAACGTTGTTACTTTTTGTGTGATTGTTTGTAGAGATTTTAGAAATTAACAAAACAAAATTGCTTTTTTTTAAGTGTGAAATGGAATCTAAAAATAGCTTTGGAGAAGACAACTTTCCAATTACATTATATTTGGATTCATTGAAAAACACTTTAGGTGCAGTGCCACATAAATTGCCTATTAAAGTAATCACTCTTAGCCTTAAAGTTAACTTTCTAAATGGCACCAGTGATGACACCCCTGATGGAATCACATATACCATCGTCAATGCATCAGTAGTGGAATAACTGATATGGCAGTATATTGCCCTTCACACCAAATGGTCACACAATGGTGTATATGGCTATCTGAAGACTCTTTTTTTTATCTATGCATGATGATACTTTTTGGGGATATGATAGTGGTTTGTGGGTACATTATAGGAGTATTTATGGCATATAAGGGTATTTATAACTCATATGATGGCACTTCAAGAATGCGGTTGACACTTTTTAACCATCTGATGGCTCTCTCTGGCATACTCTTTGGACTTAGGAGGTCAAAGTTTGAGCTTATAATACTTCTTTTGGGCATATGTTTGGCACTATTTTTGGAGTTTAACAGCACCATGAATCGCTTGAGTCTTGGGTACGGGAAATAGATAATTGCATGAAGCAAGAAATACCCTATGCAGGGCACGAGGCTGCCGACACAATCACCTCAAGATATGGGGCGATTTGATGGAATTCAGATGAATATAGGTATGGGCAGAGACACCAATGCATATTCATGGCCCTATAACTGAGAGAGAGTTTCAGACCCAGCTGTGATATCCTAGCTTCATCGATGATGTAATGGCAACCGATGAGAAATTACGGTATTTGTTGAGCCAATGCTGTGTAGAATGTATACCATACCATATTGCTTATTTGTTACTAAAATCCAAAGTTTAACAGATATATATATATGTGTGTGTATATATATATATATAAATGTATATATATACGAAAATGAAGGAAGCATTGCAATCCGGAGCTCACTGGAAAGCTTTTCTATGCACAGTGAAGGCAAGATAAATCACTGTGTCCCCTTTTAATAAAATGACGAACTGTGGGACCCACTGCGAGTAAATACATTGTGTACCTTCCACGTTGTATGGTTGTGCTACCAAGCAACTACAAATCCCAAGAGACACTGGAACTGCTACGAAGCATAAATGGGATTGAATACACGTGGGGAGCACTACTCCACACCAGTCATCACGCCCAGATGAAGAAGCAGACAGCTTTGAAACGCGTTGGCGGAAGGTGATTAATGAGGATGAATATGCGACCTTCCAAAGCAATAAATAATTGAATTACCTGCTGCGGAGTGCGTCACTGAAGGGCAGAGCATTAGGATAAAATATATATATATATATATATATATATATATATATATATATATATATATATATATATATATACAGTTTAATAAGTGTACTGTTAAATTGATCATAGCTTACATTTGAGTATACACCTCAAACACATCAAACTTTTGATAAAGGGATCCTAATTATTCAGCTGTGGAAGTAGTAGCGTAAGTTTTTTTCGTAGGCTGCTTAGCAATAAGTATCAATAGTCTGGCCTCCATACCACAGATTGTCAAAGAGAGCATCAGGTACACCTTTTTGTACTTCCATCGCAGGGTGACAAGGAAGACCA
This sequence comes from Lissotriton helveticus, assembly GCF_964261635.1. Taxonomy (NCBI): domain Eukaryota; kingdom Metazoa; phylum Chordata; class Amphibia; order Caudata; family Salamandridae; genus Lissotriton; species Lissotriton helveticus. Next base: position 1,915,269,917 of record NC_136067.1, on the reverse strand, counting down.
CAAGACCAAGTAAAGAGTGCTATTTTGTACAAATTTAGAATCGAGCAACAAACAAGATAGCACTCAATAAATCAATACCTAGCCAGTGTAATTTTTTTAAAATAGAAAAATACTTTAATACACAAGCAACTCTACACACAGACTTACAAATATTAATATGATTTTAGGTGAAGTAGACATTGAAACTCCTCCTCAAAGGATCTCACAGAATATCCAGGGTGCAAATCTTGTACCCTAATTAAATATCACAGGAAGCAACTAGCTACCTAAATGCAGCCTATTTCTGGTCTCTTGGCGGTGCTGTGACACAATCTGTGCAGCAGCAGACTCTAGCCTTAACAAGCACTGGCAAAGCCAATAGTTCTCGCCTAAACTTGATCTATTGGCTTTCTTAAAGCTTTCTAGCCATGTTGCACTGCAGTGTGTCCGCTGTGCATCATGGATGAAAACATACCTAACAACTTAAATAATATATTTAATTGTGTGTGGAGGAGGTGGCGGCTTGGCAGAGGCAGTGCCTCATTCCAAGAGCTACCTCTCCACAAGGCACTGCGGCCCTCTCCCCTCTATTGCCCCTCCTAAAAACAAAAAGCACAGCAAAAGCTTGCTGAGGCTGCTGGCACCTGATGTCCTGGAGTATTCTCACATCCCTCTTTGGACATTGGCTTTTAAGATACTTTGAAAAACAGCTGGAAACCCACTGCTCTACAGTGGTTTCTACTTGTTTTCTCCCCAACCCTGTGATATCGGCTCCTCATCAGGTGACCATGTGGAGGAAGCTGATATTGTGTAACACGTGGTGGCACCGTGTTGATATGGCAGGTCAGCTCAAAGTAAAGGAAATAACAGCACTATGATTCTGGATTAAATAACAGCGCAGCACTTGCATTCATGTATACTGAAATTCAGCAAATGCCCATCCAACTGATAAAAAAAAATCTGGATTTATTTTAATGGGATAATGTGCCACTAAGTCCTAGGTGCAGCACAGTCATCGCACAAATCCAGACATATCTGAAAACTAGACTTGCAATGTCCCCTCTCCATTTTCTTACACGTAATGCCCTGCAAACCATAACCCGTGGCTAAAATCGCACATTTTCATCACATTTCTGCGATAGAACATTCCTGAATATGTGGGGATTCACAAAATTCCTACCAGTCCCACTTTTTCTGATAAAAACAATATGTGTGGGTGGACTTAGTGCATTCAACAGATATGGGTGACAGCTCAATATCTGAAGTCAACACAGTCTTCTCGATGGCCCCTGGCTTGGTCTGGTCTTGCCTCAATTAATAGGCTCAATCAATCAATCAATCAACCATGCCATTTGTATAGCGCACTACTCACCCGGGAGGGTCTCAAGGCGCTTGGGGGAGGGGTATGCTACTGCTCGAACAGCCAGGTCTTGAGTTGTTTCCTGAAGGCGAGATGGTCCTGGGTCAGCCGAAGGTGGATGGGGAGGGAGTTCCAAGTCTTGGCAGCCAGGTAAGAGAAGGATCTTCCTCCGGCGGTGGCTCTTCGGATGCGTGGTACGGCTGCGAGGGCGAGGCTGGTGGACCATAGCTGGCAGGTGGGCGCGTAGAAGGTCAGGCGGTCGTTGAGGTACTTGGGGCCCAGGTCGTGGAGAGACTTGTGTGCATGGGTGAGGAGCCGGAACGTGATCCTCTTGTCGACGGGGAGCCAGTGCAGGTTCCTCAGGTGGCTGGAGATGTGGCTGTGTCGGGGGACATCCAGGATGAGTCGGGCGGAGGCGTTCTGGATGCGCTGGAGTCTTTTCTGTAGCTTGGCTGTGGTTCCGGCGTAGAGGGCGTTTCCATAGTCCAGTCGGCTGGTGACGAGTGCCTGGGTGACAGTCTTCCTGGTCTCGGTCGGGATCCAGCGGAAGATCTTGCGAAGCATACGCAGGGTGTTGAAGCACGATGAGGAGACGGCGTTGACTTGTCTGGTCATCGAGAGGGAGGGGTCCAGGATGAAGCCCAGGTTGCGTGCGTGGCTGGTTGGCTTGGGTGCGATGCCCAGGGCTGGGGGCCACCAGGAGTCGTCCCAGGCGGAGGGCGAAGATCCCAGGATGAGGACTTCCGTCTTGTCCGAGTTCAGTTTCAGGCGGCTGTCCTTCATCCACTCGGCGACGTCTTTCATCCCTTCGTGTAGGCAGGTTCTGGCGATGTCGGGGTCTCTGGTGAGGGAGAGGATCAGCTGGGTGTCGTCGGCGTAAGAGATGATGTTGAGGTTGTGCTGGCGTGCGATGGCTGCGAGAGGTTTCATGTAGATGTTGAAGAGGGTGGGGCTGAGTGAAGATCCTTGCGGGACGCCGCAGATGACTTCGGTGGCCTCGGAGCGAAACGGGGGGAGGCGGACTCTTTGTGTTCTTCCGGCGAGGAACGAGATGATCCACTCCAGTGCCTTCTCTTGGATACCGATGTTGCTGAGGCGCTGGACTAGGGTGCGGTGGCAGACCGTGTCGAACGCAGCGGAGAGGTCCAGGAGGATGAGGGCCACTGTTTCCCCCTTGTCGAGCAGGGTCCGGATGTCGTCGGTGGCTGCGATGAGGGCGGTCTCGGTGCTGTGGTTGGCTCTGAAGCCAGACTGCGAGGGGTCGAGGGATCCGTTCGTCTCGAGGAAGGCGGTCAGCTGTCTGTTGACGATCTTCTCGATGACTTTAGCAGGAAAAGGGAGGAGCGAGATGGGGTGGAGGTTTTTGAGATCGGTGGGGTCCGCTGTAGGTTTCTTCAGTAGGGCGCTGATCTCGGCGTGCTTCCAGCTCTCCGGGAAGGTGGCGGTGTTGAAGGAGGCGTTGATGATGTTCCGGAGTTGGGGTGCGATGGTGGAGTCGGCCTTGTTGAAGACGTGATGTGGGCAGGGGTCAGTCGGTGATCCGGAGTGGATGGTGTTCATCGTGCGGGCTGTGTCTTCGGTGGTCACCGTGGTCCAGGTGCGAAGGGTGGCGGTGGGGGGCGTTGGTTCGACGGTTGGGTGCGTGGGTTGGGCGCCGAAGCTGTTGTGGATGTCGGCGATCTTGCGGTGGAAGAACGAGGCGAGGGAGTCGCAGAGGTCTTGTGACGGAGTGATGTCGTTGGTGCCGGTGCTGGGGTTGGAGAACTCCTTGACGATAGTGAAGAGCTCTTTGCTGTCGTGGGCGTTGTTGTCCAGTCGTTCCTTCAGGGATTTCTTCTTGGTGGTGCGGATGAGCTGGTGGTGCTTGCGGGTAGCGTGTTTGAGGGCGGTCATGTTGTCGGTGGTCCGGTCGAGGAGCCAGGCTTTCTCGAGGGTGCGGCAGGTCTTCTTGGAGTCCTTGAGGTCGTCGGTGAACCAGGATGCCTTCTTGCTTCTGGGTCTGCTGGGAGGGTTCTTTAGTGGCGCGAGGTCATCGGCGCAGGCGGTCAACCACTGTGTGAAGTTGCGGTCTGCTTCATTGGGGTCCGTTGTGTTGGCGGGTGGGCTCTGGCTGAGGGAGGTGGTGAGCTGGTCTGCGGTGATCTTGCTCCAATTCCTGTGAGGTACCTGTTGCGGGTGGTGGTGGGTCGTGGATCTTTTGAAGCTGAAGTGGATGCAGCTGTGGTCGGTCCAGTGGAGTCCGGTGGCGTGGCTGAAGGTGATGTACTTGCTGGAAGAGAAGACGGGATCAAGCGTGTGACCGGCGTAGTGGGTGGGGGTGTTGACCAGTTGCTTGAGTCCGAGGTTGGCGAGGTTTTCCAGCAGGGCGGTGGTGTTGCGGTCCTTGTTGTTCTCCAGGTGGAAGTTGAGGTCCCCGAGGAGGATGTAGTCAGTGGAGGGGAGGGCGTGCGGGCTGATGAAGTCTGTGATGTCTTTGCTGAATTGTGTGCGCGGTCCCGGGGGTCTGTAGACGAGGGTGCCTCTGAGGGTCGTCTTAGGGTCGGTGTGAATCTGGAAGTGGAGATGTTCGGCTGCGGCGAAGCAGTCGTTGGCGTCGGTCGTGATGCGGATGGTGTTCCTGTGGACGATGGCGATGCCACCTCCGGTCTGGTTGATGCGGTCCCTCCTGATGATCTTGTACCCGTCCGGGATGGCGATGGCGATGTCGGGTGCAGAGGAGGCGTTCATCCAGGTTTCCGTGAGGAAGGCGACGTCCGGTGATGTAGCGTCGAGGAGGTTCCAGAGTTCCACGGCGTGTCTGTGGACGGAGCGGGTGTTGATCAGGATGCACTTGAGGTGGTTGCTGCTGGTGTTTGTCTTGGCGGGTGCGGGGCAGGTTCGGAGGCAGGTGAACTTGCAGGTGCAGTAGGTGAAGGGTCCGTGGGTGTGTCTCGGGGTGGCTCGGCAGCAGGCGTGGGTCTGGCCGGCATTGAGTGCGTTGAGAGTGGCGGCGTCGTAGGTCAGTCGGGTCGTCTTGCCTCGGCGGGGAGAGCCAGGGGTCCTGGCGCTGGGCGCGGGCCAGGCGCGGACGGGCGCCGACGGGCTTACCTTTGGCGCACCTTCGGCGCTCAATCAGCGCTCCCGCTGCGCGCGTTCGCTGCGCGGTCGCTCTGGGGGCGTCATAAGTAAGGAGCCGGGAGGGAGGAGCAGCTGAGTGGCGGGAGCGGGGCGGCGAATGGAATCACAGGGGGGCGGGGCCGCAGGGAGGCAGCGGCGGGAAATTCCAAGAAGCAGCGGGAAATTCCCAGGAGCAGCGAGAAATTCCCAGGAGCAGTGGGCAGTGAGCGAAGGAATCTGCAGGCAGGAGGCGGCAAAGGCAGGCAGGAGCGGCAGCAGTGAGTGGGGCGACCAAGCCCTGTGGAGGGCTGAGCGGTCAGCCACACAATGTTGTGTATTTCCTACAAATCTATATAGGACCTGCGCATTTACACAACATAAGCTAAGAAATTTGTGTCCAGACTGATTCCAGACACCCCCATAGGATATGTTTGCCTGTAGACCAGCTAGCTCACAGGGCCACTTTAAGTCCCCCAACCGTACCAAGGACTGAATCGTTTCTGGCTACCATCGAACATGACAACCCTGTCCCCTCAGGGATCATGGAAACAGTACAGCACTTTTGACTCAGTCACTCATGCTCACTTTGTCTCAGAGAGATACACAGAATAAACGGGGATGTTTTCAACGAGCATTTATTAAACCATCGTCATTCTTGGTTAAAATACGTGTGCTGCAACAACCATGAGACAGAAACAGATATATATGGTTATAAGCACCTACAGAGTAAATAAAAGGTAGAATTTTACCATAGCGCTAACACAATGAATATATGCAGGCATATAGATACATGACAGTAATAATGCATACTCCTATGATGCTACCCCCTACCTAGATGTACCTAAGTGTGCCTAGCATGTATGTAGGTGTATAGCCTAGCATCCCCCTAGAAAAGAGCCAACCAAATTACCTTATGTGAGAGAGCATGGTACCCCGTCTTGGTCTCGAGTTGGACCCCCCCATGAGGGATGTCAGCCCGCTGCATGCCGGAGTATCTGTATCAAGGGACCACAGCATCTCATGTCAGCATGGAAGTCTTTTCTCCTCTCTTTTGCCCAGCCAAGATGTGGTACTTATATACCCAAAAGGTACCCTCAGGGGTTCTACCTAGATGTGTAATGGTACTGTGGGCATGTTGGCCAAGGATGACAATAGTGATGACGCTTATACAGAGTTATTATGCAGAAGATGGTAATCTTGCTGTGATACTGAGAATCCTCATGCATAATAAATGAGAATAGTTTTCGGAGACAACCACACAACATTTATGCAGCATCTAACTAGGTAAAAGGTCAGCATCAAACCTGTTATTTGGAACAATGATTGGACGAATATAGGTAAAAGATTGCGTAACTACCTAGGCCCATATTGGGGTACATTGAGGTTCATATTTACAGGTGGGGTACGGATTTTATAGGAAGGCATGTGGGAATGCTGAGAGACCTGGACACCTTTTGTGGAAAAATGTTATGAAGGCATAAGCATGAAGTTCCCCACACATCAAAAAACAGGCCCAGCACTTAGTAGAGAAAGCCTTGTCATAAGGGGTTAAAGCACGACAAATGTCAGAGGTGCAGTGTCTAGGCATAGCACATATTTTGGTCATAAAATTATAATTTTAGGTAATATAAGGTGTTACACATGTTTGGATCAAAAAATAAAAAACCTAAATGTACATGCCAATTGACAGAGAATGGGAAACTGTAGATTATGTGCTGGAGGGGAGTGAGGAAGGATGGAGAGCACGAGAGAAGAGGGGAAGCTGAACTATAGAGTGTGCAGGAAGGGGGAAACTGTAAAACAGTGAAGATCCTGTTTGTTTTGAGGCTACAAAGATCAGGAATAAACTCTTTAGCATGGTGGTAAAGTGGAGGAATAATGCAGGTCCAGAATCAGAAGTATAATATACTTCATAGAGTAACTGAAGGTTGTGAAATTGGCTCTTTGGAAGGATTATCCCAAAGTTTTCCAATTTCAATGTTCAGCGTTTAGCCTCCATATTTCGCTAGTTTTTATTTGGAAAGATCAGTTTGTGATCCAAGAAAGATCGTAGCTTGTCTAGATGGTTGGTGGAATTTGAAGACATGAGATAGGAATTGGTGGCTTTCCAGGAGAGGCAAAAAACTCGAGGCCTCATTTATGAGAAATGACGCATCGCTGTGTGAAAGCAGCAGTACGTCACTTCTCAGTGCGCACTCCTTGCGACATACCTGATGCGTCATATTTAATGTATGATGCATCATGTCGCAAGGGGTTACAGATACGTCAGTATTTCTGACGTATCTGTAAGCGCAAAAGTGACGCATTGCTGGAGTGTGTCACAAAAGTGACTCAACTCCTGCAATGGGTCCTTTCACATGGGGCAAGTCCCATGTGAAAGGGCCTGTGTCAGTCTTACGCCTGCTGTGAGGCAGGCGCAAGATTTTGACGCAACGGCGTCCTAGAAGTGTCGCATTGAAATCTCATAGATTTCACTATGTCACTTCTGTGAGGCTTTTTGCGGGGGAACGCCCCCCCCTGCATACATTATACCTGACGCAGGTATAATGTAGCGCAGGGGTTTACAAAGTGACACATCTGCTTGGATGCATCACTTTGTAAATAGTGCGCAACAGGAGGCATGTTTTACGCCGCCGATGCGTCGCAAAAAGTGACGCATCAGAAGCACACAACTGACGCAAGGCCTCATAAATGAGGCCCCCTGCGCTTTGTTTAGTACTCCACTCTTAACTTTGACACCAGTGATCTCAGAGTGAAAATCGAAGATTATAGGTATGGCTCTCTTTTGTATTTGTTGTAGTTTTTCAATGGCTTTGTTGGAGACGTTTAAGTATACCCCTATGCAGTACTTTGGTCTGAATAGGACAGGCTTCTCCAACAAGTAGCTCGTGAGCTATTGTTAGCTCTCCAGTTACCTGCAAGAAGCTCTCCTGTGAGCAGCCCCGCCTACTTAATTTTAAGTTTTTGGTTGGTTCATTTAATATACAGAAACCAAAATGAAAAAGTGTGTATTTGATAAGAAAATGTAATTATGCTCCGAACGCGCAAGTTCATATTTTGAAAAGTTGAATTTACAAAATATATTAAAAGATTATATTTGAGTGATAAATCATGTGGTAGTTGACCTATTCTTAACAGTATTACCTTGATGCTTTGGTATTTCAGATATGACTGTTATGTATTATCCATGTAAAGGCATTCCAAAGTAACAAAGGCTTATCAAATTACTTCTGGCAACTCTCCTGATGCACAGAAGTGATCAGTGCAGGTAATGTTGCATTGGGTGGCCACTAAGGTAGTCCTTTCTTAGGTGGTCACTGTTACAAAACTAATAAAAGTAGCTCACGAGAATTGTCACTGAGAAAGAGTAACTCTTATGACAGAAAAGGTTGGAGATCCCTAGAATAGGATGATCACCTAGGTCAGAAGCTTTGGACGTCGTTTGCAGAGCATAGGCTAAACACTACCTACACAGCAGTGAATTACAGCGCAACATTGAGATTTTATAGGTACAACCAGAAATGCAAACATTGTTGGTTGGCCTAGAAGACATGTTGATTTGCAACAAAAATCTAAACACTGTCATTTAAAGTACATTTCTCCACACTTGTGGGTAAAAAGATTAGATTGTTGTAAAGTCGAAATTTGAACCAAATGGAGCTTGAGTCAATAGCCTAGTTGGACAAGTTAGGTTTTAGACACATTCTGAATGGAATGTAATCCTCTCACATAAAATCTTTGCAAGACAAAGAAGAAAATATTGTCATTTTCAAGCACTTGTCAACTTCCTAATTGATTAAAGATATTTGGCACATTTGTTTGTAAAGGATGTGTAATGTTGCCTATTGAAAATGCAAAATCCTTCGATTGTGAGCGTATTTGGGATGGTTTAATTCTCGCAATAGAGTACAGATTAGATTCAAAGTGTTACGTTTCTAAGCCAGTGGATAAGGAAGGTCCTAAAAACAATAATGAGCATCAAATAAAGAGCTCATTGGCTAACCAGCAGCAATATGGAGTTGTTCCAAAGCCAGCCCAAATGTTACACTAGAAATAATAACAATAAATAACAGGGCCATTTATGTTGTGAACCACACAAGCTGAATTATTTGTTGCCTACTGTCAAGTGTCTATATTAAGACTAACATAATATTAATTGTGCGAGACTGGAAAAGATGAAAGACTGAGTGAGTACAGGGCTCACACCTGCAAAATCCAAATTACACTCAAGCAATGCAAGAGGTAACTTAACATCATGCGAGCCTCTGGGATAATATTATGTGGTCTGAATAATATACACATATCTCTGTCATGGGTATACTTCTTACTGAGTTCTCTTGTAGGTGATTAGTGACTATTTCCAAACTTGAAACTAAAGCGGTCAGCCATCTTCACTCACGACCTCCTGTTCACAAGGTACATCTTACATATTTTATCCCATGAGGCATGCAGCTGTTTGGTCAAACATGCCATCATTGTAAGTATTGACAGGTCTAGAAAATTCAAGCAAGTATGTAAAGTAACTATATTAACCTGAGCTCCACATCCCTGGTAGCTATGGCACAGAGCAGACAGGTTCAACCCAGAGGCAATGTGTACAGTATTTAAGCAGTACCAAAACAGTAATAAAGTCAAAACACAACACAAAAAAAATCTCAAACCAGTTTACTAAAATAGAGTATATCAAAAGAATTACACTAAAAGGACAAAAACAAATACGGGGACCAGAGATATGATTTTTTTCCAGTTTAAGATTCAAAATAGAACCAAAAAGCTTTAAGCAACAACCACAGTGAACCACAGTCGCTGCATCTGAGCGTGATTTGAGGCCGATCTTGAAAGAATGCAGATCAGATACAGAAAGCAGGTTCGACACAGTCGGAAGTTTTACCTTCGGCCCTAGTTCCTGAAATGTAAGTCAAAACTCCTTAGCTGCCAAGGCAGCAGGAAATGGTCTACAAAATCTGATAGCCGTTGATCAAGGTCCCAGTGAAGCCGTTAACTTTTGGCCGGAATGCTCAGAGCAGGAGAATTTTGAATTTGGATTCCAGAGAAGGTACCTCACCGAAAAGATACTTTTGGAGCTTTTGGCCAATTAAGATTCCTACACTCAGAGTTAATCACTTTTTTTGAGCCCAGATTCTTCTAGCAAGGCAAGGCTGCAGCTGTAGCCAGAGTGGGTTTCACAAGGCAAAATATCTTCTCCATGAGGTCCTGCTCAATCGGATTTGTTGCAGCCGAAAAGCACTGGGTGGAAACAACCTGAATCTTCAGCCCAGCGGCAATGCACCATTGCCGGATAGGCTTGGCAGGTTGATCCAAGTCCTCCAGAGCCGTTATGAAGCCAAAAACATTCTAATCCACAAGATTCAGGAGATGTTATGGGGAGTACACTTTGTTCCAGCCAAGGGTTCCAGGACATCATGAACAGCAATTTGGGATCAAGACTCATTCCAGCAGAGGCCACAAGCAGGGCCCATGGTAGGTCCATTTGGAACTGGTCAGCAGGGAAGTTGCATGACAAGACTCTTGTAGCTTGTTGTGTCTTTGTAGCTTCACCTGGAGCTCAGCCCTATAACTCTGGAGTCCACTTATTCATCCTTGTTACAAGAGGGAGAGCAGGTCAAGGCATCTTCTCATGTCTCAGGGAGCAAGTACAGTTTTCTTCTGATCTTTCACATGTCCAGTAGGATTCCACGGAGGGTACTGGGAATGACACATTTATGCCTGGTAGTAGCCAATGGTTAAGGAAGACTCACAGCCCCTTTTTAACCAATAGAGCAACATTTCCCTAACTCCTTTTGCAGCATTTCTTGTGTGCCCTACTGCAGTCAAACCTCCCTCTACCTAGAAGGAAGATGGCGAATCTTAATTACCCTGTGCAGAGATTCTGTGTCTAACAAAGAGGTGTGGTCATGGAAATGAGCCACATCTCCACAGTTGTCACTCTGAACCAGTTCTAGGGGTAGCATCGCTCCTACTGGAATTAATGTATGCCCTACTGGGGGGACAAAGGAAGGGTTTGCTCAGGTGTTGGTTAGCATTTGCCTGTGACAGGGAGGCCTCTTTGAAGGTAATGTAGTTATTGGGCCCAGCCCACTGGCCATCCTGTCAAGAGAACAATAACACTTCAAAGCCCTTTGCCCTGCTTGTCTGTAGGAAGTTTCCACACCTCATCAAGGGCTGCCAGGTGGTAGATGAAGCACATATAAATGAACCCCTAGGGGCTTTAGGCATGGTAAGTGTAACTTTCTAAATATACCTTTTCCTTAATAGTTATTAAATATAATATGGTACCATTCAATTGGATTTTAAATCAATATTAAAATACTCTTTGAATTATATTTCTAGCTGTTTCCTAACCAAGATTAGCATTATTAAATGTAATAGTGTAACTCAGTATTTTCCTATGGAACAGCCTTGCTACAGTGAAAATATCTTTAGGGACTTTTTTCAAATTAAAGACATGTTTAACATTAAATGTTTAAATGTCCTATCTTCAAGTACCATGCGCCCTGCCTTATTAGGAGTGACTAAGAAACATTTAAAATAACCTGACTAATGGGGTTATTTTGATAGGTGAATTTGCAGTTAAAAACTGCAATACCTAGGCTACAAATGATAGACCTGCAGTCATGTTTGAACAGACACTGTAGTGGAAGGCACAATCTGTGCTGCAGTCACTAGTGACATTTAACTTATGTACCCTTGGTATATTTGGTACCATATAGTAGGGACTTATAGTTAAGTTGAATATGCCATTTGGGGTATTCCAATTTCATCATGTTGAAAGGTGATGGTGTGGTTCTGTGGATTCTGGACCCATGTCATAAACATGTTCGTAGCATGACAAATTTGGTATCAGCAGACCGAAAATGACGAGTATACTATATACAAGTCTTTTCGGCGTATTCGAGTGACAAGATCACTCTGAAATCAGAGATTCCGTCCTGAACCCTCGGGTTCCATTTTGTGCATGGCAGCCATTTTGTGGTTGCCCTCACATAGGCCGATGACTAAGGCCAAAACGAGTCTTAGGGACACGTACACCTTTGCTGACTTTTGTGTGACCTGGGCAAGCTGACTCCACTGCCTAAAGTCAAACCTGTTCGACCAGTTCCTTTCCCAGTGGCCGATCGAGATTAGGGATCAAGCCACAACATGCCATAAACCCTTCATTGCACACAACTATGTCCAATCTTACTCACACCTGTCTCTGTTCTTTCTTTATGGCCTGCTTTATGATGAGGAGGTGCCCGTTTTTATTAGGGGTCCGTCCGATATCTGATGAAAAATGTTGGACCTTGCCGGGTAATTGATTGTGGGCTGGACAAACTGAAATATGGGCTTGTCATCATGATTCTGCTTTTTCTTTGTCATGAAAATATGTGAATGGTCAACTGTAAATAAGGAATGTTTGCCTGAAGCATAATATTCAGTATAAAAGGGATGACCAGCTTAGTAAAGTTGAGCAGTCTCCTGAGAATATACACCGTGTTGTACTTCTAGGATACCTGTTACTGGCTGCAGCCAATAAATTCGATCTTTGACTTCACCAAGAAGACTCTGTGTTTCTGTAGTCTGAGACAGGAGAACTGGAAGTCTTTGGGTGTGTCCCCTGGCACCGCTGGGTTCTTTAAAACCCAGTACTTCATTTGGCGCCCAACGTGGGGCGATTTCAGCGGTACCGGTCCAAGCCAGAGGTTCGTGAGGAGCTTCGTGTGAAATTCTGGAGGAAGGCCAACCACTTCATCGACCCCTGTATGTCGTCGTGGTCCGAAAGTCTTTGCTGCAAGGTTCCCCGCTTTCCAACGGCTACGAAGGACTGCTGCCCTGACTATCGCCCTGTCTTGGACCCTTTGATGATTTGTAGAGCGAGATGATAGACGAGTCTTCTGGTGACGTCATCGATACCTCAGTTAAGTATGAGTGGAGCATCTCCCAGTCCTTAGTTTGGTTCTTAGTTTGGGTATCCCCTTGGGATCTTTGATTTGGAACTTGCAAGTACCAAAGCCGAGGGATTCGTGTATTCACGAGACTATCGTATTCGATAATCCTTTGAAGTTTGAAGCTAGACTAGAGAGCGAAGATGCCTGGTCTTAGCAGACTTGGAAATTTATTTTGTCTTGGTTGTAATAGGGATTCCCGATTGGAGGACTCGTGTCCGGTTCCTCCGATTGGAACTCCAACCTATGAGCTTTATGTGAAGCATGGCGTAGGTCCCATCACATATAATGAAGTATGGATCCGATACACTAGGAAGGATGGTGTTCTAAAGTGTCCCCAATATGGTAGTTTTGACACGGAGATTTTAGATAATCTAGAGGTTAGACTCTTTAAGAAGAAAGCCCGGCCGGCGATGTTTGACTCTTTCCGCCTATGGCGAAAGGAAGCCAAACAGAAAGAAATTAAATTAGCAAAGAGGAATAAAAGAGAAAAGGGTATTTCGATAATGCAAGCTGCTATACAGTTTAAAGACAACGAGGAAGAACAAGCAAGTGAGCAGTTGCACAGGCAACGTAAAATGGCGATTGATAAATGCTATCCAGTTTTGCCGCCTCTCCAGCAAGATGCAGCAAAAGAACTTGAAAAAGATCCTTTAATGTCTCATTTATTGAGTTCGCCACCCCCTTATGCGCAGAGTGCTACAGCACCTCCGCAACCTTTAGTTGTACAACCTCCAGTTGTTTTGCCTCAGGTTCTTCCACAGCCGCCAGCTCCTCTTCAGTTGGCTCCTACTCTTCTGGCGCAGCCTCCTCAAGGGCCGCCGACCTTGCCATCTGCTTCGCCATTACTTCCTACGACTTTGCCTACTATACCGACTACCATTCCCGGTATTCCTTCTGATACTGCCTCTGCGTCTGCCTTGCCTCACTCTGCTTTTCCTCCTGTCCTTTCATCAACTTCTCCGTCTGTTCGTCAGAGAATGACTAATACTGTTACTAGTCTTCTATATCCTCTTTTCGGAGCAGCAAGTATGACCCCTGTGTCAACGCGCAAACAGTTCCGTAGTCAACTGCCTGACTCTAGGGAGCGGGAAACGTTGGATTATTTGGCGCATAAATGGGTTACTGACCCCACAAGGTATGAGCTAGAGTCTGTTATGGATGTCTTTCATCAATGGGAAGCACCGAAGCAGAGATATGTTTTTGATAAAATGTGTGCTTTTCTTTGTGAAGAATTGGAGGACAATGATTTGGAATCCAATCCGCCTGATTTGTGCCGTGTACGGTTCGAGTTTGCGAAAGGCACGATTGTGGGTTCTGATGTTGAGAAAGCAGTTGCGACATTATTATCGTTTAGGAGTGAGGGTATTTCTCGGTCGTTGTTTGAGCCTGATTCCTCGGTTAGAAGGAAGGTGAGACAGTATCCCATGAGAGAAGTTCCTCCGGTATGGAAGGAAGCAGTTCAAGCTGATGCCGTTAATAATATTGTAGCTGCGCCAGCACATTTTCAGCGTGTTTGGGTACATGTTCCATGGAAGAGAGCCGAAGTATTGGCTCTTAAACAGACACTACCTGATCCCCGTAAAAACTCTGCAGGGTACTATAAGGAGTTATCTCAGACTGCAGACTCATGTATTATGAATCTAGCTGATATAGACATGTTGTTTGGGAATGTTGTTCCGCAGCCTTTATGGGGTTTGATTCGCCATACAGATCATGCGCAAGAGTTAGGCGACACATGGACTAATATTAGTGCTGCAGATGCGCTACAAGTTGGTGGTGCTAAACCTGAGCCTTTAGTAGCAGAACTCCCTGGTAAGATCGTTACTTACATGAAGACTCTAATGCCTGCGATGCGTGTAAATTGGGTTCAATTGTCTGCATGCAAGCATAAGAAAGAGGAAACTGTATCTGATTTCTTCACTAGGTTTGAAGATACGTTTATCGACCACAGTGGTCAAGATATGAGTACAGAAGGTGGTCAACGGTTCTTCGTCGACAAGTTTGTGCACAATTTGCTTCCCGAGCTGTGTAAGAAATTGAAAGATTCAGAGAGTTCTTGGGCCGTTTCCTCTTCAGCACAGATATTGGCTACGGCACAGTATTATGAAAATAGAGATAAGGATGAGAAGGATAGAGCAGACAAGAAAACTAAAGAATTGAAGACAAAGGTTCTTTTACAGCAGGCGTATCCGCCTCGTGGTGGTCAGCGTGACTATCAGCAACCTCAGCAGTTTCAGAGAAACTCGCAAAGGATTGAGTTTTCTCAACCACGTTTTCCTGTAGGCCCTAATCAGTGTGCATATTGTAAAGAGGAGGGTCATTTTAAAAGTAGCTGTCCTGTTCTGTTGCAGCATATGAATGGTGTTTCTAGCATCAGAGGTCGAGGTGTTCCACAAGCTCCTAGAGGTAGAGGACGTGGAAATTTCCCCCAGAACGCGCCTCCCTATCCGCCTCAAAATTCAATGAATAGTTTTGATCAGCAGAATAACGCGTCTGGTAGGACGACTCAGTACTATGCTGATGACTACTATGCAGAAGTTGAGAACATGGAAGGTGATGATTGCTAGGACAGCCATAGACAAAGAGAGGGAGTTGTTTCAGTTCCAGTAGATCAGAGTGGACCTTATGTTGAGGTGATTACATCAGGTGTGTAAGAGCCTTTTCTGTTGGATACTGGTGCTACAAAAAGTTCTATTATGCACTCTAAACTCCCTGGCGCACCTTTGTCTGGCGAAATGAACGTTTCAGTATGTTTTTCTGGCGCCCCGGTTAGGAACCCGATTTCTAGTCCTATGTCTCTTTCTGTTGGACCTTGTGAATTCGGAGCACCCCTTATTCTGACGACAGGTTGTGGTGAGAACTTGCTGGGATTGGATCTATTGAAAAGATTGTATGCAACATTGTATTGTTCTCCTTCGGGAGTACAACTTACACTGGGTAAGAAGGTGGTCTCCTCGATTTATTTGTCAAAGGATAAAATCCAGACAGAATTGTCATCCCTCCCTGATATTCTGTGGGCTACTGGTCCCAATGATGTGGGTCTTTGGAAATACCGCCATATGTTGTGACGTTGAAAGAAAATGTGAAAATGCCACGCATTCCCCAATACAAGATCTCTAGTGAAGGTGAAAAGGCGTTGCTAGCGATCATTTATGATCTGATTGAAAAAGATGTAGTTGAAGAAACAAGAGGCAACGTTTGCAATAGCCCTGTTCTGCCTGTTTTGAAGCGCACCGACCCTTCTCAGCCACCTGTTTACAGGTTTGTGATTGATCTTAGAGAGGTGAATAAAATCGTTGTGCCACAATTTCCAGTTGTTCCTGATATCACTGCCCTATTGACTATGATTCCAGCTTCCGCGACTTGGTTCTCGGTGATTGACTTGAAGAATGCTTTCTTCAGCATCCCGATCGCCGAGGAGAGCAGGGATATTTTCGGCTTCTGTTTAGGAGGTCGAAGCTTCCGGTTCAAACGCGCTCCCCAAGGCTATTGTGAGAGTCCGTCAATATATAGTCAGGCTTTGAAAACACAGCTTAATACAATTTCTTTACCTGATGGTGCTGCCCTTCTCCAGTACGTTGACGATTTGTTGGTAGCTGCCGATACTGAGGAGATTTGTAAAGAAGCCACGTTGTCGTTGTTGCGTCAAATGTCTGATTTGCATCACAAAGTGTCTCTTTCAAAATTGCAACATTGTCGACAAGAAGTGACCTACTTAGGTCATCTCTTATCGAAGGAGGGAAGGAAACTGACCCCAGAAAGAATTCAGGCAATTGCAAAACACAGAGAGAAGTACGTGCTTTCTTGGGTATTACATCATATTGCAGACAATGGATACCAAATTTTTCTTTGCTGGACAAACCTTTGGTAGCATTGACCTGTAAAGATACACCAAATCCCCTTCCGTGGTCTGAAGATTGTCAGAAAAGTTTTTCCGAATTGCGTGATGCATTGTGTTCGGCTCCTGTGTTGGGTACCCCCGACTACAGTAAGCCCTTTACACTGTATGTCCATGCGAAAGAAGGATGTGCATTGTCAGTGTTGACACAGCCTTTTGGGGACAAGCAGCGTCCATGCGCGTATTTTTCGTCGACTTTGGATCCGGTAGCTAGAGCGTTGCCGAGTTGCTTGAGAGCCACAGCGGCAGCAGCTGTTTCTATTCGACAGTCTGCTGGTTTGGTAATGAATAATACATTGATTGTAATGGTTCCACATGCAGTGGACACTTTGTTAAACAGGACTAAGAGACAGCACTTAACTAGTGCTCGATTGTCAGGATATGAGTTGACACTGTTAGCAAGTCATGTGCACATAAAGAGATGCAACACTTTGAATCCAGCTACGTTGTTGCCGATTGTAGCAGAGACAGATGTTTCTGAACAGCATGATTCTTTTCTCAGGACAGAAGAAGAAACGAAAGGGAGAATAGATCTTAAGGACACTCCTCTTGTGAAGTGTGATGGTACCTTATGGGTGGATGGTTCATGCTTCAAGCTTCCGAATGGTGATACGACTGCGGCATATGCTGTCACGACTTTGCATACGATTGTTGAAGCTGCACGTATCCCACATAATTCAGCTCAAGCAGCCGAGTTGATTGCACTTACGAGAGCATGTGTTTTATCAAAAGGAATGAAAGTGACCATATATACTGACAGCCAGTATGCATTGGTGTGGCTCATAGTTTTGGACGATTGTGGAAAGAGCGTGGGTTTCTGACTTCGCATGGAGCCAAGATTCAGCATGGTCGGTTGGTGAATGAGCTTCTTGAGTCACTTACCTTGCCATTACAAGTTGCAATTGTGAAATGTAGTGCACACAAAAAGGTTACTGATGATGTTGGTCGTGGCAATGCGTTTGCTGACGAAGTCGCAAAAGAAACAGCAAGGGATGTGATGAGTCGAATGTATGTTGCAGGCCCTGCAAGATGGATTGGTGACGTTGGAATGTGTGAAGATACGATAGAGAGTGTGAAGTCTATTCAAGCTGAAGCTACAGAGAAAGAGTTGAGTGTGTGGAGAGAGAGTACGGGTAAATTGGATGCAAATGGTTGTTGGGTTGAATTGTCAGAGCATCAGCGATGGTTGTTACCCGATGCGTATGTGCTTGCAGTGGTTACAATGGCCCATGGAATGGCTCATATCAGTGTGAAGGGGATTTGTAAGTTGTTGGCTCCAGTATGGCAAAATACTGGAATTCCTAAGTGTGCAGAGAATATGGTCAAGAATTGCATGGTGTGTCTGAAATACAACCCTGGTAGGGGAACCCCAACTCCAGCTGCTCATTTTGCGCCTCCAACGTATCCGTTCGAGGTTTTGCAGCTAGATTTCATCCACATGGAAAGGTGCAACAATTTGAAATACGTACTCGTTGTTGTTTGTGCCTTTTCAAGATGGGTAGAAGCATACCCCCTGAAAGATAACACTGCCTTATCCACAGCTAAAGCCCTTATCAAAGAATGTTCTTAGGTTCGGTTTGCCGAGAATGGTCTGGAGTGATAATGGGAGTGAATTTCTGGGTCAAGTGATGAAGAAAGTATGTGAGGGGCTAGGAATCCGGCAAAAGTTCCACGCTGCCAATCACCCCCAATCAGCTGGATTAGTAGAGTGCTACAATGGCACTCTAAAACTTAAACTGGCCAAGGTACAAGCAAGCTCTGGCCTTAAATGGCCCGATGCTTTACCATTAGCACTTCTATCAACAAGAATGACTGTGCATTCGCGAGTGGGACTTAGTCCATACGAGATTGTGTTCGGCCGCCCGGCCAACATATGGGGAGTGCCAAGGCCGACAAAATTCAGTGAGATTGAACACCCTGTACTGCTTGATTACTTGTATAATTTGACGGCTAAATTGCGTGTTTTACACCAACAGGTACACGATACTTTGCCTCAGGTGTCTGAAGATCCAGGGCACATCATCGATCCTGGATCGTGGGTCCTAGTTAAAAACTTCCAGCGGACAAAGAATGATCAGCCTCGTTGGACCGGCCCCTACCTAGTCCTTTTGTCAACGAGATCCGCAGTGCGAGTGGAAGGAAAAAAGAACTGGATCCACGGCGTACATTGTGAGAGGGTCCCTTTGCCTCTGCCGTACGACCGGTGGGTCCAGGAAGGTATTGCTGACTCTGAGACTGAGACTGTGCCTCGTTTTCTGCCTTTCAGCGATGCACGTATAAAAGGAACAAATTCTGAACGTGAAAGTGACAATCTTTTGCAAAAGCTGTGCCCCCGTCAATTCGATTGGACACTACAGAGCCTGAACTTTTGTTCCAAGACCAGACATTATCTGGAAAAAGCTGTTATAATCTGAGGCTGAGAACTATGGACAAATAAAATCCTTTTCTTTGCTATTTTTGACAGTGCAGCTCTCTCATCTGAGAAACTTTTTTATTTTTGTTTTTCGAACCACCATCCGGGTTCAGCTGTAGGGTCGCGGGCGACAAGTCTTTGGAGTGCAAGCCGAAGACACAAGGTCGACGGTTCTGGTTGGTCCTTGGGCGTTTCCCTTGGACTGACAGGCGCATTCCTTAGCACGGAACACCCTACCTCCGCGAGCAGCAAGGTTAGAGGATGGAGTTTTTCGAGATGGAGAGACCTGCCAAAGAGATGAACTTTAAAGCCAAAATGTGTATAATGATGACCAAGAAACGTTTTCTGATATTATGCATTTTTATGTTGCTTACCCCTAGATGCATCATTGTTGCCGTTTGCGATTCCTAAATTGCGAAAATTAAGGAATCGCAATTTAGAAATCGCAAACGGCAATGCATGAACAATTCGCAATTTTTTTTGCGATTCGGTATTTTTCCTTAATTGCGATTCACAATTTGCGAATCCCAATTAAGGAAAACACTTCCCATTGAATCCTATGGGCCAAAAGGCCCATAGGAATGAATGGGAAGGCAATCACATTTTGCGAATTTCAAATTGCGATTCGCAAAATGTGAATGCAATTTCAAGGGTGCAGGGGGGTCCAAAGAACCCCTCCCTGCACCCCTGAAATTTAACTTTAAATGCAATTTACACATACACATGCCCCGGGGCATGTGTGTGTGTAAATTTAAACTTCCAAAAATGCAATTTGTGCATATTTGATAGTTTTAGGTAAATTAGCATGAAGTTCAATTTCATGCTATTTTACCCCTTCCAAACTGCGAATTCGCAATTTGAAAATAATCATGCATTGCATTTAAGAAATCTCTAATTGCGATTTCTTAAATGCAATCGCAATTTTAGAAATCGCAACGGTTCCGATTCCTAAAATTGCGAAATGCATGATGCATTCCAAAATAGTCAATTGCATTCGCAAACGGCCGAAAAATGCGATTCGCACCGTTTGCGAATGCAATTCTGTTTGATGCATCTAGGCATTAGTGTAATGATGTTTCTAATAGGTTATCTTTTATTCTCTTTTCGAGTGACATTTGCACCCACTACACAGCCCATACCTCCTTCTACTGTTTCCTCGCATTCTTTTCATCCTCTGCCCGAACATGAGTCCGCTAGAAGATTAGAGTTCGTTAATAACTCCTTCGTTCAGCTTTTGCACCAACACCAATTAGTAGTGAACACGACTAACTGTTGGGTGTGTGGTCTTATGCCCCATACCACCGATAAAGGTATCCCTTACCTGATCCTGCCATTCAGCCATAATGGTTCTGTATGGGCATACAAAACGATGTTTATCTATGCCCGCGAAGTCCACCCCCTACGTTCTGTGAAAGATAACCCAAAGAATAGTGCTCTAGTTAAGGGAATAGTCGATATGATTAGGGGAGCTACTTCCTATGAGACTATCCCGAGAGATGAGACACTAGCATATATTGGATGGAACGTAACCGGATATGGAGTTAGTCTGAGTGAGAACCAGCGAGCAAAAAGATCCTCCCCGATTTGGGTCATACCCCATCAGGGTCATCTATGTCTGCAAGGTAATGGCAAGAATCCCAGAGCTCAGCTAGGGAAGAGTATCTGCAATGAGACGTATGTCTTTGCGTCCCAGACTTCCCCTTCGTTCCTAGCAGCTAAGGGTACCTATTTCACCTGTCATGATACAGCATACACATGGTTGCCCGCTGACTTTTCGGGCACATGTTTTGTTTCTTTCCTGTTGCCTCCCACCTACACAGCTGTGGCAGATTACCACAAGACAAGGGTAGTTAGAGGTGTCTTCAGCAAGGAAGACACTGCAGGACAAGAATTGGGAGATTTCTTGAAGGGTTTTCTGCCGTTTTGGGGACCTATGTTTAACAGCAGGAACATAAGGCAATTGACAAGGGTGGTTGAGTCCACCGTAGTTGAAACTGCCGGTGCCCTTAGTAACTTGACTGCTGAGCTCCAGTTGGATCGTCTTATGACTCTTCAGAACAGAGTTGCGTTAGACGTCATACTTGCAGACCGAGGTGGGGTATGTAAAGTGATCCAATCAAGTTGCTGTGTTTTCATTCCGGATAATGCTCCGACAGTGTACCAGGCCATTTCCAAACTGCATAAGATCTCTGAATCTATTCATGTGGATAAAGGAGATTGGTCGTTGATGGGATGGTTCTGGGAACTGTTATCTGTCTGGGGATGGAAGATTCTAATGGTCATTGGGATGATCTTAGCCATTCTTTTCCTGTTCTGTCTGTGCGTACAGTGTGCTCCTACTATATGTGGCCTCTGTGCTACATCGTGTGTAAGGAAACCTGTATCGAGGGACGAGCTAAGTAATAGGATGATGCTACAGCAACATCTCAGTGAATTTATGAATATAGACCTGGACTCAGATTAGCATGAGTGTAGGTTATTGCCTATGTAAGGTCAAAAGGAGGGTCTGTGGTTCCGTGGATTCTGGACCCATGTCATAAACATGTTCGTAGCATGACAAATTTGGTATCAGCAGACCGAAAATGACGAGTATACTATATATAAGTCTTTTCGGCGTATTCGAGTGACAAGATCACCCTGAAATCAGAGATTCCGTCCTGAACCCTCGGGTTCCATTTTGTGCATGGCAGCCATTTTGTGGTTGCCCTCACATAGGCCGATAACTAAGGCCAAAACGAGTCTTAGGGACACGTACACCTTTGCTGACTTTTGTGTGACCTGGGCAAGCTGACTCCACTGCCCGAAGCCAAACCTGTTCGACCAGTTCCTTTCCCAGTGGCCGATCGAGATTAGGGATCAAGCCACAACATGCCATAAACCCTTCATTGCACACAACTATGTCCAATCTTACTCACACCTGTCTCTGTTCTTTCTTTATGGCCTGCTTTACGATGAGGAGGTGCCCGTTTTTATTAGGGGTCCGTCCGATATCTGATGAAAAATGTTGGACCTTGCCGGGAATTTGATTGTGGGCTGGACAAACTGAAATATGGGCTTGTCATCATGATTCTGCTTTTTCTTTGTCATGAAAATATGTGAATGATCAACTGTAAATAAGGAATGTTTGCCTGAAGCATAATATTCTGTATAAAAGGGATGACCAGCTTTGTAAAGTTGAGCAGTCTCCTGAGAATATACACCGTGTTGTACTTCTAGGATACCTGTTACTGGCTGCAGCCAATAAATTCGATCTTTGACTTCACCAAGAAGACTCTGTGTTTCTGTAGTCTGAGACAGGAGAACTCGAAGTCTTTGGGTGTGTCCCCTGGCACCGCTGGGGTCTTAAAAACCCAGGACTTCATTGGGAACAGGCAATTTACCACTAGCTAGCAAGTGTAAAGTTCAGAGTTCTACAGCCAGCAAAAACATTCAAGGTAAAAAGCTGGTGCACACCGCACAAAAGATGATCATTTTCTACAATCATTGTATTAGGTGTAAGTGTATAATCATGTACCATGACTCAGATTTCTATAATGTACATGTTTAGTTGAAAAGAGTCTCCAACATTATTCTCTGTCTCATTGCACTACAATGCACAGCTCACGCCTCCCTCTTCCCATCAGCTCTGGAATAGAATTTCACTTATCCCAGTTGTAGTCTCCTAAATGTTAGATAGTACAGGACAACAAGCAACCAAAATGCATTTCTTTCTAACTGAAGATAATGGTTAATGATGGAAAAGTACTGTGTATGAACATGTGCTCAATGAGAGCAAGACCACTGACTCATTGTCAGTGAATTTGCTCTCCCCCTCACAGCTCCACCATCAAGTGAGTCCTTCCCCCGAGCCCCTGCACTCTCGAGTGCTGGTGTTCGAGCCCTCCTCCACCCACAGGGTTTTACCAGCGCCTCATCCCTGATGGGCCAGTTGACCTCTGTCTCCTTTCTCTCTCTCCCTTTTCATTTGTTTTTCACTGATTTCAATCTCCCACTTTTACTCTCCTTCTGTCTTACCTCCATTTTCTCTCGTTTTTTTACTGGTTTCAATCTCCCCCTTTCAATCCCCCTCTGTGTCTCTTCTCCGTTTTCACTCGTTTTTTACTGATTTCTATCTCCCCCTTTCACTCCCCCTCTCTGTCTTTCCTCCGTTTTCACTCATTTTTCACTGATTTAATCTTCCCATCTCACTCTCCTTCTGTGTCTTTCCACCACTTTTCTTGCACCTTTCACTGCCTCATTTCCACTCTTTCCTCTTTTTTTGCCTTTTCTGCCGCTGCTGCCAATGCGGCCCCTCCTCCCAGTACGACCAACGCGACCGGCCCAATCCATCTCCCCTCCCCACTCCCGCCTCTCAGCTGTCCAGCCCTCCCTGACCCCTACTTAATGGCAGCCGCTGCGCGTCTGCCAAAGGCAAGCCCGTCTGTGCCCGTCCGCGACCCGACCGTGACCAGCGCCAGGAACCCTGGACCTCCTCAACGCCAATGCTAAGACTCAGCGACACTCCACGGTCTCACCTCAGGACGCAACAACAACTGCAAGCTAGCATCACCAGCAAACACCCACAGACCCTTCAGCTGTCACCGCTGCCAGCACATTTGCAGCACTGCCAAGACCACGGACCCGGCGCAACCCGCCCACAAGACCACAACCCAACCGAAGATCCTGTAATGCATCCTCCTCAATGTCCGATCCCTCCACAAACACGCCACAGAAATCTGGGACCTTCTTGAAAGCACCACTCTGGACGTAGCATTCTTCACCAAACCATGGACCAACACCACCTCAGGACCTGACATCGCCATTGCCATTCCCCAAGGATACAAGATCTCCAGGAAGGACCGCCCCACCCGCCCGGAAGAAGGAATCGCCATCGTCCACAAATCCAACCTCCGCCTGAGCACACTCCCTGATGAGCCCACAGACCTGATGGAACACCTTCACTTCAAGATGCTGGCCATCCCTACCACCACCCTCCGAGGAACCCTCATCTACCGACCCCCTGGACCCCGCGGACTTTTTGCCAACTCCATCACAGACATCATCTCCCCGCATGCCATCGCGTCCACCAACTAAACCCTACTGGGAGACCTCAACTTCCACCTAGACAACCAACTGGACCCCAGCACCACATCCCTCCGGGACAACCTCCACAACATTGGACTCCGCCAGATCGTGACCGAACCCACGCACTCAGCAGGACACACCCTCGACCCCAACTGAAAACTCCATCACCTTCAGCCACACCACCGAACTCCCATGGACTGACCATCGATGCGTCCACTTCAACCTCAGAACACGCACGATCCACAGACACCTGCACCTGCTCCCACGAAGAAACTGTACCAGAATCACCGATGACCAGCTAACCTCATCACTTAGCAACTCCATCCCTACCATCACAGAAAACAACGACCCAAACACCGCTGCCAGAACCCCGAACAGATGGATCTCTGACAGCGCCAACACCATAGCTCCCCTCAAGAAAAACAACAACACCAATGCCAAGAAAGCCAGATGGTTTACCACTGAATTTCGAGAGTCCAGACGCACGTGCCGCCGCCTCGAAAAGGCCTGGAGGAACATAAAATCCACAGAAGCCTACAACAACTTCAGAGCCGTCACTAACGCCCACCACTAACTCATCAAAAAATTGAGGAAAAAAGCGACTGAAGACAGAATCTTTACTCACGCACACAATAGCAAAGAACTCTTCAACATCATCAAGGAGTTCACCCAACCCACCAGCGAGTCCACCAACATCTCTCCCTCACAAGACCTCTGCGACAAACTGAGCACATTGTTCCACCACAAAATCAAGAGCATCTACAACAGCTTTGACAAAGACAACCAACACACTGAACCCTCACCAACCACCCCGACACCCTGAAGCCAGCGATCGACACTGGACAGACCTCACCACTGAAGACACACAGAAGACGATTAAGTCAATCCACTCCGGGGCCCCCATGGACCCCTGCCCCTACCACATTTTCATCAGAGCCGCCAACACCATCGCACCCATGCTCTGCCACACCATCAACGCTCCCTGGCAACTGCCATGTTCCCCGATGACCAGAAACACAACGAGGTAAACTCCCTCCTGAAGAAACTCTTGTCGGACCTCACCAACCTTAGAAACTACAGACCCATCACCCTGCTCTTGTTTCCAGCGAAAGTCATTGAGAAAGCCATCAACAGCAACTCGCCACATTCATCGAAGAGCACAACATCCTCATCTCCTCCCAATCTGGCTTCAGAAACAACAACAGTACGGAAACCGCCCTCCTCGCTGCAACAGACGACATCGGCACCCTACTGGACAAAGGACAAACAACAGCCATTATCCTCCTCGACCTCTCAGTGGAGTTCGACACAGTCTCTCACAGCACCCTAATACGCAGACTGCATGATGCAGAGATCCAAGACAAGGCCCTCAACTGGATCTGCTCCTTCCTCTCCAGCAGAACGCAGCGGGTCAGACTCCCCCTTTCCTTTCCGACCCTACACCTACCACCTGCGGAGTCCCCAAGGGATCCTCCCTCAGCCCTACACTCTTCAATGTCTACATGGCTCCACTCGCCTTCATCGTCAGAACCTACGGACTCAACATTGTGTCATACGCAGACGACACCCAACTCACCCTCTCCCTATCCAACGAACCCAATACCGCCAGACACAATTTTCGAAAAGGCATGTACGCCATTGCAAAATGGATGAAAAACAGCTGCCTACAACTAAACACCAACAAAACAGAAGTACTCATCATGGACCCATACCCCGACGCATGGAACGACACCTGGTGGACCCCGCCCTCGGAACCCCGCCCACACCCACGGACCACACACGCAACCTCGGAATCATCCTGGACTCCGACCTCAAAATGGACCAAATCAACTCCATCTCGTCTTTCTGCTTCCACACCCTCCCCCTCCTACGTAAGACCTTCAAATGGATCCCTCTCGAACACAGAAAGACTGTCACTCATGCTCTGGTCACCAGCAGACTCGACTACGGCAACGCACTCTACGCCGGAATAAACAAAAACCTCAGCCGCAAGCTACAGAACATCCAGAACGCCACTGCAAGACTGGTCCTCGACCTGCTAAGACACTGACACATCTCCCAGCACCTGTGCACACTCCACTGACTCTCCATTGAAGCTATAGTCACCTTCAAGATGCTCACCCACGCCCACAAGGCCCTCCACGACACCGGACCAGCATACCTGAACAGCAGACTCAAATTTCACGCACCCCAGAGGACCCTACGATCTGTCCAGCTCTACTACTCTGTTGTCCCCCGTTCCAGAAAGACCAGATCGGGAGGCCGCTACTTCTCCTTCCTCGCGGCCCAAGCCTGGAACACCCTGCCGCTCAACCTCAGACAGACAACATCGCTCCCCATCTTTGCAAGAAGCCTGAAACCTGGCTCTTCAACAGAACCCCCACTTGATGGACTGGAGCCTGCTAACCCCACCCCCCAGCGCCTTGAGACCTTTACAGGTGAATAGTCGCGCTTAACAAACGCCTGATTGATTGATATTCTCTGTTTAACCTCATGTATAGGAGTCACACTTTTTAGTCTTTCATTGTGAGAGCACAAGCAAACAAAAACACTGTATAATTTTTAAAACTAGGGCTGGGGTGTATGTGGGAGGATCTGAGGTCTGTAAGTCAAAAAATGATCCCTCTTCTTAAACGTAGGTTCTGGGAGTACATGGACGCACAAAGTATTGATAGTAATGCACACAGCACTTTAACCTCCAGTTTTGTAAATATAGAAGGATGGTTTGGTTTCAAAATGTTTATGGACTATATAGAACCCCCCCCCCCCCGGCCAGAGCTCTGTACATTCAATTTAGATACGGAGTTCTTCCTTTAAACTCTAGAAGTAGTACCTGGGAAAATGCATCTGTAACATCTGTGTGCCCGACCTGCCATTCCTTCCCTGAGACCCCTGACCACTTCCTCTTTTTTTGCCCTTCTTATGTTGACCTTCGGAAAAAATGGATAATCCCTGCTTGTCGCTTATTATCTTTTACACGTCCCACTGAAGCCGTAAGCATTTTTAAGTCGGACACCACAAGGTGGCTAGTGTTTACAATCTCGAGATATTTGATCTTTGCGCGGTGGAAGAGGTCAAAACTGATTAATAACGAAAATGTAAGCCACCTTACTCTGGGGCCTATAATTGCGGGTAATTAGGGTTTAGAAATATGGAATTCATTTTTATCATAGCTTTTAGGAATATTTTGGAAAATGTTAATATTGTCAGTGGCATGTGATAGCCTGTCTATAAAAAAAATCTTTTATGATGTACAAAATGGAACATTTTACTGTTTTATGGTTATGAATTTTATGATGTAAATGATCATATTATTGATCAAATAAATAAATATATATACACTATATAGTTTGATGCTGATTGCTAGTGAAGATTGTATATCTCTCGATTGATGTCTGCCTCACATGTATGAAGCTTTCACAACTTTGTAATCTGGCTAATAAGAACACTTTGACACAGAAAGTGGGAGTTTGTGAACCGGTTTGTTGACCGTGGCTATTCTCCTTGTTGGAGAAAAGGACTACCATCAACCTTGAGAAGACTTCCGTAAAGCTTTCTAACTTTAGGATAGTTGGAGCCTCTCAGTGCCTGGGTTCAAAGTGGAAAGGAGGCTGCAGTACATTCTCACTGTTTCAGAAAAAGTTGACTGTGGCTTTGTGCCAACACCTCTTTGTGCTATCACAGTGAAGTATGCAAGAGAGGTGTGTGTGGTGTGGACAAGTGCCAAACCTTCTGCTCTGGCACAAAGCCAGATCTACTGAAGTAGCGCTAGCTGGCTTTGGCCCAGATCCTAACACCAGGTAAAATCAAGAGCAAGTAAGGCGTCAAGAAGTATATCACCTGACATACCTACCTTTAACAAAGGTGCTTTACCCTTAATCCACATGTTACATGGCTGTGCTATTATCTACACCTAGAAATTTGCACTTGAGGGTGCCACCTTCCGTACAAATTCCTGGCTAAACACTGCTCGCTTGCTTTGTGTAATTGTGAGAGACTTATGTCAGATTTGGTGTCCTCAGCAGACAACTTTTACTAAATCCGGTACTTTCTGCCACATGCAAAGTCCTGCAATTTTTCAAACATGGCTCTGCTAGCCGTGTGAAATGTTCCCATATCCTATACTTTATACAATTGTGCCTTTGCTTGAAGCTAAAATGTCCCCATTGCAATTGAGCACTGATCTAGCATGTTCTTTCTCTCATGGGAGTCCCATTACAACACAATCCTGCCACATCTGTGAAACCCGCTAAACCTATGCAATTTACATGAATAGGGATATAGCTGAACAGAAGTGAGTGAAACCGGATACGCCAGAAAATCCAGCCATGAAAAGTGTTGAAACTGAGAGCCACAGTGATGCTGCAGAGGAAAGAAAGACCAAACCAAAGCGTGCTGACAAAACATGGGAAATGCCTATAGAGTGCATATACATTTACTGGAATGCAGGCTATTGGCCTAATGGCAGATGTTTGTCAAGATTTAAAAACCTTTGTAAATATTTGCCTACTCATCCAGGATGTCCATGCCTGCAGCACAAGCTTTTAAATGTGGACCTTGTTAAAAACAAAAATTCTGTTTTGCATAAGGTCTATCACTATGCAATATTTACTGGAGCAAACCAAATCCTAACAATAAACCACAAAAATGATGGAAAGCAATGTTTAGTCAGTTTTTGCACTGATACGTATGTAGTTCTGCCACCCACAGTACTGATTATATCAGCTTGATGAAAGGTTGAGTTGACAAAACCACGTATCGATCACAACATGCACTTCCAAAGCCAATAGGTCCAGTAATGGATGCCAGCCTTTTGTCTTTGTTAATGCTTGTTTTATCATTTCTTTTTCAAACATTTACTGTACAAAGCTCACAAAGCATTCCAAAGTACCCTAACCTTCCATATACATATCCACAAGATCTTTTGGAACCTGGCCTGAACTGGAAGTACAATCAATTATCCTGGATGGAGTTGAGATTGCTGCCAACCTATGTTTCTCCTTCTTAAGAGCTATTTTCCTTTTCAGCTCTCTTTCCTTCTGTTTCTCTTTCATCTCCCTCTGTTTCTCGTACCTCTCTCATAACTTCTCTTCCTGGGTCCCTCCCTCCTCTGCTCTTGTTCCTGGCGAGCTAGTTTTAGCTCCTCCCTCTCAGATGCTTTGCCCTTTTCATCTTCCTCAGCCTTAGTTTCTGAAGTACCAACTGCAAGCTCAGGGTCTCTGCTGAGACCCACCCAAGAAATTTACTTCTCATATTGGGGACAGTGGTACCCTAGAAATTCAAGGTGGTGTACATACCTGATAAATTCTAGAAATTAAAGATGGTGAGTGTCTTGTTGAAACTCTGGAAAATTCATTAGGGGTGTTAGCGCCTAAAGGATTTGGACAAATGGTATTTAAGACTTAACACCCCAACTTACAGATTTTATCCATTTGGAAATCCAGAAGGTGCTTGACAGGTCAACGGACCTTTTATATTGAAAGGAGCTGGAACTAGAACGCAATTTATGTAATATCAACTGCTTGATCCTTAATGTTCAGTCAATAAGAAGAGTTTGGAAATATTTCAAAACCTTTATTTCTCTTCTTATTTATTTTGTTTTTAGAGTTTATTTCCCTCAGGAGATACACTCATAGTGTGTCTGGAATATTTCTGTGCTAAGGGAATCCTAGAACCTGAACCTACAGCACTCTCTTATAGGGTTCATACCATGGTACCCTCCCAAGAACCAGCTGCAGCCTCCTCCCTTTCACCTAGTATTGCAAATTTGTCCCTAATGAAATTAGCAAGTACCTCTCTTTCCCTACCTCTGGGAATCCTCCACCCTTTGCCCCTAAATAAATCATTCATCTGATCTATGGACATGGTGCTGAGGTCAATTACCAAATCTGTGTTCACCATTGCCTATGCGTGTCACCTATGTGCGTAGAAGGAAATAAAAACTAGACTTATTGTAGTACTGGAGCAGATTGTAAGTGGCCAATGCCACTTCTGTATCTTTGGATCTTAAATGTAAGGCATCCCACTGCTTGCCAATCGTCAAAACCCCTTTCAGATGGCCAACGTGCACACAGGGGCTACTAGGCACAAGGTGGTGGTTATGGGCTCTTACTCCTAATGTCCTGGGAATCGACCAACTATGGATCATGAGCAACCAAGCCATGTATCCCTTCTGCACTTGACTCTGAGCGGTAGTTATATTGAGCAGTCAAGACTTCATCGGGTGGGGGATGTGTATACAGGTCAGTGGAAGTGACTCGTAACTCAAGGTGCAAATAGTTCAAACAATCCACGTCCAGGCAAATACTTGCTTTTATACAAAAAAGAAGCATGTTATTTCTAATTCCACACATGAAAAGGGTTTTGACATTCAGAAGCAACAACACAATCCCCATTGATGTCGGGCATATAGTAGTTGTGAGGAAAATCCCTGTCCCACCTTCTGTTGTGTAATGTGCTAGGGATTATTCCCCCTTCACGGGTGGCAGCATCCAGTGAATGTGTACTATTAGGCCATACTCAAGTGTTCCCCTTTTGACTCTTCAGGATTTTAGTCAAAGGTGCCAGCACCATTTGCAGCGAGCCCCCTGGGGGCACAATGGCCCAATTCATGTCTTACCAGCTCTTACAGCATGGAGGAGTTCAGTGGAGCAGCGGGTGCACTCAAAGAGAGCACCTGAGAGTCCTGCTCAGTCCATCTCAGTTGTTGGTGCAGCTCCTGGACTGCGCAGATGCAGTGAGTTGGTTTTACCCAGGTGGGGTGTGGGGGAATCCTTTAATGTCCCTGACTGGTAAGGGTTC
This sequence comes from Lissotriton helveticus, assembly GCF_964261635.1. Classification (NCBI taxonomy): domain Eukaryota; kingdom Metazoa; phylum Chordata; class Amphibia; order Caudata; family Salamandridae; genus Lissotriton; species Lissotriton helveticus. Next base: position 1,915,239,357 of record NC_136067.1, on the reverse strand, counting down.
CACCCAGTCCACAGCATCTTCGGAAGTCAAACATAGCCTAAGTTTCTCTTTTAGTTAAGGACCTGAATCCTTTGGCATGTTGGTACCAGCAGCTCCTCCAGGCATACGGGCTTGCCACATTACTTAGACAACACAGGTACAGACTTTCTTGATGAAAATGCCCAGGCCCAGATGGTCATGGTTCCAGTGATTCAGCAGTAGTAACTTTACTGGTGGCCCCCTCTGGGATACAGGGTCACTGCAGCAGCACTCGCCTGGCATATGGGTGAGGGTCGCAGAGTTGGCAGGGCACGAGTGACCCTATCAGTGCATAGCCTCACACCTCACTCCCCACTGGACCTTGCTCCCTCCAATGCTCTCCTATCAGAGCATACTGGTCTTGGCAAGCAGGCAGACGGTGGTGCTGCAGGCTCTGGGCAGGTGATCTTGGTGTCCTGGGTAATGTCCTCTGACCGGCAGGGAAACTAGCAGGCCTTTGCACCCAGTCATGGTCAAAGGCACGAGTCCTTCAGAACTTCCCATTCTCACACAGCCTTGGCAGATGACACATTGTGGGGTCTTAGTCTCCCCTTCTTATAGTTCATTTCCCTACATTTAATTTAGGGTCTGAGCCTTTATCTGTTTATGTTTGGGGTCTGCTTCTTTTGAAGTGAACTCTTCTCCTTTTTTTTCTTTCCTCATGTAAGACTGTCTGTCACAGTAGGCAAGACTCCAAACCTGATTGTCCCACAACACAATTCACAGGAGTGACCAGAGTTCACACCTGGATGTCAGCCACAGTGATATATACATCAAAAGGTTAATCTCAGACCTTCAGCTCTATTCTTTATGATTTCTTTATCAACTCCATCTTCCTTCCTGCGATGTGTCCAGGCCCCTTTCCTGTGATCTATCACTGAATCAAGGGCAGTCTTTTGAAGTGTAAAGGGAGTCTCTGCCTTTTTTCCCTCCATTGTGTCCTTTACCCAGTTCACTGGAATGCAGCAATACACACATCCATCTGGGGGGGGGGGGTCTTCGGGGTGGGCTACCCCCTCCTCCTCATGTTTTCACCAGGCAGAACTGGTGTTAGATCTGTCAGACTTGGTTTTCTCCTACATTTTTTCAGACCTTGTTTTTGCACTTTACCACTACTAACCCGTGTGGGTGCTTGCTCCTCTTAATATGGCATCATTGGCTTAGACCCATATGGTGTATTTAATTTACTTACAGATGCCTAGTAAAGTGGCACTACTTCGCCCCAGGGCCTGTAAATTATACGCTACTAGTGAGCCTGCAACACTGATTGTGCCACCCACTTAAGTAGCCCTGTAAACATGTCTGAGGCCTGCCATTGCAGAGTCTGTGCATGCAGTTTTAAACTGCCAATTCGACCTGGCAAAATAAACCTTTTACCAGACCCAAACCTTTCTTTTTAATACAGATAAGCCAACCCTAGTGTAGGCCCTAGCCAACACACAGCACAGAGTGCAATGTATTTAAAACATTAGACAATTACTTTTAAGTTTCACAAGTCCTGGACCTCAGATACCAACACTTCAGTACACTTCTGGACCTGTGGGTACTCTGACAGGGCGAAGGACTGCTGTGCTGCTGAAGGACTGACACTCTGCTGTACTACTGCTTTGTTGTGCTGACCTGCTGCCCTCTTGTCTGGGTGAGAAGTAATGGACCTGTAACACTTGAACTCAGAACCCAGAGTGACTTCAAGTGCCTCTTAATCTGAAGCCTCAGGGACGTAACAGGTTTCCATCAACCTTGCAACTGTACATGAAGTTTGCCATCTGTGAATCTATCCTGCCAAGTGGTGCCACCCCAGTTGTGGACCCTTGGAAGTGGGCTTAAGGTGCTTTACCAGCCTTGGTAGGCCCAGCGGAACCAATGCATCTCCTCTGCTGTGTAGCGTGGCCCCGAGCAGAACCAACACATCTCTGCTGATGTATGCATTGGACCGATCACAAAGACCTGCAACGCCTGTGGAACAGCCACTGCGCTACACATCTTTGGCGCAGGTCCTCACATTACTCGTTAATGGCAGCCTCATCAACACCGGACTCCGCATCGCAGCCTCACAGCTCTTCAGGACCGACGCATCATCCCGACTGCGTGCTGCATCCTTAACGCTGGACTTGGCATTACAATCTCCTTCGAAAGGATCCTCAACACCACAGGCCCTTGCATTGCAGCCTCACCGTGTCGCTTCACCTTCACGACGCATCTTCAACAAGGATCCACACAACTCTCCGCAAACCAGGACTGAAGGTACTTTGTTTAGCATGCTCAACTGGGTCTGTGTAGCCAGCCAAGACAGGAATGTACACTTTTATCTGTTGGCGTAAGAGCTTTCAGATAAAAAGATAATTCATGAACATGCTAGGACTGTAGACCTTTTGCTGTAACATTTTGTAAATGTAAAAACAAAAAAACGTAGAGGTTTTGTAGCACATTTGGGCATGGCGGCTTCTAAAAGTAATGAGATGTGTACTATATTTTTGTAAACTATGATATATATGTTTAAATATACTAGTGGGTTTAGAAAGTCAATTGATGCAATGTGAAGAACAGTATCAGAGGAACACCATTCTTCCACAACCTTAGGGGAAGTAGTCCCCAATTACACTGCATTGTCACAGAGTGTCCTATGTCTTTGTTAAACATCTGAAATATAATTTTTTACTCTCTGCACAGTGAGCCTTGTACTCATCTGGTAGCAATAAACAGCACAGAGGCAAAGGCCAATGGTGTGTTCGAAAGTTCCTAGTAGATTGTGAAACCCAGACAAACATTAACAAAATACAATATATTGATAAGGCACAATAATATTGAAGGAGGAATTAAAGTGTAACACAGACAAACATTAGCAAAACACATTATTGTGATAAGACACAATGATATTGAAGGAATAATTAAAGAGGAAGGTAGGGTAGGAGCCACTCACATATGAGGAGCTGTGATGGGGAGAAATATTACACTATTCTGAGGGCTTCCTTTCAGGACGTCACATGGCTTTTATGTTGTTGCATTGTTGGTGGGACCAGGATACAGCAAGCAACAAAGGTGCCAGCACGAAAACAAACTGTCCCAGAGCATAGCCGCCAGCTGTGGTTTTGACTTCCCAAGGTCACATGTTATTACAAAAGAATTTTCATTTAAAAACAATTTTCATTCTAAACATTGTCAAAATGATTATTTTTCTGAGCCATGATGTTGCATTAGTAGAGTCAAGTTCTGCAACCATCTGGACTACCTGATGACCACCTACCATGTCACATGTTGGATTTTAAACTACAAAACCTTGATTTACTCGGGCCAAATCCAGTATATTTAAATTGCTGCAACCCAATATCAGGGAAAGCCAGTCAAGGGGTAATCGTGGACCATAGAATTGTGGCAAAGAGGCCCCACTCTTGTTTCCGCCGGCCATCTGCTTCAGAGTTGAATTCGGGCAAACTGTCAGCACCTGGCCCAACCCATCTCTCCCGACCCTGAAGGCTGTGGGTGCAGCACAGTGTGAAAATCATGACCAGCCATATAAATGCACCTTCCAGAACCCTACTTAGGGTAGAATCAATTAAAAATGTATTAGACATGGAATACAACTTGAGATCCACCAGCATTAATGACCATCACAAGTAAACCTCATCCCACCACAAAATGTGTCTGAAAATAAGACAGAGAATTGCACATCCTAAGTGGAGCCCAAGATAACATTTCTACGAGAGTAAATTAGGAACCCATGCGCTAGAAAATGGGTTAATTTATGGTTGACAGAGGTATGTGCCCTGTCCAAGCAGGAACCACAATCCTAGTCACAGTAAATCAGATACATACCATAAATAACCTGTGCTTACCCTCTGGGTGCTTGGCACAGAGCAGTCAGGCTTAACTTAAGAGGCAATGTGAAAAGTATTTGTGTAACAGTAACACAGTTACACCACAAAAAGACTTCACACCAGTTTAGAAAACTAGATTAGGGGTTTATAAATAAAACAAGATCAAAATGACAAACATTCAATAAGTAGAAGTTGAGATATTAATTTTTAAAGAATAAAAGTGTTGATAGTGCTTAGAAGCAATAAGCGCCTATGGGAGTTATCTGGTCAAGCTGGACCAGGGCGATGTCAAGAGTTCAGGCCAACCACGATAGAGCACAGGCCAGACACAGGAGCCACACAAGGCCCACTGAACGAAGTACCATGGCCCTGGTTACAACAGCGAGATGCGGGGTGCAGCTGAGCAATGCGTCGATGTCGATGTGATTTGTCAAATTTCTCCAAGCAATGATGGCAAAGCGCTGTTTCCGAAGATGAATCGCTGAAGCCGAGATGCATTGGTTCTTCAGCCGATGCACTGGTTTTTTCCACGCAGTCGAGGGAATGCATTGATCGTCTTTCACTGCAGCTATGGCAATGCGGCGGTTGCAATGCGGCGGTTGCAATGAGGCGGTTGCAATGCGGCGGTTGCAATGAGGCGGTTGCAATGAGGCGGTTGCCATGATGCGGTTCTGTAAGCGATGCGCTGGTTCTGAATGTGATGCACCAGTTCTGTTCCAGCAACAGCAATGATGCGTTTATTCTGCTTCATGCAGCAGAGGATGCATTGATTCCATTGGAGCAAGCACCACTTCCAATGAACTAGGCACAGGAGTGGGAGGTCAGACTTTGATTTCCCAGAGTCTCAAAACAGGAGCGAAGCCTGCATGCCCTTGGAGATCACTCTGGGTTCAAGCAAGAGTCCAGTTCTTCCTCAGCAGGGGCAGAGGGGAGCAGACAGCAGGGAAGGCCACCAGAAAAGCAGCTCTTCCAGAGCAGCAGTCCTTTTAGCATCCATCACATCAGTCCTTCTTCCTGGCAGATTTTACAGGTTCAGAAGTGTCTGATTTGGTAGGGTGAGTAGGGTGAGAGAAGCAGTTGTGCCTTTGAAGTGGAGGTAACTTCAAAGAGGGGCTTTGAAGTGCACAGAGGTCCTGCCTTCCTAGCCCTGGCTCTAGGCTCACTACAGGATGATATACAAACCTTTGTGTGGGGATAGAATACTGCCCATTCAGGTGTGTCAGCTCCTCCCATCCATCATGTCCAGTATGACCCATCAAGAAGCAGATGGCCACTCAGTCAAACCTAACCTTTCTTTGTTTATGGATATCTAGAAGGAATGTGCAAAGTCCAACTGTCACCCACCACAGACGTGTATTGGAGACAGAATGTCGGCACACAGAGCTAGGATCAGAGCAATGCTATTTTTCTAAAAGTGGCATTTCTAAAATAGTAATGTTAAATGCAACTTTGCCAATAAAGAGGACTGATTGTTACCATTCCAATAATATTGAACATGACAGAGCTACTCCTTCACAATCAGAAATTAAAGCTTATAAGTGCAATAAGGACTTGCCAATGTCAACCTAGGAGAGGGGTAGACCTCAGAATAGTGAAAAAAGAACTTGTTTTTTTTTTTAACTACCAGGACATGCAAAACACAGAAGTACATGCCCTACCTTTTACTTACACATCACCCTGCCCTAAAGGCTACCCAAGGCCTTCCTTCGGAATGACTTATATGTAATAGAAATGGTGAGTTTAAGGCTATGCAAGGTGTTTTAAATGTGAAGTCGATGTGGCAGTGTAAACTGTACACACAGCCTCTGCTGTGGCAGGCCAGAGACATGTTTAAATTGCTACTCCTGTGCCGGCACAATCAGTGCTGCAGGCCACTAGTAGCATTTGGTTTAGAGCAGTGCACTTTACTAAGGATTTATGAGTAAGTTAAATATTCCAATTAGGTATGAGAAAATGTCACTATGTTTAGAGGAGAGAGCATATGCACTTTAGCACTGGTTAGCAGGGGGAAAGTGGTCAAAGTCCTACGGCCAACATAAAGGTGGTAAGAAAAATAGGAGGAGGAAGGGAAAAAGGTTGGGGTGACCCTTCAGAGAGGGCTATTTTCTAACACCATGTTAAGTATAGACACAAATCAGTTCTATTTTGAAAGAACACCCAAATCCTTTTACCTAAAACAGGGAAGGGAAAGCACCCAATGACGTCCTCTGCTTGGAATTATAATTCCAGTGGACGTTGAGGCTGCTCTGACAAACAGTGCACAATATATCCTGCTGTTAAAAATTTCTCTGAAAAAACCAGTTTTGAAAAAAAAAAAATTCTCTGAAAATGACAGCCCTAAGGTTCTCACTAAAAACAATTTCCCAACTAAATACCTGACGCCACCTTTGCCTGTGCATAAGAGCACAGCCATTATGCTAAAAGTCAATTTGAGCAATGTTTGCAGCCGTGGTCGGTAGGGGAGTACCTGCTGGGGCGGTGACATAGGGAGGGGCAGTGTGGGGGTTAGTAATGTATGGATAATGTGTAGGAAGCCACCGTATCGGAGCGGCGTTCTGTCGAATCAATTTAAAAGTCAGTGTATCATAGATCGCTAATCCTTGGTGATCCTGACAATTTGCAAGATAACAATGTTGGACTGAATTTTTAACGAGTTTTGAAATAAGCCGTAAGGTTAGAGATCGCTAATCTTTGGTGACTGTGACAATTTGCAAGATAACTATATTGGAGTGTATCTTTGCCGAGTTTCGAAATAAACCATATGGATAGAGATTAATATCGGACTCTGGCCTTGAGAAGTCTGTAAGACATTAGAGAGTGCGGCTTCCCTGGATCCTCTTGGCTATCAACCTAATCTATACATATATATAGTGACTTTTTTCTAGGTAATAACTGAAATCCGGCAAATCACCGAAGCACTACCCGGTTTCCCATGGGGATTGTAATTGACATAAATCAAAATCAGGAACATACTTAGAATAGTAAACCACTGGTATGAAGTATATGCCCTGAGGAAGGCTTTGCCGAAACGCGTTGGTCTTTTACATCTGCAACCAGTGCTTTCAAGATTAAACACATATGTTTAGTTACATTTGTGACGGGTCAACTATATTCTTTAGGGGTATTTTGTTCCAGGTTTTGTCTTTCTTCCCTTTTCTTTGGGGTGGGGGGACACTGTATATCGTCTGGTGGTTGAAATATGCTCTCATTGATTCTTATGTGTTAATGTATTGTTTTCATCAAATGAATGAATTTTTATGATGTACAATTATGTATGTATCTTCTTGATTTTTGACAAAACATATTTTTGATCATACAACAAATGAAGTAAAAAAAAATAAAAAGATAAAATATTTTTTCTATATATATATATATATATATGTTATACAATTTTCCTTCTTTTTTGTGGTCCAAATATATGAGTGCTTGTAGTGTTTTATATGTGTACTGAACCCGGTACAAAATCTTTTCTCAATTTGGATAATGGAGGTTTGCAGGTAAGTAAACATTTTAAATAAATAAAACAAATGTTATTGCGTGCACTGCATCCCCAAATGCAATGCAGTGCGCGCAACGAAATTCATTTGATTTATTTAAATGTTTACTTACCTGCAAATCTCCATTATCCATACATTACTAAACCCCACCCTGCCCCTGCCCCTCCCCACGTCACCCCCCCAGCAGGTACTCCCCTACCGACCGCGGCTGAATGTTTGGTACTGAACAACACTCCTAAATAGGTAGATAAATGAAATAGATGCTAAGTTGTTGTCATTGAGGATGAATGTTAGCAGTGGTGACTATCTTTAGAAAAATGCCAAAAACTTTTCTTTTTGAAACTAAAGAAGAAAATATCCAAGGTAAAAGAAAAATCTCCAGAAAGTTCGTTGAAAGACTGTCTATAAAGACAGGATGCAGATGTTTAAAGAGCGGATGGAGACAAATGGAAAAGTATTATGCAAGTTTGCCTGGGTGAAATTTTAATGACGCCTCCATAATTGGCATAATTTTGATGATATCATGATACAAAATGCACACAAAATTATCGAAATTAAACCATTACGCCACATTGCGTAGTTTTGGGGAGAAATTTTTACGCCATATATACTGTTGGGATACATTTTTTATGTGACCAGCAAATCAGGTACATTTTGTACCCGAGCAGCACATCTCGCTTGAGCAATTTCTGAGTGTGAAACTTCACATACGAACACGAATGGCAGTGTTTCGAATGCAAGCAGCATTAACGTGGGCGGTCAACAAACATTTCAGGTAGATTTTTTACGCAAGCGGACAAATGGGTAAATTCTTTTGCACAAAACTACAAATCTGAACGCGAGCTGCAATGTTTTGAATGTGAGTAACTGGAAATCCACTTACATTATTGAGTTACATTTTTACCCGAATGGACCATTTAAGTAATTTTTGAGTACAAGATGCATTTTCATGTAATTCCGCTACACCAAATTATGTAAATTTCATACATTGCTACAAATGTCCTGATGTGGATATAAATATTTCTGCTTATGTAGGAACCAGTTACTTTTTATGATAAAAAAACTGTTCAAATCTTAATGGTGTTCACAGTCACAAGCATGAACTGAGCAGGTTGAACGCAGCCCTCCTCTAGTTATCAGCTGTGTGTGCACAAGTCTGATTTCAGAGCATGTATAAATAAACTAAAGTCAGCAGTTCTTTTGAAATACAATACCCTTAGGTGGCTTATCCAGGTCAGACCTGCTGTCATTTCGAACACCTGGAGGGGGGAGGTTATGATAATGAAAACAACTGAGAACTGTTTTTTTAATTTTGTTTTTGATAGGCAGCACTAACGTTTGAACAGGGTGTGCCATAAAATTGTCCTGGTGATTCCTACCCTTCATTTAATGAGAGCAACAGTTAAACAAGCATTTGCATAGGTGACAGGCTTGGCTTTAATGTGGCAACCACAGAAACACAGGTGTTTATTAGTGATGTTTACATGGGTTGCATAACCACATTTATCTCATTAAAGCCTGCACCGTTGGCATTGCAAGTTGCAAAACTGATTGCTTTAGATAATGAAGACAAACAGTACCATGTTGATTAATTGCATGATGATTGAGTGTACTTTTCAGATGTAAAATAGCCCCTTGTGATTCACAATGGAGGCATTTCCTTGAAAGCCGAATGATACACCAACCTGCCATTGACACGAGGCACGAGGGGAATGCTCCTCTGGGTAGAACCAAAGTCCCCTCTCTGTATTTTCCCCAAAGATATTTTAAAGCTTTTTCATATATACCTATTAGAAAAGTCACTAAGCCAAAGCATAAATCAATCACTTGACAATGTGCTGACAGGACGTGGCTAACCCCCCCTTGCCCCACACTCCTCTTCCCCCACCAACACTTAGAAGAATCCTCAGTATTGCTTACTTTGTTCAATAATTAAAGTTGGGCATTTTCAGAACAAGATAATTTTAAGGAATTGGGGTACAGTCATTAACCCTGATCTCACTTCTAGTTTTGCAAAACTTCCAAGAGGCACAGGGAAAGCAATGACCTCAGACATGCCAGGATTCGTGACTCCTCATTAGGATAATTCAACATCAGTTTTCACATTTCTCCAACATCTTTCCTCCGCCCTGTGTGTCCAGCCGTTCCACCGCTAATACAGACCACAACCTTTCCACCCACACTCATAACTTTGGGCTCTTACATCTGATGCCAATCCGCTGTATAGTCGCCATGGTTATGTCCACTAGGAGCATCAAGTCATTCTTAGACATCCTTTCTGTGAAGAGTGATTTTAAGTTCCAAAATTACCAATGCTGATCCGATGGAACATGGTAGCCCGGGATGCCCTTACAGGACTCTGGACATCTTTAAAAAAAGTTTGGATTATAGAGCATGAACATCAAATACACGGCTCACCACATTCATGCCACATCCTCGCCAACATACTACCCCGCGGCATTGTTGGACATGTGTCTCGCTTTGTTTGGGGTTCACTAACTATGAAGGATCAGTTTATAAATTGTTGCGCTCTTTTGATCACTAGGGGACAGATTCGGTACGTCCTCATGCAAAAAGGATGTCTTCTCCAAAAAATCGATTCCTTCTCTTCATATATGGACAAACTCTGCCACCATGTGAGAGGGTATAATGTATATGCTAGAGATTAAGCCCTTTGTGTCTGCATAAGTGGGAAACAGTATCAAATTGTGCAAGATCCCTGAAGTGTGCCAGTTTATTGTCCCGAGAAAGTGCCCCGTGCCCCAATTGAAAATAATGTAGTCTTGCAACAATGTCATTCAAAAATTGTTTTTTACAAGCATCAGGTGGTTAGATCATACCCCTACAGAAGAAATTCGATAGCATCCTGCAGTCGACTTCCCTCCACCTATGGAATTGTTCATCACGAAAACCAGGGGTATAGTATGAGTTGAGGAATAAAACAACATAAGAAGATGGAAAAGATGTAAAGTGCTGACCTGTAGACACTGTGTCCCAGGCTACCAATGTTTGCCATAGCATCTCTGACATATACCCTATCCAGGGTCTAGATCTTTTAGTTAGTCAAATCAAACCGCATAGGGTGCAGACGAATAATGCAGCTCAAATGCATATCAAATGTTTCTCAGTTTCATGTAGTGACTACTACAATACTATGCATAACCTTGCCTCCTGGCGATATTAAACTACATTAGCGAGGCCTACCCCTTCTGCTCCACTGCTTGTTGACAGGACAAATTTTGCTAATGTTTTTTCTTATCGGCCCAAATGAATATGTCAGACGCAGACTGTAAGGATTCAAGGCCCTTTACAAGAAGCATAAGTGGGAGTTCCTTGAAAGAGGTACAAAACATTGGTGCTGCATGTTCAGCTTTAGCATAGCCACCCTTCTCAGCCAAGATATGAAAAGATTTCCACTAACACTGCGAGTCTCTCCTAATTTAAGTAATATCTTTGGGATAATTTTTGCTATGTCGATTTCTCAGTGTGTGGATAATAACAGTGCCCATATATCGAATTTTTTCCTTAGCCTATTTGAAGTGAAATATCCTATCTACTTGTGCTCTCTTTTCCCAGTCTAGCCTACTCTCAGAAGTTCCAGTTTTTCTACATTCACCTTAAATCCTGATACTTCTCTATGTTTTTCTAGAAACGTCAGAATTTCAGGTAGAGGATTTCTGGTGATCTAAGAGCTATTAATTTACCTTGACAAATCTTGGTACAAGACGCCTATGTGTTGTATTAGCTTTCTCATAAAATATTTGTTTTAAGCAAATCTGGGCCTTTTCTGACTTATTGGTGTTAAGCAACTTCAGTTTTCCTTTCAGGAGGTTACTTCTACCAGGTATAGAGGGAACCCCTCTATATATTCTTCCTCTATGTTTTAAGTTCTAATTCTAACTTTGCTTCCATACATTTTTATTGGCAGCTTTGTTAGCCCTTGCAGTTATGCACCTCCCACTTATCTTCCACAAAGGTTCTTAAGGCCACCTCTTCCATGTTGTTGAGCTCAAAATACTCCTTGAGGCCGTCCCTTTAAGACAATGAGTTTTAGAAGGGAGCTATGAAATATCTATATATCTTTCCTGAAAGGCAATATCCACAAATTAACTTTTAAAGCCTAGTTTGATAGTGCTATTACCCATATTTCCACACTCTTGCTAGCATGTAATAAAGCATGTGTCCTCCAAACCAAGTAAGTCCTCAAATATGAGTTGATCACATGTGAAAGATATGTATGTTACTTGTCCTGTGGGTGAACCTCTATCCAGATGTAGAATTGACAGTATTTTTGCAATGCCCCTTTTAGCTTCCTCAACATCGTAGATGTTGATCAATTACAAATTCTGGGATTATGGTAAAGTTCCTCAGCCCGATTGCATCTCTATGGGCAGTCCTACAGCTATTCCATCAGCGAAGCAACAAATGGTGCCTGGTCCATAATTGGGGCGTGTGAGAAGTTGGCCTGGTATATGATGTTCACTATTCTAGTGAACACCTTGCACCAGTCCATACAACCCTTATGGTGATGGTTGTAAGTCAACCTTATAGACCACCTATCCTAGTGGTAGTGTGGACAGAACAGTCTTAGGCTAAAAGACTCTTGAGGGCGTGTAAAGCCAGCTGTTTTACCATATGTAACCCCTTGAATACCAAATGAAAGGACACCACACAGGATATATATAAAATATATATGTATTTATTCACTAACATACTCTTCTGAACTCTTTATGAGATCAGAGGCCAAAGCACATAACAAGTTACTCTTAGAAACCCTTTAAATAGCACAATTTACAGTTAGGCCCTAGGGGCGCGTAAAACCATATACTAAGTAAGTGGTATAAGAACCACGACTCGTGAAAAGGAAAGGCCTAGGGCCTAGGGAATCGCTGGGGCTATACTATGGGTGGGACCAGGAAGGGGGGTGGTTACACCCCCTATCCTTTGTCCAGTTTCGCGCCAGAGCTGGGGCTGGACTGCCCCAGCAACCGGTTTGAACTGGGGTATGCATGGAGCACCTAGTGTGCTCCAGGCAGTGTCTCAATCTATTCAGCCCTCCCTGTCCCAATACACATCCTCCTGTCTGGGGTGGTGCTCGCACCTCCCCAAGCAGGAAACCTATTGTCCAAACCTCCGTGACTGGAAGGACTCCCAGCAGCAGGAGGTCAGACTTGTGTCTGTGGCAGCAGCATCCATTTACTGATGCTGGGGCTCTGGTTAACTTTAACCGGGATCGTTGGACTTAACATGTCTTCTCCCTCTAGAAGGGTGGAATGCTACCCCCGTCACCAGAATTGGCGAGGGGGTAGTATTCCAAAGAGTATGACACCTTACACGACATGTTTGGATAAAGCCAAACCAAAGTTAGCATCTAACCGCGAGGATTATAATGCACGTAAGAGTATATGGTATGGTGATATCATAGAACAGCTATAAGGACATGGTTCAGAAAGCTGCAGACAGGCTCAGCTCATGCTGGAGCACCATCTCACACATAACCAAGCACTCTGCCTCCAGGATTGTTAAGGCCTGCCATAGGAGTGACTTATAGGTTACTATGTGTCTATATATAAGGTAGGTATAGGGATACTATACCTAAGCAAGGGGTGATTACACGACCTTGCCCCAGCTGAGTGATCAGCCAGTTGTGTCAATTTAGGTGGCCAGCCTGGGGTGGCATAATATATGCTGCAGCCCCTGGTAGGCCTTGGGTGCACCTATGCCCTGGGTACCTATGGTACACTATACAGGGACTCACAAAGGTGACCCAATATCCAATTTGGTATGTACCTACAGTACATGGAGTCCATTTTACAGAGAGAGCAGATAGCCTGGGGCCCTGATTTGCAGGATCCCAGGCCAACTAAGTCAAAAACCAGCTAAACACAAGGCAAAAAATCTGGGGTAACCATAGTCAGGTATCCACCTTCCTACAGGGTGTATGACCTTACTTCACTAAAGCAATCCCACCCATGCGTCCTATACAAAATAACAAATCTACCCTCCTCAAATTCGCCTACGATCATTGTGTAAAGATATTATTGCATTGTATATATTTAGTGTTTACTACTGCTAACAAATCATTGAAGTGCTTCATAACCCCTCCTCTTTTCTTATCAGCCGTCACAGAATGCTGGACTGGATAAAGCCTGCGTGTCCTTAGTTTAACATCATTTTTTAGAAGGTGGGGGTGGGGGCATTAGCTCAAAGTATTCTGCTACTACTGCACTCCATAACTTATGTCTGTTAACCGGGGAGTTTAGTCTACTTACATTCCAAGTGAGTGCTCTCACCATTTGTACAATGTACATGATAAGAAACGTCATCTTTTTATCCCTTCTTAATCGTGAGACTAACAAAGTTCCCCTATATGAGCTACTTCATGTCTCCCTTGGTTTATTTCCCTCTCCCCTCATTTCTATATTGCCCCCAATTGACCTCCCCCATGTAACTGGACTTGTTAACCCAAATTACATTTCTCCTTCCAAGGGTAGGACTGGAAACAACCCTGGTGTGGTGATGAGAACACGCCATGACCAACTAACCCCTGCTGCTACCTCCCAGCCTGATACTTAAAGAGTGAAGTTAGCTCTTTACTCAATGTTTTATCAGGGGATCCTGAAATCTAACACATCATTTGTAACTCGTTGTGAGAGGCTGCCCTTGCATTAGACACTCATGCACCCTCTCTCCACCCACTGTCCTATCATTGTAAATGGTATTACTGCCCGCTGTCAGGTTCTGCTTGATGTTTTCCCTTGATTTTGTCTTCTTCCAATGTCCTTTTACTCCCTACACTGCATCCAGTTTCTCCAGAATCTGAATGTTGGAAAGAAATATGTAACAATACATTATTTTATAGCTGTCAAGCTAGACCTAAAAATACTAAAATTAGCAACATGAAGATGTAGGAGTGCAAATGTTAGTTGAATAAACTTAGCACATACAACTGAATCTTCTGTTGATAGTAAGGTCACGCTTGAATGAAAAAATAAATTGGATGAGTTGTGAACGTAATAGTTTCTGAAGGAATAAATATAACTAATTTAATTATTCGAATTTACATTTCTTGTGGATAGTATAAAGATTGCAGAGTTGCACCCTCATGCATTGCTGTTCATTCGTTCTTATATAACTTCTCTTAAATTCTTAGGAGCTTGTTAAAGCTAGTATATTTATATATTTGACTCACCCAGTTGTAGGAGGCAGCACACCTGGGCCAAATCTTTTTGGGGCAACCCTACAAGACAGTGCAAAATTTGAAAAGACCTATTGTGGGCTTACAGTTTGGCCACTGCTTACCATTGGTTGGACTTACTGTCACTCTTGTTTGCATGGTTTTTATTTGGTGGCTGTCCTTGTCCCTGGTTGCTCATCTTGTGTTTGTCCCTCACCTGGAGCATTGCCTCTTTATCATCTCTGTGTCTGGCTTCTATCCTTTCACTGCTCACTAATAGGGAACAACTGTTTGCTTAAGCACTCCATGAGAGTAAATGGGTCTTCCAGAGTTCTCCCTCATTTGCTTTTCCCCCACCCCAAATCCCAGCTCCCTTGTTCCATGTGGCTGTCTCCCTGGATGTAGAGTTTTTATTGAAATAAATTCTGCATTAACAGAATGTGATTAAATATACAGTGAAATAAAGATATTCTGTTGAGAAGCTGTATTTTATCACTGAAAATGTAGGGGTTGGTTTTAAAATGAGTGTTGCTGTCTGCAGTGATCTTTTCCTATATGCAGTCATCTCTCTGTCCTTTCCACACCATGCACTCCGCACACAATAGTTATGTTATAGACAATATTTTGAAACAATGTCATTCTCTCATGTACAACATGATGTTTCGTTCTCAAGCTCTGTTTCGATATTTGCACTAACATTTGGGGTGTCTCAGGAGCACCGGGATGGGAACTGCATTATGTGAATCTGTGGAATAGTGATTAGTGTTAACAAATGTGATTTTAAACAATATCATTCTTTCTTTAATATGATAGGATGGAATTATGAGAACTCTGCACATTCACACCAAATGTATGCTTCCTTTGTATACTTTCCTATAAAAGAGGTCACATGCTGAGGGTTGTGGGCTTATGACTTATTTACTTGAACTGAATTATACTTTGTTCTGCTCTTTCATTATTGCATTTTTCCGAGTTCCATGCTTATGCATTACAGTTCCATGTTTAAATATCGATGTTAAAAATATCGAAGAAAAAAATATCGATGCAAAAATATTGATTACAAAAATAGTGACTCCCTATACTTTAACAGGTAATACAATATTATCGACTCAAAAATATCGATGTAAAAATATTGATGTCAAAAATATCGACTTTAAAAAATAACATTACTTAAATTAAATTAATTAAATAATATTAATATTATTAACACAATTAGTTTAATTTAATATATATTTTAATTAATTATTGCAAATAAACTTAATTTAATAAATATAAACACAAAAAAGTGTACATATACATATATTTCCTTAAATACATTTTATTACCTATTATCTTTATTTAATTTATAAATGTTTTAATTATATAAAAATAAAATAAACACATATATAAATAATGTAAATTAAAATAAAATATTCTATATTTAATTAACACATTAACCTATTAAAAAACAAATAATACATACATTTAATAACAAAATAAAAAACATTAGTAGTTAAAATGTTGGATAGCGAGGGTGTAAAAATTACTATTCCCACTTCAGTGAGAGCAACAGTAAGGAAAGCACTAGATAGTGTAGGGGTAAAAATTACTATTCCCACTCCAATGAATGCAACAGTATGGAAAGCGCAGGATAGTGGAGGGGTAAAATGTACTATTCCCACTCCAGTGAGTGCAACAGTAGGAAAAGCGCTGGATAGCGTAGGGGTAAAAATTACTATTCCCACTCCAATGAGTGCAACAATAGGGAAAGCGTTAGGTAGCGTACGGTTAAAAATTACTATTCCCACTCCAATGAGTGCAACAGTAGGGAAAGCGCTGGATAGCAGAGGGGTAAATATTACTATTCGACTCTGGTGAGTGCAACAGTAGGGAAAGCGTTGGATAGCGGAGGGGTAAAAATTACTATTCCCACTCCAGTGAATGCAACAGTAGGGAAAGCATTGGATAGCGGAGGGGTAAACATTACTATTCCCACTACAGTGAGTACAACAGTAGGGAAAGTGCAGGATTCCCCCCCCCACATTTTTTTAAAACATCAACATTTTTATTACATTTAATTTCCAATATTAACACAATTAATATATAATTTTACATATATTATTAAAAAAGATAATAAAAAAAAATTAATTACACATTATTTAACACTATAATATCCACAACACACACCTAAAATCAATTACATTTAATAATTACTAATTAATTAATGAAAAATCATTTATTATTATTTATTAATTAATCAATAAAAAATGATTTACTTACTACCTTTCACAACATTTACACATATAAACACCAGAACACACACCTAAAATTAATTACACAATTACAATTAATAATTACTAATTAATTAATGGTAATTAATTAAAAAATATTTAATAAAATATCAATTAAAAATTAATTACTTACCACCCTTCACACCATTTACACAACCACAACACACACATAAAATTAATTAAACAATTAACATAATTAATTATTAATTGACTAATTGAAAATAATTAACAACTAATTATTAAACTATTATTAAGTAATCAATTAACACATTAATTATTCAATACATTTTATATAATTAAATTACTTCCACCCTATTCCCCTATAAACTCACAACCCGCCACGTAACTAAAAACGCAAAATTCTAATTTCAAAATAAAAGTTAACTACTATAAATAATTATTTAAATCTATATAATTAAATTACTTCCCACCCTATTCCCCTATAGACCCACAACCTGCTACAGAACCAAAAACGCAGAATTAAACTTAACATAAATTAATAATTAGTACAATTACATATAATAAAATGACTAACAATTCTTATTAAAAACACTACAATACATAACATTAATAATAAACCTATATTTTTGTAAACTATATTTTTGTAAACTATATTTATTACAACGATATTTTTGTTATCGAAACTACTTACCTGCCAGTCGATATTCTTGTCAACTACATTTGTTTTCGATATTTCTTCCCCACAATATTTTTGCGGCAATATTTATGTCCCAGGATATTTCTCCGTTGATATTCCTGCTCTGCACCTGCAGTACAAATGACTGACAGACTCCTAATTATGCTTTCTGTAATGCCTTTAACTCTTAATAAACCTTCACGGTTTTCACTGTAATGCTTTTCAGTCTTTATTGTGAAGCATAACGTGCTTTACATTTAATTTTTAAATGTTATTTTCTATTGAATTGTTTTGAATGACCAGATCCAGAGAGGAGCAATCAAGTCCTAAGGGGATTAACACTGCTCCTGGTGCGCCAGAAGCGCTATAATTTGCCTTTAGAGAAAAAGGGCTTTGTCACCCTCATATTTCAAGCTTTCTTTTTCTTCTCCCCAACATCTCTCCCTCCGCCACGCTCTGTGTTGTTTTGTAGGGCATGTGTTTCTCCCCCTTTGCTGCTCTCCTCGTGTGCATCATTACATTTCTCCCACCTGCCCTCCTGTTGCTTCCCACCACCTACTCTTTTTTTTAAATATCTCTTTTTGGGGGCGGGACCAGGCAGCA
The DNA here is from genome assembly GCF_964261635.1 of Lissotriton helveticus. Lineage (NCBI taxonomy): Eukaryota > Metazoa > Chordata > Amphibia > Caudata > Salamandridae > Lissotriton > Lissotriton helveticus. The sequence continues at coordinate 1,915,221,340 of NC_136067.1, read as the reverse complement.
AATTGCTGCCAGTTCCACCACCTTTAAAAAAGAAGTGCGTTCAGGCTACTTCTTTTTCATATATTTTTTGCATGCATGCATGCACCTACAAAAGGATGTGGCCGCTGCGCCAATATCATTGCTTTTTTTTGTTGCTATTTCTGTTTCTTTTGGCAATGCTGCGCAGCATCTTGCCAATGTTAAACAACATTGCCAAAAGGCATTGCAAACACAATAGTTTGCAAAGGCAAGATCCTCTACCTTTGTCTAAGCTTATTTTAGGCGGGGCGATTTTTGAGGCCCTTTGAATATCTGAGTGAGATCGGAATAATGTTTGGGGCCGTGTGAATAAAAACTTCATGCACAAAGTTGTGCGAAGTCAGAAACTTCTCTCCTCATAACCACAGCTATAATCAGCCCAGCTTTATCCCTGGTGAAGTTTAGCTTTATCTGGCCCCATTAGCTTAAGTGTCCGGCAAGGAGTGCCCTCTGTTGCTACTCATGGGTGCCGCGAGTGGCAGCTTAGAAACACAATAGTCATAAATGTGTAGCTTTGTGCTTCCTATTGCCCACTGCCAGATGTCTTGGTGTATGACTCCCTGCACTGGGGAAAGGACCACAACGCCTTGGGAGTCCGGAGCTGCATGGAAATGGCGGTGGAGTTCGCTTCCCCTTCACTCCTGTAAAAACAATTCCAATTCTGGAAACAGTTACCCCGACCTTCAATGGGAGTATCTTTCTGAGTGTCTCCAGGCTACGTGTACCTATGCAATTGTGTTGGTGTCCGATACACTTCCCACCTGCTGGTCCTAAGCATAAAATGGTGGATTTTACCAGCCCTGCCAAGTGCCCCGCATTACGAGTGACACTGACACATTTTAAAGCTGGTTCCGGCATTGCCGCATTGAAATGCATTGTCACGCATTAACACATCCTCTCTGCCCCTCAGAATTGCTTCAAGCTGTCTTAGTGCGAGGGTGTGATTCACAGTGGCAGCTGCGATTCTGCAGCTGCTGGGTACACTGTCAGAGCCTCCTAGGTCGAGAAAAGGAGGGCCCGATTAAGAGAATTAACTTAACACAAAATCCTAAACTTACTACCATTTTGGTATTCACAGAAGGCACTTACTCATCAATGATTAAGTGCCTTCTGTGAATACCAAGATGAGTAAGTGCCTTACACCTTGTTATGAAACATTTGGTGGTGGCTAGGATCTTGGCACAACATCTCTCTCCTCACTTATTGCTACCAGACGCTGGTTGTAGGAAGTCATAAACATTTCAGACTCCTTTGGCCTTTGTTGATTACCCTGTGCACAGCCCCTTGGCTGGCTGCTACCATTCTAGGATCCTTTGTCAAACTCACCCTCCAGCAGGCATGCAACTAGAGACAAATGTGTGTGGGGGGGGCTGTAAAAGATTTCGGGGGGGGGGGGGGCTAATTCTTCCGACCATAGGCAGAGTGGCTCTAAGAAGGGGTGAAAACACAACAAAAGCCTCATTAACTAGTAAATGGTCTCTTAAAGACCTGTGAAGTACTCGGTGCGGCTGCAATTAGAGGGTCCCCAGCCCGCGAAGCTGTCTCAGCCTGGGCTGACACCACGGGGGAGGGGGGGTCTGGAAGGTTGAAGCCCGGTGAGCCCAATGGGTGTTGCGCAACTGCCCTCCAGCAGTCACATAAGGCTAATACTGGAGCAGAGACTTCTCATGTACACTCCATAAGTGGACTAGATTTTTTATTACAGATGGAGCAAAATGATATTCCATTAAATAAAACAAAAGAATGTTTTCTACAGAGCACATCATGAACTCACATATTTGATAGCGCTCGAATATGTGATCACGAAGAACAAGGAGGAACAGTGAAATAAAATATTTGCTTATGATCACTGAGTTTGGTGAAGCAGGAATTTCACATTGTGCCTTTTAGTTACTAAACAGGGCTTTCCCAGAGCTTCATATTGCTTAAAAGGGGGTAATTTACGCTGCTTGCCTGTATTAATGGACTTCAGAGCTCTGTTTGCTTTCCTTAATGAGTCACTTGACATGTCACACATTTGACAATGGATTGTCACTCAGACGCACACTGAAGCCTTGGAAATGTCACACACGAGCAGTCTGAATACTTGGCATCTATTCTTTGCGTGGTCACAAGTGCACTTTACGCTCCTACAATTCCACGTTTTATGATTATATGAATCAGGATGCAGAAATACATTTTCCACCGATCCCTATTAGACTGGAGGTCTTAAACCCCCCCGTTTTATTGATGCGTGTGCATGGAGTGTGAGTAAAATGGTTATTAAAAAATAAAAATACAGGCACATTCTGCACATGATTGCACGTCCAATAGATTGGCAATCTAGGACAATATTATCGCAACGAGTTGCCCCACAGTAAAACTCTGAAACCAACCTATTGTGGAGCGTCACGTGCTAACTTGAAATGCTGTTTTCAAAACAACGTGAGTTCGTTCATTTAAGGTTTTTCGTCTGCTCAAACATAAGAGCAAACTGGATTCGTAGAATTATTTGATGCTATCTAGGAGGGAAGGGTGCGAGTGCATCTGCTCACTTTGCAGATCTGTTTAATCCAGGGTGTGCCATTCATCGTTATGTAAATCGACCCCCGTGCGCCCCTAAGAAAAAAAATTCAGACTACACGATCGACTGGTAAAACGTGTTCGTACTCACTCAGCGCATTATGAAATCACCAAATATTTTGCACAAATGCTTCGGGGCAAACTTGACGTGGATCAGAAAGGGCGATGTTTCATCCTCCAATTAAAACAGGCCGAATAGAACAGAGACGATTTACGAGGAAACAAATATGTCAACAATATTTTAAAAACACTGACTAGTTACAATCAGTACAGCGCCTTCTACGGAGACCAGGGGCATCGGACTGCTTAGTGCATTTTACAGGCAGTATCTTCGAACACACACAGGTACTGGTCAGCGCGTCAGCTGCTAATCCTGTTTCCCTACCTTTTTGCCGTTCACAAAGAACACCAGCTCGTCCGTGGGTAGCTCCGTCGCCATGTTTCGAGCCTTCAGCAGTCGTGGTCGGTGGCAGGAGTCGTGATTTGTGCTCCGCGCGCTCCTGCACCCGGGTGAATGCACAGCAGAGTTCTGCAATCCGAGCTCCGTGGTCAGGTCACGTTAGGCAGCCCTCGTGTGCGCCGCAACAAGTACAAGTGCTCACCCGTGCGTGGGCGCGCAGGGCGCTGTGGGAGGGGTGTGTCTGCAGCAGGGTGTATAGAAATTGAGCACCGAAACAACGTTCGCGTTTGGGGCCCCTTGTCTTTCATTTCCGCAAGTTTAACAGCCACCTTTTGAGTAGCAAATGGTGGAATGAAATAGAAAATATTTCAAATTAGAGCAGACAAAAAAGACACATCTACAGCAAAGAAACAGCAAGAACTGACAATGCCAATCGTTCTGGTTGTTATAGTGAGTGCATTGTTTACCCAATAAATGTAACCTTCAGCCTATGGAAAGCTGGGTCCATGGGGCTGCTGCAACGCAAGGTTTTATGACACACAAAACAACACACAAAAGAACACAGGTAGTAACATTACATAACACGGTCCTGTTCAATAATGCAGTAGCCAAGACTACACGTCCTAGAATTCAAAGAAAAATCCTGGCTGGAGCAGCACATCACCAATGGGCATAGGAAACTTGACAGGGCTGCACACTCCTCCCCAACCTATGCCACACTAGCACAATATGACAGCACGAGCCATCGCCGCCACCACCACTTAGTAACAGCAATGTGAAGACAGACAACCTCAGCAAGGAGTATTGAAGCAAATCAAATCACCAGTGATGACAACCTCAAAAGCAGCACGAGAGGAAGTGGAAACATGTAGCAAGGCACACCACGCATGCATCTCGAGGAGTAGAATGCATAAGTGTCTGTTTTGCTATGTTCTCCATGTGACGCTGGCGGGTTTTGTGTACAAACTAGACATAATGGCCTGATTCCGAGTGGATCATTGTTTTCCAACCCCTGCTTAAACTCCTGTTTGCGCAGGAGTCATAATTACGAGTTTGGGTGTATTTAACACATACGATAATTATCAGATATGTTAAGTACCTCAGATCAAACCTGTTGAAATTTAACAGGAAAGAATACCTCTCAGATTTTTGTGGGGCGTTCACTGACAGCTCCAACCCCTTTGTAGGATCAAAGTACACCGGAGTCGTCTCAGCCTACAGTGATTCTTTGTGTATTGGAACAAGGTCTGGTGCTCTTCGGGCAATAACCACGTCCCAGACCAAAATGGGGTAAAAGGCCGCTTTATTGGACAGGTAGGAAATACACAATATAAATGCATAACAGATCATAATATAAACATTTCCCAAGCTAACACCCCCATCCCCTAAGCCATATCCCCATGTCAACTATTTCCCCACCTGGTTCGGCCTAAACCTCCTCCCCAAACGCCTATCTCCATCTCCTGCCTACCTCTTGACTCCAACTTCTCTCCCCTGCTTCCCTCTGCCCGAACCTATTCCTAATGCCCCCAACCCTTCCTGCCTGTCTTGATTTCCTCCAAATCTGCCACCTGTCCAAGCGACAACCACCAATAAAGAAAATTCTGCATATGGAAAAAAAAATTAATAGTAAAAAATTACAGAGTTAGAAAAGGGGGTGGGAGGGCGGGCCAAATGTCGCAGCCTTACCTCGCCTGGCTATAGAGAAGTGCGCAACGTAGAAAGCTGGAGCCTAACGCTCGTGCCTCGCGCTGACCAGCCAATCCATGCCGCCCCCTGACCAGCAAAGCGGGAGAGGGGTGTACCATTGCCCGAAATCGCCCGGGGGTGAACACTCTGCGAGTATCACCCCCAGGAGCCCCATTTTCCCACACCCAGCAGGCTGACAAATTTGTGAGCTCTCACAGAGGGGCAGTAACAGCAGTCAGATTTTTGGTAAAATGTCTGCAGTAGCTGACTGTAGGAGAGTGTCCTTTTTGGATGGTCACCCCCACCTTTTTCACCTGCTAACCAGGCCCCAGTGCCAGAGCTCTTTCCCCCAAAAGGTAATGTGAATTGATACACCCAAATGGCAAGATGCTTTAACCCCCCCTTATAAGTCCCTAGTATATGGTACCAGTGGTACCCATGGCAAGGGTGTTAAAGGGGTCACCAGGGCACCAGCACTATTTTTGCCACCCTGAGTGACCCTAGTAAAAGTGAAGTCTGCCGGGATCCTACCGCAGCCTGTGCGAATAACTTTTCTGCTGAAGTTTGAGTCGGTACACACCCTGTGGATTAGCGAATCACCTCACTGTCTTAACATACACGTCACACCGCATATATGTATAGACATGTATGCCCCTACAGTAACCTTGTCTTTCCAGTTTACTGTAATTGATCAGCAGTCCATAGGTTAACATTGACTGACTACCAGACAAAGCTGAGATAGCCAGCTCAACGATGGTCCCACCAATTTGGTCGTGTTTAGTCTCAAACACCATGGTTTTTCACCCCTGACATGATTCTTGTGTTGAGGGTGAGCTGGCATGCACTCCAGTGCCACCCTTAGAGGGTTCCCAACAAGATACAGAGTTCCCTTGTGCCTTGGTGGGCTTTTCATTCTGTTTGTCACCAAGACAGAAGTCTGACCTCCTGCTGGTGAGTGCTATCACTCCCAGAGGACGTGAGGTAAAAGGCCTGGGCTGGAAGGAGGTTACATTCACCGGATGTTGTCACGTCAGGGGCAGATTAGCTGCAGGTTTAGCAGCCTTTTGGCTACAATCCCTCACACCCTTAAACACACCTTAATTCCAGGATTTAAGGGGTACCCCCAACATCAGGACACCACGAAGAAGAGACATGAAGTACTGCACCTGTAGCAGCCCCCTGCACCCACCGGACTATACAACTTCTCCAGGACCAGAGACTGGTTCTAAAAGAAAGGGGAACCCCTCTGCAAGCAAAGACTTCATCAGGACTCCCCAAGGGCTAGAGGTACTAGTCCCTGAAGTCGGCAGGCAAAAACTGCACTTCCACGTTCCAAAGGACTGACGACCGGGCTTCGTTGTGGACCAGCCTAAAAGTAACTGGCCAGGTGCCTTCTGAGACGTGTAGTCCGGAACCTCAACAAGTCTCAGCCCCCTACAGCACCACCAGGACCTCGGGAAGAAGAATGACCCAGTTGTGACCTTTGCAGGGACCAAGGTTTATTGGTAGTCAAGCTGACTACTAACCGTCTCTCTCGACGCCCCAGGCGAAGGGAACCTTCTGCAGCATCCCTCCTCCACTTCTGGGGTGCAGTTGTCGGGTCTTTGCATCACAATGAAGGCTTCATTGCCATGCCATGCCTGGTAAAGTCAGCACCTGTTCAGCACCACGGATAGCCATGTACCCCTCTGCACCTGAGATGCCCGATCTAAGTAGAGCTGTTCTGCCTGGTGATTCCTGGTCCAGGGGCCCCTCCTAGCTTCGCTCCCAAGAGGCTACCTTGGACTCAACCTGCAAGCATCCTTTTATTAACCCGTTTGCTGCTGCCGCGATTTCGCGGCAGTTCCGAAAAACAGGAGGGGCCGCATCGGCCATTGGCCGACGGCAGCACTTGGGAGGTAGTGCTGCCGTCGGCCAATGGCCGCTGGCAGCACGGAAGGGGTTAAGTGCTGGATTTTACAGTTCCCACGGCTCCCGTTAAGCACCAAGGACAGCCAGGTCACCTCTGCACCCAGACTCCCTGCGCAAGGAAATATTGTTCTGACTGTTGCATCTTGGTCTGTGGACCCGCAAAACCTTAACTCCAAGTGGCTTGAGTGGAACTCACCCCGCAAGTGGCCGAGTGTCACCTGAGATTTTTCCTTTGACCACAATGATATTGTTTTACAGCTCTGCAAATCAATAATTTAATTATAACTGTAAATTCAATATCTCTGGTTATACGACCTACACATACTTCATTTTGGTGTGGAAAATGCTATAAAATAAGCTCTATTTTTATAGATTGGTGTCGGATTTCTTTAGAGTTGTGTCAAATATCTATCGCCACTGTTGGTACTGTAAAATGTTTTACACATATTTCTCTAAGTAAGCCTGTCTGCTCTTTGCCACTCTACCAGGCCTGAGAGGAGGATTTCTAGTTTAAATCAGAGGTCCACTTTTGAATATCGTGTCAATATTACATGGTAGGGCCTCCCAGCCATACCACATAATATTACCACCTTGCTACATTTTAACAGGAAAAAATACCTCTCTGACTCTTGCGGGACGTTGACTGATGGCTCCAGCTCCTTTGCAGGATCAAGGTACACCAGAGTCATCTCAGCCTGCAGTGCATTCTTTGTGTTTTGGAACGAGGTCTCGTGCTTTTCTCCCACACCCAGCAGGCTGAGAAATTTATCACAGAGGGGCAATAAGAGCAGTCAGATTTTTGGTAAACCGTCAGCAGTAGCTGACCATGCTGAGAAAGCTTCTGCCAGCATTCATAGATAATGGGACTGGATCTGATTTATGTCCTGTATCTTGGCAGGATCAGTTGCTACCTTTCTACCTGGCTCTTGCAATATTTGTTCTCTGACTCTTGCCTAAGTGCGGTCTTGTATGAACTGTGCCCTGATTTCCATTGTCTAGTCCCATAGGGTCCACATATTGGCCAGATCCTTCAGTCGGGAGTAGAAGGCATCTAAGGATTTGTCTGGGCCTTGTCTGGCTGATAAAGGCATCGCTTGCAGTCTGGGTTAGGGATGGGAGCGTTATGATTGCTGAGGGCTTTCAATATGATGTCATACTTGGATGGGGGACCAGCTTCAGGTAGGTTGCGGGGCAACTTGTAAATGCTACTGCTAAGAGTAGGAGTAGGAGCCATTTCCTGTTCAACAATGGTGGCTGCAAAATAAATTTAAAGCCTTCCAACCTTCAGTTTCTGTTTTTGCTCTTGTGCCAAGGGTGGTCCTGAGAACATGAACTATTCAATGGCAGCAACGGTTGCCATGGTGTGCGGGGACATTGGGCACTCTGCTCTGGACCTGTGTTGCTGCATATACTGTTATTTGGGATTCTAGGACCCTAGTGTAATTTTTCCCGATTTATGCCCATATATAGGTATAATTCACCCAGGCCTTATATAGGCATAAATAATCATTGCCTTATTTAGTTATAGTCTGTGCAGCCCTAATATGGCATGGCTACTTCCACTAAACTCCGAGAATCCACATTGATTTCGTGGTAAAAACAGCCTTCAGCAGTCAGGAACATCCCCCTACTTGAATACTAATTTATCCAAGAAATCCGGGAGTTTTCAAGGAACTGAGGCACTAGGGACGATATTATGTCCAATCTTACATCAGACTCGGCACCTTCAGGGGTATAAATATGCCTACATTTGCTCAGTCAAACACACGGTGGTTCAGGAGCAGATCGACTAACTACTTGCCCAACGCCCTGCTGCTGCAAGTGCTGAAGGAAGCCGACCCTCCAACTGACGCACTGAGAGACTCTGTCATTTCTCCTGCCGAGAAATCCAGCTCCGATGTTTCCAGGCTGCCCTTGCGGGTTGCTGTGAGATCGAGTCCCGAGAGAGAGATACCAGCCCTCTATCATCCTAAAACCAAGGTACGGAGCTGATTAGATCCCTAGAGAATTCTTGAACAGATTTGTGGCAGAGAAATACTAAAACTTAAACTACTCCTCACTTACTTCTTCCCTTGTACTAGGCTCAGGTTAGGTACACCGGGGTAGGCGTATGTTAGAAGTACCAGTTGAGTACTTTTAGCCACTCTTTTATTGTTGTATGTATTTTATGCATTTTATGTATTCTATGTTTATGGCTTAGAAATTATAGCATGCTTTTACAGTACTATTTTATAACACTATTCGTATTATATGCATTGTACTTCTTAACTAGCATTTCAATTGTAGCAGTGCATTTCTTATGCTTAAGAAATAAGACTGTTCAATAAATACTTTTATTGAAAACGCCCGTCTCTCTATTTCTGAGCAACTCTGGTGAAACGAAGCATGCACATCTGACTGAGTAAAATAGCCGTCTATTGTTTCCGCGACTCTAGAGATACATTTCATTCTGGGGAAACAAAGTTGTCATGTTATATGGTTGTCAGAAACTAATCCCTTCTTGTTTATTCGAGAAAGTTTCTAGTGACCTCTGAGCTAGCTGGCACTCACAATTAAGTCTAATATATTCGGCAGAGACCTAGTCGACATAAGTCCTACGTCTAAGCTGCAGGGTATATTATTCCAATGCGCAGAGTCTATTGGGAATATGGGAACTACACTACATGGCGCCCAACGTTTGGTAAGGCGATAATTTAACGCTAGATACTAGAGTAACTCAGTCGTGCTTTTCACACAGACCGCTTTTTCCCGTAAAAACTCCAAAAGACGTCTGGAGTGGGTGAAAGGCTAATATCCGCCAAAACTGAGTAGAAAAAAAAATCCTATGTATTAGTTTTTGGTTTATACAACGTTGAAGGATACAGTGTTCCAAAATATTGTGCACCTAATCTTTGTTTCCTTGAAACTTGTTCTGCAAAACTCTTCAGTCAAATAATGAACAGTGACGAAGAATTAGCTGCAGCTCAAGCGATCTTAGATGACACTGAAATCCTAGAAAATGACACGGATGCTATCCTGCTCCCGGTAAATGTAAGGAAAAGTATAACTTACAAACTGATAAATAATGGAGTATCAGCAAGAGGTGGCAGAGTAATCCTTGTCATAGAGGCACATGAATATCGGCAGACAGAGGTATTCTATTCATGGATTCAGTTTCCTGCAGCAAATGCGGGAACACGAGAGTTCCACTACTACAAAGCAGAGGAACCTCCAGCGGAATACGTTCCTTTCGAGGACATTGAAATTCCATTAACTTACCAAGAGCATCAGCTCTGGTTTAAAGGCGCCCTAAAACATCAAAATCACATTACCAGGGTCGGTCCACTAGGTAGACCAGGAGCAACATGGCCGGTACTAGCCAGCTATACACCACTTCCAGACATTGAAAGGATGTCAGATGCAGAATTATTAGCTCAGCTAAAACAATTAATTAAAATACATAGACAATTGGTTCAATATGTCATGCGGACATTAACAGTCCAACCAACTGTAAGTATTTCACAGCACACCCCTCACCAGGAGAACACAAACAAAATCACACCACAGACTATACAGTCAGTCATTGGTAAACTACCAGCAAAACGAGAACACATCCCGTTCTGGTTAGCACAAAAAATTACTCAAATAGAGGCAGTATTTCCTGATAGTATGCCTCATGAGAAACACAGGATTCTGACAATCTGTTTACCTATGGGGATTGCACCACATATAGAAGACTGTGACACTTGGGGTACAGTCTTTGCTTCAATCTACACTAAAACACATGGTGTTCCATCCATGGCGGTAATACCAGACGTTCTAAGACAGATTCAAAATGAATACGGTCCAGAACCGGCTTTAAATCTAGGTATGAAATTACTGAAAGATTTTAAACAGGTCTCGGCTATACTATTAGCCAACATTAAAGGTGAAACAGCATCAGTGGCAATCCACCAGAATTTAAAAGAAACAGACATTACTGAGCAACCTTATGAGCTTGCCAGAATTATTAAAAATTCCTATGAAGAACTAGGTTGAGATAGTTTGGGTGGGAAACCACGAAAACCACATCTAACAGAGAATCCTGAAAAAGCTTTTATAAAAAATAATCTCACTACTCCTAAAAAGAAGCGGGAAAATACTAAACAGACACCTCCTAAAGAGAAGCACTCTCAGTCCAGAGGAAGATCCCCCAACGAGGAGGAAGGTCTCCCCAATGAGAGCCCTCTGAAAAAAGATATATCCTCAGAAATAGGGATACTTTAAGAAAACCTAATAGATATCAAGATAATGACACACGTCCCTCTCGATCTTTTCAGACTTCCTCGCAGAAATCGGAAAGAAGAGGACAGTCAGAACACAAAGAAGAATGCGTCAAGTCCAAAGACAAAGAACCCGTTCACCAAAGTAAAAAAGCTAAATTTTCCTAAAAGAAGGTAGCAAGCATAAAGATCAGACATGCCGAGGATTCTGAGGACACAACTCAAGAACGAGGAATGTGCTCAGACAATGCTAGACAGCGCAGCAGAAGTAACCATAGTTCGCAAGATCCTGAAGGATCATCTGGAGACAGTGGACTTGAATGAAAACATTCAGGTTGAAACTGCCGACACCAGAGTTAGTGTACCCCACAAGTTATATGAAGCGACACTCCGGATGGAGGGGGACATAACTAGAAAAATAAAAGCTCTGTTCTGGGACAAGCTTACCAAGAGTTATAAATGGGGGTGGGTCGCACACTACTCACACACCGGCGGTGTCGCCCCTAAGGACTCTGGTCAATGTAGTAAAGTGTTCGCGATGCATCATCTTTCGATCTTCTGCTATCTTCGCTGTCTTCGCCATCCCTGGACACGTGTTTCGGGGTATCACCCCTCGTCAGCAGGGATAGGCCGTGTACTGGGGTTGCCGATGGCTGCCAATATCTGCCATGTATAGTACCACTCAGGCGCGTAGGTGCGGGATCCCAGGCTTGTCAGCCCACTGCTCACGGGAGCTTTAAAGTTACAAATGGGGGTGGGGTCGCACACTACTCACACACCGGCGGTGTCGCCCCTAAGGACTCTGGTCAATGTAGTAAAGTGTTCGCGATGCATCATCTTTCGATCTTCTGCTACCTTCGCTGTCTTCGCCATCCCTGGACACGTGTTTCGGGGTATCACCCCTCGTCAGCAGGGATAGGCCGTGTACTGGGGTTGCCGATGGCTGCCAATATCTGCCAGGTATAGTACCACTCAGGCGCGTAGGTGCGGGATCCCAGGCTTGTCAGCCCACTGCTCACGGGAGCTTTAAAGTTACAAATGGGGGTGGGGTCGCACACTACTCACACACCGGCGGTGTCGCCCCTAAGGACTCTGGTCAATGTAGTAAAGTGTTCGCGATGCATCATCTTTCGATCTTCTGCTACCTTCGCTGTCTTCGCCATCCCTGGACACGTGTTTCGGGGTATCACCCCTCGTCAGCAGGGATAGGCCGTGTACTGGGGTTGCCGATGGCTGCCAATATCTGCTAGGTATAGTACCACTCAGGCGCGTAGGTGCGGGATCCCAGGCTCGTCAGCCCACTGCTCACGGGAGCTTTAAAGTTACAAATGGGGGTGGGGTCGCACACTACTCACACACCGGCGGTGTCGCCCCTAAGGACTCTGGTCAATGTAGTAAAGTGTTCGCGATGCATCATCTTTCGATCTTCTGCTATCTTCGCTGTCTTCGCCATCCCTGGACATGTGTTTCGGGGTATCACCCCTCGTCAGCAGGGATAGGCCGTGTACTGGGGTTGCCGATGGCTGCCAATATCTGCCAGGTATAGTACCACTCAGGCGCGTAGGTGCGGGATCCCAGGCTCGTCAGCCCACTGCTCACGGGAGCTTTAAAGTTACAAATGGGGGTGGGGTCGCACACTACTCACACACCGGCGGTGTCGCCCCTAAGGACTCTGGTCAATGTAGTAAAGTGTTCGAGATGCATCATCTTTCGATCTTCTGCTATCTTCGCTGTCTTCGCCATCCCTGGACACGTGTTTCGGGGTATCACCCCCCGTCAGCAGGGATAGGCCGTTTACTGGGGTTGCCGATGGCTGCCAATATCTGCCAGGTATAGTACCACTCAGGCGCGTAGGTGCGGGATCCCAGGCTCGTCAGCCCACTGCTCACGGGAGCTTTAAAGTTACAAATGGGGGTGGGGTCGCACACTACTCACACACCGGCGGTGTCGCCCCTAAGGACTCTGGTCAATGTAGTAAAGTGTTCGCGATGCATCATCTTTCGATCTTCTGCTATCTTCGCTGTCTTCGCCATCCCTGGACATGTGTTTCGGGGTATCACCCCTCGTCAGCAGGGATAGGCCGTGTACTGGGGTTGCCGATGGCTGCCAATATCTGCCATTTATAGTATCACTCAGGCGCGTAGGTGCGGGATCCCAGGCTCGTCAGCCCACTGCTCACGGGAGCTTTAAAGTTACAAATGGGGGTGGGGTCGCACACTACTCACACACCGGCGGTGTCGCCCCTAAGGACTCTGGTCAATGTAGTAAAGTGTTCGCGATGCATCATCTTTCGATCTTCTGCTATCTTCGCTGTCTTCGCCATCCCTGGACACGTGTTTCGGGGTATCACCCCTCGTCAGCAGGGATAGGCCGTGTACTGGGGGTGCCGATGGCTGCCAATATCTGCCAGGTATAGTACCACTCAGGCGCGTAGGTGCGGGATCCCAGGCTCGTCAGCCCACTGCTCACGGGAGCTTTAAAGTTACAAATGGGGGTGGGGTCGCACACTACTCACACACCGGCGGTGTCGCCCCTAAGGACTCTGGTCAATGTAGTAAAGTGTTTGCGATGCATCATCTTTCGATCTTCTGCTATCTTCGCTGTCTTCGCCATCCCTGGACACGTGTTTCGGGGTATCACCCCTCGTCAGCAGGGATAGGCCGTGTACTGGGGTTGCCGATGGCTGCCAATATCTGGCAGGTATAGTACCACTCAGGCGCGTAGGTGCGGGATCCCAGGCTCGTCAGCCCACTGCTCACGGGAGCTTTAAAGTTACAAATGGGGTTGGGGTCACACACTACTCACACACCGGTGGTGTCGCCCCTAAGGACTCTGGTCAATGTAGTAAAGTGTTCGCGATGCATCATCTTTCGATCTTCTGCTATCTTCGCTGTCTTCGCCATCCCTGACACGTGTTTCGGGGTATCACCCCCCGTCAGCAGGGATAGGCCGTGTACTGGGGTTGCCGATGGCTGCCAATATCTGCAAGGTATAGTACCACTCAGGCGGGTAGGTGCGGGATCCCAGGCTCGTCAGCCCACTGCTCACGGGAGCTTTAAAGTTACAAATAGGGGTGGGGTCGCACACTACGCACACACCGGCGGTGTCGCCCCTAAGGACTCTGGTCAATGTAGTAAAGTGTTCGCGATGCATCATCTTTCGATCTTCTGCTATCTTCGCTGTCTTTGCCATCCCTGGACACGTGTTTCGGGGTATCATCCCTCGTCAGCAGGGATAGGCCGTGTACTGGGGTTGCAGATGGCTGCCAATATCTGCCATGTATAGTACCACTCAGGCGCGTAGGTGCGGGATCCCAGGCTCGTCAGCCCACTGCTCACGGGAGCTTTCAAGTTACAAATGGGGGTGGGGTCGCACACTACTCACACACCGGCGGTGTCGCCCCTAAGGACTCTGGTCAATGTAGTAAAGTGTTTGCGATGCATCATCTTTCGATCTTCTGCTATCTTCGCTGTCTTCGCCATCCCTGGACACGTGTTTCGGGGTATCACCCCTCGTCAGCAGGGATAGGCCGTGTACTGGGGTTGCCGATGGCTGCCAATATCTGCCAGGTATAGTACCACTCAGGCGCGTAGGTGCGGGATCCCAGGCTCGTCAGCCCACTGCTCATGGGAGCTTTAAAGTTACAAATGGGGGTGGGGTCGCACACTACTCACACACCGGCGGTGTCGCCCCTAAGGACTCTGGTCAATGTAGTAAAGTGTTTGCGATGCAACATCTTTCGATCTTCTGCTATCTTCGCTGTCTTCGCCATCCCTGGACACGTGTTTCGGGGTATCACCCCTCGTCAGCAGGGATAGGCCGTGTACTGGGGTTGCCGATGGCTGCCAATATCTGCCAGGTATAGTACCACTCAGGCGCGTAGGTGCGGGATCCCAGGCTCGTCAGCCCACTGCTCACGGGAGCTTTAAAGTTACAAATGGGGGTGGGGTCGCATACTACTCGCACACCGGCGGTGTCGCCCCTAAGGACTCTGGTCAATGTAGTAAAGTGTTCGCGATGCATCATCTTTCGATCTTCTGCTATCTTCGCTGTCTTCGCCATCCCTGGACACGTGTTTCGGGGTATCACCCCTCGTCAGCAGGGATAGGCCGTGTACTGGGGTTGCCGATGGCTGCCAATATCTGCCAGGTATAGTACCACTCAGGCGCGTAGGTGCGGGATCCCAGGCTCGTCAGTCCACTGCTCACGGGAGCTTTAAAGTTACAAATGGGGTGGGGTCGCACACTACTCACACTCCGGCCGTGTCGCCCCTAAGGACCCCGCACCTGCGCGCCTGAGTGGTACTAAACCTGGCAATATTTGGCAGCCACCGGCAACCCCAGAACACGGCCTAATCCCTGCTGATGAGGGGTAAATACCCCGAAACACGTGTCCAGGGATGGTGAAGATAGCGAAGATAGCAGAGAATCGAAAGAAGAAGCATCGCGGAACACAAACTACACTTACCACAGTCCTTAGGGGCGATCCCGCTGGTGTGTGAGTAGTGTGCGACCCCACCCCCAATTGTAATGTAAAAGCTCCCTCGAGCAGTTGGCTGAGGTGCCTGGGACCCCGCACCTGCGCGCCTGAGTGGTACTAAACCTGGCAATATTTGGCAGCCACCAGCAACCCCAGAACACGGCCTAATCCCTGCTGATGAGGGGAAAATACCCCGAAACACGTGTCCAGGGATGGCAAAGATAGCGAAGATAGCAGAGAATCGAAAGAAGATGCATCGCGGAACAAGAACTACACTTACCACAGTCCTTAGGGGCGATCCCGCTGGTGTGTGAGTAGTGTGCGACCCCACCCCCAATTGTAATGTTAAAGCTCCCTCGAGCAGTTGGCTGACGAGCCTGGGACCCCACACCTGCGCGCCTGAGTGGTACTAAACCTGGCAATATTTGGCAGCCACCGGCAACCCCAGAACACGGCCTAATCCCTGCTGATGAGGGGTAAATACCCCGAAACACGTGTCCAGGGATGGCGAAGATAGTGAAGATAGCAGAGAATCGAAAGAAGATGCATCGCGGAACACGAACTACACTTACCACAGTCCTTAGGGGCGATCCCGCTGGTGTGTGAGTAGTGTGCGACCCCACCCCCAATTGTAATGTTAAAGCTCCCTTGAGCAGTTGGCTGACGAGCCTGGGACCCCGCACCTGCGCGCCTGAGTGGTACTAAACCTGGCAAATTTTGGCAGCCACCGGCAACCCCAGAACACGGCCTAATCCCTGCTGATGAGGGGTAAATACCCCGAAACACGTGTCCAGGGATGGCGAAGATAGCGAAGATAGCAGAGAATCGAAAGAAGATGCATCGCGGAACATGAACTACACTTACCACAGTCCTTAGGGGCGATCCCGCTGGTGTGTGAGTAGTGTGCGACTCCACCCCCAATTGTAATGTTAAAGCTCCCTCGAGCAGTTGGCTGACGAGCCTGGGACCCCGCACCTGCGCGCCTGAGTGGTACTAAACCTGGCAACATTTGGCAGCCACCGTCAACCCCAGAACACGGCCTAATCCCTGCTGATGAGGGGTAAATACCCCGAAACACGTGTCCAGGGATGGCAAAGATAGCAGAGAATCGAAAGAAGATGCATCGCGGAACACGAACTACACTTACCACAGTCCTTAGGGGCGATCCCGCTGGTGTGAGAGTAGTGTGCGACCCCACCCCCAATTGTAATGTTAAAGCTCCCTCGAGCAGTTGGCTGACAAGCCTGGGACCCCGCACCTGCGCGCCTGAGTGGTACTAAGCCTGGCAATATTTGGCAGCCACCGGCAACCCCAGAACACGGCCTAATCCCTGCTGATGAGGGGTAAATACCCCGAAACACATGTCCAGGGATGGCGAAGATAGCGAAGATAGCAGAGAATCGAAAGAAGATGCATCGCGGAACACGAACTACACTTACCACAGTCCTTAGGGGAGATCCCACTGGTGTGTGAGTAGTGTGCGACCCCACCCCCAATTGTAATGTTAAAGCTCCCTCGAGCAGTTGGCTGACGAGCCTGGGACCCCGCACCTGCGCGCCTGAGTGGTACTAAACCTGGCAATATTTGGCAGCCACCGGCAACCCCAGAACACGGCCTAATCCCTGCTGATGAGGGGTAAATACCCCGAAACACGTGTCCAGGGATGGCGAAGATAGCGAAGATAGCAGAGAATCAAAAGAAGATGCATCACGGAACACAAACTACACTTACCACAGTCCTTAGGGGCGATCCCGCTGGTGTGTGAATAGTGTGCGACCCCACCCCCAATTGTAATGTTAAAGCTCCCTCAAGCAGTTGGCTGACGAGCCTGGGACCCCGCACCTGCGCGCCTGAGTGGTAATAAACCTGGCAATATTTGTCAGCCACCGGCAACCCCAGAACACGGCCTAATCCCTGTGATGAGGGGTAAATACCCCGAAACACGTGTCCAGGGATGGCGAAGATAGCGAAGATAGCAGAGAATCGAAAGAAGATGCATCTCGGAACACGAACTACACTTACCACAGTCCTTAGGGGCGATCCCGCTGGTGTGTGAGTAGTGTGCGACCCCACCCCCAATTGTAATGTTAAAGCTCCCTCGAGCAGTTGGCTGACGAGCCTGGGACCCCACACCTGCGCGCCTGAGTGGTACTAAACCTGGCAATATTTGGCAGCCACCGGCAACCCCAGAACACGGCCTAATCCCTGCTGATGAGGGGTAAATACCCTGAAACACGTGTCCAGGGATGGCGAAGATAGCGAAGATAGCAGAGAATCGAAAGAAGATGCATCGCGGAACACGAACTACACTTACCACAGTCCTTAGGGGCGATCCCACTGGTGTGTGAGTAGTGTGCGACCCCACCCCCAATTGTAATGTTAAAGCTCCCTTGAGCAGTTGGCTGACGAGCCTGGGACCCCGCACCTGCGCGCCTGAGTGGTACTAAACCTGGCAAATTTTGGCAGCCACCGGCAACCCCAGAACACGGCCTAATCCCTGCTGATGAGGGGTAAATACCCCGAAACACGTGTCCAGGGATGGCGAAGATAGCAAAGATAGCAGAGAATCGAAAGAAGATGCATCGCGGAACATGAACTACACTTACCACAGTCCTTAGGGGCGATCCCGCTGGTGTGTGAGTAGTGTGTGACTCCACCCCCAATTGTAATGTTAAAGCTCCCTCGAGCAGTTGGCTGACGAGCCTGGGACCCCGCACCTGCGCGCCTGAGTGGTACTAAACCTGGCAATATTTGGCAGCCACCGGCAACCCCAGAACACGGCCTAATCCCTGCTGATGAGGGGTAAATACCCCGAAACACGTGTCCAGGGATGGCGAAGATAGCAAAGATAGCAGAGAATCGAAAGAAGATGCATCGCGGAACACGAACTACACTTACCACAGTCCTTAGGGGCGATCCCGCTGGTGTGTGAGTAGTGTGCGACCCCACCCCCAATTATAATGTTAAAGCTCCCTCGAGCAGTTGGCTGACGAGCCTGGGACCCTGCACCTGCGCGCCTGAGTGGTACTAAACCTGGCAATATTTGTCAGCCACCGGCAACCCCAGAACACGGCCTAATCCCTGCTGATGAGGGGTAAATACCACGAAACACGTGTCCAGGGATGGCGAAGATAGCGAAGATAGCAGAGAATCGAAAGAAGATGCATCGCAGAACACGAACTACACTTACCACAGTCCTTAGGGGCGATCCCGCTGGTGTGTGAGTAGTGTGCGACCCCACCCCCAATTGTAATGTTAAAGCTCCTTAGAGCAGTTGGCTGACGAGCCTGGGACCCCGCACCTGCGCGCCTGAGTGGTACTAAACCTGGCAATATTTGGCAGCCACCGGCAACCCCAGAACACGGCCTAATCCCTGCTGATGAGGGGTTAATACCCCGAAACACGTGACCAGGGATGGCGAAGATAGCAGAGAATCGAAAGAAGATGCATCGCGGAACACGAACTACACTTACCACAGTCCTTAGGGGAGATCCCGCTGGTGTGTGAGTAGTGTGCGACCCCACCCCCAATTGTAATGTTAAAGCTCCCTCAAGCAGTTGGCTGACGAGCCTGGGACCCCGCACCTGCGCGCCTGAGTGGTACTAAACCTGGCAATATTTGGCAGCCACCGGCAACCCCAGAACACTGCCTAATCCCTGCTGATGATGGGTTAATACCCCGAAACACGTGTCCAGGGATGGCGAAGATAGCGAAGATAGCAGAGAATCGAAAGAAGATGCATCGCGGAACACGAACTACACTTACCACAGTCCTTAGGGGCGATCCCGCTGGTGTGTGAGTAGTGTGCGACCCCACCCCCAATTGTAATTATAAAGCTCCCTCGAGCAGTTGGCTGACGAGCCTGGGACCCCGCACCTGCGCGCCTGAGTGGTACTAAACCTGGCAATATTTGGCAGCCACCGGCAACCCCAGAACACTGCCTAATCCCTGCTGATGAGGGGTAAATACCCCGAAACACGTGTCCAGGGATGGCGAAGATAGCGAAGATAGCAGAGAATCGAAAGAAGATGCATCGCGGAACACAAACTACACTTACCACAGTCCTTAGGGGTGATCCCGCTGGTTTGTGAGTAGTGTGCGACCCCACCCCCAATTGTAATGTTAAAGCTCCCTCGAGCAGTTGGCTGACGAGCCTGGGACCCCGCACCTGCGCGCCTGAGTGGTACTAAACCTGGCAATATTTGGCAGCCACCGGCAACCCCAGAACACGGCCTAATCCCTGCTGATGAGGGGTAAATACCCCGAAACACGTGTCCAGGGATGGAGAAGATAGCGAAGATAGCAGAGAATCGAAAGAAGATGCATCGCGGAACACGAACTACACTTACCACAGTCCTTAGGGGCGATCCCGCTGGTGTGTGAGTAGTGTGCGACCCCACCCCCAATTGTAATGTTAAAGCTCCCTCGAGCAGTTGGCTGACGAGCCTGGGACCCCGCACCTGCGCGCCTGAGTGGTACTAAACCTGGCAATATTTGGCAGCCACCGGCAACCCCAGAACACGGCCTAATCCCTGCTGATGAGGGGTAAATACCCCGAAACACGTGTCCAGGGATGGCGAAGATAGCGAAGATAGCAGAGAATCGAAAGAAGATGCATCGCGGAACACAAACTACACTTACCACAGTCCTTAGGGGCGATCCCGCTGGTGTGTGAGTAGTGTGCGACCCCACCCCCAATTGTAATGTTAAAGCTCCCTCAAGCAGTTGGCTGACGAGCCTGGGACCCCGCACCTGCGCGCCTGAGTGGTACTAAACCTGGTAATATTTGGCAGCCACCGGCAACCCCAGAACACGGCCTAATCCTTGCTGATGAGGGGTAAATACCCCGAAACACGTGTCCAGGGATGACGAAGATAGCGAAGATAGCAGAGAATCGAAAGAATATGCATCGCGGAACATGAACTACACTTACCACAGTCCTTAGGGGCGATCCCGCTGGTGTGTGAGTAGTGTGCGACTCCACCCCCAATTGTAATTTTAAAGCTCCCTCGAGCAGTTGGCTGACGAGCCTGGGACCCCGCACCTGCGCGCCTGAGTGGTACTAAACCTGGCAATATTTGGCAGCCACCGGCAACCCCAGAACACGGCCTAATCCCTGCTGATGAGGGGTAAATACCCCGAAACACGTGTCCAGGGATGGCGAAGATAGCGAAGATAGCAGAGAATCGAAAGAAGATGCATCGCGGAACACGAACTACACTTACCACAGTCCTTAGGGGCGATCCCGCTGGTGTGTGAGTAGTGTGCGACCCCACCCCCAATTGTAATGTTAAAGCTCCCTTGAGCAGTTGGCAGACGAGCCTGGGACCCCGCACCTGCGCGCCTGAGTGGTACTAAACCTGGCAAATTTTGGCAGCCACCGGCAGCCCCAGAACACGGCCTAAAACCTGCTGATGAGGGGTAAATACCCCGAAACACGTGTCCAGGGATGGCGAAGATAGCGAAGATAGCAGAGAATCGAAAGAAGATGCATCGCGGAACATGAACTACACTTACCACAGTCCTTAGGGGCGATCCCGTTGGTGTGTGAGTAGTGTGCGACTCCACCCCCAATTGTAATGTTAAAGCTCCCTCGAGCAGTTGGCTGACGAGCCTGGGACCCCGCACCTGCGCGCCTGAGTGGTACTAAACCTGGCAATATTTGGCAGCCACCGGCAACCCCAGAACACGGCCTAATCCCTGCTGATTAGGGGTAAATACCCCGAAACACGTGTCCAGGCATGGCGAAGATAGCAAAGATAGCAGAGAATCGAAAGAAGATGCATCGCGGAACACGAACTACACTTACCACAGTCCTTAGGGGCGATCCCGCTGGTGTGTGAGTAGTGTGCGACCCCACCCCCAATTGTAATGTTAAAGCTCCCTCGAGCAGTTGGCTGACGAGCCTGGGACCCTGCACCTGCGCGCCTGAGTGGTACTAAACCTGGCAATATTTGTCAGCCACCGGCAACCCCAGAACACGGCCTAATCCCTGCTGATGAGGGGTAAATACCACGAAACACGTGTCCAGGGATGGCGAAGATAGCGAAGATAGCAGAGAATCGAAAGAAGATGCATCGCGGAACACAAACTACACTTTCCACAGTCCTTAGGGGCGATCCCGCTGGTGTGTGAGTAGTGTGCGACCCCACCCCCAATTGTAATGTTAAAGCTCCTTAGAGCAGTTGGCTGACGAGCCTGGGAGCCCGCACCTGCGCGCCTGAGTGGTACTAAACATGGCAATATTTGGCAGCCACCGGCAACCCCAGAACACGGCCTAATCCCTGCTGATGAGGGGTTAATACCCCGAAACACGTGACCAGGGATGGCGAAGATAGCGAAGATAGCAGAGAATCGAAAGAAGATGCATCGCTGAACACGAACTACACTTACCACAGTCCTTAGGGGAGATCCCGCTGGTGTGTGAGTAGTGTGCGACCCCACCCCCAATTGTAATGTTAAAGCTCCCTCGAGCAGTTGGCTGACGAGCCTGGGACCCCGCACCTGCGCACCTGAGTGGTACTAAACCTGGCAATATTTGGCAGCCACCGGCAACCCAAGAACACTGCCTAATCCCTGCTGATGAGGGGTTAATACCCTGAAACACGTGTCCAGGGATGGCGAAGATAGCGAAGATAGCAGAGAATCGAAAGAAGATGCATCGCGGAACACGAACTACACTTACCACAGTCCTTAGGGGCGATCCCGCTGGTGTGTGAGTAGTGTGCGACCCCACCCCCAATTGTAATTATAAAGCTCCCTCGAGCAGTTGGCTGACGAGCCTGGGACCCCGCACCTGCGCGCCTGAGTGGTACTAAACCTGGCAATATTTGGCAGCCACCGGCAACCCCAGAACACTGCCTAATCCCTGCTGATGAGGGGTAAATACCCCGAAACACGTGTCCAGGGATGGCGAAGATAGCGAAGATAGCAGAGAATCGAAAGAAGATGCATCGCGGAACACGAACGACACTTACCACAGTCCTTAGGGGTGATCCCGCTGGTGTGTGAGTAGTGTGCGACCCCACCCCCAATTGTAATGTTAAAGCTCCCTCGAGCAGTTGGCTGACGAGCCTGGGACCCCGCACCTGCGCGCCTGAGTGGTACTAAACCTGGCAATATTTGGCAGCCACCGGCAACCCCAGAACACGGCCTAATCCCTGCTGATGAGGGGTAAATACCCCGAAACACGTGTCCAGGGATGGTGAAGATAGCGAAGATAGCAGAGAATCGAAAGAAGATGCATCGGGGAACACGAACTACACTTACCACAGTCCTTAGGGGCGATCCCGCTGGTGTGTGAGTAGTGTGCGACCCCACCCCCAATTGTAATGTTAAAGCTCCCTCGAGCAGTTGGCTGACGAGCCTGGGACCCCGCACCTGCGCGCCTGAGTGGTACTAAACCTGGCAATATTTGGCAGCCACCGGCAACCCCAGAACACGGCCTAATCCCTGCTGATGAGGGGTAAATACCCCGAAACACGTGTCCAGGGATGGCGAAGATAGCGGAGATAGCAGAGAATCGAAAGAAGATGCATCGCGGAACACAAGCTACACTTACCACAGTCCTTAGGGGCGATCCCGCTGGTGTGTGAGTAGTGTGCGACCCCACCCCCAATTGTAATGTTAAAGCTCCCTCGAGCAGTTGGCTGACGAGCCTGGGACCCCGCACCTGCGCGCCTGAGTGGTACTAAACCTGGCAATATTTGGCAGCCACCGGCAACCCCAGAACACGGCCTAATCCCTGCTGATGAGGGGTAAATACCCCGAAACACGTGTCCAGGGATGGCGAAGATAGCGAAGATAGCAGAGAATCGAAAGAACTTGCATCGCGGAACACGAACTACACTTACCACAGTCCTTAGGGGCGATCCCGCTGGTGTGTGAGTAGTGTGCGACCCCACCCCCAATTGTAATGTTAAAGCTCCCTCGAGCAGTTGGCTGACAAGCCTGGGACCCCGCACCTGCGCGCCTGAGTGGTACTAAACCTGGCAATATATATATATATATTTTTTTCAATTTTTAAAAAACCTTTATTTCGTTGCCAAACATGATACAAGGTGTACAACCTACAACCCAGAGGGCCGGCAGCTGGTATTGAACTAATACATCCGAACATACTAGCAGGTTCTTACACAGCCTGTTTACCGACATCCCGGAGGCCTGGCGGCATTCAAGTATGCCACAGTGAATCAAAGTCCAATGAATCTCAGGGCAGCAATGCCACGATATCGCCTCTGTGACATCTGTCCACACCCTGCAATATGTTACCAGCAATTGTCCAGCCGAACCCCGCATGTTGCAGACCAACCCATCCTTCGCTTGCAAGCAAACACCTAAAACCTACCCCAACTAACCCCCCACCCATGGTTGTCAGTAGTGTGCCTGTCCAAGCTACGTCTCGGAATGGTATTCCCTAAATGTCTCCCCGAACTTATAGCAGAGGGGGAGGGGAGGGGGGGGGAGGTGCGCCCCACTGAACCCTGGTCTGCCACCTAATTCCATACCTCCTCCCGTAACATCCCTCTGTCTTATTCCCCTACATACACTGTGTGTTCCTGTAATCCAGTCCCACCCTCCCAGCCTGGGTCTTGTACCTATCTTAGATGCACCTACTCCATGTCCTCCCCTATCCTCAGGGCAGACCCCACTTCCTGATTCTCTGCCGCCGCTAGCTCGTCCGTGCCCCCATCCCGTTCTGTCCCCTCCTCTACCTCGCAGGCCTCGACATGTGTCCTGTATAAGCTCCAGAAGTTCTTGGGGCGACTCTTAGGGGGGAGCAGTTCACTGTACACTTCAGATTGAGTGCAGCAGTACAACATGTCTCTGGCCCATTTCTTCTTAGTAGATAATGGTCCCCTCATCCAGCAAGTGGCGACGACGCGCCTGGCCATAAGTAAAGCCATATCAACCAAGCGCCGTAATGCCACCGGCAATGGTTTCGAATATCCCAACAGTGCTAGCGCCGGGGTGATTGCAATCTCCGCATCCAGTATCTGGTTTATTTCCGAGAACACCCCCCCCCAGAATTTGTGGACACCTGGACAGTTCCACG
Source organism: Lissotriton helveticus (assembly GCF_964261635.1). NCBI lineage: Eukaryota > Metazoa > Chordata > Amphibia > Caudata > Salamandridae > Lissotriton > Lissotriton helveticus. The sequence goes on along the minus strand of NC_136067.1, from coordinate 1,915,196,985 downwards.
CCATGTGAAGGAAGTCAGCTATGTGCGCCTGGCAGCGTTCGCATTCCGGGGATCGTCTCAGCCCGTACCTGTGCAATCTCTCCGGGGTATAATAGACATGGTGCAGATATTTGAAATGCACTAATCTGTGCCTCCCATTCAACGAGAGCTTTTTCGTGCTGACACAGCAATATTTCCACATCTCATCGTCTATCTGTGTCTGTAGGTCATGCTGCCATTCTGCTCTGGCCTTGGAGAGTTGAAGTTGTGTGTGCCGGACACCTAATTTATTTAGATTCGTTACTAGCTTACGAGAGGACACCGTCTTAATCACGTAAGTGAGTTCCGGCATCTCGGGTGGCTCTGCCAGGTCCGGGCCCAAGATTTCCTGTAACGCGCTCCGGATCCTGTGATACTGAAAGCGTGTCAAAAGTGATGCCTCTGCCTGCAGGGGGGGTAACTGTTCCCATGTCTTCAGCACCCCATCTATGAATAGGTCTTCTAATTTTGAGATCCCCAATTCAGATAACGCTCTCGTGACTCCTTTCTCCATCAGCAGAGGGAGCCATACTGCCCATTCGATTGGCATGTGAGGTGAATACAGTAGGTCGCAGCCTTGTGCCTGCGCCAGCTCATTCCATGCATGGTTCGTGGCTTTTATAGAGTCTAGTTGACCAACCCTACGGTCCACCGGCAGGTAGACCGTGGCCGGCAACGGTATGGGATTCGCGAATAGGCGTTCCAAAACAACATGCGGAATGTGTGAGTGCCCGTGTATCCATGAGTGCAGGTGAGCTGCCTGAGCAACCCCGTAATATCTTTCCATATCCGGGGCTCCGAGGCCTCCCATTTCATATGGTAGTGTCAGGACCCTCCATTGGATTCTAGGCTGCCCACCCCCCTACGTAAGTTGTATAAGAGCTTGTGTCAGTTGCTTGAAAAAGGCCTTCGAGAACACCACCGGTAGGTTAGTAAACAGGAACAGGAACCTCGGTAAAACTACCATTTTCATTATGGCTATCCTGCCCATTAGTGACAAGGGGAGTTTACACCATTTTTCAACGTCGTCTACCAGCTTGGAAAAGGCGGTCCCATAGTTCTCCCGAAACAGAATTTCGGGGTCTGTGTGTAGCTGTATCCCCAAGTATCGAACAGGGTCCGTGGACCACTGCAGTGGGTATTCCATCTCGAATGGCATTGTGACTGGGGTTAGGGGGAACGCAACCGATTTGGCCCAGTTGACTTTCAGGCCCGAGAGGGCCCCAAATCGTACTGCCTCTCTGATCACTGACTTGAGGTTGGATTCTGGATCGCGAACGTATAGCAGTGTATCGTCTGCATACGTGGAAATACCTATTTTATATGTCGGAAAGTTGATACCTTCTGCAGCGTGATATTCCCTAATTGCACACGCCAAAGGTTCTGCGACCAGAGCGTATAATAGCAGGGAGAGGGGGCAACCCTGTCTTGTTCCTCTACTGATTCCAAAGGATTCAGTGACAAAGTTCCCTATCCGCAGTCTAGCCGTAGGTTTGTGATATAGCGCCCCTAACATTTGCAGGAAGGGTTCTCCCAACCCCAATTTCCTCAGTACTCTCACCATAAAGGGCCATTCAACCGAGTCGAATGCCTTTTCCATATCCAGGAAAATCGCTAGCGCCTTATTCTCCTGCCGGACGTGTTGCATTGTTCCAAACACCGTACAAATGTTATACGTTAGATTACGATCTGGGACAAATCCGGCCTGCTCCGGAGCAACAAGGTCCGGGACAAGTAGGGCCAATCGCCTGGCCAATACCTTAGCGTACAGTTTGGCATCTACGTTCAGTAAGGAGAGTGGCCTATAGGATCCGCAAGAGTCGGGGGGCTTCCCTGGTTTCAAGATTGTAACTAGCAGCGCCTCACTCATGGTAGGGGACATACTGCCATCTTCGCAGATGTCGTCAAATAGGGCTATCAAGTGCGGCATCAGTTTTTCTATGAACACCTTGTAAAAGCCCACTGTAAGGCCGTCTGCCCCAGGTGCACTCCCCGAGCGCATCCCCCCCAATGCCTCCCTTATCTCCTCCTCTTGTATCGGCATCATCAAAAATTCCCTCTGCGCGTCAGTCAGGAATGGCATTTTAATGTAGCTGAGGTAGTCCTCGATCTCCTCCTCCATATGAGAGGATTTTGATTTATAGAGATCAGCGTAATAACCTTTTAACTCATCAATTATCTCAGTCTCGTCCGTGAGTACAGTGCCTGCGGCTGTTGTCAATTCATCTATCACCAGTGGCCTCCTTTCCTGTCTCAGTATTCTGGCCAGCACTGAGCTAGGCCTGTCCCCCTCCCCATACGTCCGGGCAGTAGCATACTTGCCCATGTGTTTCACCTCCCTATCTGCCTCTTCGTTATAGTCAGCGAGTAGTGTTTTAAGCTGTTCCGCTACGTCAGTGTCCGGGTCAGTGCGCTGCCTAGTCTCCACGACCTGCAGTTGTGTTTCAAGGTGTTTCAACCGCTGACTAATGGCCTTTAGAACACTGGAGTGTTTGGCCGTAGCCATCCCTCTGATGTATGCTTTGAATGTGTCCCACAGCATTTGGAAACTATCCACTGACCCTAGATTGGTCTCAAAGAAAGCGTCAATGTCATTCGCCAGATCCCCTCTGAACACTTCGTCTAATAGAGAGTAGGGGGCAAATCGCCACGTGAATGGGGGGATCCTCTTCGTAGGGGTCGCCAGAGTCAACAGCAATGGGGAATGGTCCGACAGCGTTCGAGGTAGCACCACACAACCCCGGACCCAAGAAAGAACAGATTGGGAAGCTAGGAAGTAATCAATTCTTGTGTGGATGTTGTGGAAGGCTGAGTAGTGTGTAAAACCCCCCTGCGTGGGGTGCTTGTAGCGCCAGACATCAGCAATGTCAAAGTTAAGAAGTTCTGCCTGCAATAGGAGGGCCGCAGCAGCCGGCCGACGAGGTGGCCCTCTGGATCTGTCCAGGTCAGGGTTAAACACGAAATTGAAATCCCCACCCCAAAGCATGTTAGAGGAAGCATAAGGTCTGCAATGCTTGGCCAAGTCCGCATAGAACTCGGGGTGGTCGTAATTGGGCCCATAGACGTTTACCACTATAAGGTCGTGTCCTTTCAAATAGCGACCCTCAGAGTCAGCTGCTAGTAGTGTCTGCTTTAAGTGTGATCGAGGATTCACCCACGTAACCACCCCTCTGGAGTGTGTAGTAAATCCCGCTGCCAGGCTGTTACCCCCATACCTCTAGTGGTGTGCATCTTACTCTGAGGTGGGAGGTGTGTTTCTTGTATGAGGGCAAGATCAATGTGGTGCCTATGGAGGTAGTGCAGCACTTTCCTGAGTTTGCGGTGGTCATTTAGCCCCCTTACATTCCAGGTTAAGGCCTTCAGCGTTGTAGGACCGCCCTCTGAGGTCGCTTCATCTATCTCTGCCATTTTCTAATGATAAAAATGTAGTGTTTGTGCACAGTGGTCTCCCCCGACCGTCAAACCATCTCTGCCAGACCACATCGAGAGCAGTTGTTCCTCGACAAGCATAAACAGACAACACTCTGCGCGATTCAAGATTCAGTACCTTTTGTGTACAACAAGAACATCCCTCACCCCAGCCTCCCCCCCACCCACTGCAGACCACCCCCAACCTGGCCTGACATAATCCCTTCCCTCCCCACAACTTCAAACTTGAAACCTGTCCCTGAGTACTCCTTGGTAAAGTCCGCTCAGGGGCATGCTGAGCCAAAGGCGCTAGGGCGGAGGTCACCATATGGGTCACACAATCGTGTGTCAGTGGCCTACGATGGAACTCTAGCCCTCAGCGCCATCACCCTAGTCTAGGTCCATCAACGGGTAACCAATCCGGGGTGCTTCGTGTTACACAGCAGGACACCTCCCAACCAGTACTCATCTCCCTCCCGCCCTTCATTTCTGTAAGTCGTTAGTGGTAGTATTGGGAACTAAGCATAATACTAAATAAAAACAGTGCTCCTCCCAATACCATAAAAGTTCACATATTGGTCGTGTTGGAGTAAACAAAATGAAACAATCTCACCCAGCCACCACACGTCGTCTAATCGCAGAGTGCAGCTCTCTCCTCGCCCCCGCCATGCATCACTTCAGGTAGTGACGTTAAGCGGCTGCATTCCAGCACCTCACTGTGTTAAAAGTTAAGCTGCAAACGTCAACATTATCGGCGCCATCTTGCTCTCCTTGAACCCATTCGTGCACGTAAGCGGCAGCCATTTTGAGCACCATGGCCTCCTTGCCCCTCGCTGATAGCCAGCGCGTCTCTCTCTCTCTCTCTCTCTCAACCTCGCAAGCATTCCCCCGCACGCTGACAACCCCCCCGCTCTCACATGCCCTGAGTCATAAACCCCTCTTCAGCGCGACTCTGCCTCAGAACCCCATCCTGTTCCCAGCGCGACACCTCCCTTCATTCCTTTCATGGTCCCAGGCCCTTTGATACAAACCCCCTTTCCTGTGTGCCCGTTTGTCTTCCTCTTTCCCAGGCCGACACCTAGCTCTGCCGATACTGTTTATTGCCCCTCCCCGTACAGTAGAAAGCTTCCCTCATCAAAGGACCCCCGAGTTGATCAAAGCCCCCACCCTAAGAGATCCGATCAAACCCCCACATTCCGTGAATCGGCGGAATGTCCAGCTGCGCGATAATCATCACCTGTTGTGACCGGGGTGGGGACTTCAACTGTAAATGTGTGTGGGAACGGGCCTGTAGGGGAGATTCAGAGGATGTCCTTTCATACTTCAAAGCATTACAAGACTGTGTTACCTGCAATAAAATTCATTTAACTGTGTATAAGAGGCCAGGCCTCTGAGATGCGGTTAGAGCACCTCGTGACGATACTTGCTGTCCGAACTGATGTGTTCTCCTCCGGAGAGAATAAAACCCTTGTTTCCTGTTTTCCAGTCTCCAGCGCCTGCCTCTTCATTGGTTAATATCTTGTGGGTTTAAGAGGCGACACCGCCGGGCAATACTTAAGGATCTCTTATTCTGATTGGTAGCCTGACCTTTTTAACAATTGGCGTCCCAAACGTGGGGCCCATCAGTGACTCGTGGATCCAGTGGGAGAGGTCCTGACGACAGAGTGAACGACTGCAACGATCGGGGAGTGCACCTGTCCGATAGACCCTCGTCTGACAGCCGATCATCCGAACTTCACTGGTTCCGAACAGACCTCTCTCGAGCGATCTACTGTCCTGACTGGGAACCATCAGGAGTGCCGCGAGGATTACGAAGAAAAGAGGACGATCGGGCGCTGGATTCGGAAGACAAGAAACTGTCCATGCGGTCCGGGTAAGGTCGTGTAAACACGACGAATTGCGAAATAATTATTTGAACTGTTTAGAAAATACTAGTATTACTCTTTGTTAATTTATTTGGAGATCCACTGTCTGCAAACGGAGAAACAACAGGCTCTCTCTTTGCAAACAGTGGAGGATAGGTAATACAACCGTTGCACCTATCTTTCTCCCCCACTGATTAATTATTTGAAACTGAACTATTGTTCGCAGACTGTTTTCTGGAGATTCTCTGTCTGCAAACAGGAAAGAGCCCCCTCCCCCCTTTTTACAGATAGTGAAAGGGTAGGTAACGCAGACCTTTGCGGGCCTACTTATTCTCCCCACTGAATTGTTTTGACCGAACGTTGACTATTTGATATTTGTTCATGAGGTATTCACTGCCTGCACACAACGTAGAATAGGAATATTCTGTCTAGTCTTTGCACGCAGTGATAAGATAGGCAGTGCTGACTTTTTGTCCCCATTGTGCTCCGTCATGTCTGTCTTCTCCCCACTGATTGGTAGCCTGTTTAGCCCGGACCGCTTATTAGAGGTGAACCATCCGGCTCCACTGGAAGGCACCCCTAATAAGGACATGTTCATGAAGCATGGATTGATCGCTATAGCCTATAACAAACTGTGGCATAAATATACGAAAAAGGATCGAGAAAGTCAGTGGCCACTGGTAGGATCCTTCGATGATGACAAAATAAATGCGCTAGAAACAGCCCTTGGTAAAAACAAGACAACGCCCACTATGCTTGATAGTTTCGGCATGTGGCGCAAAGAAACTGAACAACGTAAAAAGAAAACTGAGAGTAGGTTGGGAAAAGAGCTGCGAAAAGCAGCCCACCTAGCTGCTCAGAAACTGGAAGGAGAGATTAAGGAAAGAGAGAAAGCCAAACAGAAACTAGAAATGGAAACATCAAGTCAGTGTCCGGTTAGAACGTCCTCCATGCTCTACCCCGATTTACCCTCGAGACAACGAGCCAACGATGATCTGCTGTTAGGTCCTCCGACCATCCACATGCCCCCTCCATACGCCCCCTCCCAACCCTTAGCACAGCACCTCCCACCCCCAGGTACAAACGAAGGTAGCATCACAGCTTCGGCCCCCATGGCCTCTGTGCCGGCCGAACCCCTTGTATCAAATACTGCACAAACGACAACGTTAGACGACCCCGAGACCCCAAGGGCTGGTTCTGCTAGAACAAACAGACTAAGCAAAGATGAGCGAACAGGGATCGACAAGATAGCAAGGACACTGGTAGAAAGGAAGGAAGATGAAGAGTACATCACGGATATGTTTAACTCGTATACCGGGAGTCACAGGCGACATTTTACCGTACGACTGTGTTACCATGTCTTGAACGCATACGAAGACCGATATCGAGACAAAGGTCCCGAGAGCCTAACGACTCAGTACCGGAAGGTCGATATCGGGGATGAGGGCGAGTGTGATGTGACGGACCTCCTTACGCGTACGCTTGAGGTTTTCCGCCACCTCACTGAACGAGAATCGGGAACAAAACCTACGACCTCCGTAGTGACCGAGCCGCAAACTGAGCAATCTAACACCATAATGCCGATACGAGAGGCTGCCCCTTATGGGGTCCCTCCACGAGGTGCAGGGACTAACGATGATACAAACCACCCAGATGCGAAGGGAAGGGTAGTTTACAACTGGGTCTACCAGCCATGGGACCGGCAAGAGATTCTGACATTCCGGAAATCTCTGCCTGACCTACGTAAAAACCCCACGGCCTTCTACACTGAATTGGGTACAGCCCTAGGATCAACGATTATGACCCTGGCTGACATCGACTTGTTTTTCGGGTTATGTCTACCAGCTGATGTGTGGAAACAAATCCGGAAAGTCGACCACCTTGAGCTGTTTGGACATACCTGGTCACAACTCGATAACATCGATAAACAACGAGGACCTGGACAAAAGCCTTTGAAATCCATTCTAGACCTTCCAGACAAAATCGTACAGAAATTAAAAACCTTGATTCCAGAAAAGAAAGTGGACTGGTCGATAGTAACGGCCTGTCGCCAGAAACCCCAGGAGGATGTATCGGAATACTTCTCCCGGTTTGAAACGGTGTTCTCCGATTACAGTGGCCAGGACATGACTACTGCAACCGGACACCATCTGTTTGTCCAGAATTATGTTAAGGGTCTGTCAGCAGAGGTCTCCCAGAAACTGCAGGCTAGCGAGAGTAGTTGGGCAGCCTCCAAACCTACGGCTATCCTCCAGATGGCCCAATATTATGAGCATCAGAAAAATGAACACGATAGGGCAACAGAGAAAAAGAAGAAGGACTTGAAAGAGAGGGTGATGATGGCCCAACTGCAAGGGGTGACTATAGGACGAGACCAATACCGGGGAAACTACCAGACGAACGCCCCTAAGGCTGCATTTCCCCAGGACCGCACTTTGACTCCCCACAGTGGACGTACAGACCTTAGAGAGGACCAGTGCGCTTTTTGCAAAGGAACTGGCCACTGGAAATCCCAGTGCCCAGTTCTTCTGGAAATAATCAGAAACAAAGACCCCAAGGACATAGTAAGTGGACCGAGAAATAAGGGACAACAGCGAGGGCCCTCAAACGACACGACTAACGATAGATCAGGCAGGCCAAATACATTCGATCGACCCAGGCAGAACCAATACCAGCAATCTGACTACGATGACGCCCACAACTTTGCATAGGACTGCCAAGGGCAAGGGAGGGATCCAGTCGAGCTCTATGTTGACCAGCAAGGCCCTTACATCACTGCTAAGGTCCTGGGTACCAAGTCTCCATTTCTGGTAGACACTGGCGCAACACGTAGTGCGTTATCTAAACGACTGATTCCGGGGGCACCCTTGTCTGGCTCACTTATAACATCGACAGGTTTCGATGGAACGCCCTCCACTAACCCTTTGTCCGCCCCGATCCTCTTTGACGTAGAAAACAACACCACTGACACCACGTTCTTACTTTCCTCCAATAGCCCTGACGCCATTATGGGACTTGACTTATTGAAACACTTCCGAGCGACGATCAGATGTTCTCAAGATGGAGTACGAGTTTTCCTTTACGACAACCCCGTTCTGCTTAGACATTGCCCTCCCCGACGCATGTTTTCCATCACCGACGTTGACACATCCCTGCTTGACACTCTGCCTCCGTATCTGTGGGCCAAGGCGGATTCGGACGTAGGGCGCATGTTGATTGACCCAGTGCACATTACTGTCCGACCAGACGCAACACTCCCAAAACTTCCACAATATCGGATATCGCCCGAGGGCGAGAAGGCATTGGTAAAGATTATTCAGTCGCTGATAGATGCAGGAGTGGTAGAGGAAGTGGTAAGCAACGTTTGCAACAGCCCTATCTTGCCCATCATCAAGAAACAGGGAGAGGGAGATGAGAAGGCATACCGTTTTATCATTGACCTTCGAGAGATCAACAAAGTGGTGATACCCCAGTACCCTGTGGTCTCAGACATCACCACCATTCTGACTTTGATTCCTTCTACAGCCACCACCTTCACTGTCATTGACCTCAAAAACGCATTCTTTTCCATCCCTATCCACCCGGACAGCCGATATCTCTTTGGCTTCACCCTAAAAGCCCGCTCATATAGGTTCTGTCGAGCACCCCAGGGCTACACAGAAAGCCCTAGCATCTACAGCCAGGCCCTCAAGAGACAACTGGATCAAGTCCAGTTACCCGATGGAGTGGTGTTAGTGCAATATGTCGATGACATCCTCTTGGCAGCCGACACCACTCCACTGGCAGTTACAGCCACCATTCAACTCCTGCGCTTCCTTGCGGAAAACGGCCACAAGGTCTCCAAGAAGAAGGTGCAATTCTGCCAACCCCAGGTCACTTACCTCGGCCACCTTTTGTCCAAAGAGGGAAGGAAACTCACTCCTGATCGAATCCAAACCATTCTCGAAACTCCTGTCCCGAAGACCCAGAAACAGGTTCGCTCCCTACTAGGCCTCACCTCCTTCTGCCGACAGTGGTTACCGAACTTTAGCCTCGTTGTGAAACCACTGCTTTCTCTGCTAAGTAAAGACGTCCCCATTCCACTCCCTTGGACCCCTGAGTGTCAAACCTCCTTCACGGAACTACGAGATGCCCTTTGTTCAGCCCCTGTCCTAGGTACCCCCGATTACAAAAAGCCCTTCTCCCTTTACACTCACGAAAGGGAGGGGTGCGCTTTATCTGTCCTGACCCAGGCCATTGGCCCAAAGCAACGACCGTGCGCTTACTTCTCTGCCACTCTTGACCCTGTAGCCAGAGCCTTGCCTACCTGCCTTCGAGCTGTAGCTGCTGCTGCAATCTCTATCCGACAGAGTGAGGGAATCGTACTCTCGAATTCCCTCACGGTACTGGTACCCCATGCAGTTGACACCCTCCTGAACCAAACCAAGACACAACACCTAACAAGTGCACGACTGACTGGATACGAACTGACTTTGCTTGCACCCCATATCACCCTGAAAAGATGCACCACACTGAACCCGGCAACTCTGTTACCCTTGCCAGAGAACGATCCCAATGTGCACCCTGTACATGACTGCGTGACTCTTACGGACGAACAGACTAGAAGTAGGGTTGACCTCAGAGACACGGCTTTCCCTGACCCTGACGGGGAGCTGTGGGTGGACGGTTCTTGCATCAAACTCCCCGATGGCACCACTTCCGCTGCCTATGCGGTCACCACGGCTCGAACTGTAGTTGAGACGGCCCGCATCGCGCAACGATCTGCCCAGGCAGCAGAACTGATCGCCCTGACACGAGCCTGCATTCTGGCAGCAGGAACCACAGCGAACATTTACACCGACAGCCAGTATGCCTTCGGGGTGGTCCACCATTTTGGGCTCCTTTGGCCGGAAAGGGGATTCTTGACCTCACATGGCACCCCCGTTCTACACGGGGATCTAGTCTCCGCCTTGATCGAAGCCGTCCTTCTCCCCAAAAAGCTTGCAGTCGTCAAATGCCAGGCACACAAAAGGGTGACAGACATCATTGGGCAGGGAAATGCACTAGCCGACATCACGGCCCGAACGACAGCTGAAAATAGAACGACAACACATATGTACGTGACCAGGTCACAAGCAGAAAAATGGACTGACGCTAGGGACACTATTAGAGACATTCAAACGGCTAGCACACAACACGAGCTGACTGAATGGACACGGGTGGGATTAAAAGATGATGAAGGCTGCTGGCGGACAAAAGACACAAACAAATGGTTGCTACCTGACTCGTACCTGATTCCCATACTGGCTATGGCACACTCCCCTGCCCACATAGGATCAGCCCCCATGATTGAACTTGTCTCCAGAGTTTGGCACAATGATAAAATCACAGATTCCGCCAAACGTCTAGTCCAACAATGCTTGATATGCCTGCAACACAACCCCGGGAAAGGAACTGTAGTACCCCGGGGAGGATTTGGGGTCCCAAATCACCCATTTGAAGTCCTGCAGATGGACTACATCCAGCTGGACAGGTGCCAAGGCCTGAAATATGTACTTGTCGTGGTGTGCGCATTTAGCAAATGGGTGGAAGCATATCCAACCCGTGACAACACTGCTATGGCCACTGCAAAAGTACTGTTAAAGGAGTTTTTCCCCCGTTACGGCCTTTGTCGTATTTTATGGAGCGATAACGGCCCCCACTTCATAGCCGAAGTCATCCAGTTCATCTTAAAGGGGTTGGGCATCAAGCAGAAATTTCACGCAGTCTTCCACCCCCAGTCTGCTGGACTAGTTGAGCGACACAATGCCACTCTAAAGCTTAAACTGGCCAAGATAGTGGCTACCACGGGTCTGAAATGGCCAGACGCCCTCCCATTGGCATTGCTATCAATGCGCTCCACCCCCACCAGACATCACTTAACACCCTATGAAGTTGTTTTCGGTCGACCCATGAGTATCTGGTCTGCACCGAAACCAACTTCCATTCATGATGTCCCGGACGTCTTAATGTCTGATTATCTGTATAAATTGACTGAAACTCTGTCTGTCATTCATCAGCAGGTGCAGCAGGCCATCCCCGATGCTTCCAGGGGTCCGGGTCACGCCATCCAACCTGGGGATTTCGTGCTGATCCGGAACTTTCAGCGGTCAAAGAGCTTGGAACCCCGGTGGACGGGCCCCTGGCAAGTGTTAATCACCACCCGGACGGCTCTTCGTGTGGAGGGGAAACGGCACTGGCTGCATGGACACCACCGTAAGAAGGTCTCCTCGACCCGGGCCACGACGGAAAACATCGACAACCAGGAAGAGCTCCTGAACAAAGACCGACCATCGCTAACCTGCTATCCTGACACCGAAGCGCTTGAACTTTCAAAATTCTCTGATCCCACTGTGCCATCCAGAGAAGGTTATTTCCTGCGTCGAAAGGAGGGAGCTTCGGCTAAGTAGACCACGAACTAAGTTGAATCTCAGAACGGTGACCCAAAGCAACCAAGGGTTACCTGGAGAGAAGCTAAACTAAGTCTGTGGTTCTGCCCACTACCGAGCACCTTGAAAATGAAGATGATGGAAGCGCCAGATAAGAAGATGATGGAAGCGCCAAATAAGAAGATGATGGAGGCAACAGGAAATACCCACTACAGAAACCCAAGGACAGACAGACTCCATAGCTCAAAGACAATTGCACTCTTCATCGCAATCCTTTTCTGCCTTCTCCTCATGACCACACTCTGGATTGTGGAAGAAAATGTACCTGCTCACGAAACATTCCTGACCACTGCTCAGCCTACCACCATGAAGGAACATTATCTGATTTCGCTCTCTCCTCAACTCAGAGAGAGACGAAAGGAGTTTTGGAATAACTCTTTCGTACAGCTCCTTCACCAACACAATCTCGCCACCAATGCCACCAACTGTTGGATCTGTGGGTTGCTACCCCACGCCGCTGGACACTCGATACCATTCATCCCCTCACCCTTCTCAGTTCATGGCTCCTGCCTTGCTTGGCTGATCCTCCTGCAAGAAAGCTATAAGGACAATGCCACCTCCGGCAAAACCGTAGCGCATTTCTACCATGGGGTCTGGCGAAACAAAACAAAGACACACTTCTGCCCGCAGACTTCCAACGACTCAATCCACATGGACATCCCTGCTAAAGAACGAATTGAAATGCAGGTGTTCAACAATCCAACCAGACCCACCTTCTCCTACCTGCGGAAACGCACGGCTGCCACTCTGACTGTGGCCCTGTCAGTCATCAACGTTACCGGCCACATGTGCATAGAAGGACATGGGACACAGCTGGTGGGCCGCAGTGCTTGCCGTTTTACCAGAACTTTGGACTCTACGGATCCACCTTCCTTTGTGTCGTCCCCGAACATGTATTTCGTCTGCGGCACAAAAGCCTACACCTGGCTCCCCAAAGGCTGGGGGGGCACTTGTTTCATCTCTTTCATCCTTCCTCCAACTTATGTGGCCCCGGCGAATCATCATAGACAAAAACGAGCCAAGGACATTGAGCAAGCCGACTCGACAGGAGCACAGTTCCTCGATGCTATGAAGGGACTTGTTCCCCTCTGGGGCCCGATGGCGAACAGCCGTGCCATCCGACATCTGACTCAGGCAGTTGAGACGACAATGAACATCACAGCTGGTATATTTGCTAACAACACCGCCGAACTTCAAGCGGTCCGCTTGGTGGCCCTCCAAAACCACCTTGTCCTAGATGTGGTTCTTGCGGACCGTGGTGGAGCATGTCGCATTATTGGGTCCAGCTGCTGTACATACATACCGGACAACTCGCCCTCAGTGTACAAAGCCATCGAACATCTTCACAGACTCTCTTCAGAAGTCCACCAGGAACAGGAAGAATGGTCGCTTGGTGGTTGGTTCTGGAACACTGTTAAGAACTGGGGCTGGAGACTGTTCACCATTATCCTGATTCCTATAGTTGTAATATGCGGTCTATGCTTAGGAATCCAATGTCTGCCACCCCTGTGTTCATTATGTGCACAATGTATTTGCCCTAAGACAGTGGACTTTGGAAACGAACGCATGGGAGCATTATATGATGTCGAGGTTAGGAATTTGATGAAGATTGACATTGAATAAACAAGTTGGCTAGATATGTTGAAAAGGGAGGACTGTTAAAAGTTAAGCTGCAAACGTCAACATTATCGGCGCCATCTTGCTCTCCTTGAACCCATTCGTGCACGTAAGCGGCAGCCATTTTGAGCACCATGGCCTCCTTGCCCCTCGCTGATAGCCAGCGCGTCTCTCTCTCTCTCTCTCAACCTCGCAAGCATTCCCCCGCACGCTGACAACCCCCCCGCTCTCACATGCCCTGAGTCATAAACCCCTCTTCAGCGCGACTCTGCCTCAGAACCCCATCCTGTTCCCAGCGCGACACCTCCCTTCATTCCTTTCATGGTCCCAGGCCCTTTGATACAAACCCCCTTTCCTGTGTGCCCGTTTGTCTTCCTCTTTCCCAGGCCGACACCTAGCTCTGCCGATACTGTTTATTGCCCCTCCCCGTACAGTAGAAAGCTTCCCTCATCAAAGGACCCCCGAGTTGATCAAAGCCCCCACCCTAAGAGATCCGATCAAACCCCCACATTCCGTGAATCGGCGGAATGTCCAGCTGCGCGATAATCATCACCTGTTGTGACCGGGGTGGGGACTTCAACTGTAAATGTGTGTGGGAACGGGCCTGTAGGGGAGATTCAGAGGATGTCCTTTCATACTTCAAAGCATTACAAGACTGTGTTACCTGCAATAAAATTCATTTAACTGTGTATAAGAGGCCAGGCCTCTGAGATGCGGTTAGAGCACCTCGTGACGATACTTGCTGTCCGAACTGATGTGTTCTCCTCCGGAGAGAATAAAACCCTTGTTTCCTGCCTTCCAGTCTCCAGCGCCTGCCTCTTCATTGGTTAATATCTTGTGGGTTTAAGAGGCGACACCGCCGGGCAATACTTAAGGATCTCTTATTCTGATTGGTAGCCTGACCTTTTTAACAACTGCTCTGTGCTAGGGGCCTCCAAATGATTGATCAAGCCGCAGGTTTTTTAGGAGTTTATTCCTGTTCGTCGAGGCGGCTACTGTCTGTTTGGTCTCCAGCCTGTCCGCGCGGACTGTTCCGTTGTTCCTTGGTCCACTCCTTTAGCGACTTCTGGAGAATCTTAGGGTCCGTGAAAAATGGGAGTGCCCTTGCCTGTTGACCCGCAGTTTTGCCGGATACAGCATCGCATAGTCCAGACCAAGGTCCCGCAGTTGTTTCTTGTATGGTGCGAAGTGTCGCCTCTCCTCCTGGACTTTCGCCGTGATGTCTGGGTATAAGGAAACCTCCATACCCTCGAATTGCAGCTTCCCCTTGTCTCTGGCCACCCTCAACGCCGTGTCGCGGTCCCTGTAGTTCAGCAGCTTCGCTATTATCGGCCGCGGTGGCGCTCCCGTGCGTGGCCGCGGGCCCAGTGTGCGATGCGCCCTCTCCACTATGAACATCGGGGAGAAAACGTCGTCGCCCAGCAGGGTAACCAGGAGCTTCTCCACGAACAGTTCCATCTTCCAGGTCTGTGTCGTCTCCGAAATCCCCGTGATGCGGATGTTCGATCGTCTTGAGCGGGCCTCCAAGTCCTCGGACTTGTCTTGAATGACCTGTAGTAGTCTGGAGAACTGTTTGCGGTCTTTGTCCCATTCTGTCTGCGCCTCCTCAACCTCAGTTATCAGCCTTTCCGACATGTCAAGTCTCTCCGAATGCTTGTCAACACGCTCCGACATGCGGTCCATACGGTAGGTGAGTGCGTCAATCTTCGTCCCGATGGATGCCATGCTTTCTTGTAAACCCTTTTCCATAGACACTAACATGTCTTTAATGTCGGTGTACATAGTGTTCTCGGGGCCGGTGCCCGGTTGGGTGGGGTTAGACGCCGATTCCTCAGGTGTTTTCGTCTTACGCTGTTCAAACGCTAATTTAGTCTGAGGTTTGTCGTTCTTACCCATATTGCATCGCAGGGAGTGGTCGATGTCTTGCTTCCCACCACAAGACCTGGGTGTCGAGTGCGCTCCCACCAGAGGCGTCGCACCACCGTAAGCTGCTGTGCCCCTCTGCTGTCACAAATTTGGTGCTGTAATTGACCTCGTCCACCGTGTGATACGGTCCTGCGCTGCTGTTAACACCCCCCCGTCAGCAGGCTAGTTATGCCCCCAATTCGCCGCAGGCGCAGCAGCTAGTAAGCAGCACTCAGATGGATGTGTGGTCTCGTGCTTCAAGCGGCGCTGGACTCCTGGTGCCTCTCCGCTCGTCGCCTTGTGTCAACTCTTGACGTATGGGAGTCACGGCCAAAGACGAAGATATCACAGAGGTGCTCTCTCCGCAGTTCACTGATTCCGCGTCACAACCCACCGATCATTACGATAGTGACCGCTGCTATCACTGCACCGCACCGTCACAGATGATGCCACAACTCCGCCAACTAGTGGACAATGCCTCCTGATCTCCGCTCGTGCAGCAGCGGCCTATCTGTCCCTCTCGGGGAGCGCAGTCACGTGGTCTCTAGTCCGGCGGTGAGCGCTGCTCCCAGGTCCGCAGTTCAAGTGCACCGGTGGCGGGTCACCCCCAGAGTCCAGGAGCCGACTTCTACGTCGTGCGGCCACTCAGTAGTTTCGCTCTCCCGGCCCGCCCAGCCCCCCACTGGGAAGGCTGAACAAGGAAGGGCAGCAAATCTCCTCTAGGCCCCCTCAAATAGTCCGCGCCGATGCAAGGGCGATCCCCAGGCTGCCGGGCAACCCGTGGCGCAGTCAGTGGGGGCCTCGCTGTGCACCCCAGACTCTAAACTGAGAGGCGCAGGCTCCAGCGGTAGCGTCCAAGTTCAAACGGCAATGTCCGTTATACACGCGGAAGGCCACCGCCAGGTCTCCAGCAGCCGGGCGTAGGGCGCAACAAGGCTGCCAGGACACAGCAACGATGCCCCCGCGTGGTCCCGTACCTGTCCGCTGTCATCCGGGGTGATGAACTCCGCCGCTTATCCCAGGGCTCCGCGACAAAGCGGGGGTAGCAGGTCCCCCGAGGACGCTCTCCAACACTGGCCGCACGTCAGGGCACGTACACCGGCCGGGCACCCAGGCGAGTCCGCTGCTTTTGGGCCCTGTATGGCGGACGTTCGCAGGTCGTGCAACACCGCCGATTTTCGGTCAATTTGCGCCGGAGGACCAGCCGAGTGTGCTCGCCGGACTAGCGCGTCTATCACACACTCTGTTGTGTCTTGGAGTCCGTTGAAACAGGATAAATTAGTGAATATTGTGGGCGATGGCGCGGAGCTCAGCGCTTACACGTCTGGCATCGACGCCGGCAAGCTCCGCCCCCAAAACCTGGCAATATTTGGCAGCCACCGGCAACCCCAGAACACGGCCTAATCCCTGCTGATGAGGGGTAAATACCCCAAAACACGTGTCCAGGGATGGTGAAGATAGCGAAGATAGCAGAGAATCGAAAGAAGATGCATCGCGGAACACGAACTACACTTACCACAGTCCTTAGGGGCGATCCCGCTGGTGTGTGAGTAGTGTGCGACCCCACCCCCAATTGTAATGTTACCAAGAGTTATGACATACTTCTAGCTGAAAAAGACTGGCCACCTGCAGTTGTTAGGGAGTGCCCACACGGCGAAGAAATAATTATGCCAGCCTTCTCAAATCACATTCCAGTTAATAAAAAATATACATATGCCAGGAAATGGGCAGTGGCCCAAGCCCCAGCATTATATAAAAAACATGTAGGATGAGATGAGGACTCTCCTCATCACAA
This sequence comes from Lissotriton helveticus, assembly GCF_964261635.1. Classification (NCBI taxonomy): domain Eukaryota; kingdom Metazoa; phylum Chordata; class Amphibia; order Caudata; family Salamandridae; genus Lissotriton; species Lissotriton helveticus. Next base: position 1,915,179,910 of record NC_136067.1, on the reverse strand, counting down.
AATCCAGTTAAAACATCAACCTAGTGCTCAGAGGCAGTATCCAGTCAAGCAAGAAACTAAAAAACAAGTCAGGGATATCTTAGATTAACTTGAATATCAAGGGGTGATTGAAACATGCACCTCATCTATGAACAATCCTTTGTTTCCTGTCTCCAAGCCAGATAATTCATATCGTCTAGTTTTGGATTACAGACACCTAAACTCTTGTTGCAAAACTTTTGCAGTACAAAATTCACATAGTGCAGCACTGATAAATAACATCGTGCGCAAAAAATATAAAACCACATTAGACATTTCAAATGGGTTTTTCTGTCAAAACATTGCACCAGAAAGCAGGCATTTGACCGCTTTCTCAATCTTGGGGTCACAGCGGCAATTTTGCCATCTTCCCCAGGGTTTCAAGAATAGTCCAGGGTTATTTTCAGCCAGAGTAACAGAAATACTACAAATGTACGATGATGAGGCATTATCTTATGTCGATGACATCTATCTTACAGATGATGATTTGGACGTGCACTTGAAAAGAGTGAACACCATAATACTTGGGTTCGCTTCTGAAGGGCATAAATTCAATTTTAAGAAATCACGAATTGCCCACCTTAACGTCCTATTCTTAGGATACGAGTTGTCAAGTGAAGGCAAGAGCATGGCAGCAAACTTTCTTGAAAAATGGGCTCTGCTCCAACCTCCAAAAACGCTGAAAAACTTACAGTCAATTCTAGGTTTCCTGAATTTTGGAAGAACTTATGTTCTAAATTACGCAGAAATGGTTAAACCTCTCTACAAACTAATCAAACCTGATTTCAAACAAACAAATTGGACTCAGAAACATACAGAAATTCTGCGTTAAGTACAAACAGACATGTTAGCAAAAACACAATTAGATACACGCAACAATGCGCGCAATCTCGTGATCCGTGTCATCCCAGGGAAATGCGGATTCACATACCTGACCTTTAATGAAGGAGAAAAGGTACCAATTGCATTCAAATCACACTTGTACACACATGCTGAAATGAAGTTCACTTCAACAGAAAAAATTCTGACAGCGGTTCAAACTGCAGTAGCAAAAGAAAGAACTCTGGCGCAGGGTAAACGCATATTGATCGTTACACCTTTATCTGCCTTAGAGGCAGTAACAAAGGCAAGCATTCCCAATGCTAAGGCTTTACATCCAAGATGGATACAATGGATTAATTCTCTTGCTGCAACAGACGTTGAATACGTGTTTGACCTTTATTTAAAAACACAAGAATTCCTGCAATACGAGTACGAATGTCCAATGCCGACCGAAATTCTGCCTCTAGAACATTACGGATGTATCTATACTAATATAATAAAGAGAGAGCCCCAACCTTTGTGGCGGGTAATCTCAGGAACCACAGCACCAACCACAACACCCAATACAGCGTTAGCAAAGGCAGTTGCAGCAGAAGGACATAGGCTATGCAGACGCCCACCATATACATTTAAAAGGTAAAAGAACCGTTACAGCAAAGTAGTCCCTTGTGGGCGTGTCTGCGTTGTGCTGTGGGCGTGTGCTGGGGGCATGACAAACGCCGGGGGCGTGTGGTACGTTCCGCCCTTCATGCCATGTCTCATATTGTGTGCTAATCCCACCCTGCTCCCTTTAAATACCCCTGCACCCCATAATCATAACCCACCCTTACTCCTTAAAATACCCCAACACCCTTAAACACTAACCCATCTTAACCCTATAAATATACCCTGTACCCCAAAAACCAAACCTATCCCTAAACCCTAAAAATACCCCTGTACCCCAAAACCCAAACCTAGCCCTGAACCCTATAAATACCCCTGTACCTCAAAACCCAAACCTACCCCTGAACCCTAAAAATACCCCTGTACCCCAAAACCCAAACCTAGCCCTGAACCCTAAAAATACCACTGTACCCCAAAACCACCCCTGTACCCTAAAACACCCGGTACCCCAAAACCCAAACCTAGCCCTGAAACCTTAAAACACCCCTGCACCCCAAAACCCAAACCTACCCCTGCACCCTAAAAATACCCCTGTACCCCAAAACCCAAACCTAGCCCTGAACCCTAAAAATAACCCTGTACCCCAAAACCCAAACCTACCCCTGAACCCTAAAATACCCCTGTACCCCAAAACCCAAACCTAGCCCAGAACCCTAAAAATACCCCTGTACCCCAAAACCCAAACCTAGCCCTGAACCTTTAAAATACCCCTGTACCCCAAAATCCAAACCTAGCCCTGAACCCTAAAAATACCCCTGTACCCCAAAATCCATACCTATCCCTAAACCCTAAAACTACCCCTGTACCCCATAACCCAAAACTATATCTGAACCCTTAAAATACCCAAACACCCCAAGACATATACCTCAGTACCCCAAAACATATACCCCTATACCCATACTTACCTTATCCAAATATATTTAAAAAAACATGCTTTTACCATTCATGCATTTTCAACGAATTTCGTTGTAAATGTATGCGTGGTAAAAGCATATAAAATGTAATGCCATGCGTTATAATGGCATTGCGGAGTCATGGTACTTTCGTAAAGAAAGTATGCGGAGTGATGGTATGCGGAAAGAAAGTTGCGGAATAATGGGTGTTTACCCTCCCCAGTAAGTACATTGGTGGCACGGCGGCCACCATCTCCAGCAACATACTCATATTTTTTCACCACCCATTTGAAAAATGCACAGGTCTCTCTCATTGATGGCCAGCACCGACATACACTTTTAGACACACCTCCTGCCACAAGTTCTAGAATTGCGAACTTTAGAGCTGGGGAGCTACGTTCGAATCTCGGCATCAGCTCAACATCCTGTGATTCCAGGCAAATCGCTTTGTCTCCCTGTGCCTACCACAAATGAATGTGTTCTTCTGTAATGTAAATTGTGCTCATGCCATGTTCGCGCTATATTATATTGCAAGGAAAATTAAAGTAGGGAAACTCGAGTTCACACACTACTGAACGCGCACTCTTAAGTGCATCAGCAGAGCAATGTGAATCGGAGCGTTTCACAGGCCTGTCACAGATAAGAAATGCTATCAAAACGAAATCCTACAAAACAATATACTACTGGCCGGCAGCAATTCATACCCGGACAACGGCAGAACGGGCTGCAAGTAATCTATACAGACGGATCAGCACAGCCCGCAATTGGGGGTAAACAAGCTTATAGTGCTGCGTGCGCGTTCGTTAAAGGTCGTTGGCGCGAAGGTAAATTCAGACCTATGGTCACTAAAACTCAATCACTCGGGGACTGTACAGCTCAGCGAGCTGAACTACAGGCTTTCAAGATGGCGCTTGAAAATACAGATCGCGAATTCCCCACACTAATAGTGTGCGATTCGTATTACTGCGTACAATCTTACAACGAGTATCTGCAGAACTGGGTTCAAAACGGTTTCAAAGATGCAAAAGGGGGCACAATTAAGCATAAAACGCTTTGGGAACAAGTAGTTCTTTTGCAGAAAGAACTACAAAAGACTCACGTGATTCATACACTGAGTCATCAGCGTGATGACGTTCACGTTGCAGGGAATTCATTGGCTGATGAAGCCACAAAGGCAGCTGTGCAAACGGCTTCCGTAGCTGCGATTACTCGGTAAAAAACAAAAATAGACAGCGAAATAATGCAAGCTGTCACTGCTTCAGTTAAAGACAGTGGTAAGACACTCCAAAAGAGTTTTCCCATAAAGTACTCATATATCACTGATGCGAATAATGTTCCTTTTGCACGAATCCCTGGAGTGGGGGATAGGGCAATTCCAAACATGGAACATAGGTTAGGACTGATCTTAGCAGCACATGAAGGACTTGCGTCTGCACATGCAGGGGTTTCCGCCACAGTATCATTATTAAAACAAAGATATTGGTGGCCTCGCATGAGGAAACAAACTAGAAACTATGTTCAAGAATGTGAAATCTGCCAGAAAATAAAAGTGTCAACAGTGAAACGTCCTGCACAGACGCTCCTTCTTATTTCAGATAAACCACTAGCGTGTGTTTACCTGGACCACTCTGGTCCCTTAACAAGGGATGGCAACTATAAATATATCGTGGTTGCAGTGGATTCATGCACAAGATTTATTTGGATGTGGCCACAGCGCTCGGCTGACGCCAGAACTGTTATAAAGGATTTGCGAGCCTTTATCGGCACATACGCAATTGGCACACTACATTCTGACCGGGGTCCTGTGTTTAGCTCTCGAGCTTACAAGGAGGCCATGGCCAGCTTGAGCATTGCATTGCGGTACTCTAGTCCCTTCCATCCTGAGGGAAATGCAGTAGTGGAAAGAAATAAACGTGACATAAAGCAATCCATAACAGCTAATGTATTAGGTTCGGGTGATGGGTGGGTCAAACATCTAACAAGTGTCCAACGTAGTCTTAACAATCTGCCAAGAAATTCTCTGGGTGGAGTCACTCCGTATGAATTAATGTTTGGTACTAGAATGATGATCAAAGACCTCGATAGTCAGACTTCAGTGGTGGAACAAAAACCTTTTGATGTCAAAGATCGTTTGACTATTTTACAGGACTTAAACGAAAAAAGAAGAAGCCTGAGTAATACAATACCGAAGCAAACAACCCCTGAAGAGAAACCACCTGTCCCAGGAAGGCCTGTCTGGATTCCAAAGATTGGGGATCTGGTCAGGGAGAGAATTGCGCTGAAGAAGGAATTTGGGCCTTCTTACAGAAAAGCAGTGCCTGTCTTGGCCATCCAAGGAACAAGATCAGTAGTACTACCACCCCTTGCTGGTAAAAGGGAGAACAGAGTTGTATCTATCGACCTGGTCAAACCACAATCATGTGGCCAATAATAAGGAGTAGGCCCAGTGGACTCCCAAGAAGTAGCAGAAGACCAACCCTAGCTACTATTGAAGAGGTTCAAACTGAAAGACTTATCACCTTTGATAAACCAATAGTAAGAAAAGAAGGACTATGTAATAAAACAATGGAACTCATGCCTCTTGAGACCCAAATAAAAGTTCGTCAAGAAACACCTGTCTACAATGATGTACCATCTGAGTATACAAATATGACAAGGGAAGAGACAGCGCTAGTTATTTCAAGTAATCCTGATGCAATACCAACAATTGACAGAACTGCCTCTGGCTACTTTATCAACTTTGATAACTTTTCTGAGGATCCCAGTGAACCTGAAGATGAGCCAGCAAACAAAACTCTCAAAGTAAAAGTAACAAAACTCCTTCATCTATTGAAAAAAACATATCTGGTTTCACCATGGGTGGAATTTGGATTGGATTGGGTGTACTTTTCCTCCTGCTCTGGCTCGTGCTAGTATTGAGCTTGGGAAGGATGATTGATGGAAAATACAGTATTATGGACACAGCAAGTAAGAAAATAAATTTGGTCCTGAAACTTTACAAATCATCTCATCGTGAAAAAAGAGGACTGTCAGCAGTGAACATCACAGCCTTTCCTATACCTGGTGGTATAGCATGGGACAGGACTGATTATGATATCTATGGTCCGGTTGAGCTTCTGAAGCTTCCACACCAATTTAAGGTTTCTTTGAGTGGCTTTGTCGCACCCAGTATATTTTCTGATGATTGGGACTTTGAGACTATTAACAATATGATGAAAGATTTACAAATGTCAGCTAAATTTATGACTACTTAGAAGGGTCATCAGATTATGAACAAATGTATTGTTTTAATCATTATGGTCATCATTATTTGCATAAATCTGCAAGCCCTAGAAATGTGTTTTATTACAATCAATGGGAACATTGTCCAACACCGCCAAAAGGCAGTTCGAGAAAATTCTTTGAAAAATTTTCATACTTTACAGGGTTTAATGTTACAAATCCAGAAATGTTTTATTTTAAAAATATAAATAACACAGGAATGAAAACAATGTTGACCAATACTAAACAAATTTATTCTGCAAACTTTTATGTTCAACTGTCTACTTAAGGGTTTGACTACTGGAAAGACAACATCGAGGAAAAAGTTATCTCGTAACTGTGTCGTCCACGGTCACTTGTTGTATGCAAGTATTGTATCCAAAAACAGAGACAGAAAGGGAGATGGCTATATGGCCTTCACTGAATATCTCTCCTATACGAATTGATACTTTAAGCAGAATGAAAGCCATTCTTTTACAGAAAAAAAGTGCCACTGACCTCGTCTAGAGAAAAGTATGATCTGCAAGTAGCAAGTTCTTTTGCAGAGATACATGCATTATTATCAACAAACTGCCCTGTACATTTCGCAGAAATGTTAAGCCAAATCTTAAACATGTCTGATACCAGCGGCATCGCACATGTATTTAAGACGATTTTTTCGGGACTGTTAGCACAATTTGAAGCAGTCCTCGGCATCTTTCCAAATTTCGTGCACTCTGTGTTCGGCGGCCTTCCTCTCATCTTAGGACTGGTAGCGGGAATTCTATTTTTATTCCTTCTGCTCCGTTATGGCAAGTCCAGCAGCCGACAACTGTTGGACCCTGCTCAGCCCAAGCACTGCAGGAGCGTAGCATGCACCAGTCCCCTTCTCTTGTCCACCGAAAACCCACAGGAGGATTATACTGTGAGTATTCCAGTGGACCCGAAAAGAGGGTGGTAAAACACGAGACACCAAGTCTCCCACCCTGTAGAACGTCAGGACACGGCTCCCTCCTTCACGCCTCTGCACCTGGAGTCAACAAGGGAAAGACAATCTCTCAATACACATAAATCCTATATAGCCTCTATATCCATGACCATGTACCACCAAAACATGCACCCCCTCCTTACCAGTGGTAAGCGCAGGCTTGGCTTCGTGTAGGGACTGGTATCTCCAAAATGAAAATAATGGCACTCCAAGGAGATGAAAACCAGTCAGGGGCACGAATAACACAGTATCCTGAGTTCAGTGAAGGTGCAAAGCTAGGCACCGTAAAAAGGGAAAAAAAGAAAGGCTGGGAATGGATTCCGCTAACCCCAGCTACAAAAAAAACCCTTAAATAAGTAAAAGAGGGCAAGGGATAAGAGAGAGACTAGCGACTCTCCTTCCAACACGCCAGCGTTTGTAAAAACGAAAGTAGCGGAATGACCCGAAACGTCACTTCCGCGCGCCGAACGATGTGGACAGGCGCTACGTGACAAATGCCCAGATGAAAAACAAACAGCGCGAGAGATACCGCGCTGCCGACAAAAGACAATAGGTGAGAACGGGAGCCCCTGCTCACACCACAAACAAAACACACAAACGCTGGCAACTATAAGGGAGGGAACAGAAAAAAGGGTCTGACACCAAAAATAGGGAAAGGGGAACTAAGCTTACTCTCTGACACAGCGGGGAAGGACAAGGCAATCAAAACGAACAGAAATCCCCCACGAGCCCGTGGGAGACAAAAAGGAGCAAAAGGGCAATGGGAACTCCTCAGCCAAGCACAGGAAACGAAGGATCCGGATACCAAGGTCACAACGAAGGCGATATCGAGCAGTGAAAAAAAGGTAGGACACAGATTTATACCCATAACCCAGGTCATGTGATGGTGGCCCATGGTCACAGAAACAGGACTAACTGCCGTTTCCTAACAACAACAATCAGACAACCATGGAACAATGCCTCCTTGCCATTAGATATCGTGAGAGAATTTCCCAGATTCTTGGCATGGCTCGCTTAAGAGATCTGAACACCACCTGGTTTCTATCGTTCAGACCAATCTGGCAAGATTGCATCTTACCTGTTCTTCGATGCCTGTTTTGCGGAGAAGAATGCGTGTTGGACATATGTCTTACGCTTCCATCAGTCCTGCCTGCGGATGATGACGTTTTGCTAGGTCCTGTAATGGCTCATGCATCGTGTTGTCCCCAACGGCTGCCAATTCTGATGACGGCATTCATTGAGATCTCACCGGCAAGTTTGGCTGAGGGTGAGATACGAGGAACTACAGGCATACAGGTAACATCTACAACGGACATTGCTAATGCATCAAACGCAGACGGCAATGCTCCCCACTTTTGCACATTTGACCTACTAGATGAAGTGGTTCAACTTTCACCTACCACGGTAGATGACTTCTTTTCGAGCCTAGATGATCTGATGTTTTCTCCCGACTCTTCTGACACTCCTGAGAATAACTTTCGATTATTTCACACAGCATTCCCTGAACTCTGCAATTCGGCCTTCATTTTCCAAAACAATCAACTAATTTGAACTCTTTCTTAAATAGAACTTTTGGCACGGAATAATCTGCTTGAAGTAGAACTATTCATAAAGAACAAGATTTTATGTTTTTTGAACTTCCTTAAAATGACAATATTTGGCCTCAGCCTCGATAGAGATAAAAAAAAACAAACACAGTTAAAAACTTATGCTATGGGTCTGATCTCAGGTATCGATTGATGACTGTACTTTCGGTTTATATAAAGGGAGGATATATGCTCATAGTTTATATTTGTTTTCATGTGATGCCTATGACTTTCAGCATACAGTTTGCTCATTTCATGCGAACGAACCTATTAAAAAATGCATTTTTGTATTTTGGGGTGGGATTGTAAACACTTTGCTTTGAAATATGTTCAGTGTTTATGTATTATTGAACTTAATATTCGTGGAGTGGGTGTTATGTGGGAATATAGGATCCTAGTGCAATTTTTCCGATTCATGCCCATATATAGGTATAATTCACCCAGTCCTTATATAGGCATAAAGAATCATTGCCCTATTTAGTTATAGCCTGTGCAGCCCTAATATGGCATGGCTACTTCCACTAAACTCCGAGAATACGCATTGATTTCGTGGTAAAACCAGCCTTCAGCAGTCAGGAACTTCCCCCTACTTGAATACTAATTTATCCAAGAAATCCGGGAGTTTTTAAGGAACTGAGGCACTAGTGACGATATTATGTCCAATCTTACGTCAGACTCGGCACCTTCAGGGGTATAAATATGCCTACATTTGCTCAGTCAAACACACGGTGGTTCAGGAGCAGATCGACTAACTACTTGCCCGACGCCCTGCTGCTGCAAGTGCTGAAGGAAGCCGACCCTCCAACTGACGCACTGAGAGACTATGTAATTTCTCCTGCCGAGAAATCCAGCTCCGGTGTTTCCAGGCTGCCCTTGCGGGTTGCTGGGAGATCGAGTCCCGAGAGAGAGATACCAGCCCTCTAGCATCCTAAAACCAAGGTACGGAGCTGATTAGATCCCTAGAGAATTCTTGACAGATTCTTGGCAGGGAAATACTAAAACTTAAACTACTCCTCACTTACTTCTTCCCTTGTACTAGGCTCAGGTTAGGTACACCGGGGTAGGCGTATGTTAGAAGCACCAGTTGAGTACTTTTAGCCACTCTTTTATTGTTGTATGTATTTTATGCATTTTATGTATTCTATGTTTATGGCTTAGAAACCATATCATGCTTTTACAGTACTATTTTATAATACTATTCGTATTATATGCATTGTACTTCTTAACTAGCATTTCAATTGTAGCAGTGCATTTCTTATGCTTAAGAAATAAGACTGTTCAATAAATACTTTTATTGAAAACGCCCGTCTCTCTATTTCTAAGCAACTCTGGTGTAACGAAGCATGCACATCTGACTGAGTGAAATAGCCATCTATTGTTTCCGCGACTCTAGAGATACGTTTCATTCTGGGGAAACAAAGTTGTCATGTTATATGGTTGTCAGAAACGAATCCCTTCTTGTTTATTCGAGAAAGTTTCTAGTGACCTCTGAGCTAGCTGGCACTCACAATTAAGTCTAATATATTCGGCAGAGACCTAGTTGACATAAGTCCTACGTCTAAGCTGCAGGGAATATTATTCCAATGCGCAGAGCCTATTGGGAATATAGGAACTACACTACAATACAGCATGGGAGAGGTCACCTTTCGTCACAGATCAGGCCCAATTGGCTACTCTCCCATTGCACTCACCATCTGCTTATTGTGACACCTCTGCTGTTGATATCCACAGAAACTAGCTGCTTAGTGCAGGTGCCTTCAGGGAGTCTAGCGCTTAGTGGTCCATGTAGTTGTGTGGTCTTCAGAGTAATCATGCGCTGGGCGTGGCGCTTTGCAGCTAAATGATAATTTCTGCTTAGCCTTTTAATTTGCTTCCCTTCTAAGCAGTTGCAGAGATTCCCTCCATCACTTGAGTTGGTCCACCAAGAGTATCCCCTTGAGGAGTTTCCCCTTCTTGAATGACCGAATATCACTGCGGCCACTATTGGACCTGCACAATACTGCGGTGAAGGTTGCATCTCTGCTTCCCTCCTGCAAAAGGAACATGTCATTCTAATGCCATTGTTGAAAAGGCATGCGTGCAAAACGCATACGTGATTCCATCATACAATCCACAGAGCAAGGCCTCAAGTTTCTAAGCCCTTCCACCTATGTGGCCTCCCACAGTCACGCTGGACCTGTGACCACAGAGGATCCGAGGGCGGCTGGATGTTACCAGTGCACCACTTAACAGGTACCAAATGATCACTTTTGGGGCACACTCGATGCATGGTCCGACCTTCTAGTCCTCATCGTCATTTGTGATCTTGGCGTTCCACATAGACAAATGAGATAAGGACGCGCTAAGTCGAATAACTATCTGGAACTGCCCCCGCAATGTGCAGGCAGCCGTATTCATTCATAATGCGCAAGTCATCGAGGTTAAACCAACAGGTCCCCTGAATCCAGGTATATGGACTGTGCATGTCTCTAACAACTACTACACGTGTGCAGTATTACACTCCACAGGCTCCATCATTCCTTGCCCTGCCTTTGACCATTCTGCTCCTCAGACCATATGACTGCTGAAGAGCATAAGAAATTGAATCTGGGTGTCAGGAGCTGGAATAGGACACAAACCCAGATGAGTGTGGGCGCGTGCTGAAAAATTAGACACAGGGAGAGTCACTATAGTGGAATTGTCCCCAATGGGAAATGGAGAGGGTTGCTGAACAGGGCATATGAAGTGGGCAAGGGAAAAGCAGGCTGCTAATAAGTAGTAAGGTGTCAGACAGAATGGCTGGGGATATGCCAGCTAGCCACATCCATTGATGCAACATGGAGCCACTCGGAACATCCTTTCCTGAACACCACTGATCAATTGCTGCGTCACTATAATAATACACTTTATTGTACAGTTAATAAAAACCATTACAAAAATATGCAATACTTGAATGTCTGAAAATGTACAATTAATCACAATATGCTGGCGATAAGACTTAAGATTTGTAAAAAGTTATTCTTTTAAAGAATGCGGTGACTAAAATATGGTATACTTTGTGCTATGTCTACGAGTTTGTGTTTTCTATTAAGACTTTATCATAATTCCTCTCTTTTTCTCAAAATTGATTATGAATTGGACTGCACCACAAATAAGTTAAGGATCCACAGAACTCAATGTTTGTATGATTGCAGACCGACAGGTGCGTGCTCCAATTTCATTAAACTTTGCCTTTAGTCTACTCCGGCGTTCCGAGTTCATGGCTGGACAGATACAGATAAGGTGAATTAGGTCTTGTTTTCTTGCTCCACATAATTCACACCCTTTATTTTCTAGCATCCTCCATTTCGGTTGATCAAAGTTTGTCGGGAGGTTACCCAGCCTTAATTTTAGGTATCTATGTTTAATATACGCTGAGAAGGCAAGTTGCAGATATGCTGCCGGAGCCGGGTTTTTATATGATTGTATTGTCATCCAAGCATGTTCGCGATGACTTAGGGATGACTTATCGTTGAGTAACGAATGCCTGCTAGCCGCTTTTTTTACTGTGTGTTTGAACAACGGAGCCTGGTTTCCCAGAGTGGGGCCAATTCTGTTGTTTCTAGAGAAAGTTTAAAAAATTTAGCGTACTGGGAATTCGAGTTGTTGTTAATTGCCTCCCACATGGCACGATAAATTTCTACTTTCTGGTTCATCCAGACGTCGTACCAAAATTTGACAAACTCGTATTGTTTTAGCAGAACTTGGGATTGCAGGCCAAATTCTAATCGTATTTGCGCAGGTGATGCATCAATTGGCAAACCAAATACACGTTTATAGATTCTTGTTTGTATTTTCTCTATTAACTGCGCACTCCTCCCATGATGTAGTACGCTCCCGTAAGATATTGTTGGCAGTAATTTGGCTTTCATTACGTTTAGGAGCGGGTTGAACATGGGACCTCTAAGTTTGATTGCTAAGTTGTTAAAGGCGTGTAACAAGGCAATCCCCTTCTTTTCAATTGCTTTAAAATGTGTTGCAAAGTTAAGGCGTTTGTCTACTTGTATTCCCAGATACTTATAACTGTCAACCACTTCCAATTTGCTGTTCTCTATTGCAAATGCCGATGACACTTTATGGCGATGAGTTATGACCATGATCTTGGTCTTCTTACTGTTTATTTCTAGTAAGTTTGATTTTGTGTATCTGGTCAGTGCTTGTAGTAGGCGTTGCAGGGCGATTTTCGTATGGCTCAGTAAAACCACGTCATCTGCGTAGGATAGGTGTGTAACACGCAGGTGACCAAGCCGTGGTGGATGAGCGTTGGTCTGATCTAAATTTGATGTTAAATCGGCCATGAATAAATTAAAAAGATGAGGTGCCAACACGCAACCTTGTTTTAGACCGTCGAAGGTGCAGATCCTTCGGGTTAGCCGCTGTCCGTTGTCGATCCTTACCTGCATCCAGGTGTCGGTGTGTAGATCGATGATTGGAGTTAAGATTGAATCTGGCAGGCCCATCTGTTTCAGTTTGGTCCAAAGTAAATGCCTGCTGACACGATCAAAGGCCGCCTTGAAGTCCACGAAACAAGCATATAATGTTTGGTGATGTTGTAAGCTTTTATCCGCGATTAGACTTAAGGCCATTATGTTTGCCATCGTGCCTGTTCCGCGGCGGAACCCTGTCTGATTTACCGGTATTTTGTTGTTGGTATCAGACCATTTTGCGAGGTCCGCTAGTACCAGAGATGCATAATATTTAGCTTCCGCGTCGATGAGGGCAATCAGACGATAATTGGCCGGATTTTTGCGGTCACCGCCTTTGTAAATTGTATTGATGATTGCTCCTCTCCAACTTTCTGGGAGCTGACGTGTGTTATTTATGGATCTAAACAGTTGGTTAAATTTACTGGCCCAGTAATTAGGGTCCTCCTTGTATATTGCTTGCGGAATGCCATTTGGTCCAGGCGCACTGTCTTGCCTACTCTTACTAATTATTTGTGTTATTTGAAGGTCATCGCTAATCTGCAACGATTGATTTATACTTGCCTGTTGGGTTCTGGACGTGTTTTGCCGATCATGACACTTTCCTTTCGAAGCCGCAGTACTTGAAGTTGTTACTGACAGCTGAAAAGCGGGTCTTATTGAGAAGGTGTCGGCTATGTGTTTGGACTATGCGCTTTCAGTTATGCAGGTCATACTTATGACTTGTGACGGTCTGCTCAGGGAATTTACTTGCTGCCAAAAGGCCTGGCTATTGGATTTTTTTTATGTTATACAACATTTTGGTCCAGAAATCATTTGCTTGATTTTTTTTCTCTGTCCAAATTAGCTTCTTGTAGAGTTTTCTTATTGTTCGAACTTCTTGCCAGGCACTTGAATTGGCAGTATGGCCTTGGGCTCGTCTTGTAAGTTTCCGCAAGCGTTTTCTCAGGGTGAGTGCTGCCTTCGAAAAAGCAGTACTACTTGGTGAATTGGTGTACTTTTTGATATTGGTATTTTTCCTGGATAACCTGTTTAGATAGTAAGTCCAGGTCTCGGAGCACAGATTTTTATCTTGAATCAAGGATTGAAGTTCGTTCTTGGCACCCAGTGCTATTTGTGGCAGGGTGGAGCTTGTCCACCTCAATCGCTTCAAATTGATTGTAGATACTTCGCCTACCATTGTTCGTGCTTGTGTGGAAAATTAGTGCGTTTTGGTGAACATTATCTGCGCCATCTTGCCTCTTCCCCTGATGCCACACTTTTGTCGTGCGCGCCCGCCATTTTAAGATGTCCCGATCAGAACAAACCCTTTTGCATGCCGCTGGCCTCTGACATAGCCCTTTGCCTTCACCAAGCCTGCACGCTGACCACCCCCCCCCTGCTTGCACCTGCCTTGAGTCATAAACCCCTCTTCGGCGCTGCTCTGCCCCCGGCCCTCATCCTGTTCCCAGCGCGACACCTCCCTGCTTTCCTTTCATGATCTCCGGCCCTTAGATGCAAACCCCTTTTTCCCCGTGAGCCCGTTTTGTCCTCCCCGTTCCCAAGCCGACACCCAGCCCTGCCGATACCATCCTTGCCCCTCCCCGTACAATAGAAAGCTTCCCCCATCAAAGAATCCCCGGGTTGATCAAAGCCCCCCCCACCCCATGAGATCCGATCAGACTCCCCTCATTCCGTGAATCGGCGGATTATCCAGCTGCGCGATGCTCATCACCTGTTGTGACTAGGGTGGGGACTTTAACTGTAAATGTGTATGGGAACGGGCCCAAAGGGGAGTTCCGAGAATGTCTTTTCCGCACATCAAAGCTTTAAACATGTATGTGTAATCTGCAATAAAGTCATAAATGTGGATATAAGAGGCCAGGCCTCAGAAATACAGTTAGAGCACCTCAGAACGATACCTTCTGTCCGTTTCGTTGTGTTCTCCTCCGGAGAGAATAAAAAACCTTGTTTCCTGCTTTCCAGTCTCCAGCGCCTGCCTCTTCATTGATTTAAATAACTAGAGGGTCACAGAGGCAATATCGCCGGGCAAATATCGATTGTCCCCGACCCGATTGAAACTGTTTTTACAATTGGCGCCCAACGTGGGGCCCATCAGCGACTCGTGGATCCAGTGGGAGAGGTCCCGACGACAGAGTGAACGACTGCAACGATCGGGAGAGCTCTTGCCCAATAGACCCTCGTCTGGCAGCCGATCATCCGAACTTCACTAGTTCCGAACAGACCTCTCTCGAGTGATCTACGGTCCTGACTGGGAACCATCAGGAGTGCCGTGAGAAATACGAGAAAAAGAGGACGATCGGGCGCTGGATTCGGAAGACAAGAAACTGTCCACATGGTCCGGGTAAGGTCGTGTTGCCACGACAAGTTGCGAAAGAATTTGTTTTGATTGCTTGATTGTTCAAAAATACTAGTATTGCCTTGTTTATTTTTATTTAGAGATTCACTGTCTGCAAACGGAGAAGCAACAGGCTCTCTCTCCCTTTGCAAGCAGTGGAGGATAAGTAGGGTAGCAGCCGTGCTTGTTCTTTTTCTCCCCCACTCAATAATTGCTTGAAACTGAACTGTTGTTCACAAACTATTGTTTCCTGGAGATTCTCTGTCTGCAAGCAGGGAAGAGACCATCCTTTTTGCAGATAGTGAAAAGGGTAGGTAACGCAGATCTTTGCGGTCCTACTCATTCTCCCCATTGTTATTTTGTTGGTCTATTGGTTTTTTTTTTTGGATCCATGAGGTATTCACTGCCTGCAAACAACGTAGAATAGAAATATTCTGTCTAGTCTTTGCACCTAGTGATAAGATAGGCAGTGCTGACTTTTTAGTCCCTCGTTACGAGCCGTCATGTCTGTCTTCTCCCCATTGATAAATAGCCTGTTTAGCCCGGACCGGGTGTTAGAGGTGGACCATATGGCTCCACTAGAAGGCACCCCTAATAAGGACATGTTCATAAACTATGGGTTAGTCACCATAGCTTATAATAAATTATGGCACAGGTATACCGAAGATAGCCAAGACAAACAGTGGCCACTGGCAGGATCCTTTGACCTTGATAAAATAGAAACGTTAGAAATAGCCCTTCAAAATAATAAGACGACGCCAATTATGCTCGACAGTCTCGGTATGTGGCGCAGAGAGGCTACGAAACGACAGAGAAAAGACGAGGATAAACGAAGTAGGGAAATATACCGACAGGACAACCCCAGGACACCGCTACCCACAACTTATCCCCCGACACTATACAAAGGACGACCAGACTTAGGGTCAGACCAATGCGCTTTTTGTAGGTATGTCGGACACTGGAAAGCCCAATGCCCGACTCTACTGAGCGTGAGTAAAAGCAAAGGGCCGACAAGAACGACAGACCGACAGTACGAGAAAAGGCGCGAGACAGAGAAGAGCCCGACTTACATAGACAGACCAGACAGAACCACCACGTTTGATTATGCCCGATGGCACAGATTTCGCCAGGAAAATCTCAGCGGCATGATCAAGTTCTCCTAGGTCGGGCAATGTCAAGACGGGAACCCAGCCTCGTTTAAAATTCACAGACGGAAAGAGATAATTATGACCGATAACTGTTTTTATATTTGTCTTGGGTCTTTGTATGTCGTACTTGTACTGTCCCCCGTCTGAGTTCGTGTGTATGTAATGTACAAATCTGCGTCATCCCTTTTACACGTGTTTCCGTGTTACTCGACCCCTGTTAGCAGAAACTTAGCATAAAAGCAACCTGGAAAGAAAGAAATGATAAAACAAAATCCGTAGAACATTAATAAACTTGAACTTTTAATTTAACACAACAAACAAGGAATAATAACGATAAACTGTAGAAAGTAGAAGTCAAACAGAACATTCGCCCCCCCCCCCCCATTCTGGAACCTTCCAAAGTAGGGCAGGGTTACGGCTACGCCCAACCAACGGCAACCCATATAAGGCGAGCCCCGCCGCCAACTCTTGGTCAGGAAATCTTAACGTATGGGGGAGCCGGAGGAGAGGCGGGAGCCCGCAGCCTGGGCATTTGCAGGTAGTCCCGCCACATGTCTCCTTGGCCGGCCGCAACGGGCCTGGAAAGACTAAGGTAGTCCCGCCACATGTCAAGAGGAGAGCGAGGCACCTCTTCCTTTTCTCTTCCGTCACAGCCGCAGCAGTCCTGGACGGCGGGATGTCCTGCACGTACCTCCACAACAATTTGTCCAAGTTGGGCTGGGAGGGAGAGGCGACGCGGACGAGCCTCTCCCACCTCCACCGGTAGGAGGTTTCCCAGCCCCCAGCCCGGCGCCGAACACCCCCAGTCAGGCGATGGTGCCCATACTTCCACAGCACCGGACACACCATGGTGGCACCCCAGTACTTGCGCAGCACCGAACACACAATGGTGGCACCCCAGTATTTGCGCAGCACCGAACGTACAATGGTGACGCTTGGGGAACACCGGATGTGGAGAGGCCTTCATGCAGGGCGATGAAAAGGAGCGGCATGGAGTGCACCGGGAGAAGGAGACGATGTGAACGAGTCTCCCTCGCCCCCCCAGGTGGGGGCATCACAGCTGCACCCCAGCTGAACGTCCCGCTCTCGCAAAACAGGGACCTCTTCCCTTCACTCCAAAGGGTCTCTTCCATTCTTGCAAACTCGACGAGAGTGGCCCCTGTAGGGCCTCAAAATGGCGTCTGGATCCGCTGGAAGGCGGGCCCCGGCCACTAGAGTAACTTTGGCCAGCCATACAACTCGAACATTTGTCCCATGGAGCACGAGCCCCCATCTCCGACAGCATCTCCGCAGCCTTGAAGATCATACAAAGGTCCCCGGCGGAGCCTTCGGCCTTTGCAGGTTTCCGGTAAGGGACGGCTGCTTCGATCGCCAACGAAACAAACATGACATTGCCACACCTTCTGTTAGCGTGAATTCTAGAACTGCCGAAAAGGACTCTGGTCCAAACTGCCAGTAATGGAAACATTTCCCCCTGATGCTGCTTCCGGACTGTGCCGGCCCCGCCCAAAATGGCGCTGGTATCAATCGGAACTTACGAACACCTCGTGGTGTTCCTTCGCACTAATATAAACTTGATGTTCTGAGATTTTTGTGATCCTTTGTACACTTGGCTAGAAAAGACAAGGAGAGCTCACTCGACGAACAGTATGAAAAGATCCCCGTTACAAATGTTGACTACGAATATACAATGTATTATATCTTTATAACTGATGTAAACCTCATTTACGATGCATACGTACGGTATGCATATAGGAAATCTGATTACAACTGTTATGATTATGTTTCTAAATTATGAAAATATATGCCCCCGAACCCCCAGCCAATTAATAGACATTTTAGTCTCTTACAAATGAATGAGTAAAACTTTTCCGATGTTTTTACTGTTGCAAACGACACCCCCCACTGTACGCACTTTAGCCATTGCCACGACCGACCAAATACGACCACACCCTCCTAATCCATATGCTGAAATGAATTTGCAAAATAAAGTCTTTGAAACTATGGACGGGTATTGCATGCTTTATTTTAAAACAATATGGGATGGGTAGGAAAGTTCTTTTTCTGTGCACCCTACTCTGCTCTCTCTTTAAGGTTAAAGGAAGATGGTTGCCCAGCCCTGGAGGACGGATCGGATCGACAACACGACACTCCGTCTTAAAAGTACGCGACTGACTCATGAACTCTCGCGTAGAGGAAGACCGTGACTTCCAAGGATGGGTAAAACGAATGGTGTAAATGAGGGAATGTAAAAGGAGGGTGAAATGAAATAATGTAAATATTGTAAAGTACAACGTTCCAAAGTAGCAGGGACCCAAGAACCGAAGAACTTTAGAATGCCAAGGCGTTGAAAGAGGTTTAAGGATCCCGATAGTGAGATATACCCTTTGACTAGATACCTCGCACTAGGCCCCTCTGGTTTCCTTTTTATGTTTCCCCGCACACGCCCTACATGAACACACTACCCCCCCCGACTCCGAAAACCATATCCCCGGGGACCCTGCCCCAAGGAGGAAAGACGAGTAAAGGGTAAGTAAAGGACTTATGAATCCATGTATTTGAATGCGCGCGAATGCTGTCTCCCCCACCCCCCCCCTTTTTTCCTCCCTCTGCAGGTTACATCAGAGATTACAGCCAAGGTGTGGCGAAGATCTGAGACCTTGCCACGTCTAAATACGCGAAACGGACTAGCGCCGCGGGGTGGTGTCTAAGCACGCCTGCAAACTACTCACGTATCGAACAAACCCGAAAAATTAGCACAACCTGATAAAAAGTGATCACCCTTAAACCAGACCGGACGAATGAACCCACGTCACGTATGATGCGAAACTGTGAGGGAATGTGTGTGTGTGTGTGACTGAGGCGTTGACCCAACTGGTCAAAGGACCGAGAATGCGAGAAAGTGCGACAAAATGGTACCTCCTTTTTTCTTCTTTCCTTTTCTCAAAGCACGTCCCCTCTACCCTGTCTAATGCTCAAACTGCGTGATTACAAGATTCTAACGCGGACTCGTGAATACCCTTTACTGTGTAATGCACTAAATAGCCTTTCTTGAATGCACTGCCGCCCCCTCTGTTGCACGTGTACTATTTAGCCTGCCGTTGCACTCTCTCTCTCTCTCTCTCTCTCTCTCTCTCTCTCTCTCTCTCTCTCTCTCTCTCTCTCTCACTCTCTCTCTCTATTTTTTTTGCACTACCACTCTTCCGAGTGGTTAGCCCCGAAATTGGCAGATTGCCGCCCCTAGCACACCACCTAATTGGCTTCAAATACCGTCAGTATTTGCACAAACATTTGTCTTTAATACAATCACCCTGAGGCCGCGTCATTACCTCTCCTTTTCCGCTAGAAGTCAATGAACCCAGGTTGGGCCGTAAGGGAAAGGACAGGTAAGACGACAGAGGTTCCCTAATCTGGCCCGAAATAAGGGAACTACATGTCAACGGCTCCTATAGTATAAAACAAGGACCTCAGAATACGCGACCCTCCCCTCCCCGAATCGTCGCAATACCCAAACCAGAAAAACGATCACCCCCGCTACCTCCCCTGTCTATGTCCCTGGTTGTCTCCCATAAAACCCCTGTCCTTCCTAGTTAAGTAACCGGGCTGTAAAAGGTTACGTAGGACCCAGAATGATGTTTTACAAGGTTAACAGACTAGACCAAGGTAAAGAAATCATCAAAATGAACCCCGCAGTAGTTGAAAAACAGGATGCACCGATAGAAAGGAAATGTTTAGCCATGTTCGTCTCTCAGCAAAATACCTGTGTAGTACCATGTTGACGACTCACTGTACCCTTTTGTAAATGTGAAACTCTAGAGAACGGCATATCTTTGCCAGATTTGTCTCCCGAAGGTGGGTTACCATCAGATGAACTGTCATGCCTGTAATAAATGATTATGAAGGAAAGTCATAGTAAATCCAGCAGGTCCGCCACCGGTCATTCATATGCCAGTTGTGAACGTTAAAAATGACGGACATTTTCATTCTTTGCCTGGAGCTGGGAGAGAAATAGACTTTTTTGATTATCTTCATCCGAAAATTTTCTAAAAGACTGTCTTTTCAAACTTGTTTAAGGGTACTGCTGTTGGAGGAGAGAAGGACCGGATGTGGGAGCACGAGGCCCGACTGCAGACTAAGGGACACCTGCGACATTAGCCAAGGCGAGACCACGACTGAAAAGAGCTGCAGGACGAGGCACTGTTTTCGACAGCATGAAAAGAAAGGGTCGACCTGATGCCCCTGCTCGACGTCCAGTGCCTGTCGACCAGTCCCCGCTCTCTGAATTCCGTCACACGCCCGCCTATTTGAAGTCTCTCGTTCCCCTAGTTTGTCCCTAATTTGGCCTTGCTCCATCCCCCCTTTTTTTTCTCTGACCTACCCTATGGACTGTTTTGAACGCTCTTCTTCCATCGGAACTTTCTGACAATCACCTCAAAGGACACAGGGCGAAAAGGACCTTTCCGACCAGAAACGCGAGGAAAGGGTCGTGCCCTGCAACGCAGAACTTAGAACAGAGCCGGACTTGTAGCTCCACCGCCGGTGCTCAACAGCGCCAACGAAAGACCACAAAGAACAATGAGAACTCGTAAACTTCGAACATTTGACATCCTCAATCACCGTTTTTTGCCTCATTTCTCTCCCAGCCGCCATTGTATTGAGCCTGCTCCAAACCGAATCTGAAATATGTATTAACCTGCCAGTTCACGTTATGATATGTACTTGCTGCTCGCCGTTTTTTTGTATTTCATTCCTATGACTTTCCTGCTGAACAAATTTATCAAAGTTTATCAAATAGGTGCACCTCCTAAAAACTAGGAACCTCAAAATGTATTGTTTACAACTCTTTTTTCGAGGGTTCCTACCGGTTTCTTTCTCATGCCCACCACAATAGACCCGAGTAGAAAATGAACCAGCAAGATGTCTTGAATATGTTAAAGGGAGGACTGTGGAAAATTAGTGCGTTTTGGTGAACATTATCTGCGCCATCTTGCCTCTTCCCCTGATGCCACACTTTTGTCGTGCGCGCCCGCCATTTTAAGATGTCCCGATCAGAACAAACCCTTTTGCATGCCGCTGGCCTCTGACATAGCCCTTTGCCTTCACCAAGCCTGCACGCTGACCACCCCCCCTGCTTGCACCTGCCTTGAGTCATAAACCCCTCTTCGGCGCTGCTCTGCCCCCGGCCCTCATCCTGTTCCCAGCGCGACACCTCCCTGCTTTCCTTTCATGATCTCCGGCCCTTAGATGCAAACCCCTTTTTCCCCGTGAGCCCGTTTTGTCCTCCCCGTTCCCAAGCCGACACCCAGCCCTGCCGATACCATCCTTGCCCCTCCCCGTACAATAGAAAGCTTCCCCCATCAAAGAATCCCCGGGTTGATCAAAGCCCCCCCCACCCCATGAGATCCGATCAGACTCCCCTCATTCCGTGAATCGGCGGATTATCCAGCTGCGCGATGCTCATCACCTGTTGTGACTAGGGTGGGGACTTTAACTGTAAATGTGTATGGGAACGGGCCCAAAGGGGAGTTCCGAGAATGTCTTTTCCGCACATCAAAGCTTTAAACATGTATGTGTAATCTGCAATAAAGTCATAAATGTGGATATAAGAGGCCAGGCCTCAGAAATACAGTTAGAGCACCTCAGAACGATACCTTCTGTCCGTTTCGTTGTGTTCTCCTCCGGAGAGAATAAAAAACCTTGTTTCCTGCTTTCCAGTCTCCAGCGCCTGCCTCTTCATTGATTTAAATAACTAGAGGGTCACAGAGGCAATACCGCCGGGCAAATATCGATTGTCCCCGACCCGATTGAAACTGTTTTTACACTTGCTTGTGCCTTGGTAAAGTCCGGTTCATTTCGATGTGCTGCATTGAATGATCACTATCTAATGAACTGATTATTTGAAAGTTTTTTATCAGTCTTAACAGGGGTAATGTGACTATCGTGTAGTCTAAAATTGTGCTTGTGCCTTGACCTGTGTAGGTTGTAGCTGGTGGTTTATCTTGCTTGCATCTACCATTTATCACCCTTAGCCCAAGATGCTCGAGATCCCACATCAATTGCCTGCCAGCTGAATCGGTCTTCTTTGCGGGTGGGATTTCCTGGGGGTCAACGCCCCACTGCTCGTTTGCTATAATGATGTTATCCTCTTCTTCCGGCCAATGCAGGAGATTGGCATTAAAATCGCCAGTCAGTATGATGTCCCATCTTGGGTGTTCGAGCCGAAAGTCAGAAACGACAATATTAATGCGTTTAAAGAAATCTTTTTTGACTGCATATTTCGTGTGGGCATCAACGTTAATCCGGGACTTCACATCCAATTTGATGATTTGCATATCCACCGAGGATATGGGCAATTGAGAGGCCTTGATCTTAAGTGCGGTGGCTACATATACCGAGAGTCCCCCTTTCGCACGCCCTTAGCGTTGAGTTTGCGTCGCGTTGGCGTTGAAACATAGTCTACCAGGTACATCGATTGGCTCCGTTAACCATGTTTCCTGGAGGGCTATAATGTCATACGTGTTCCAAGTATCTGTTTTTCTAGAGTCATTTAAAATATCTTTTGCTCCGGCGATGTTCCAGGAGAGAAGTTTAATTGTGTCTCCCTCTAGTCTGCCTGTTACATGACTGGTTCAATCATTGTTGGAGCGCTGTATCAATCTTGGGCTGTCATAGTTGTCATAGTTGTCATTATCTGCTCCCCTAGCGCCATGTAGTACGGAGTACGTGGTTTGACTTGACCGTGACTTGACCGTGTATGATCTCCTCTTTTAGTCTGCTTCCTTAAAAGGGGAGTTGGATATCCTGGTTTTGCCTCTTCTTTCAGACTGATTCCCCACTCCTCAAATTTAGTATTTTCGGCAAGAATGCTCTTGACGATTCCCTCATTCCTCCATGTAGCCAGTGTGCCTTCCTTTGCTGCATTATCTCCAAGGGAGATAAATTCTATTGACAGTAGGTCGGCTGCTGTTATTCGGCTCAGGCTTGTTATTGTAGATATTAGATGAAGAATGTTTCCTCGATTTAAGTAGTCTTGCTTACCGTGTACTTTATAATTGGGAATGAAGAGTAGCCTTCCAACTGTTGGGGTATTCAAATTTGGTGATATGACTCTGGTGGAACGTACGTTGTCATTTGGTCCTGTCCATCTTGTTTGGATACTTCCGTGAACCCATGAATCAACACACGGGTAGTTTATTATTTGCTTGTTAGCGACCTTTTGAGACTGTTCCATTGACGTTCTGTCTTTCGTAGTTCCTTCCCTACAATCTCTTTTTGGGCTGCCTTTTTGTATATGCCGTCCATTTTCCCTGGCAACTGACGTGGAGCTTGATCTATGTTTTACCACATTTTTTAAAACGATGTTTTGTAGTAGTTCTGTATTGCCTGTGTTTGTTATTACTTGCTTTTCATCGTAGCGACCCCTATCAACCTTGGCTGTAAATGATCTAATGGTTTTATTATCACTTTTGCCTGGTCTGGAATCGGCGTTTGGTACGGTGATCTGGATGGATGGTACCTTCTTGTTGCTTACCGGACCTTTAATAGCTGTCCTTTGGCATCCCTGATTGGTGTCTTCACGCTTATTTTGGGCATGCTCATTAAGATTGTGGTTTTTGCTCTTCGATGGGGTGCATGCTTTTTTGTTGCAAATTATCGCCTTATATTGCGGGTTACTTTGCAGACTCGCTGCTGATTCTTCCAGTTGTGCTGCGTCGCTGTCCACTTGTTCCATGCTCCATTCCACCTCACCTAGGGCGGATGATAGGGTCGTAGTGTCATTATTGGTTCTGCTACCAACACCTAAAGTGTGTGGTTGTGTAATCTCCTCAGAGTGCGTAGGTGTTTTAGAATTGCTGCGTCACTAATTTTAGCCAATGATGCAAATGCCAGACCAGTATGATGGACTTTAGTGCGACACCCTCAGTGGGACGGATATGCCCAGACTTGGGCCCCGTGCTCACTGAGCCAATGGAACCAAGCTGAACCAGATTGACAAGTCCCAACAGGGTGAAACCAGTCTTGGTTCACTTGTTTTCTGGTTCAGAGAGGGCCTGGCTTGGCATTTTGGGCTGAACTGTTCCTATTGGAGAAGGACCATGGCTCATTTTCATATAGCTGGGTCTAATCTGTGGCGCCATGGTGAGAAAAATATAGATGGACTGGGATGCGTCCCTGAGTAATTACCAGTGGCCGAGATTAATTCAAGCAGTCCACCCATCAATGTTTTGTTTACTTCAGACCAACATAATGGAGCAGCGTTTGCATAAATGGTGTCAATTTCAATGAATGGACACTTCACAATCCATGCAGCGCAATGGAAGCAATTCTTTAGCAAAGGAAGAATACATTATGCTTCTAGCAACTTGCTACCCTATAGTAATTTCTTGAAACTTGATTATGTTTCACTGAAGATGCGAAAGTGTACTATTTCAAAACATAAACACGCCAGGACTCCCATCTACTTTCATAGGTTGTGTGCAGTTGGGTGTTTTAGAGTTGGAGAAGCAGTATTTGGCTGCACTATGGGAGAGCAAGATGCAGAAATCCACTGTGAAGCAGGAGAGGGTCCTAAAGATCATTCAAAAGACCTTGAGGCCCATTTCTACTTCAGAGAGCAGAAATACGGAATACTTCGGAGAATACAGAAGAGGGCATCTAGATTCAATTGAAGCAGCATGTGAAAGTGATTGCTTAACACCCTTTAAGTAGATCTGTTATGTCATATTTGCAGCAACCCGTTGACTCTGACATTACAGAGAGGCTGGTCTTTAAATCATGTAAACTAAATGTGTGAAATTCCTAATGAAACCATTGCCATATTCAGCAGCGGAGGAGCCGCTCCACATGCCTGCAGCCGAAAAAATAAAACGATAATAAACTCTTGTTTATTCTTTTTTTTTCTCAGAGCCGGGGCTTGGCGGCGGGGCCAGGGTGTTGACAGGCTGGAGGGGGAGTGTTGGATACTGTCTTCACTGCGCATGTGGATTAGCCGGCCGTCTCAGGCCGGACAAACCAACATGCACAGTGAAGCTCTCCCCAACCCCAACTGCATTGCTCGGTTGGAGAGAGCAGGCACACGCTCCCAGTCTGTGTGGGAGCAAAAATCATTGGCTCAGGCCAATCCTGTTGCTGCTTTCAGCAGCATGCAAGCAGCGTCAGGATTGGCCGCAGTGCACTCTTGGAGCCTGTGCCTGGAGAAGCAAGAAGCACGATGCGGCGAGCAAGTAAGTGTTTTTTTAATTTGTCGTCGTCCCCAGTCCCAGTTTCCCACCTCCCCGCGACCACCATTCTGTCAACTCTCCAGCTGCTACTGGCCATATCCACAGGCCTCCCCCAAGTCTTACAGCTGGATGAAAACCCCAAAGAAAGAGGCAATAGAGAGATCAAGTGAAGTTTCTACAGCACACTTCAGTGAACCTTTCCTCCAATATCGTTTCACTCACCATAATTGTTGCATTTAGGTCTATCACCTTAATGCATCCTCACATCCATTTTGGACACAAGGGTGCATTATGCACTAAGAAATTCGTGCTAAATGCTTCAAGTACGTGGGGGAAAAATCGTTCCTCCAGGTGCACATTTAGTGAGCGCAAGTGGTTGCTCACACTGTTATTCATGTTCTGTTGCCTTTAGCATTATTTCTTAGAACAAAATGCATCCTCACGTCCATTTTGGACACGAGGGGGCATTTTTGTGGTAAGAAAATAGTGCCAAATGCAGAATTAGCCTTCTTGCATAATTCTGCATAATATTATGCAATTTTGGGGTGATTCTGCATAATTATGCTACACATAATTCCACAAGTTATACCCACCCCTACTCTGGATCACAGGTCCCATACATTTTTAATGCACTTCAACCACTAGAAAGGCTAATTGTCCATGCTTCAAGTTTTATTACTCTGTGTATATGTTTAAAACATTACGCTGCTAATTCCTAAACAGGGAAAAACACACCAGTGTTAGCTGAAGATTTGTGACAGAAGCGAGTCTCTCCTCAACAGTGTGATGGTCATTATTGCATCAACTTATTTCTTGATATCTTTGAACCTAAAATGCGTGTGTGCCTCAATGATTTTTGGATGTAGGTAGATGCTGACTGCATTTCTACAATACATAGTGCAGTGAGATACATGCCACGTAGGCCCTGATTAGGTATACAAAAGTAGCACCATATTTGCATGTAAATTTACAGTTACTGTGCGTTAAATACACCCCATTACTACAGAATTACGAGTTAAACGCTGTGGAATGGGGAATTACAGCATGGAACTGAATTTTCCATTTATTAAGCTACATGGAATTCCCTATTCTGTGGAGTTTAACGCATACATTTACCACCCATTCTGAGCAGAGGTTAAATGTATGTGCAGACCTCTAAGCCAGGAGTGGGCGAGGGTTGGGAGGAGCAGGAAAGTGGAAGGTAATTTCTGGCAGAGCTGATCATTGTATGCTCTCCTTCTTCAGGAATGAGGCTTGGCTGCTCCTGTAGCCACAGCCTCATGTGACTGCAGTCGTGGCTGGCATTATTCGCAGGTGAGGGGGCAGGGGGTCACGCGGGGAGGAATGAGAGTTAATACTAAAGAAAAAACTTACTGTTCGCCAGCCGGGTCCCGCGTTTTCTCGGCACCAGCCCTGCTCGGCACCTGCTCCTGCTCTCCTGCCTCCGCAGGAACAGGAAGCAGGCAGCCTCTCTCCCCTCCCAATGGCATATTTGTGATTGGTGTGGAGGAGCCCCCCTTTGTGTCTGTCCCCCGCTGGAATTCCATGCTCAATTCCGCTCTGTTAGACTAGTTGTACCTGGTAATTACCACCATTCTTTTAGCACCTTTATGCTCACAGCATGTCACAAATCGCAGAGTATACTGGTAGGAATTTGTCAGTGATTTCTGAGCATCTATGACAAACATCCCTCAGAGCGGTGCACTGATAGAACAAACACTACTCTAGGCCTTTTCATTGAAGATCATAACCTTAGCTTCTGCTTTCGCCTTGGTTCTGCAGTGAAATCTCTTGATAAGCAGGGCTATGCTGCTGATGTGATCAGGAGTAGTTTCCATTCCACTTCAATCTGTTGCACTAGATCACTACCCTGCCTAGGTCACATCTCCTGCACCTTTACCTTGTGTGCCTTGTGTCCAGCTATTTCTGCCCGGTACATCTTTGCACAGCACATTGAAGCAGTGGCATAACACAGAATGATGGGGCTCCCCTGCAGAATGTGAGTCTCCTGTAGTGCACAGATATTCATTGGCCTTGGCTGAATAAGACCACCTTGACGAGTTGGGGGCCATTAGAGAGTTTGGTCCCCCTGTATCGCAGAGACTCCAGGGGCCTGCATTTTGCCCTTCGCTGAAGCACCACTGACTAGCTTACCACCAGCTTATTCATTGACTTTGACCACACATGCTGGGATTGACACCAGAATGAATATGTTGGTGATTAAAGTACTGGAGAGGGCAACCTTTTGCTCATTGTGCTAATTCTGCCAAATGGACTTTGGTTGTAGTCATTTAGGCCCTGATTTAGATATTGGTGGACTGGTTACTCTGTCACAGCGGTCACGGATATCCCATCTGCTGAAATATAAATCCTATAGGATATAATAAGATTTATATTTTGGCGGACGGAATATCCATCAACATTGTGACTAAGTAGCCTGTCCGCCAAGATCTAAATCAGGCCATTAGTGTATAACAGATTCTTCACATATTACTGTGCGTGGAGGGAGCTGAAGGCGATATCAAGTTATTCATTTATTTATTCATGTGTTTATTTATATTAATGTTTTTGTAACACACTCGTATGATTAAGTAACTTTACAGACATAGGGAGAACAAAGGGGCGTTAAAGACCACTGAGGGTTAAAGTCATTGTAGGAGAGTAGGGTCTGCTATCCTATGGTCACCCCAAGTTTTTGCTTTTTGCTTCACTGGTTTTTGACTTAATGTGGCTGTGGGCCTGCTAATCAGACCCCCAGCCTGCTGTTCTCTCTCTAAATTCACAGACATGTAGTATAGGTACATAACCAATTTGGTACTGGACACCTTGTCAGCCCCTATCCAGTGCACCATAGGTGCCAAGGGCATAGGTGCATCCAAGGCCTACCAGGGGCTGCAGCATATCTATTGCCACCCCTGGCTGGTACTTAAATCGACACAACTGGCTGTTCCCACAGCTGGGGCAAGGTGGTGTACTCACTCCTTGCTTAGATGTAGTATAACTATGTCTAAACCTATATCTGACGAATGCGAAACCTTGTGAGTACAAGGTGGATCACCTGAGCACTCCTGTGTGCTAATGAAGCAAAGGTACCCAATAGGTGGAATTGTTCAAAGTTTTATTCATTTTATCTCATTTGTTTCAATTGTTGTGTAATCACAATTGTAGTTCAAATAGTCTCCTGGTGGAAACGAACAAAACAACTGGTTTATCCCATCATAATATCCAAAAGTTCCATGAGTAACATCATGTATATAATTCAATTCCCCAATGCATTTCGAGCAGAATGCTCTTCGTCAGGGGGTTGGATAAGATGCTGTAAATAATGGAAATAAAGTACATCAGTCAGGAGCCGAGTGTTGAGGAAAATGACATAAAGTGGCTCATATGATCTGCAATAGAAAGACCGGTGCTAGGTAGGTGAGTTAGTGGGAAGCAATGAAAAGCCTAAAACGTGCATGTGAACAATGTTTCTGAAGAAGTCAAGACTAGTGAATCACCCGTGTGTAACAAAGAGAGAAAACTGTTGAATAGAGAAAGACTGGAAGTGACAGTTTAAAAGATAACGGGTCAGCAAACTAAATTATGAACGCTTAGAGGTGCACCCAGAAACGTGAAGAATAGGTGACGTGACCTAACGTAATGAAATAGTAGGTCGTGATAAAAAAGAGCCCAAAAACAAGGTCACCACGAGAACGGTGGAATCTGAAATTGCGGTAAACTGATATAGAGAACCACCGAGGTGCGCACCTAGATAATCAAAGTTAGTCACTGCAATCACGGGTGAAAGACGCCATCGTTGAGACGCGGAAGAAATTAGTGACCCTGCGCATGCGTCTAAGTGTGTTAAGCCGGTGAAAATAGAAAACGGACTGATTGAGAGAGCGAGAAACAACAGATACAGAAAGCGGAGTTACTGGGAGTGAAAGTATGAAACAGGTGCCTGTGAACAATATACCACAGAGATGAATGCGTGAGCGTGTAGAAAAAGAAAAACGAACAAACGGGGGAAATGTTAAGATGGAGAAGTGTGAAGAAGAAGGTCGAGGTATTTCACAAGGAAATGAAAACAGGAAAGAAGAGTTAACAAAGATGTAGCTAGAAAAATGACGGAATTAGTAGGAAAATGTGTGAAAAGTGAGAGAAGTAGAAAAATGGAAAAGAGATGGTACAATAGTGTATGATACGAAAACTAGAGTACAATAATAAATGCATGCACAAAATGTTGAACAACCAACAGTCAATGTACACTCAGATGTATCATATGGTTCAAAGATAGCTGCTAAATTCCAGACGTTCGTTGAGAGCTTTAGGTGCGGTGGTACCAAGTTTAAAAATCCAGAATAGTTCGCGTTGGAGCAAATGTTTTTTGGGATCAATGCCCTCAGGTTTGTCAACAACTTCAAGAATGAGGAAACGAATTTGGCTGTTATTGTGGTTTAGCTGAGTGAAATGAGCGGACACACAGGATTTAAGGTTCTTAGTTCTGATATTACTCCTGTGTTCATTCAACCGAGTCTTTATCTTGCGCTCTGTTTTCCCTACGTAAGGTAATCCGCAGGGGCACTTCAAGAGATACACCACGTTTGTGGTGTCACAAGTTGCATTGGTTTTGAGTGAAATTTGTTTGCCTGAACTAGGATGGTTAATATTGATCCCTGGAATGATGTTATGACAATTTTGACAATTGTGGCAAGGAATGGTTCCTTTGTATATCACAGGTTCAATGGTGCGTGGCTTGATTAGTGAACGTAAATTCTTGGAACGTTGGTATGCGAAAATAGGCATTTAGTTGAATAGATTACTGAAATCGGGTTCAAATTGTAGTATTTGCCAATGTGTTTTGATACTTTTTTTGATTAGGTGACTTTTAGTTGAAAATTTGGAAACGAATACGTTGGGTTGTGTGTTGGAACTAGGTTTGACTGTGGGTTGCAGTAAGTTAGAACGTTCAATAGAATTTACTCATTGGTAAGCTGTGGAAATGATTTGTTGTGGGTAACCTCTTTTGGAAAATTTGGTCATGATGTTAGTGCTGTCCTGTGCAAATGAATGTTCAGTGGAAGCTATTCTCTTGGCTCTTAGTAGTTGTGAGTAGGGTAAATGTTCTTTCAGGCTGGGTTGATGGAAGCTGGAGTAATGCAGGTAGTTGTTTCGGTCTGTGGGTTTAATGTAAATGGCTGTTTCAAGTTTATGATCTTTCATGGTGATGTTAACATCCAAGAAAGCAATGTTGGTGTTGTTGAAGTGGTGCGTGAATTGGATTCTTTCGTTGACGCTGTTGAGATGACTGATGGCAAATGTCAGTTGCTGTTCCGTGCCGGTCCATATTAGGAAAATATCGTCAATATAACGATAAACCTATATCTGGACACATCTATACCTATCAGTCACTCCTATGGCAGGCCTTTACAGTCCTGGAGGCAGAGTGCTTGGTTTGATGTGAGATGGTGCTCTAGCATGAGCTGAGCCTGACTGCAGTGTTGGGACCAATTCCTTAATGCTGTTCCAGTGATACTGCCATACCATATACTCTTAAGTGCATTATAATCCTTACAGTTATTGCAACTCTGGTTTGGCTTTATCAAAACATGTCGTGTTTGGTGTCATACACATTGGAATACTATCGCCTTGCCAGTCCTGGTAATGGGGATAGCATCCCACCCTTCTAGAGGGTGCAGGTATGTTACTTTACTAAAACGCGGTTATTCCTAACCAGAGCCCCAGCATCACAAAATGGATGCTGCTGCCACAGACACATGTCTGGCCTCCTTCTGCTGACTGAAACTCAGCAGGGATGACTGGACAAAGGGTTTCCTGTCACAGGGAGGTGTCACACCACCCCAGACAGGAGATAGTGGATTGTAGCAGGGAGGGTTGAATGAAACTAGACACTGCCTGGGGCGCACAAGGTGTCCCTGGGCAGATTCCTGTCAAACCGGTTCTGGGGCCATCCTGCCCCAGTCCTGGCGCGAAACTGGACAAAGGGAAAGGGGTGTAACCACCCCCTTCCCAGGTCCCACCCATAGGAGGGACCTAGCAGGTAATCCAGCCCCTTAATACGACTTAAAAGTAGGAGCTGTGCCAATGCACATCAGATTATCCTGACTGAAACTTATGAAATGAAACTCTGGACCCTTCGACATCCCACTCCTCGTGGAAGACTGAAGAATCTCCCTGTGGTCAAGGAGTGACCACCCTGTGCAAACAGGCACCATCCAGCACCTCAACGTTTGCTTGCTTGCAGTTCCCGCCTGAACTCGAGCGACAGAGATTGACAAGACCCAGCGTGCCTGCCTTCTAACAGCCCGATCCACAGTCCCTGCAGAGCTGAGACCCGTGGAGGCGACCTGAAGCGTGGGAGCGGCCATCTTGGAGAAACAACAAAGCGCTGACCGTGCAGCACCCGAGGCACCCTCGAAGCTGTGCATTGGAGTCTGAGAAGCTACAGCCCCGAGCAGCTTGTGCACCGAAGCTCACCCCTCCATACTCGACGAGTGCTGCGTGGGGCCCTTTTGCATCTTTCTGCTTGACACGTTGGTCCGTTCGCTTGCCTGTTGGCTAGTGGCCCCAGTACTGACGAAACCTTGAATTTACACAGCTAGTCTGGTTGCTCCAGACTGGCACCAGCTCCCCTGAAAAGAAGCACCCGCTCAGACCTTGCTGGTCCGAGTGTTAAGCCATCTTCGATTCCTGCGTGGGTTGCATTTGCCAAGGCCTGTTGACTCCGATCTTGAAGCCAACACCGCCGACAGCGAGAGCCTTTGTGGGACAGCTCGTGATTCACTCCAGGACATCCTCGGTGCCCCAGAGACCACGTGGCAGTGGAGAGAAGCTACATGACATCGACCTGATTGCGCCCGACATTGCCTGGTTCCTTCCTGATCACTGGCTAGTGACCTAGACTCTGTCCTCTCTGCTTTCAGGTACTCTACAACTTCGATCCACCCTTGGATCGCACCGGACACTTCTCTTCTGGACGCCTGCAGCATCTTCATCTCCAGGCACCCTAGGTCTTTGTGACGAAACCCGACACACCTTTGCACCTGTGCACCCGCTTCCTGTGGGTGAGGTCACTCTTGAACGCCAGTGCTCCTGTAGTGTTTTACACCTCTAGTGTCTAAGTCTAAAGTTTTGTCCTTCTAGTCCAGTCGGAAGACTCTTAAAACTGTAACTCGATATCTTTTACGCACCATTGACTTTGCATTGGTGCATGCCTGTGCTTTCTGCACTGCACCCGAATTCCGCGGGCTACTCCCGCCCTAACTGCTGTTAGTGCATCGTGATCCAAGTGATTCCCAAGGCCCTAGGCCTTACCCCAGATCGATTAGTGATTGTTATACCACTTTATTGATATATGGTTTGAGTGGCCACCGGCCTCAACCAAAACGTGCAACTTGTCTATGTTTAACTGTGCTTTTATTTAAACGCTTGTGCTTCATTGCTCATAAAGAGTAATGGGGATTATTCTAAGAATAAATACATATATTTTGATAATATATAACTTGTGTGGTGTCCTTTCATTTGATATTACAGGATTGTATATGGTAAAACAGCTCGCTTTACTCGCCCTTTGAAGTTAAGCCTTTAAGGCTGCTTAGTCTATGCTACCCCTAGGATAGCTTGTCTATAAGGTTGACTTACAGCCACCACCATAAGGGATTGTTTGGACTGATATAAGGTGCCCCAGAACTGGAGACATCATACATCAGGCCAACTTCTCACAGTCATTCAAGAACGCATGCTCAGGACAAGAGGCAAATTATCAGTTGTGTGGTCTCTATGGTTTCCCCATTTGGAAGCTGTTTTAGAAACACAGCTGTAAACCGTGGTTTTGTGAAGCTTCACTCAGCCCTGGTCACAGTGCTGTGTGCTATCTCCTAGGTTCTATCCTTACCCTTGTCTTTGGTCCAACTCCTTTGATTCACTATACTACCATAAAATTACAGAGAGGGACCCCTACTTTACAAAAGTTATTTAGGTACTAATCTTTGCACTATGCACATGCTTTGCACTCAGAATTTATGCAACATATGGAGAGCCCCACTAGTCAATTTGTATTATAAATGTTTGTCAGTAGTTAAAATAAAACATTCGCAAAGTCAAGTAGAAAAAATAGATTGACTCCCTCCTGCACAGCCCGTTTCCAGGAAAAAAGGGAAGCAACAGATTATGACTCCAGCATCTTCTGTAACAACCAGGGAGGTCATCAAACTATTTTAATACCCACATAAGGAAATCTAACAAAAATCCATATGCTCATAGAGAGTAAATTGGTTCATGAATATGTCCACTGCACTAAGAATGGTATTAGGGGTGAACATTAGAAGAAATCTTTAGTACCCCATATAAGGCTACTGAACTGGGACATTGCAGGAATTAAATCAAATTTATAGATTAGGCGATAACACATATTATTATTATTGTCGGATTTGTAATGCACGTGGCTGCCCCAGCAACTGGGTGTCCCAGCGCAACCAAAGACTAGAGGCTGTAAAGGGAGTTTTGTTTGGGAAGAGCCAGGTCTTCATGGCTTTGTGAAAGGCAAGGTGATTCTGAATCCCTGAGGCTGAAAGCGAATTCCACAGTCTGGCCGCGAGCATTCTAAAAGAGCGGCCACCAGCTCTGGCGCTTAAGATTCGGGGAATGCAAACCAGCCCTTGGTCAGCTGAGCGTAAAGAACACATGGGTACATAAAAGGCTAGTAGATCAGCAAGCCCCGGTGGGGCTTGCTGAGTCAGAATTCTGTGGGCCACACATAGTGTTTTGAACCGAATTCTTTCTTCCACTGGCAACCAATGAAGTTTAGGTAGAAATGTAGACATGTCTGGACTTGTTGGTGTCTAAATAAAGAGAGTTACAGTCTAATCTAGATAAGATTGTGGCCTGAACAATAGTCTGACGAGTTTTTGAATAGAAAAAACCAAGTAGAGGTTTTAATCCTCGCAAGTGCCCAAAACAAGTCCCTGCCGCTGATTTAGATTGGGTTTCAAAGGAGAGACCACTGTCAATCAAAACACCGAGATTCTTAACTGCCTCTTTAGGCGAGGGTGCTGGTTTTAGTCGATCTGGCCAATATTACTCAGACCACATAACATGGACCCTCCGGAACAGCAGAATTTCAGACTTACTGGCATTCAACTGTAGATAGTTTGAAGCCATCCAGTCCGCGATCACCAACAAGTCCTCCTTAAATTTAACGAGGTTGTGGTTAAATTTCTTTGAAAAGGCAATAACCAATTGGGTGTCGTCAGCGTACGACAACAACGACATCCCTCTACTTTTAGCCACCACTGCTAGAGGCTGAACATATATGTTGAAAGTAAGGGGCTCAAAATTGAGCCTTGTGGCACCCCCTGTTGCAGGGCGTACTCCAGAGAGTGGAAAGGCGGCACCAGGACCTGGAAAATCTATCCTCCAGAAAAGAACGAAACCAGGCCAGGGCCAACCTCTAATTCCTATTTCTTGAAGATGATTTAAAAGCATCACGTGGGAGACAGTGTTGAAGGCAGCACTTAAGTCCAACAGAACCAAGGCCGCAGAGTTTCCGACATCAAGGTTGCCACAGATTTCTTCCGTCACTGCCAACAGAGCTGATTCGGTACTGTGGCGAGACCTGAAACCGTTTTGTGAGGAGTTTCATTTCTCTCGATGAACTCAGTAAGAATGGTATTTACATGAGATTCTACTGTCTTAGCCAGAAAGGGCAGCTGAGATGTAGAATGATAGTTACCCATCTCAGATGGATCCAGGGATGGTTTCTTCAGAAGAGGTATGACTTTAGCGTGCTTCCACACAGATGGTGCGGACCCAGTAGTTAGCGATAGATTGACCAAATCACTGCTCCCTGGTGCAATAAGGGTATGAAACTGACAAAAGTGAGCAGGTGTCAATGGGTCGACTGGAGAGCCTGATTTAATTTTCAGACAGAGAGACTGAAAATCAGAGAGGGACAGTAAAGGAAAAGATGAGAGAATACTACCCCCAGTGGATCTTGTGTTCCCATGCCTTTCCATGAGATCAGTGGTGCCAATGGCCAGAGGGAGAATCTTAGAAATCTTCTCCACCTTGTTCACAAAATAGCAGGTAAAGTCATCACACTGAAGATTAGAGGTTATAAGAGAGTCCACCTTCAGCCCAGAGCTCTTCATGACCTTGAGCAGGGTGAAGTTTGTTTTAGAGGGGTTATTACTCGCCAAGATTTTTCCCGCTATAAACTCTGCTCTGGCTCTCTGGGCCAGTTTATGATAGAGCTTAATGGATGCCCGATATTTATTTTTTGCTTCCGCATCATAAGTGCGCCTCTAGGTGCGCCCAAGTTGTTTGCAGTGTTTTTTGGCTTTAATCAGCGAGTCATTGAACCAGGGATAAGAGTGGCCTAGTTTTTTTACACTCAATTTGGCAGGGATTCAGCTATATAAAGCTAGCGTCAACCAATTCTGGAATTGCGTATTTGCATCCTCAGTGTCAGGTGGTAACTGGGGCTTATGGCTTAACAATACATCTAAGAAATAGTTAGTATCTAACTTGTGCCAAGGACGTTTTAAGACTGGTACGGGGCAATTCAAAACCGACCTTCCTAGCCACCGCAGGGGGAATAAAATGAGAAAATGATCTGTCCAGACCATGGGGATCGGCGACAAAACCTTTAAAGAACCCAAGTTGGAAAATATAGGGTCCAACAGGTAATCTGCAACGTGAGTACTCTTGGGAACACATTGAATCAGCTGACAGGCCTCTGAATCTGCCTGAAAACTGTCGATCTCCGATTTGCCAACGCTATTGAAATGTAAGTTAAGGCCGCCTAAGATCGTAACATTTTTCTCTTTACTCACGAGGAGGGTAACTTTATTCAACAACTCTTCGCTAAATACTTTAGAAGGCCCTGGGGGACGATAGATGAGAAGACCAGTGACAGTGAGGTAATGGTTTAACGTTATATTAAAAAGTGGTCTTTCGCAATCTGGGATGTCTTCCTTAATAAAATTGCAGTGCCACCCCCTCGGTTTCCTTATCTATTAACTTGATTCATGATAAAACCTTGCAGGAGAGCCAGCCAGGACTCCGCAACTGAGTCCTGCATAAGCCAGGTCTCAGTTAAGAATAATACATCTGGAGTCTCATCCATTAATAGGTCAAAGATCTCACTGTGGTGCCTCACAAGCGACCGGCAGTTGAGACTAAGAAACTTAATCTCAGTAAGGTCAGGAGGGAGTGGGCCTGACTCTTCTATTTGGAGTTGGAAAGGGCAGTACTGCCACTTGAAGGAACCAGCTGGGAGAACCTGAGCCAAAGTAGGGCATTTTATGTCCAGCGACAGAAGCTCGGTGCGAGAATAACTGATTGGGGCGGCTGTAAGTTGGGCAGGGGGTCTGGCGTCTGGCGGCGACCCGGCATGGACTGGTGCAGACGGACTTGGCTGAGGCGCGAAGCCCAAGATTCCAAGGCGGGCAGACTATCTGAAGAGCTAATTATATGGGTAAAAACGTCACTTGATTGTGTAATCAAGAAATTTGAAATAGACTCTTCGGATTTAAGGGCACTCGGACTGATACCAAAACAAGGGAACCCTTATCTTCTATTAAAAATTTACAACAGACCTACTCCCACGAAATGCAGAATCTTTGAATACTTTTTACGAAAGGTACCATGTGATCATGATGGGTGATCTAAACACCTGTTTTAGGTCCTATGATCCCATGCTAGATTTGATAAAAGACAAAGACGATGTCTGTGATAGAGTATACCATCTACCAAGATCTAATTCAGGCCATTAGTCTTACCTCAGCTTACATTCTGGCTTAACATCCAGTGCAGAGCAAGCACTAAACACATTCAATTTTTTTCAATAATCAAATTCAAAAGAACAAACATCTCTTGTTCTTCAAAATAACCCTTGCATCAGACAAATTTAACTGGAAAACAAGGAGAAAAATTCCAAACTCAGTGGCCTGTATTCTTTGACTCCACAATTTTCTTGGGCCTGCTCATGAGACAACACAAACAGGAAACTGTTAACCATAAACAACCAAGTACATTTGTATCTAATCAGAGTCAACACTTTTTACCAGCACACACGTGCTCCAGTGCTGAAACTAAGTGCCCGATTCACAGAACTAACTTAAGACAAAATCCTAAACTTACTACCATTTTGGTATTCACAGAAGGCACTTACTCATTTCGGTATTCACAGAAGATAGGAGTCCTAACTTTAGGACTCCTAAATGCCTTCTGTGAATACCAAAAGTCTTAAAGTTAGGATTTTTCTCAGTTTAGGAGTAGTAAAGTTAGGACTCCTAACTTTAGGACTCATACATGCCTTCTGTGAATACTGAAAGTCTTAAAATTAGGATTTTTCTCAGTTTAGGAGTCCTAAAGTTAGGAGTCCTAACTTTACTACTCCTAAACTGAGAAAAATCCTAACTTTAAGACTTTCGGTATTCACAGAAGGCATTTAGGAGTCCTAAAGTTAGGACTCCTAACTTCTGTGAATACCGAAATGAGTAAGTGCCTTCTGTGAATACCAAAATGAGTAAGTGCCTTCTGTGAATACCAAAATTTAGTTTAGGATTTTGTCTTAAGTTAGTTCTGTGAATCAGGCCCGAAGTTTATAACTAATAGTGCGGCAAGATCTCATTCCTAACTGTGTGGTCAGTAACTAATTCATATGTGCGTGGCCTTGCACAATGTCCGTCTCAAAGTCTATCCATATGTTTATTCCATTAGTGTGGTCATACAAGGACAAAAAACCTTTCAAGCGCTCCTAGGTTAAACAAGCATTGGCAAGGCCAATAGAGCTCTATTTTTTTAACCCTTTCGCTGCTAGGCCTTCCCCCTCCTACCCTCGTGCTAAGCCTTTTTTTGGCTATTTGGGGTCGTTCATGCTTATTCCCCTGTAACGTTTAGTCCACATAAGGTATCCACGTAAAATGTGCACCCTTTTTTTTCAACACCCTGATTATTCTAAATGTTCCCAGGGTTTGTGGA
Source organism: Lissotriton helveticus (assembly GCF_964261635.1). Lineage (NCBI taxonomy): Eukaryota > Metazoa > Chordata > Amphibia > Caudata > Salamandridae > Lissotriton > Lissotriton helveticus. Next base: position 1,915,141,564 of record NC_136067.1, on the reverse strand, counting down.
TTCCCCTGGAAGGGACCCAAAAATTTGCCTAAATACAGCTAAATATATATTTTTTTTAAGAATGGGCAAAAATTACTGCAGACGAAAGCATAAGTTTTTTTCCCTGCAAATGGCATCAATAAAGGGTTTGTTGTGCTGATATTCCCATCTTCTCAGCTTTCAGAGACAGGCATACTTTTGTCATAAACCTTTAGGTTAGGGAATATTTAGAACTTGTAGGTTCACCAAGAACCCAAAGAATCCAGAGCCAATAACTGAGCTGCGTATTGCAATGTTTTTTCGTTTTGTACCGGGTATATAGCAATTCATTTGGTAAAATGTAAAGAGTGAAAATCAGTACCAAAGAAAGAAATATATTTCCTAAATGGGAACAAAATATAGGGCCAGATGTACGACCATTAAATTTTGCGCCTCGTAATTTGCGACTAATTGCAAGTCGCAAATTGCGAGACGCAAAATAAAATGTGCAACAGTGTGTTTAACACTGTTTGCGATTCCCAATGGGGTCGCAAATTGCGAGGCTCATTAATAGTAATGAGCCTATTGCAATTTGCGAGCCCATTGGGAATGACAGGCCCTCCCAGGGATTCGTGGCCTGCTGGACTCAGCAGACCACCATGTCTGGTACTGCTTTGAAATAAAGCAGTATTAAAAAAAATGCAGCCCGTTGCCCTTCTAAAATATTTTCGGATGCATTTGCAAAGGGGAAGGGGTCCCCTAGGGACCCCTTCCCATTTGCGAATGCATTAAAACCTACTTGAAGTAGGTTGTAATTGCGAGTGTTTTGCAACCACAATTGCGGTCGCAAAACATTAGTACTTGGTTTTGAGACTCGCAATTTGGAAAGGAATGCCTCTTTCATAAAGCGAGTTTCAAAACCAAAAACCCATATAAATTGTGACTCGCTAAATAGGCTTTGGAAACCTGTTTGTGCATGCAGAAACGGGTCGTACATCTGGCCCATAGAGTTTATAAGCAGTGGTTTTTGCACATTTCAAAAATTGTGGGTACCCATTCAAGCTTATGAATTAGTGGTCATTTTCAAAGTTACCTCTGTTTTACAAATGGTCTCACATTTGGAAGGCAGAAATGCAAAGAAAGTCAATTGGTAATAACTGTTCTACTATTACGTGTTCCTCAAAGTCTCCCAATAAAAATGCTACCTCACTTGCGCGGGTAGGCCTAGAGTCTGTGACAGGAATTGGCCCAAAGCGCAACGTAGACACATCACATTTTTCCAGTGAAAACTGACCCTTTTTTTTCAATGTGCCTAGCTGTGGGTTTTGAACCCTAGCTCAGCCCGCACCTAGGAAATTATACATTTTTGAAAACTAGAAACCCAAGGGAATTCAGGATGGGGTGCCATGTGTGGCTCTCACCAAGTTCTGTTACCCAGAATCCCTTACAAAATCCCAAACTTTGTCACATTTTCCTCACATTTCTGTGATGAAAAGATCGAGAATCTGTGTGGATCCACAAAATTCTACAAACCACGCATTCACCAAAGTCTCCCAATAAAAATGGTACCTCACTTGTGTGGGTAGGCCTAGTGCCAGCGACAGGAAACGGGCCAAAACGCAACATGGACCCACCACATTTTTACAATGAAAATTGGTCCTTATTTTCAAAGTGCCTAGCTGTGGATTTTGAACCCTAGCTCTGCAGACACCTAGGGAAACCTATCATACCTATACATTTTTTAAAACTAGACACCGAGGGGAATCCAGGATGGGGTGACCTGTGTGGCTCTCCCCAGGTTCTGTTACCCAGAATCCCTTGCATACCTTAAACCTTGTCAAAAAACACATTTTCCTCACATTTATGTGATGGAAGGTTCTGGAATCTGTGTGGATGCACAAAATTCCACCCACCCCACATTTCCCAAAGTCTCCCGATAAAAATTGTACCTCACTTGTGTGGGTAGGCCAAACGGCAACAGGCAAGGGCCAAAAACGTATAATCAAAATTACCTATCACAAAACGACCTGGTTTTGCAAGGGGGGTGTCAGGTGTATACTCAAATTGCTCTGGAGCAGAAGGACATCTGTTCCCAATTCCCACCCAAGAACTCACTGCCCTTAAGGGTTACTTAATCTAGGTGCAGCTATGTTCATAGGGGGGAAAGGGAATTGGGAAGAGAAGAGACTGCCAAAACAGGTGGTTCATTTAGAAGGACTATAGGGGCATATGTAGGTAAATCTGATTTAGCGATTCGGAAAATGCGATTTTCGGCGAATCGCACTTTCTGAATCGCAAAATCGGATGTATATAAAAAATTGCTAACATTTTGCGATTCTCAAAAATTCGCAGAATATTTGTGCGATTACTCAAAAAGCGATTCCTTAATAGCGAATTCGCTATTAAGGAATCACAAAAACGGGAAAGAGCAATTCAGGTGCAGAATGATGACATCACAACCAGGAAGTGTGAGTCTGCATGCTGCACCTAATTGCCTACACCTGTCCCAGAGTCAGTTGCTGGCTGAGAGACAGGTCGGAGGTAGTGCGATTTTGGCTCTCACTTGAAAAACTGCAAAATGGACTCTCAGGGTGCAGAAAAACTAGGAGGAGAGAAACAGGCAGAAGAACAAGCAGGAAAAGGAAGCAGAAATGTTCTGAGAGGGAGGTTTTAACAGAAGAGGTGGTGAGACAACATGACCTTATTTTTGGAAAAGCCTCACTACGCGTGCTTGAAGCCAGAAAGAGAAAAATCTGGGCAGATATACAGGAGAAGGTGAATGCAATTGGCGTCACCGATCGTACCACCGATGACCTCAGGAAGCGGTGGCACGATATGAGGCAAAGGTCCAAAGAGAGGGTGGTCACGAGATTGGCAGAAGCCAAAACAACTGGAGGTGGGAGCTCCACTACACCTGAGCCGACGCCCATGGAGGAGTTGGTGGAGGCAACCCTAATGCCTGAGGCAGTGATGGGCGTGGCTGACCTGGACAGCTCAGAAACCAGAGACAACACAGAAGGTAAGATGCATGCAAAAATCACACAATGCATTCCCATCCCACCCAAACACCAAAATCCACATGCACGATTAGGAATCCGGTCCATGTTTTTAGTAATACCCTGTGAAGCATCTTGGGAAATGTAGTCCTATGTCATGGTAATATGGGCAGATACACATACAAAGGGCATATAGGGAACATCCCCAATAGGTAAGTGCAAAGTACACAATATAGACCAGCTGGTATGTAAATAGTGTAGTCAAAAAACTTTATTGAATTTTTTTTTTTACCCACAACTAATGTGTGATTTTTTTTTTTTTTGCAGGTGGACCAACAACACAGGACACTGTTGCAGCAGTGGGAGAGTCAGCTCCAGCAGAGGAACAGGCAGGTTGCCACAACTGACACACCTGCTGTGCAATCAAAAAGGCGCAAAACAGTACCTGCATTAGTACAAATGCAATCTGGGTCCACAGATGTTGAAGATGAGACACATGCGGAGGCATCACCTAGCACAGCTCAGGCCAGATCACAAACACCAACATCCAACACGACTGGCAGTGGAGGCAGACAGAGGGCACGGAACAACACCTGCAGTGCCACAACAGCTACTGAGTCGGTTTTCGCTGGGCTGGAGGGCCAAATGCTACACGTGCAGCGCCTACAAAGCAGAGGAATCTCATCAATCCAGCGTCAGATGGCGCAACATAATCAACACATGGCAGAGATGAGAGTAGGCATAAGACAAATTGCAACAGCAACAGAGGCACAATTAAATGAATCTAGGATTGCAAGGCAGGCCCAGCGTAGGGATCAACGACGTCTAATAACACGGCTGGACCAATTTGCAAGGGCTGTGAGCCGTCAATCGACAGCCATTTCCATGCTTTGCAGAAGAACAGTGAGCATGCAACACGAAATGGCACACTGCTGTCAGGATATTGCCAGGAGCCTGGTGCAGGTGACCCATTCTCTTGATCAGCTGCGTGTTGCTGTAACTACGGGGATTGTTATGCCGGGTAGCATTGACACTGATGGCCAATCAAGCCGAAGTACACCTACTCCACCAATACCAGCTGAAAGGCGCAGGAGTGGCCGTCAGGGCAGAGGTGTGGACAACCACACCGAAAATACACAATAGGCTATTGGGGGTGCTTCTGGGCGTTCACGCCGTAGATGAAGGGGCAGAATGCTCAATCGCATGTCGTGGTGAAACACATCCCATGAGGACTTGCGTTACTGACATTTGGTCACTGTGTGGACATGAACACGTGCACCATTCTGACTTACAGACACACTGTGTGACATTACATATCCTGCATTTAAGGAAGTAAAATTTATTTTGAACAACAACATTGGTCTTTGTGGTTTATTCTCTTACCTAGAAGTAGTTCTGTGTGATGTCATCACGTCGCATGCGCCCTGCGGTTGCCCCAGCTCCTCCTGCACGTTTGCTTTGGGGGGCTGGTTCCTCCTCATCGGATGTGTCGGAGTCAGTCAGATCCACTGGGGTGCCTTTCTTGATGGCAATATTATGTAGCATAGTGCAGGCCACCACTATCTTGCAACATGTTTCTGGCCTGTACTGTAGAGTCCCTCCACTCTTGTGGAGGCAGCGGAAACGGCTTTTCAGGATTCCAAAGGTTCTCTCGATGGTGGCTCTTATGGCTCTGTGGGCAGTGTTGTATCTCCGCTCAGCAGCTGTGGTTGGATTCAAGTAGGGTGTGAGTATATAGTCACGCACAGCATATGCACTGTCTCCTGCATGACAGAAAAATGGTGAAGGTTAGTGAGATGTCCACATTTTAAACATTTCATACTACTGTTTGTGTGTGCCATGTAATTACCTAGCAGGTATCCCTGTCCAAAATCGCCATTTGTAAGTCTACGATGTAAAGCACAGTGTCTAAAAATGAAGGAATCATGAGTGCTCCCTGGAAATTTAGATATAATATCGGTGATGAGATTTTTTGCATTGCAGACTACCTGGATGTTAATTGAATGGTATGATTTTCTGTTTCTGAAAACATACTCATTGTGTGATGGGGGGGACAGTGCGACATGTGTTCCATCTACACAGCCAATCACGTGGGGAAACTGGGCAATTTGATAAAAATCCTGTTTTGTTTGGTCAAGTTCCTGCTGTGTGCTTGGAAATTTAATGTGGGCATGCATCCTCTGCATCATTGCATTGAGAAAAGCATGGAAGAAACATGAAAGTGCGCTCTGGGACACCCATCCCACTGTGGCAATTACCCCTGGAAACTCCCTGACGCTAGGAGGTGCAGTGAGCACAACACCTGTATGTGTGTGGGAATGGTGTGGGCCCTGTATGTAGGGTGCTCAAGCATGTGTGTCAGCTCCTCAATGAGCTCCAGGATACTTTCAGGATAAAGCCTGTAGTGCACATGGATGTCCTCCTCAGTGCGTTGGAAGAGGGTGATGCGTGTCCTGTAGATCCTCTCCTGGCGTCTCCTTCCCTCTTCAGCCTGTCGGATGCGCAGCCTCCTGGCTATAACATAAAGCCCAGCCATTGTGAGAAGCCACTGAGGCATTATGGGCCACTTTATATAGGTTGCACCTGGTTACCACCTGCTCAGAGTTGGTGGTAATTGAGAAGTGCAAAATTGCGATTTTCGGTAATTCGCAATTAGCGAATTTTTCCTACGTTGGAAATTGCGATTTCGCATTCTGCGTCACGGTATTTGCAATTTTCACAATTCAAGATATGCAGATTGCGGATTCGCAAATTTATTCGCAGAAACCATTTATCGCAAAATTGCTAATCGCAAATTTTGCGATTAGCTATTTTGCGTTGCACATTTGTTACCTACATAGCAGCACACACTTTTGCGTTCGCAAACACCAGTAATTCTGCGAATTACGGCGTTTGCTATTCTCAAAAGCATACCTACATATGCCCCTTTTTCTTTTCTTCCTATTCGGGATCTGCCTTCTCAATAATGACAACTGCAAAATAACAATAAAAACATGTGTTATCCTACTTGCTCTCTCTCTCTATTCTCTTACTTGCTAAATTTCTTTCTAGCATTAACCACATACCCTCACTAGGCTATTGCTCCACTTCTATTTTTATCTTGCTTTTTCTTTATCGAGTATATATTATTTAGTAGGTTGTTACATCACATTCAACCTCCTTTAATGCCGTTAACCTTTTCTTTTCTTTTAGACTGGTGCTTGCGTGTCAGGAGAGATTCATCGTCGAAATTTAGAGATTCAGCAGGTAAGTGGAGTAAATTCTAGTTGATAATTTCATATCTCCTTGAAAATGACTTCCACTCGAGAGAACAGACGTGAATTAGCAAACATATAAATATCTCTCTAGTTCTTTAATATAATTGTCTTTTTAAGTTCCTCTATATTCTTGATGTTGGACCTTTTATGTGTGACTGAGAGAAGCGTTGTTTAATTATGTCTCTTTAAATTCAAATTTCCAGTTAATCCTATACTCTGTGTTATACATATATTATATTTAGCCACAATTCTTTCACAACGAAGAAGACTAGGGTCGCACTTGTAAATCAGTGGTTAATTTATTCTTAAATCATTTTCAAAGTCTGCAAACACAGACCAACCGACATAGTTAACTTGATCATGGCTGTTTGTTTCGTGAAATGACCTTGAATTTTAAACATTTGTTTCTAAGGAAATGCTTTGGCCTCATTTCCTGTGAATGACAGGAAGTTTACCTACAGCCTCCTGGGAGACGTAGTACCCTTTCAATTTATTTTGCAAACATGTGCTAAAAGACTAACAATGACAGAATACGAATGCAGTCAGGTATTTGTGTATCCCATTGTGGAAAAGTAAATTTTGCCATGTTCTGTGTCCCTACGTGTTCCCCATCTTATGTTATGTGTGCATGATTAATATGCATATGTATTCCCCATGATCGATTAAAGACGCAATTACAGTTGTGTCCATCTCTAGTATGCCAGTTTCCAGTTCTCGTGAAAGCTACGAGTATTGAGCCTATGCAAAGCTACATTGCCACGTTTCTCAGTGTGCACGTTATTTCATTGAAAATCCCCGTTTCTAGGCCTCAAAAGGGCCCGGACTCAGATTCAGCTCCTGTCTCCTGAACCCTCGCTGAGGAGCGATACAGCCCCCACCTGTATCCCTGACCCTTCACTTACTTCCTGCCTCACAGTGCCCGGCTCGGCCTGGCTCTGCCTGTCAGTCTGCCAAGAGTATGTTATGATTCTAGTTATCAGTCCAGCTCTCCTTCTCTGCATTCCTAAGCTACTGAATCGCATCAATAGTTTCAGTCATCGTCTAGCCTTTACATCTCCATGTAAGAGAAATACTGTATTTATGGTCATTTAATATTCCTCAACACACACTACATGTAGAATAATGCATGCACCAGTCTTAGTGTCTGTTAGCCTTTGCCCTGATAACTTTTGGATTCCATCAACATATTCTCTAAACATCAGATACTAGATAGTGTTTAGGTACATGTCGCTCTGACTCTCCAGACTTCAGTCTCTCCTTATAGCGCAGAAGTCATAGCCCCCAGCTTCTCCTAGTAACACGTCATTGTCAGTTTGCGCGCAGCACTAGGTTAGAGGTCCCGGCTCCTTAGGTAGCCCCCTCCATGTTTCCGCCCCATTTGTGACATATTCCGTTACGTTTACATCACATGTCTATGTATACGCCTTGTTCACGCCTCTTGTTACACCTCCTTTCTGCCTTATCTCTCGCGACTGTTACAGGCCCCACCCACTGTTACGCCTACTGTATGTACTGTAATGCAATTGTTTTAACTATATATACTTGTGTACTGTTATTAAAAAATAGCGCGCTCATTCCAGCTCCTGCCCGACAGCTGTCGGGGCCCCCCTGTTGGCTAGCCATCCCAGATCTTGCCCGTGCAGGTTGTCCTGTTCCTGTCCTTTATGCTGTATTAAACCTGCAAACTCCTACTACCTCGAATCTTGACTCTTATTTATTGAGCTATCTGTTATTGTTATATCTAGTCAAAAATAGAGGTATTATTTATTTATTTACCACATAATGGCGCCCGAACAGGTACTTGCCCTTTCCCCACGCGCCGGTGAAGCCACGCAAGCCCCCTGATCCTCTGCAGCCGTGACGGAACCATACCGTGCACGTGCAGATATTTCTGCTTCAAGTATCCCTCAGGCCCACGGAGGAGACGGAGGTTGCGGTCCAGCACCCAGACGAGGCGGTGGAGGAACGCGGCGAGTCCCGACCAGAGCCCAAGCCGAGAGTCCAAGGTCCGAGGTATCCGGAGGCCCACCCGTAACAGAAGTCCGAAGTTCGTCCGTCCGGCGTCGTAGCAGTCCAGTCCAGTCCGAGGCCTTCCGTTCTTGCTGCCCGGTGAGTACCATTGCTGGGGTAGTATCTAGACAGGGTCAATTGCATTGTCTCTGGTCCGTGGGTTTGGGTACGCAGATCCAACACGAAGTGTCCACTTAGGTGGATGCGGGTCCTGACGTGTCTCTTTATGAGACCGGTAAGTTTCGTACTGTTTTAGCAGTGCATCTAGTTTCTGTTCTAGTCCGTTCTGTTCTCGAGAAATTCATGTATTCTGTTTTCAGTATTCCAGGTAGTGTTTTGTCCGAACTGTTATCCTAAATGTCATTCATGTATTTCAATATCGTGGTATGAATGTGTTGTTTAGTAATCATCGTGTTCATTGTGTATTGTATTGTGTCTAGACTCCAGCCCAGTCATGCCATTGTTTTCCAAGTTACGTCAGTTAAAAACTAGAAAAGGTCTGTTAGAAGAAGCAGTTCCTGTCCCGCCTAGGGACAGTCCAGGTCATTTTATGTATCAGAAGCATGGCATAAGTGCCATATTATATCTAGATTTATGGGTGGAGTACACCAAACAGTTAGAAGAAAAGTACAGATGGCCCGTATCGGGTACATGGGATGCCGAGTGCATCATGCGAGTAGAAGAAGTATTATGGAAAAAGAAAGCCAGACAGTCACAGAAAGATGCCATCGAGTTATGGCGCAAAGAATCTCATAAAAGAACCGAAAAAGAAATCAGAAAGTCAGAATTAAGTAGAGAATCCTTAGAAAGAGCCCAAGAAAGGGAACTAATCGAAATAGGTGAACGAGTTAAAACCGAACAGTCAGACAGGCAGAGAAATGCCCTTATTAAGGGTATGTACCCTCTTCTTGCCGAGGGCTTGCCAAAAGCAACCCCGGAAGCATCCAGTAATTTTCCGCCACCTTTAGTTCTGACCAATCTGCGTCACAAACCGACCGCAGCTGAGATTTTTCTCTCGTCCTATTTGGACGACACAGTCCCAGAATATGCAAATCCTGTTCCACCAGCTCCTGTGAATAATGTAATTCATGGTCTTCCAGCCACCGGGGCACCTGTTGCAGTACCTGTTACGGTACCCCCGGTCCAGCCCGTAGTACAAATTCCCGCCACATCAGTCACTTTGCCAGCACGAAGAGTATCAGTCGACGATTCCAGTATAGGGGCCGCGGGAGGAGGTCCTCCTGGTACCCCGCCGCCAAGTAGACGTCTAGGAGCAGTCGAGTTACATGAACGTGCGTTACAGCGTACGCCTAAATATAAGTCCATTGCAGAAATCAGGCGACTTCTTACTGAATGCTGTTATGATCCAGTCCCAGGCGAGGATAGTATGGTTATATATTCCGTACGTATAAGACAGGTGTCCGAGTATTTGGTCACCCTACCGAATATGAAAGAAGATCTAGACAGAATGTATTGTTTCATTCGTACAGGAGACGATCCAGAAAGTATTGGTGAAGTCATGTCTCTCAGGAAAGCTGAGATCCAGTTCATGTTATTAAAGTTTCTGATCAATTGTTTAATACGGGAACAAGATTCCCCGACTAAAGATCCGACCGAAATGAAAATTTTGACAAAGTGGAGTGATAATATAGCCGAGGGTAAGCACAAGACACTCAATAGTATAGAGAGTATGTACAAGAAAATACGTAAAGAAATAATAAGGTTACACGAACAACGCAAAGAAGCACAAGTAAGCGAGAAAGAAAATGACTCTTCTACTGAAGAGGTAGACGACGAGACTACCGCCAGAATAGCGTATGTAGGTAAATCTAGACTTCCAGACCGACATTTACGCCTAGAACACAAGAAAACTGTTCATCTTCCAGCACCAGAACAAGGTTCTCTAGAACAAGTATTTCAAGCTACCGATCAAATTCTGAAATCACGAATCGGTTATAGTAAATTAAGTACTATGCATGAACAAGAACTAGCCCGATCAGCAGTCCGATGGATTACTGATTCTACCACTTTTCCAGACGAAATAGTGGCACAAATGTTTCTGAAACTGCCCCCAGCCGAGCAGCGACTGGTGGGTATGTATATGATCCAGCACCTCATTACGCTGTATGAGGGTCAACATTCTGATCCAGGTCCGTTACATGATGTCCTGAACGAGTTACTCCAGTATAGATGGAAAGGTTTAGGTACCGATTTAATTAGTGTCATTCTAGAACAGCGCCACAAATATAGAACGTTTTTGAACCCGCATTTTGTTCATGTCTCACCTCCAGAAAGTAAACCGTTTTACATAGACAGGCAGCATCCGTTACGAGAAGTACACCCAGTTAGGACACCAGATGGTGAAATGCAACGAGTATTTGTTTACACCCCAGTTACCAAGATGGAACTCTTAGAAATGAAGAAATTAATTCCCTGTCATGACAAAGATCCAGCAGGGTTCCACCGAGAATTAAAAGACATGCTCCGTATGGGAGAATACACGTATCCAGATATTATTAAAATGTTAAAAGTCCTGTTGCCCGCAGGGGTATACGAAAAACTCAAGGAAAAAGATTGGGAGGTGGGAGAGAAAAAGATCGATTGGACAGCTCTAGAAGCTGAAGATAAGATACGAGTACCAGGTACCGGTCTTGGAGATAAATGTAAAGAATTACCAGAATTATTGATACAAGTTTTGCCTAGATTATTAGCCACTAAAAAGGAAGACTGGGATGCAATCTCAGCCTGTAAACAGAAACAAGACGAAGATACTAGTGATTTTTATTCTAGATTTGAGAAATGTTTTAGCATCAACAGTGGTTTGAAGACGAGTAGCGAGTCATACCCTCATCCTTTTGTTACTAAATTAGTCGAGAATTCAAGTCCACAAGTTAAAAATCGAGTTTTGAAAGTCGAAAGTACTTGGCAAGCTAGTACCCCGTCCCAGATGTTACAGATGCTCCAGTATCACCAGAATAGAATCAGAGAAGAGCAAGAACACGAGAGAAGACGTATGAAAGACACGAAAATGAAAGTACTAGTTGCACAATCTGTTCCACAAGACAGTCAGAAGAGGGGCCTGAATCAAGCAAATCAAGCCAGTCATCCTGCAGCTCCTGTTAAAGGGACATGCAATTATTGTAAACAGCCAGGTCATTTTATAAACGAGTGTGCAGTTCTGAAACACAATATAGCCACTGGTAAAACTAAAGAAAGACCACGTCCGCCTAGACAAGAACAAGTTTCACAGACTTCTCAGCCACAGAATGCACAACAGACAGTTCCAGCACCGCAGCCTATCGCTGCAACACAGCATGTTACACAGCAGATGTACCAGTATGCACAGACAGAGTATCCAGAGTATCAAGCGTATTCATGAAACAGCCTAGAGAGGGAGGTAGGCTTGCCTCTCATCGAGATTCCTGTAGATCAAGAGGGTCCCTATGTACACAGTCAAGTATTAGGGAAAGACAGAAAGTTTCTGATTGATACAGGGGCAAGTAGGACTACCATTAGTCACGACGAGGTTCCAGGGGCTCCGCTCTCAGGCTCTAGAAATGTTTCCCTTGGATTTTCAGGAAAGCCTATTGTAAACGAGATATCAAAGCCAGTTACTCTAGAAGTGGGTCCATTGTCCCGAACTACTGATCTATTGCTTACGAAGTCCTGTCCAGAAAATTTGTTAGGTATTAAGACACTGAAAGAGTTAGGTGCAGTTATTTGTTGTTCCCCAGAGGGAATACGTTTGTTTTTACGTGACTTCAAGGGTCACTATGTTTTGCGTGATTTTGATCCAAGATTGTCTAATGTTCCGCAGCATCTATGGGCGCAAGGTCCAACTGATGTTGGTTTCATGCAAATCACACCTCATCGTGTGACTCTCAAGCAAGGTATAGTCTTGCCACGAATCAGACAGTACAGATTGCCACCTGAGGCTGTAGCAGCCTTATCCAAAATTATTGACGAGCTCATTGCTCAAGGAGTAGTTGTAGAAACTGACTCCAATGTATGTAATTCTCCTATCATTCCAGTCATGAAACGTACTGATCTAAATGCACCTCCAGTATATCGATTAGTGATTGATCTTCGAGAACTTAATAAATGTATCATCCCCCAGTATCCAGTAGTCCCAGATATCTCATCTCTATTGACAGCCATTGATTCTGAGGCTACATTTTTCACAGTCATAGACCTCAAAAACGCATTTTTCAGTGTTCCAATTCATCCAGACAGCCAGTACCTTTTCGGTTTTTGTTTAAATGGAAGGAGCTATAAATTCACACGAGCTCCTCAAGGTTTCACAGAAAGTCCTAGCATTTACAGTCAAGCACTTAAGAGACAACTAGACAACATTCACATGCCAACTGACACTGCCCTGCTCCAGTATGTCGATGATCTACTGATCACAGCCCGTTCTGAACGTGCTTGCGAGCGAGCATCGCTTACAGTCCTGTATTTCCTAGCCGAGATGGGGCACAAGGTGTCTCCTTCAAAGCTTCAATTCTGTGTCCAGCAAGTGATCTACTTAGGCCACTTACTGTCCAAGTGGGGTAGGCAGTTGACACCTGACCGTATCCAGTTAATAGCGAGTCTCCCTCAGCCCAAGACACAGAAGGAGGTACGTGCTTTTATCGGCCTCACTTCTTATTGCCGACAATGGATTCCTCAGTATGCATTTCTAGCTAAACCACTGATACAGTTAACGACACAGGAGGCAGCCGTATCGACTGTCCTCCCTTGGACATCTGAACATACACTTAGTTTTAATGAATTAAAGAAAGCTTTATGCCAAGCTCCTGTTCTAGCTACACCGAACTACAATAAGCCTTTTACACTTTTTGTCACAGAACGTGATGGTACAGCATTATCTGTTCTTACACAAGATCAAGCAGGACAATACAAGCCCTGTGCTTATTTTTCGAGCACACTAGATCCAGTAGCCCAGGCTCTGCCTGCGTGCCTCAAGTCAGTTGCAGCCACAGCACTAGCTATCAGACAAAGTGATTCCATAGTATTAGGACATTCCCTGACAGTACAAGTTCCACACTCCGTGGAAGTTCTTTTAAACCGAACACAGACCCAGCACTTGACAATTGCACGTTTGACAGGTTATGAACTGACACTGTTCCAGCCACACATAGAAATCAGACGCTGCAACGTTCTAAATCCTGCTACACTGTTACCGTCAGTTACTTCAAATCCTGCCACACATGACTGTGTGGAAGTTGTTAACACTATGACTAAGCCAAGACAAGATGTCGAAGGTTTCAAGTATGTCCTTGTAGTTGTATGCGCTTTGTCCAGGTGGACAGAAGCATATCCAGTCCCAGATTACACAGCCGCGACCACTGCCAAGCAGCTGGTTCGTGAATATTTCCCCCGCTATGGACTCCCTAGGGTCGTGTTTTCTGATAACGGCCAGCCATTCTCATCTGAACTCATGAAGCATGTTTCCCTTTTACTAGGGTACCAGTGGAAGTTCCATTGTGTACGCCATCCAGAAGCAGCCGGTCTCGTAGAGAGACATAATCAAACCTTGAAAATCCGCATTGCCAAAATCTGTCAAGAAAAAGGTGTAGACTGGCTAGTAGCTCTGCCAGTCGCCCTATTTTATATGCGCATGATCGCACATTCCAGATCAGGTCTGTCCCCTTATGAGGTCGTATTCGGCCGTCCCCCGAATATGTGGGGTACACCTAGACCCCGAAGTATTACAGATGTTTCCAGTAATATGCTGACAGATTACCTAGCTTCCTTGATGTCTGCCCTACACTCTTGTCGTTCACAGGTTGCCGCCTCATTTCCAGACAATACCGAGGTGAAACCGCATGAAATCGTTCCAGGAAGTCTAGTGCTTGTCCGGAATTTTGATCGTTCGAGTCCGCTGGAGCCTCGCTGGAAGGAGCCGAAGTTAGTCCTTCTAACCACCCGTACTGCCGTCAAGTTGGAAGGCAAGAAGGGGTGGGTGCATCTGTCACACGTCAAGAAATTTCACGGACTAAAAACTGTTTCCAAGAACATTTCCAAGGATTGTCAAGATTTTAAAGACTGCCAAGATACTATTCTTAAGGACTGTCCCGCAAATGACATTGATGTCAAGCCCTCCCTGTTAGAGAAAACTCCGCAGCAGGAGTATAAACTGAAGCTCCGGTCTAGTAAAATAAGTCAGCCAGTTTAATTGTCTAAGTCCTCCCCTAGGTGAAACGGTTAGACAGGTATCTGACATGTATGAAATAGACCCCCATAGTGAGAGAGTTAGTCAAAACTCTATCCGATGTATCGTTTTTCTAAGTTTTATATTGTTTCTCAGCCTGATGGTTACCTGCACGAGTTATGCATTTCATTTATGTTTTCCAATTTCTCATGTAAATAAGTCTTCTAATGCTACAGTAGAGCACACGTTTAGTGATCTGCCTCCTCACGAACTATCCTATCGTCTTGCTATGCGCAACAATTCATTTATCCGTATGTTACATTATTCACACCAGACCAGCAATGCCACTAATTGTTGGGTGTGTGGTCGACTCCCCCCTTTCCAGACACCGAAGGGAGTTCTGCCACTCTTTCCTTATCCGTTTTCACATAATGGTTCGTGTGGAGCATGGTCCACGTTAACGTCATCCTCAACTGATATGTCCCTTCTGAACAGTACATGTTTTCCAGACAAGCAAGGTCTTCCCCACAGAACAGGGTTAGATCTAGAAAATGAAGTTTATAATTTGGGTAATTATTCTTCGAATTTCATGGTCCTGAATGTTCAGTCTGATCCTACTCCAGACTTACCTGCTATTTCAGTATTACCAGTCAAAGGCGAATTATGTGTCAGAAATAATGGTTCCGTACATGTAGGACATAGTGATTGTACTACTATTGTCAAGTATAGTGACAGTGGGAAATCTATTTTTAAAGCTTCACGTCATTCTTATTTTGTTTGTGGTCAGACCGCATATGTTCGTCTGCCCCTCGATTGGGAGGGAACCTGTTACATTGCCTTCCTACTGCCACCAGTTTTCCTAGCCCTGTCCGATTATCACAGAAACACACATCTAGTACACATTAGACATAGAAGGGAGATCGAGTCCCCGATTGTCGATCAAACTGAAACTGCTCTAGAACAGTATACAGATTTCAATAGAGGATTCTTTTTCTTTATAGGACCTATCCAGAATAGTAAGTTAATACGTAGATTAACCAGAACCCTTGAAGCAGTAGTGAATGAGACTGCTTCTGCCCTAGGTAACTTAACCGAAGAGCAATCTGCTATGAGATTTGTCGTGCTCCAAAATCGTCTCGTTCTTGACGTCATACTGGCCGATAGAGGAGGAGCATGCAGAGTCATCGGATCTAGTTGCTGCATTTTCATTCCTAATAACGCGCCGTCTGTTTATTCAGCTATAACCAGACTTCATAAAATTGCCCATCAGTTACACCAGGATCCAGGCACCTGGACATGGTCCGGTTGGTTTTGGAGTATTATTTCTGCCTGGGGATGGAAAGTATTGTCATTTCTAGGTATTGCAGTAGCGATCATATTCAGTTGCTGCCTCTGTATACAATGTGGCCCTGCGATTTGCGGCATTTGTGCTACCTCTTGTATTCCTAGTCCCAAGTCCCGTCCTAGATCCCGTTCCAAGAAATTTCGAGACGAGCAAATGATACTGTATGAAATGATAGATGGTATCATGAATATTGATGTTTCCTGATGGAAACGTAGTGACAAGGAGGGAATGTGGAAAAGTAAATTTTGCCATGTTCTGTGTCCCTACGTGTTCCCCATCTTATGTTATGTGTGCATGATTAATATGCATATGTATTCCCCATGATCGATTAAAGACGCAATTACAGTTGTGTCCATCTCTAGTATGCCAGTTTCCAGTTCTCGTGAAAGCTACGAGTATTGAGCCTATGCAAAGCTACATTGCCACGTTTCTCAGTGTGCACGTTATTTCATTGAAAATCCCCGTTTCTAGGCCTCAAAAGGGCCCGGACTCAGATTCAGCTCCTGTCTCCTGAACCCTCGCTGAGGAGCGATACAGCCCCCACCTGTATCCCTGACCCTTCACTTACTTCCTGCCTCACAGTGCCCGGCTCGGCCTGGCTCTGCCTGTCAGTCTGCCAAGAGTATGTTATGATTCTAGTTATCAGTCCAGCTCTCCTTCTCTGCATTCCTAAGCTACTGAATCGCATCAATAGTTTCAGTCATCGTCTGGCCTTTACGTCTCCATGTAAGAGAAATACTGTATTTATGGTCATTTAATATTCCTCAACACACACTACATGTAGAATAATGCATGCACCAGTCTTAATGTCTGTTAGCCTTTGCCCTGATAACTTTTGGATTCCATCAACATGTTCTCTAAACATCAGATACTAGATAGTGTTTAGGTACATGTCGCTCTGACTCTCCAGACTTCAGTCTCTCCTTATAGCGCAGAAGTCATAGCCCCCAGCTTCTCCTAGTAACACGTCATTGTCAGTTTGCGCGCAGCACTAGGTTAGAGGTCCCGGCTCCTTAGGTAGCCCCCTCCATGTTTCCGCCCCATTTGTGACATATTCCGTTACGTTTACATCACATGTCTATGTATACGCCTTGTTCACGCCTCTTGTTACACCTCCTTTCTGCCTTATCTCTCGCGACTGTTACAGGCCCCACCCACTGTTACGCCTACTGTATGTACTGTAATGCAATTGTTTTAACTATATATACTTGTGTACTGTTATTAAAAGTTAGCGCGCTCATTCCAGCTCCTGCCCGACAGCTGTCGGGGCCCCCCTGTTGGCTAGCCATCCCAGATCTTGCCCGTGCAGGTTGTCCTGTTCCTGTCCTTTATGCTGTATTAAACCTGCAAACTCCTACTACCTCGAATCTTGACTCTTATTTATTGAGCTATCTGTTATTGTTATATCTAGTCAAAAATAGAGGTATTATTTATTTATTTACCACACCATATCAGTTAATTATTGTATTCAGTGTGCACAAACACATTAAGTTCAGTTCGAACCCGTGTTATCATCCTTTTTGTCACGTCCGGTTTCCAAGCATGATATGAGTTAATGTCAAATGTCCTTATTTCTCATTATTACTTCATAAGTATGGAAATGTTACTTCTGCCCTAGAATGGTACCGCCCTCCAGTGGGCATATCATGATGGCTTCAGTTACTACTAACCCTTTTCGTTCATTCTCAACTTCACATCATTTTTATATCGTTTGGCATTAAAGGAAGATTTTCTGCCAGTTGATATGAGACAGTTGTAATGTCGTGACACGGCTTGACGTCATGACCACGAGATATGCATGCTGGTCATGTGACCCCAGTTAAATAAAAGGGTATTGCACGTAGACGTACGCCAGTCAGGCAACGGAGACGGAGAACACCAGTTACTAAGCATCCCCGGCTCCTGTCATTTTTAACATCATTAAAAGCGTACCTGCTGTGTCCCGACAGACCCCCACACTGTGTCGGCACTGCCACTGCACCCGACACAAAAATTGGCGACGAGGGTGGTCGTGCCCTCGTGTCAGCCGAAGAGGCAGCCGCGAGCGTGTCCTGGTGCTCGCGGCGCTCGTGCCCCGGCTATCGGTGCCGTCATCTCCTGGTGCCTGCAGTCCTGTGTGGTGCTCCGTCCCGTCCGGGACGTGTGTCGAGGTGGCCTAGAGAGACCTGAAGGTGAGGCTGCTGCGGTGCCCTGGTGTGGCGGAGCCTCCTGACGCGTGTGCTCTCCCTGCGGCCGTGTGTGGCTCTCGGCCACGCCCCTGAAGACTCTGCCATCCCGCTCGATCCCCGATCACAGCGTGAGTGCTGCCTGCACTCCGGGGCACCATACCATCGGCGCCAGAGCTGCCACGTGGAGGGGGGACAAGTGCAAGAAGCGCAGGCCTAAGGACACGTGCAAGAAGCACAGGCCTCGGAGAAACACTCCGGCAGGCCTGCTGAAGCCACGTCCCTTTAGAGGAAAGACCCTGTGTTAACAAGAAAAGACCCCTGCAGGAGGCTGTAAGCTGCTCAGAGACACTGCCTGTTGGCCCGGCATGGCATCAAGAATAAGGGATGCCCAGTGATACATAGGGCCAGACACAGGACAACATCCAGAACGTAACAAATAAAAACAAAAGGAAAAAGGGCCAAAAGACAAAAGGGGGACTAGAAAGACAACACAGGCCCAGGATGTACAGTGTGGAGGTCAAGGAACAGCACGAGACCACACACACTTGATCACGAGGAGTGCATGCTCTGCCTTGTGGACGACCATATCGCGCTCACTAGAGAACTATTTGCCCACCACAAACGGGAACCCCGAGGAGGGTGGACAGGGCAGAGTGAAAACATCAAAAAATCACGGGTGCTGCTCTCTGAGGCCGAACCATGTCACAGATACCGCCGGTAGAGCCCTTCATAGTAGTAGGATCCCCGTCCTTCCTTGCACCCAAATGTAAAGACTGGGTGGATCGCGTACAAATATTCTTTGAGGCCACTAAGGTGCACAAGGATCAAAAACGTACAATGCTGCTGCACCTAGGAGGGAAAGACATACACAACATTGTCAAAACGATTGTGGAAGCCACACCCAAGAACCACCACACCTTAATAAACGCGCTCAATGGGCATTTTGAGCCAATGGCCAATCAGGACTACGAAAGGTTCATATTTAGACAGGCACATCAACTTCCCGACGAGTCGTTGGACAGTATCATGCAAGGCTGAAGAACCTTGCCTCCACGTGTGGATTCCAGGACGTAACGGAAGAGATAAGGGGTCAAATAATTCAACGGTGCGCGTCAGCCAAACTTCGAGAACGCATCCTGGAAGATTCTTGCAAACATCTTGCTGACATCCTAAACCTGGGACGCACCATGGAGCTCTTCGAAGCCCGGGCTGCCCATATGGAGGCCGCTCTCCAAACCCCGGTGAAGACAGAACCGGTCAATGTGGTGACCACTAGACCCATCACAAGGTGGACCAAATAAGGACCCAATACCGCGATAGCCGGACCAGCTAAAACAAGTGGATACTGTGGCGGGCCGCCACACCAGCCAGCAGAGTGTCCAGCAGGAGGGAAGAAGTGCTCTGTCTGTGGACGATTTAATCACTTCGAAAAAGTTTGCCGCTCTAAAAAGTACCGAAGGCCACGACAGAGGGCCAATGCAGTGTTGGAGAGGGACAGAACACCAAGCGACATGGACGATGATGAGGAAGAAGAGAAAGTGGTACACAAAATGTACATGATTGGCACCACCACCTGGAAGGCCCGTCGGTTGCCACAATGCAATATCCACATGGGATCTCAGGAAGTGATGGCCGTAGTGGACACTGGAGCCACCATAAATATCATGGCAGCTGCTCTACACCGTACACTGCGTCCTGCACCTGTACTACATCTCTCCGCGATCACGGTGTTTGCGTATGGACAGGAAACACCTTTGAAGATCTTAGGGCAGTTCAAGATCTCCATAGCTCATGGGGAAAGGACTGTTACCACTAATGTATATGTCACAGAAGATGGACAAGGAATGCTGTTGGGGTGTCAAGCGGCAAAAGACCTTGGGATTGTGACATTTGCTTTTAGTGTACATCATGAATCCATACAGCACCTGCTTGACGAGTTTGCAGAAGTCTTCAAAGGGATTGGCAAATTCCGAGGAAAAGAAATTCACCTTCACGTCGATCCCACAGTGCAACCTGTCGCTCTGCGACATCGAAGGACAGCTTTCCATTTACTCCCGCAAGTAGTAGATGAACTTAAGAAATTAGAGGCTGCTGGAATCATCGAGAAAGTCTCCGGTCCCACTCCGTGGATTTTCCCCATTGTGGTTACGAGAAAACCAAAATAGCCTGGAGCAGTGAGGATTTGCGTTGATATGTGTTTACCAAATGCGGCGATCAAGAGGGAGCGCTACATCACCCCGACTATCGATGATCTCATTGGAGAGATGGCTGGAGCCTGCTGGTTCTCGAAGCTTGATCTACGGTCAGGGTACCATCAACTGGTACTTGATGAAGCGTCACGAAGCATCACCACGTTCTCGACCCATGTGGGGTCACGACGTTACACCCGGTTGAGCTTTGGAGTGTCCAGTGCGTCTGAAGTCTTTCAAAACATTATACATGACTGATCATGGACATCCCCGGGGTGATCAATGTAAGTGACGACATCATGGTGAACGCAAAGTCACTTCCAGAACACAATGCCCGACTCACCCAAGTGCTCCGCCGCTTACGGGATGCTGGACTCACTCTCCACAGAGAGAAGAGTTCCTGAAGAAAAATCTCCAGTTTTTCGGATACACCTTCTCCACTGAGTGGCTCAAACCGGATCCAGAAAAGGTTTGGGATATCTAAGAGGCTGTAGCCCCTACCAGCATGAAGGAAGTTCGCAGTTTCCTTGGCATGATAAATTATTGCTGGAGGTTCATCCGAGATCTCAGTACTCTAACACTGCCGCTACGAGAGCTCACTAAAGACTGTGTTCCGTGGAAGTGGTGCCAAGGCATTGAAGGAGATAAAAAACGCCCTCTCGGAAGCGACGACACTGGCTTTCTTTGACCCTGCGAAAGTGACACAAAAAGCAGTGGACGCCGGTCCCATGGGTCTGGGGGCTGTGTTGCTGCAGAAGCGACCGCAAGAAGAAGACTGGGCTCCTGTGGCTTTTGCGCGTAGATCCCTCACCGAAACGGAACAGAGGTATTCACAAGTTGAAAAAGAGGCCATACCCATCCACTGGGGGTGTCACCACTTTCACTTGTACGTCTATGGAAAGCCCTTCACAGTTACAATGGACCACAAGCCTCTGGTGGCTCTCTTCTCAGCAACATCCACGAAACCGCCGCCGAAGATTGAGAAGTGGATGCTGCAGCTTCAAGACTATAATTGTAAGGTGGA
Source organism: Lissotriton helveticus (assembly GCF_964261635.1). Classification (NCBI taxonomy): domain Eukaryota; kingdom Metazoa; phylum Chordata; class Amphibia; order Caudata; family Salamandridae; genus Lissotriton; species Lissotriton helveticus. The sequence goes on along the minus strand of NC_136067.1, from coordinate 1,915,120,463 downwards.
GTACCAACCGGGGTCCCGCAATCCGGCGGACTACCTGTCCCGACATCCCCGAGCTGCTACCAGCAAGGAAATGGAAGACGCTGCTGACACCGAAGAATATGTGAAGTGTGTCACGGCCCGGTGATGCCCAATTCCTTTGTCCATGCAGGACTTGGCAGAGGCAACTTCCACTGATGAATGCTTGCAGAGAGCTAAGATGGCCCTGCAACGCAACAACTGGCATAAGATCAAGGATGAGTGGAAAATCCTGACGGTCCAAGCTCAGCGAATTATGGAGAGTCTGTACCATGTCAGAGAAGAACTCACCGAAGACCCGACAGGCTGCCTGCTGAGAGGACATCGGCTGGTCATTCCCATGTCGCTAATGGATCGGTGTGTACAGTTAGCCCATGTGGGGCATCAGGGCATGGTAAAAAGCAAGTCTCGACTTCGGACCAAGGTGTGGTTCCCGTTAATGGACAAGGTGGTAGAGTCCACTGTTCAGTCGTGCTCATCATGTCAGGCCACTGGAGACCTGCCCCGTCCGGCCCCAGTCATTGCGGAGCCTCGGCCGAGACTACCGTGGTCCTGTGTCAGCATGGACTTTGGGAGCCTGCCTGACGGCCGCCACACTCTAGTGGCCATTGATGACCACTCCAAGTATCCGGAGGTTGAGATCGTGGCATCTCCCAATGCTGCGGAAGTAATACCCAAAATTGAGAAGATTATGGCTGCCCCTGGGTTGATGCAGGAGCTGCACACTGACAATGGGCCTCCCTTCCAGGGACAAGAACTAGCTACATATCTTGCTGCGCTTGCCATTCGACATCGTAAAATAACGCCACGAAAGCCGCAGGCCAATGGTGAAGCGGAGAGATTTATGAGCACTCTTAACTAGGTAATCAGGATTGCACATGACAGGAGACAGTCATTAGAATTGGCAATATTCACATTCCTCCGTAGCTACCGACAAACTCCTCATTCCACCACTGGAGTAGCCCCGGCTCATTTGCTGATGAGCTGAGTGGTCACAGACTCGATACCACACCATCCTCGCTGGCAGCCCCAAAGCCCTGCGTATGCCCAAGTAAGTCAAAGGAGAAACGCTCAGCCAACAAGAATCCAGGAAAGGGACGTGGTGATGCTCAAGAATCACCTGTCCACAGGAAAGTTCCATCTGCCCTATGAAAAACTGCCATGGACTGTTGTCAGTATTAAAGGAACCAGGGTCATTGCCACTCGTGGACGGGAGACGGTGACTCGAAATGTGTCTCATTTCAAGAAGTATTATCCTGAATCTGTGGTGGTACCTTCGGCTCCACTGGAGAGTGTGGACAGAAGCAGTGGTTCCATGGGCGATGCTATCTCAAGTAATGATGATGACTCAGGCGGTCTGGATGACTCCTGGCCTGTTGGTCCTGTTAATCCATGCCATGCGGAGCTGGAAGTGTCTCCTGCTCCGTTGGACGGCAATATGGGTAAAGATATCGCTGAGGACAGAGTGGGCTTCCCAGTGGGGAGAAGCCAATCCCAGTATTTGCTGCAGAGAAACCCTGACCCTTCCTGTCGGCTGAAGGACTGCTTCACATAAGACTGTTCCACTTACAATTATTGCTCATTAAGAGTTAAGAAGTGTTTCTAATGTAGACATTGCTGTTTCTCGCCTCGCCCCATCATATATTGATGATTTTGGTGTTTTGCTGTTTTATTTGTTGTTGGGCAGGAATGTAATGTCGTGACACGGCTTGACGTCACGACCACGCATTATGTGTGCTGGTCATGTGACCCCAGTTAAATAAAAGGGTGTTGCACGTAGATGTACGCCAGTCAGGCGACGGAGACGTAGCACACCAGTTACTAAGCATCCCTGGCTCCTGTCGTTTTTAACATCATTAAAAGCGTACCTGCTGTATCCCGACAGGCCCCCACGCTGTGTCGGCGCTGCCACTGCGCCCGACACAACAACAGTCTCAATAGTCTAATTGATCCTTCCAGGTTCTTTGATGGATCTGTTGTGCTCCTTCAGATTCACTCTTTCATTTGATTTTGTTTTCAATTTCCTCTATCATTTCATTGCTGGAATGTTAGTTCTCAGTTTATTGGAGATGTATGTATAACTCTTCCGACTGGTTTAAGCCATACGGTGTCATACTCCTGAAATTTATAATATGGCGTGATTCTTTTTGATGCAGCAATTTCTCCCGATTTCCCCCTCGTGCATTGGCTGCTACTGTCTCTATACCATAACATTTCAGTGATTTCCAGTTGCTGTTGTGGTATAGCTCCATATGCTTGGCCACAGCATTGTTTTTGTCTTTATTCTTTTTGGCTCGTATAGTATTCTTTTCTTTAATTCGCATATGGTACTTCCTACATATTTTAACATGCACGGGCATTCAATTACATAAATTGTGTATTGGCTTTTACATGATATCACTTCTTTGATTCGCCATATTTTGTAGTTAGCCATTGTTGTCTCCGATATCGGTTTCGCAATCTGGCAGACTTTGCAATTGTGGCATTTGATGAAACCGTTTTTCTTTAGCCATGTTTCTTTTGGTTGGCTTGCCTTGAAATGGCTATTTACTAGCCGATCTTTCAAATTCCTAGCCCTACGATATGTTATCGTTGGCTAGGGTCCCATTCTTTCTCTCATTGTGCCATCTAGTTGCAGAATCTTCCAGTTTTTTTTTATTATGCCCACAATTTCCTTTGATTCGTAGGAAAAATCCATTATTAATCTTTTGGGTACCTCATCTCGTTGTTTTTCTTCATTTTTTGTTGTTAAACACTCATCTCTTGATTTGTCATTTGCTCTGTTCCAACATTTCTGTATTTTCTTTTTTCAAATATTTTTATTGTTCCTGCACTGTGCTTCCTCCATTCTTCCTCCTCACTGCATATTCTTCGTAGGCGGAGAAACTATCCATACGGTATGTTTGATATTAAAGAGGGTTGATGGAAGCTTGTTGCTTCAAGGGTGGCATTGGTAACTGTGCTTTTTTGGTGCAGGTTGGATTCCAGGCAATTATTTTTTACATAGATTTCAGCATCCAGGAAAGTTACCTTTTCCTTGTTGATTTCATATGTAAATTTCAAATTTGATATGCTGTTATTTAAAATTTCAAAGTAATCCTGGAAATCCTCCACAGTCACGTTCCAGATGATAAAAAGATCGTCTATAAAGCGTGTCCAGCTTACTATCTTTGTAGTGTATTGCTCATATTTCCTGTTCTATGCCACCTCCTTCTCCCACCAGTCCATTACCAAACGCGTGTAACTAGGGCTGAAGGAAAAGCCCGTAGCCGCTCCATTTTTCTGGCGGTATAAGTCATCACCAAATAGAAAAATATTGCATTTGAGGCATGATGAGATCATATCCATCAGCATTTCATTATGTTCTTTATAATGGGGAGAGGGGTTGGCCTAACGGCTAAGGAGCTCAACCTCGGACCTGGGGATCTGGGTTCGAGTCTCGGTAACGACGCCAAAAAAACCTCCTGTGATTCTGGACCAATCACTTAATCTCCCCGTGCCTAAAATGAAAGTGTGTCCTCATGTAACGTAACTGGTGCTATGTAAAGCGCTCTGATACCTGATTCGGTTTGGGTCTAGTTCGCGCTATAAAAAACGGTGTTGGATCTAGCCCTGATCTCTTGACTGGGTGAGAGATTCTGCTTAATTCAGAAGCTCTGTCCATCACCACCCCCTGTTGTTTAATTATATAAAACTCTGCAACAAAATTGTTGTCAATATTCGTGTACAGAGCAATTACATCCAAGGGTATTAAATGGAAAGTGTTTTGCCAGGTCACCCCCTTTAGGATGTTGAGTAGATCAGTTGTGTCCTTGATATATGAGCATAACTCCGCCACGTATGGTATGAGGAAATAATCAATATCATTTGCCATCGGCTCAAAGAGTGAGCCTTTGGCTGACAAGATTGGTCTTCCCGTTGGTGCCTTTTGATTTTTATGCAATTTTGGGAGAAAGTACATAGTTGCCAATTTGAGAGTCCACTGATAGGTATTTGCTTTCTTCCTCATCTATCAGGTTTTGTGATACCCAAAGCCTCAATTTTTGTTCAATTTCTGGTTTAAACTACATAGTGGGGTTTGTTGATAACGTAATACATGTAATTCTGCAGTTGTTGAAGTGCCTCTGTGGTGTATAACACTTGGTCCCATATCACCACATTACCCCCATTATCGGCCATTTTGATCTCTATTTCATGATCATTAGCTAGTTTTTCCAAAGCTTCCCTTTCCAGCTTGGTTAGTTTATCTTTATGTTGAGATTTTTCATTTTGTACAGATCGTGAATGATGGCCTCTTGAAACCCATCTATTTTATTTCTGGGGGTTAACTGTGGATAGAACTTTGATTTAGGTCGTTTTTTACTTAGACTTGCCCCTATTTGAGGACAAGCTGTCTCTAGGGGTATCTCCTCCCCTTCTTCTGCATTTAGATTCAGTAATGTTAGATAGTCATTTGATTCCATTGCCAAAACGGTGGATGTTGGTGTCCCCAATGGTCGAACAATTTTAGGTTTATTTTGATTTCCAAAAAGTATTTAGCCAACTTTATCTTGCTTATGTACAAGTAAAGGTCTACCCTTGTTTGCACTAGATCCTGTCTCTGCACTGGACAGAAATGTATTTGTTGTATTCTCTTATCTAGTTTTAGTGTGCTTTCCACTTTAAATAGAACATTCTATATTCACTTATGTCATGATGCAACTTGGTGCCCTGGTGATTCTTTACTGGCAGTTGCTTCCTGGCGCTTGATGGGAACACCAGCTTTTCTCTGTAACTCATAATAAATTACTTTATATACATTGATGGTATTCTTGGCTGTTCAACTTCCGTTATATCAGTATTCCTCTTTTTAAAAGCGAGATTTCTGCTGCCGATAATTCCCGCTTTGAGAGATTCACTACTTGGAGTTCCTCAGTTATAGCTCCTTCCTCTGCCTCATACTTCTGGTCTTCGCACCAATCCTTTAGCTTGAGGTACTTGCATCTTCGTTCCCTTCGTTGCAATTTCTTGGTACCAAGTTTTTCCTCTCCCCCTTCCTCATGGCTGTCTTTGCGCCACTTGATTTTGTTTCCACTGGCGTTGCTGGAGGACAAGGCACATGTTCCCTTAAAAAGCGGATCTTGCGCCATCAGTTGAGGTATCCGGTTCTCCTGTGCTCAAATCAGTGGATGTGAGGGAGGAAAGACTACTTGATATTCCCGCAAAAGTTACTGCTAGGACCCTGTTGTTTGAATGAGTCAAATTTTCGCGCAAAGGTAAATATTCTTCCTTCTGCGTAATCAATTGTATCACGCACAAACTTGTTATGTTTTCTTTGACAGACCACATCTTCATGTTTGTTAATTTGGCATTCTAAATCATCCTTAAACGTAGACATCTCAGCACTTAATTCCAGAGCATCCAGTTCCTTTTCCACTTCTTGTAGTTGATCCTTAATTTTATGTAGGGCAATTTCAATATGTTTCACAAGTATTTTGATTAGCCCCAATGATGAATTTGAGGTGTTTTCACCCCACTCTTGTAATAGGTCATTTGTCGGGTCCAGGTGGCTGGGCATTAACATAATCCTCAGTCCCCTAGGGACTCTTTGTACTTCCAAGTATTTCTTTAGACTTATCATTTCTCATGATTTGCTAATTTCTTTTTTGCTTAGCTTTTACCACAGTCGTATTTTACTTTTTATGACCATTTTTCCTGATGTGATTGATTTCTCAGGTTCTTTTTGCAAATTTCCTTTTTCAGACATTGTTGTTCATTGTTCCTGTCTATTAGCCTCTCTATTTTCCATCTTGTGTCTGTGTTTTTAATTTGCTCGACTTTAGTTTAATATTTCTTTTTCTTTTCCTGTTGTAAAGGTTTGTTATGATTTTTGTTTAATAGCCTGATGTTTTTGCTGGTAAAATGCTGTTGGGGTTTACCATCAAAGATTGGTAGTTTTCTTTCTGAGAAGCTTGTTTCAATTGAAACACCGTTGCTTTGAAATAACAGACTACTTTGTGCTCAATCCCCACTTCCTAACCGATAAATCCCAAATGTTACTTTTTGTTTTACTTGCATGCGCAGACTATTGAAGATTCACAATGACGCCTCCTTACCTATATTTTATTTACTAAATGGAAACTGAGACACTGCTTCCTAAGTCAAATACTCTCGACACACAGTTTTGAAGAGAACGAGTCTCAGATAGAATGAAGAAGGACTGGTACGCAGACTCGTGAGAGAATCACTAATCACTCTTCGCAGATGACTTGCATGGTACAAGAAGGACTTCCTAAGGACGATTTCTGAAAGAGCTAAACAACGCTTCTCATGTTTCCTACCTTAACTGACTAACATGGCGGAGGAGTCGTGAGTCGCAGCTTCTTCCACAAATTACTCGGCGGAAGTGCACATTCGTTATGCTGCGCGTGCTTCACATTCCATTTGTGTTTGCAGGGAGGGTCAAAGTTAGAATGCTAAAGGAGAACTTGAGCTGGCAGACATCTTGGATTTCCAGAGCTGCCAGCTCAATCTCTAATTGTTTACTCTCATGGAGTCTTGTCCTTTCCTGACTGTCTTGCTCATAGAAACACTGGTCATGAGAGAACACTTAACAGGAATCCCCCTGGGAACCCTGACAGGGGGGCACCTGGGTGTTTGCCCCCGGGCTGGGCGGCCATCTAGGTAAACCTACCAAACCCACACATTTCTGAAAACTAGACACCCGGGGGGTGCAGTGAGGTATGGCATGCATGGATCCCCCAACGTTTTCCTACCCAGAATACCTTGCTGATCTCAAATTTAGCTGAAACAATCACATTTCCCAAACACTTTTGTGTGGGATCACCGGGCCTGCGAGTAAAATGATACTTCACTTGTGTGGATGTGCCAAGAGCCTGTGACTGGGAAGGGCCAACAACAGGGATTAAGGGTATAGCACAGCAGAATCTAAGCGCTATATTAAAAAATAAGGTTTTTAGCCGATTCTGCATTGGATACCCACACAAGTGAGGTATCATTTTACTCGGGGAATGCCACACAGTTGGGACAATGAACCATGCAACTCCTTGATGAGTTCAACCTTTTAAACTGGAATACTATTAAACTTTTCATCTTATCCTCTATCTTAGAGTATGGAACCTTTGCAGAACAAGCAGGTATAAGGAATGTTATAGCTGGAATTAAATATCTGGGCATATATCTTGACTAATAACAAAGTCATACCCTATTCCCTAAAAACACAGCCACTTCAAGTTGAAAAGACACCCTTCACTGGTCCTCACAACCAATGTCATAAAAGTGATCCTTCTCCCGAAAATACTAAATGCTATCCAAAATTACTCACATAGAATCGATCTAGCCTTCAGTTTTAAGCCTCTCTCAAGACTACTCCTATTCCAGACTCTACATACATCAAGATTGCCGTAACCACAATGTGAATAAATATTCTAAATCCATCTAAGAGGGAATTCTATGTATGATAGATCTTACCTCCTATTACAGAGCAGCACACTTACCAGTAATCAATGATTAGACATATGGCCCAGCTTCTGACCCAACATACACAGTAGAACTAGAGGTATTGGGTGAAGCCATTCCGATATATTGAATGTATGGAGCAAACCACCTCACTGACTACCACCTATTTATAAGGTAGTATCAGATCACGGGAAGGCCCAACCTATCTCTCCTGACCCTGAAGGCGGCTGTAGGTGGAGCACCGTGTGTAAATTGTGACTAGCCACGTAAGTCCCCCTTCCAGGCTCATACTTTGGGTAAAATCAATGAAAATTCATTAGACATGGAGTGCAACTTGTGATGCACCAGCATAAATGACAATTGCAAGTACAACTCATCCCACCACAAAATGTAACTGTAACCTATCCTATGTGGGGACCCAAGATAACGTTTCAATGAGAGTAAATTAGGAACCTATGTGTTAGAAATTAGGTTTATGGTTGACAGGGGTACTATTCACCCTGTCCAAGCAGGAACTACAGTCCTTGTCAGGGTAAGTCAGATGAATACAATAATTTAACCTGTGCTCACACTCTGGTAGCTTGGTACAGCGCAGGCAACTTTAACTTAAGAGGCAATGTGTAGAGTATTTGTGCAGCAGTAACACAGTTACACCACAAAAAGACTCCACACCGGTTTAGAAAAACAGATTATGATTTTATAAATGAAATAAGGCAAAAACGGCAAAAATCTAATAAGTAAAAGTTGAATTTTTAAAGAATAAAAGTGGCAATAGGGCTTAGAAGCAATAAGCGCCTGTGGGGGTTATCTGTTAGCACTGGTCAGGGCAAAAACAAGAGTGCCGGCTGCCTGCGATAGAGCGCGACCAGATACAGGAGCCACGCAAGGCCCACTGAACAAAGTGCCTTGGTACCGGTCGCAACAGCCAGATACGTGGTGCATCCATGCAATGCGTCGCAGTCGATACTGCAGTCAATGTGATGGGTCAATTTTCTCCAAGCAACAATGCTGATGCGCTGTTTCTGAAGACGAAGCATCGAAGCCTAAGATGTGTTGGTTCCGCAGCTGATGTGCCAGTTTTCTCCAAGCTGTCAGGGGAAGGCGTCAATTGTCTCTCACTGCAGCGGTTCCGATGCGGTGGTTCTGTAAGCGATACACTAGTTCTGAGTGTGATGCTCCAGTTCAGTTCCCGCAGCAGCGGGGATGCATTGATTCTGCTTTCTGCAGCAGAGGATGTGTTGATTACACTGGAGCAAGCACCTGAATCCACTTCCAATGGACTCGGCACAGAAGGTTACATTTTGATATGCCTCAGTCTCAAAACAGGAGGCAAGCCAACTTGCCCTTGGAGATCCCTCAGGGTTCAAGTAAGAGTCCAGTTCTTCCTCAGCAGGGGCAGAGGGTAGCAGATAGCAGGGCAGGCCAGCAGAAAAGCAGTTCTTCCAGAGCAGCAGTCCGGCAGAGTGGCAGGCCTTGTAGCAGCACATCAGTCCTTCTTTCTGGCTGCGCTTCTGTACAGGTTCAGAACTGTCTGATTTGGTGAGACCAGAGACCTAGTACTTATACCCAGTTGTGCCTTTGAAGTGGAAGTAACTTCAAAGAGGGGGTTTGAAGTTCACAGAGGTCCTCTCTTCCCAGACCTGGCTCTAGGCTCACTACAGGGGGTCTACAAACATTTGTGTGGGGATAGAACACTGCCAGGAGTATCAGCTCCTCCCTCTCATCCTGCCTAGGATGACCCACCAGGATGCAGATGGCCACTCAGGTAAACCTAACCTTCCTTTGTTTATGGATATCTAGAAGGAATGTACAAAGTCCGACTGTCACCCACCCCAGATGTGTATTGGAGAAGGGCTGTAGGCACACAGACCTAAGAGCAGAGAAATGTAATCTTTCTAAAGTGGCATTTTGAAATAGCAATGTTAAATCTAACTTTGTCAGCAAAAAGGATTGATCATTGCCATTCCAATGATATTAAACATGACAAAGCTACTCATTCTTAATCAGGAATGAAAGCTTATAAGTGTAATAAGGAATTCCCAATTTTAACCTATGATAGGGGTAAGTCTCACAGCAGTGAAAAACAATTAAAGGTGTTTTTCACTACCAGGACATGCAAAACGTAGAAGTACATGCCCTACCTTTTACTTACACAAGGCACTGCCCTCGGGGGCCTACATTAGAGGTGACTTATCTGTAATAAAAGGGGAGTTTAAGGCATTGCAAGGTGTTTTAAATGTTAAGTTGACGTGACAGTGTAAATTGCACACACAGGCTCCGCGGTGCCAGGCCTGAGACATGTTTAAAGGGCTACTTGTGTGGGTGGCACAATCAGTGCTGAAGGCCCACTAGTAGCATTTAATTTACAGACACTGTGCACAGGTATATCACTCTACTAATACTAATAAGTAAATTAAATATTCCAATTGGTTATGAGGAAATTTAACCATGTTTAAGGAGAAAGCACGTGCACTTTAGCACTGGTTAGCAGGGGAAACAACTTATTGTCCAAAAGCAGAGAGAGGGTTGTCAGGAAAAGGGGAGGAGGAAGTGAAAACGTTTAGTTTAGTTTGGTTTAATATTGCACCAACGTTTTTCTTGAAATCATTGAACCTAAAATGTGTGTGTGCCTCAATAAGTTTTGGATGTAAGTAGATACTGATTACATTTCTACAATACATAGTGCAGTGAAATACATACCACGTAGGCCCTGAATAGGAGTACTAATGTAGCATTATATTTGCATGTGAATTTACAGTTACCGTGCATTAAATATGCCCAATTACTATAGAATTATGAGTTAAATTCTGTGGACTGGGGAATTAAAGCATGGAACTGAATTTTTAATTTATTAAGCTACATGGAATTCCCAATTCTGTCTGGTTTAACGCATACATTTACCACCGATTCTGAGCAGAGGTTAAATGTATGTGCAGACCTCTAAGCCAGGAGTGGGCGAGAGAGAGGGTCAGGAGGAGCAGGAAAGTGGAAGGTCATTTCTGGCAGAGCCGATCATTGTATGTTCTTCCTTATCAGGGATGAGGCTTGGCTGCTCCTATAGCCACAGTGAAAGATCCTCATGCAGCTGAAAAGATCAACATGACGCAGGTTTGATATTGAAGCATTTCCAAGATTTATTTCTTAAGGAAGAAGAACCATCCAATCCACAGCCAGGCCAGGTAACTGCTCAGGTTAAACTGAATACAAACATTCCTGAACCTCCACAACTGAAGTGGACAGAACCCTCAGTGATGTAATGCGTTGCTAAGATACCTTGGCATCTAAAACAAAACATGTCTCAGATGCCACTCACCTTCCTCTCTTAAACAATTAAAATTTGAGATCTATAATTTTCCAAACAGTATTATAAGACATTTCTAAGATTCTTAGGGGGTCATTATGATGACGGCCGGACTTAGTCCCATGAAAGACTATGGGGTCCATTACGGTGTCGGGCGGATTTCCTACACCAGGCTGGCGGTGGCCACCGCCAGCCTGGCGGAGGAAATCCGCCTGACATCTATTGTCCAATTCCAATAGGCATTAGGATGCGCCTGCCACACAGGCGGGCGCATCCTGTATATGTACCATTGCGGCGGGCGGAGCAGAAATCTCCGCCCGCCGCAATGGTAAAAGTGCAAGTTGTGCTTTTCTAAGCGCAACATGACAGGCACCGCGCGGTGCCTGCCATGTTGCACTTAGAAATGCGGGGGGTGCCATAGGTACCCCCCATGTGCAACCCCCAAGCCACGGACTGCCAGGGGGCCCGCAAGGGGCCCCCGCATGGAGTCTCCGCATGCCTTTCCGTGGCGGCGAAAAGCATCAGCAAAAGCCCATTGTAATATGGCGGCCGATGTCTAACAGACACCGCCTCCATATTAATCATTTTCCGCCCCGGCCAAAACAGGCGGGCGGTGTTTCACACCGCCACGGTCCCCTCCGCGATCCTAATGTGGCAGGGGGGAATTGGGCAATAGATGTCAGGCGGATTTCCTCTACCAGGCTGGCGGTGGCCACCGCCAGCCTGGTGTAGGAAATCCGCCCGACATCGTAATGGACCCCATAGTCTTTCAAATAGTCAGGTTTCTTAACAACCCTGGAAGAGATACGTTGAGGAGACACAGAACTTGAACCAACATTACATCCAGCAAGAGACTCACAACTAGAGGATGGGCCTGAGTACATAGAGATTCTATTCAGATTCCACACTCTATGATCGTGAATTTTGACAGCATTTTAAAATAATTTAATGACACGCATTGGTTTAGAGAACTGAGCCTTTGAACTAGGAAGTCTGACAACATCAAGATTCCCAACATTGACCTTTGTAACTTTAGTAGATTCCTTAGAATCAAAAAGCAATTTCCTAGCTAAACATTTTTCTTCTTCTCTTTTACGCAAATCTAATGTGTTGTCAGGAGAAGAAGAAACAGAACCAGATTTTTCAAGAAGCCTAACCCACGCAGGTTTAACCAGAGTGCAAGGAGCCCTCCCTTTAAAGAGAAGGAAAGGAGACTTACCAGTGGAACTGTTAGAAGTCAACCTGTAGTTTTCCATTTTTTTGAGAACCTGCTCCTTTCAATTGAGTCCAGATGTTTTGGCCCTAGAGATGGTCTCTTTAATACTCTATTAAACCTTTCAACCATTCCATTGGTCTCTGGGTGGTACAGAGAACACTTTTTGTGTATGATCCCTTGCTCCTTTAGAACGCCTTCCATCTCTTTGGAGATCAGCTGTACCCCATTGTCTGTAAGAATAGATTCTGGATAACCCTCTCTGGCAATGAGAGTCTCAAGAAATTCGATAACCTGAATAGTTTCCAAACTATTGGTAAAATGTATTTCAGGGCACCTGGAAAATAAGTCATTAAGCACTAAAATAAAAACGTGCTGACTATCAGAGTGAACAGGACCTACTATGTCCAGAGCAACTTCCTTCCACGGTCCACGGGGAAGCTCTCTGATAATCATGGGTTGGACGCTCACCACTTTCGATTTCCCACTCATAGCACAGACCATACAGTCTCTAATGATTCTTTCCACCTGCAGGTCCATCCCAGGCCACCAATAAGAGTCCCTAAGTCTCTCTTTTGTTTTGGACATCCCAGAGTGAGATTCATGAGCTAAATCTATGAGCATCTTACGAAGATCAGAAGGAGGTACAAGCCTGGTTCCACGTAAAAGTAAATTGTCACACACTTCCAATTCGTCTTTGACTCCCCTAAATTTTGAAGCCTCTTCTGAACCTTATTTCTTCGTGTGCTACCCTTTATGGATAAGAGAAACTATCTCAGATAAGACTGGGACTGACGACAACTTGGTGTGCCACTGACTTTCATTGATGATTTCACCACCAACCAAACACACATGAACATTTCCATCATCCAAATCCTCCTCAAGAACCTCCTCAGGAGAATCATTAACTAACCTCGAAAGAGTGTCAGCAACACAATTCTCTAGTCCTGGAATGTACCTTATCTCAAAATCCTATTCCTGGAGTGCAATAACCCATTTAGTTATTCTGCTTGAAATCAGATCAATCCCTTTTTTAGAGAAAGTCTCACAAAGTGGTTTATGATCAGTTCTGATCAAAAACTTAGTACCCCACAGAAACTTTTTCATCTTCTTAACTGCCCAAAATACAGCAAGTGCTTCACATTCGATCACAGAGTACCGAGACTCCGGATCTTTTAAACCTTGTGAAACAAACATGATAGTCTCCATTCCATTTTCACCTTCTTGCTGGAGAACAGCCCCTAACCCTTTGAGACTGGCATCAGTGGTGACTACAGAGAATTTTGAGGGGTCAAAACTTTTAAGTTTAGGTGCATTGCTGAGTTTCTGTTTAAGAGATATAAACTCTTTGTCACACTCCTCACTCCACTTAAATTCACAACCTTTTTTAAGAAGGGCTCTCAAGTTAGTGCAATGTTCAGAAAAACCTTCAATTAATGTATTATAGTACTCTATCATGCCAAAGAACTTCATGAGTTCCTCTCTGCAGGTAGGAGGAGGCATGCGGAAAATAGTATCTACTAGGTTAGATTTAGGAGAAATGCCATCACCTGAGAATGTGTGTCCTAAGTAGTTGATTTAGGAAACCCCAAACTGCATTTTTCCAATTTTATGGTAAGATTGGCTTCCTCAAGTTTACTCAAAACCATATTCAGACGCTCCTCATTTTCCACATGATCTTTGGCGAACACAAGTATATCGTCTTGATAGACGCAGACACTCTTACAGTTCTTAAGTACTTTTTCCATCACATGCAGTTGAGGTTGTTGAGTCCTTTCCCTTTCCAGCAGCCGACTACGCCAGTGAAAGATCCCCATGCAGCTGAAAAGATCAACATGACGCAGGTTTGATATTAAAGCATTTCCAAGATTGATTTCTTAAGGAAGAAGAACCCATCCAATCCACAGCCAGGCCAGGTAACTGTTCAGGTTAAACTGAATACAAACATTCCTGAACCTTCACAACTGAAGTGGACAGAACCCTCAGTGATGTAATGCGTTGCTAAGATACCTTGGCATCTAAAACATAACATGTTTCAGATGCCACACACAGCCTCATTTGACTGTTTCCAGCTGGATTTCCATGCTCAATTCCGCTCTGCTGGACTTGTTGTAGCTGTTAATTACCAGCCCCCCTTTTGGCACCTTTATGCTTGCAGCAGGTAAGAATTCGCAGAATATACTGGTAGGAATTTGTCAGTGTTTTTTTTAACATCTATGACAAATGTCACTCAGAGCAGTGCACTGATAGATCAGGCATCACTATGGGCCTTTGCATTGAAGATCCTAACCTCAGCTTCTGCTTTTGCCTGGGTTCTTCAGTGAAATCTCTTAATAAGTAGGTGTTAGACCTGACATCATTGGCATGAGTCTCTCCTCCATTTTTTTCTGTGTGCCTCCTCTGTTTACGATGTTTTTGCTGGTAAATGCTTTGGGCACTGTGCCACTGCTGATCAGTGCCACCTATGTGAAATTGCTGTATTGATTGAATTCCATGTTTGGCTTATTTGGTTTACTGTCAGTCCCTAGTAGAGTGCACCAGGAGTGCCAGGGCTTGTAAATACAAATGCTGCTAGTGGGCCTGCAGCACGTGTTGTGCCACCCACAAGAGCGGCCTAGTAAAAGTATGTCTGAAGGTCTACCATTGCTAGACCACGTGCAGTCTGGTACTGTCACGCAGACTGCGCAAGTACACCTACTTGCCAGTCCCTAAACCTTCCCTTAACTTCATGTTAGTCACCCCTATGGTAGGCCCACGGGCAGGGTGCATTGTAAGCATAAGGTAGGACAAGCCTGACAAGGTTGGCCTGTCCTAATAGTGAATTACAGCCATATTCGTTTTTCACTAGTGTAAGGTAACCTGCTCTCCATCAGTTAGAATGGGCTGCCAGGATTATTAAGGCTATAATCCTAGCGGGCTCGGGGAGCATGGTGCAATGTCGAGTTTGGTATCCCTGAACTCAGGGTTTAATAACGCATCCGTTTGTGTGGATGGTTTTTGGACTCTGTGTTTGAAAATAGCACTTTTAGAAAGTAGCTATTTTCTTGTCTAACTGTCTACCGGTCTCTGCTGGTTCTGGTGTGCGTGTGACAGGAGCTGGGTGGCTCCAGAGGTCTGAATGAGTCAGTGTGGGGTGAGGGGGACATTTGCATTGAGAGTAGGGGAAGAGTAGCTCCTGATAGCCTGCCCTGCCTGATACAATGCTGGCTCCGCCCCCCTGCCGGGCGGCTGATGACTCTGTGCCTGCCTGGGACTTTCCTGGCCCACCTCCTGCCGGGCAACTGATGGCCCTGCCCCTGCCAGTGACAATGCTGGCTCCGCTCCTGCTGGGCGGCTGAAGACTCTGCCCTGCACAGTGAATAGGCCAGGTGCTTCGGCCTGGCAACACCCACAACAAACCCAAGATGGGGGGAAATTCCCCTGCCTGGACAAAGGGATCAAAGCCAAGAAGGGGTATAAGAGAAGGACCCCTGAACCAAGAATTTAGATCACTTCTGACAAGGAAACCTGAACCAAGGACAAGAAGCCTGCTGATCTAAGGACTGCCTACCCCTTCTGCCAGAGTGCTGTTTGTTGGGGGAATCCTGCATTGCTTCTTTATTTTTGCCAAGGAACCAGGAGAGAGGAACTGTGTGTGTACTCTCAATCTTTGCTAAGAAAATCTCCAAGGGCTGGAAGAGTGCCAGTCTCCTGTTGAAGTCACAGGGCTAAAGGACTTCATCTGCTTAAAGTGCTGTTTGCTGGAACTTGTGAATCCAGCCCCTCTGAAAGAATCCAGCAATCTCGACGCCGACGGACGCCGCCGAATCCAGCTCGACATCGTGAGTAACGGCTCCAGTGTCCCGCTTCCTCGACGCCGGCCGCCGGGCCCGATCGACGCCAGTGAGTAGTGAGTTCGGCTCCAGCTCCAAGTGACCTCGTGTCGGCACCGCTGCTGATCGCATCGACTTCGAGCCCTCTCGACGCCGTGAGCGCTGCTCACTCTTGCAACATCGACATCGACGACGCCGTATCCTGCTTCATCTAGTGAGCGCTGCTCCCGCCTGACTTCGGTCGACGCCGCTGCAGATCGCCCCGACTCCGAGGCCCGATCGACGCCGAAGACGCGACGCCGGACATCTCGACTCCGCTGATCATCGAGTGCTTCACTTTTCCAAGGTACTGTGTTGTTGGGGTCTGTGCGACTCCAGGCTCGACGTAGCGCTCCTCGCGGTCGACGCCGAACCTTTGGATTAACTTTGCCTCGACGTCGTGTGACTCCCGTGTGGGTTACATTGTTGCCAAGAACTGTGTTTTAAAGAAGAAGAGTTGCTTTTGATACTAAAGACTTTGTGCTAAGAAGAAACCGTGCTTGAACTATTATTTTTCCTTCCAAGAGTATTTATTAAGATTGTGGTATATTTTTGTCGTTATTTGGTCTTGTGCTAAGCCTTATATAAAAATCCTTATTTTTATAATACTACTGTGTCGTGTCCATTTGTAGTGTATTCACTTTATTACTGTATGTGGTCATAAATGCTTAACGCACTGCCTCTGAGATAAGCCTGTCTGCTTTGCCAAGCTACCAAGGGGGTGAGCAGGGGTTATCTAAGTGTGTGATCCCCTTGCCCTGACTAGAAAAGGTGTGTCCCTATTTGTCAGAAGTGTATACCTCTGCCAACTAGAGACAGCCGCTTCTAACATTGGTGGGTCAGCGGTGAGGATTTGAACTTTGCATTTATGACCCATGTGCAGTGATTAGTGTGCGCTACATAGTGAAAGCAGACCATAGCGCATTCACAATCTACTTGGTTGGATATTCTATTTTTGTTCTCCGCTTTCCTGAAGCTTGATTTTTGAAACTGCCAGTTTTGACCATGAGTAATGCTGGAGGCACTACACCTGTTGTTGAGGAGGAATTTGATAGGAGTAAGATGAACGACTATCCGTTAAAGAAGCTGAAATCCTTTTGCAAGCAGTTGCAAGTTCCTACCACAGGCATTTCAAGGAGGCCAGATTATCTCAAAGCTTTGCAGGCCTGGTTAGAGGCCAGAGATCCCTCTGATCCGGTGGTGGTACCGACAGGGGAAGGGGAAGAGGAGGTGCCAGTGAATGGGCCCACATCCCCTCCTGGCAGCAGTGTTTCCTCCAAGGGTCTTTCTCCTGAAGAAAGAGAAGAAAGGGAGAAAGAGCGAGCTTACAACATGGAAATGGCAAAACTTAAGATAAATGGGCAGTTGGAAATAGAGAATGCAAGAGGCAGGAGAGAAGCTGATATGGAGATCAAAAGGTTAGAGTTTGAAAGAGAGAAGTTAGCTTTTGAGCGTGATACCAGGATGAGGGAGTTGGAGCTCAAAGCTAAAGAGTTAGAATTGAATCCCTCTGGTGGCAGCATCCCATCTGTGCCTGCAGAAAGTAGATTTTATTTTCCCAAAGATGTGATCAAAGATTTTCAGAAGAATGAGGATATTGGTCAATGGTTTAAAGCATATGAGTTAGCATTGTTGGCCCACCGGGTCCCTGAGAAGGATTGGGGAGCGGGGTTGTGGGGTCGCTTTGTGAATGAGGGAAGAGATACCCTGTTAGACATGCCTGTTGAGGATAGGATGTCTTATACTCATATGAAAGATGCTTTAATGTTAAGGTATGGCCTAACCCCAGAAAAGTACAGACAGGCCTTTAGAGAATGTAAGAAGTTGCCTGGTACCACGTGGGTGGAATATGTGTCATATTTTTGCAGAGCCATGGATGGTTGGGTAAAGGGCAGCAAAGTGGAAAGTTATGATGCTCTTTATGATTTGTTTGCTTGGGAGCACTTGTCTAATAACTGTTTTCCAGAGCTGCGCCAGCACCTTATTGATAGCAAGATATCTAACCCTAGAAAACTTGCTGAAGAGGCGGACCGCTGGGTCAGTACCAGGGTCCACAAGGGTCCAGTGGGAAACTCAGCCAAAGGTGGGCAGGGTCCCCAGCAGAAGAGTGGGGGGGACAAGGGTAAACCGAGGGAGTTCCAGAAAGGGCCCAAAGTAATCCCCAAGGGAACCAAGGGAAGGGTTCCCAGCCTCCCCCAGATAAGAAATCAGAGGCCCCGACAGGTAAACCTGTTCGTAGGGGCCCAATGACCTGCTTCGCTTGTAAGCAGGTGGGACACCGGTTTTATGATCCCCAGTGTCCCTTGAAGAACTCTAGTGCACCACCCAGTGCACCACCACGTGCCGCCCCCCGTCAGTTGGCGAGTGTAGCCCTGGGAGGGGAGGAGATGGTTGCCCATGGTGGGGAGGGTCCCGCAGAGATGTCCCTGGTCTCTCTAGGAGACATGGAATTGGTCCCTCCACCCCCACTGCCTAGTAACACTAAGAAATATAGGCAGTGGGTGACCATTAATGGCCATAGAGTGGAAGCTCTCAGAGACACCGGAGCGAGTGTGACAGCTGTCAAGTGTCACTTGGTGTCCAGACAGCAGGTTGTTCCCCACGCATTCTACCCTGTGATAGCTGCTGACAACTCCCAGAGAGAGTGTGAGGTAGCTCAAGTTTCCTTTGAATGGGGGGGAGTTTCAGGTACTCTTCAAGTTGCTGTAAGGCCCCCCATGCCTGTTGATTGTCTCCTGGGCAATGATTTAGAAGACTCCCCTTGGGCTAAGGTGGAGAGGGAGACACATTTGAAAATGTTGGGTGTGCCAGAGTGGGTGTGTGCAACCACTCGATCGATGACAGCAAGTAAGGGTGTTGATGGTGTTCTGGAGCCTGAAAGTATGGCCCAGGACCCAGCTGTGAAGAGAAGAGGCAGGGGGCGCGGGAAACCGTCCCCCGTAGTTCCCGTGGTCCAGGAGGAGGCAGGCCTTGAGGGGCATGCCCTGGAACCCACAGGTGAACAAGTTGCTGAACTGGGAGACCTGCCCGAGCTGACCCACTGGCAGCAGGATGGTGGTCCCTCCAGGGAGGAATTCTGTGCAGAACAGAAAGTGTGCCCTTCTCTTGTGGGTATGAGGCAGCAGGCCTCAGCCCAAACCTCAGGTGATCAGTCAGGGTCACATTTTGTTTACTGGGAGAACGACCTCTTGTATAGCGAGCCTAAGGCTGCTGAGCCTGGGTCAGCCCGTGTGCTGGTGGTACCCCAGCGCTTCAGAGCCTTCCTACTGGGTTTGGCTCATGACGTTCCGTTAGCTGGACATCTGGGGCAGGACAAGACCTATGAGAGGCTTGTCACCCATTTTTATTGGCCTCAGATGAGAAGGGATACAGATATCCATTGCAAGACCTGTCAAACTTGCCAGGCAAGTGGGAAAAGCGGGCGGAAGCAGAAGGCTCCCCTCCAACCTTTTCCCGTGGTCAGTACCCCCTTTGACCGGGTGGGGATTGACATTGTTGGGCCCCTGGACCCCAAGACAGCCCTGGGCAACAGGTTCATCCTGGTCTTGGTGGACCATGCCACACGGTACCCGGAAGCCATCCCTCTCAGAACAGTGACGGCCCCCGTGGTGGGACGGGCACTGATGGGTGTTTTTTCCCGAATGGGGTTCCCCAGAGAGGTGGTGTCAGACCGGGGCACCAACTTCATTTCCAACTATATGAAGTCTCTGTGGAAGGAGTGTGGGGTAACTTACAAGTTCACCACTCCTTACCACCCCCAAGGTAATGGTTTGGTTGAAAGATTCAACCGTACCCTTAAAGGCATGATCATGGGTCTTGAAGAACCAATGAGGCGTAAATGGGACGTCCTCTTGCCATGCCTGTTGTTTGCTTACCGTGAGGTGCCACAAAAGTCTCTAGGGTTCAGCCCCTTTGAGCTTTTGTATGGTCACCCGGTAAGAGGACCTTTGAGTCTGGTCAAAGAAGGCTGGGAGCAATCTCCCAGGAAACCTCCCCAGGATGTATACAGTTACATGCTGGCCTTTAGGAACCAGACTAGGCGCTTCAGAGATCTTGCTCAGGCAAATCTGGAGGCCAGCCAGGAGGAGATGAAGCGGTGGTACGACCAGAAGGCCACTCTGGTAGAGCTTCAGCCTGGACAGAAAGTTTGGGTTATGTCCCCTGTGGAACCTTGTGCGCTCAAGGACAGGTGGACTGGACCATTTAAGGTTGTGGAGAAAAAGAGCGATGTCACCTACATGGTGGACTTGGAATCTCCCAGGAACCCTTTGCGGGTCCTGCATGTCAACCGTTTAAAGCCCCACTTAGAAAGGTCCGAAGTGGGCATGCTCCTAGCTACAGATAATGGAATGGAGGAGGAGAGTGAGCCTCTTCCTGGCCTCCTGTCTGCAAAAGAGCAAGATGGGTCAGTGGATGGTGTTGTCCTCTCTGACACACTGACCCCTGAACAGCAGCAGGATTGTCGCCAATTGTTGGGACAATTCCCTGATCTGTTTTCCTTGATTCCTGGTGTCACTCAGTGGTGTGTCCATGATGTGGACACCGGGGACAGCACTCCTGTGAAGCACAAGGCTTACAGAGTGACTGACAAGGTCAGAGCATACATCAAGGAGGAGGTCTCCAAAATGTTTGCCTTAGGGGTGGTTGAGTCCTCTAGCAGTCCTTGGGCCAGCCCAGTGGTCTTGGTCCCAAAGGCTGCAGCGCCTGGTGCTTCACCGGAACTTCGGTTCTGTGTGGATTACCGAGGACTCAATTCAGTCACCAAGACTGACGCGCACCCCATCCCCAGAGCTGATGAGCTCATAAATCGGTTGGGGGCTGCCCGGTACCTTAGTACGTTTGATCTAACGTCTGGGTACTGGCAGATCGCCTTGACTGATGGGGCAAAAGAGAGGTCAGCATTCTCCACACCAGATGGGCACTACCAGTTCCGGGTTATGCCCTTTGGGATGAAGAATGCCCCTGCCACCTTCCAGAGGTTGGTCAACCAGGTCTTGGCTGGACTGGAGGATTTCAGTGCCGCCTACCTGGACGACATCGCAGTGTTCAGCGCCAGCTGGGAGGAACACTTGCGCCACCTTCAGGAAGTGTTGTTGGCCCTGCGCAGAGCAGGCCTCACAATCAAAGCCAGTAAGTGCCAGATTGGGCAGGGTTCAGTGGTGTAATTGGGGCACCAAGTAGGGAGCGGCAAGGTGGCCCCCCTGCAACCCAAGATTGATACCATCCTGGCATGGGCACCGCCCAAAACCCAGACTCAGGTGAGAGTCTTCTTGGGTCTCACGGGTTATTACAGGAGGTTCGTCAAGGATTATGGTAACATTGTGCACCCCTTGACTTCGCTGACTTCCAGGAAGCAGCCACGACTTGTGATCTGGACTGACGCCTGTCAGACGGCCTTTGACACCCTGAAAACTGCAATGTGCACAGCACCCATACTCCAGGCACCCGACTTTTCTAAAGAATTTGTTGTCCAGACGGACGCTTCAGAGCATGGCGTGGGGGCTGTTCTAGCTCAGGTGAATGAAGAGGGCTGAGACTTACCTGTAGCCTTCATCAGCAGGAGGTTACTTCCCAGGGAACAGAGGTGGAGTGCGATAGAGAGAGAAGCATTTGCTGTGGTCTGGGCACTGAAGAAGCTAAGACCCTACCTGTTTGGGACTCACTTCCGGGTTCAGACAGACCACAGGCCCCTCAGATGGTTGATGCAGATGAGGGGTGAGAATCCAAAGCTGTTGAGGTGGTCCATTTCCCTACAGGGGATGGACTTCACGGTGGAACACCGCCCTGGCACAGATCACGCCAATGCTGATGGTCTGTCCAGATTTTTCCACCTTAGTGATGAGGACTCCCTAGGGTAAGGGTAGTTCTCCCCACATTTCAGCTGGAGGGGACACGTGTTAGACCTGACATCATTGGCATGAGTCTCTCCTCCATTTTTTTCTGTTTGCCTCCTCTGTTTACGATGTTTTTGCTGGTAAATGCTTTGGCACTGTGCCACTGCTGATCAGTGCCACAGTGCAAGTGCTCCCTATGTGAAATTGCTGTATTGATTGAATTCCATGTTTGGCTTATTTGGTTTACTGTCAGTCCCTAGTAGAGTGCACCAGGAGTGCCAGGGCTTGTAAATACAAATGCTGCTAGTGGGCCTGCAGCACGTGTTGTGCCACCCACAAGAGCGGCCTAGTAAAAGTATGTCTGAAGGTCTACCATTGCTAGACCACGTGCAGTCTGGTACTGTCACGCAGACTGCGCAAGTACACCTATTTGCCTGTCCCTAAACCTTCCCTTAACTTCATGTTAGTCACCCCTATGGTAGGCCCACGGACAGGGTGCATTGTAAGCATAAGGTAGGACAAGCCTGACAAGGTTGGCATGTCCTAATAGTGAATTACAGCCATATTCGTTTTTCACTAGTGTAAGGTAACCTGCTCTCCATCAGTTAGAATGGGCTGCCAGGATTATTAAGGCTATAATCCTAGCGGGCTCGGGGAGCATGGTGCAATGTCGAGTTTGGTATCCCTGAACTCAGGGTTTAATAACGCATCCGTTTGTGTGGATGGTTTTTGGACTCTGTGTTTGAAAATAGCACTTTTAGAAAGTAGCTATTTTCTTGTCTAACTGTCTACCGGTCTCTGCTGGTTCTGGTGTGCGTGTGACAGGAGCTGGGTGGCTCCAGAGGTCTGAATGAGTCAGTGTGGGGTGAGGGGGACATTTGCATTGAGAGTAGGGGAAGAGTAGCTCCTGATAGCCTGCCCTGCCTGATACAATGCTGGCTCCGCCCCCCTGCCGGGCGGCTGATGACTCTGTGCCTGCCTGGGACTTTCCTGGCCCACCTCCTGCCGGGCAACTGATGGCCCTGCCCCTGCCAGTGACAATGCTGGCTCCGCTCCTGCTGGGCGGCTGAAGACTCTGCCCTGCACAGTGAATAGGCCAGGTGCTTCGGCCTGGCAACACCCACAACAAACCCAAGATGGGGGGAAATTCCCCTGCCTGGACAAAGGGATCAAAGCCAAAAAGGGGTATAAGAGAAGGACCCCTGAACCAAGAATTTAGATCACTTCTGACAAGGAAACCTGAACCAAGGACAAGAAGCCTGCTGATCTAAGGACTGCCTACCCCTTCTGCCAGAGTGCTGTTTGTTGGGGAAATCCTGCATTGCTTCTTTATTTTTGCCAAGGAACCAGGAGAGAGGAACTGTGTGTGTACTCTCAATCTTTGCTAAGAAAATCTCCAAGGGCTGGAAGAGTGCCAGTCTCCTGTTGAAGTCACAGGGCTAAAGGACTTCATCTGCTTAAAGTGCTGTTTGCTGGAACTTGTGAATCCAGCCCCTCTGAAAGAATCCAGCAATCTCGACGCCGACGGACGCCGCCGAATCCAGCTCGACATCGTGAGTAACGGCTCCAGTGTCCCGCTTCCTCGACGCCGGCCGCCGGGCCCGATCGACGCCAGCAACAACGCCAGTGAGTAGTGAGTTCGGCTCAAGCTCCAAGTGACCTTGTGTCGGCACCGCTGCTGATCGCATCGACTTCGAGCCCTCTCGACGCCGTGAGCGCTGCTCACTCTTGCAACATCGACATCGACGATGCCGTATCCTGCTTCATCTCGTGAGCGCTGCTCCCGCCTGACTTCGGTCGACGCCGCTGCAGATCGCCCCGACTCCGAGGCCCGATCGACGCCGAAGACGCGACGCCGGACATCTCGACGCCGCTGATCATCGAGTGCTTCACTTTTCCAAGGTACTGTGTTGTTGGGGTTTGTGCGACTCCAGGCTCGACGTAGCGCTCCTCGCGGTCGACGCCGAACCTTTGGATTAACTTTGCCTCGACGTCGTGTGACTCCCGTGTGGGTTACATTGTTGCCAAGAACTGTGTTTTAAAGAAGAAGAGTTGCTTTTGATACTAAAGACTTTGTGCTAAGAAGAAACCGTGCTTGAACTATTATTTTTCCTTCCAAGAGTATTTATTAAGATTGTGGTATATTTTTGTCGTTATTTGGTCTTGTGCTAAGCCTTATATAAAAATCCTTATTTTTATAATACTACTGTGTCGTGTCCATTTGTAGTGTATTCACTTTATTACTGTATGTGGTCATAAATGCTTAACGCACTGCCTCTGAGATAAGCCTGTCTGCTTTGCCAAGCTACCAAGGGGGTGAGCAGGGGTTATCTAAGTGTGTGATCCCCTTGCCCTGATTAGAAAAGGTGTGTCCCTATTTGTCAGAAGTGTATACCTCTGCCAACTAGAGACAGCCGCTTCTAACAGTAGGGCTATGCTGCTGGTGTGATCAGGATTAGTTTTCATTCCACTTCATTCTGATGCACTAGATCATCACACTGGCTAGGTCACATCTCGTGCACCTTTGCCTTGTGTGCCCTGTGTCCAGCTATTTCTGTGCTGTGAATCTTTGGCCAGCACATTAAAGCAGTGGCATAACACAGAATGATGGGGCTCCCCTGCAGAATGTGAGTCTCCTGTAGCGCACAGAAATTCATTGGCCTGGGCTGAATGGGACTACCTTGCAGAGTTGGTGGGAGCAGCTGGAGAGTTCAGTCCCCCTGTGTTACAGGGGCTGCAGGGGCCTGGGTTCTTCCCCTGCATTGAAGCACCACAGACTAACTTATCTCCAGCGTATTCATTGACTTTGACCACACATGCTAGGATTGACGCCAGAATGAATATTGTGGTGAATAAAGTAATGGAGAGGGCAACCTTGTGCTCTTTGTGCTAACGCTGCCAAATGGACTTTAGCTGTAGATACTTAGAGCCTGATTTAGAACTTGGTGGACTGGTTGGTCACAGCAGTGATGGATAACCCCTCTGTTGAAATATAAATCCCAAAGGATATACTGGGATTCATATTTCTGCTGACGGGATATCCATTCCTGTTTTGACAGAGTGACCCACCAAGATCTAAATCAGGCCCTTAGTGTATAATAGACTCTTCACATATTACCTTGCGTGGAGGGAGTTGAAGTCAATATCAAGTTCAGTTTAAGCAATACAGAATTTACTTTATTTATTTATTTATTTATTTACTTATGTCTGTTTTAATGTCTTTATTAATGCTTTTGGAATACACTCATATGACCAAGTAACTCTACAGAACAAAGGGAGATCAAAGGGGCGTGAAAGACTGCTAGAGGATTAAAGTCATTCAAGAGTGCATGTTCAGGACAAGAGGCGATTCCTTTATGTTGTGTGGTCGCTATGGTTTCCCCCTTTGGGGGTTGATCTAGAGACACAGTTGTAAACCCTGGTTTTGTGACAGGGAAGTCTCACTCAGCCCTGGTCACAGTGCTGGGGGCCGCCTGTCAGCTTTTATCCTTACCCTTGTCTTTGGTCCTACTCCTTTGATTCACTATACTACCATAGGTTTACAGAGAGGGGGCCCTACTTTACAAAAATTAATTAGGTACTAATCCTTGCACTACGCATATGCTTTACACTCACAATTTATGCTGAACATGGAAAGCCCCACTACTACATTGTTATTTTAAATGTTTGTCAGTAGTTAAAATAAAACATACACAAAGTCGAGTGGAAAAAATAGATAGACTCCCTCCTGCACCTACCGTTTTCAGGAAAAAATGGAACCCACAGATTACGACTTCAGCATCTATTTAACCAACCAGGCAGACCATCACACTATTTTAATACCCAAATATGGAAATCTAACTGAAAATGTCCCCTGAAATAAGAATGGTATTAGGAATGAAAATGAGAAGAAATCATCTATAGTATCCCATATAAGGCTACTGAACTGGGACATTGCAGGAATTAAATCAAAATTAGCCATTAAGGACTAGGGAAATGTATTGATGACACCACTAATGCCTCTTCCAAGAGAGTTGGGCCGCCAGTCAAATATATAGATTAGGCTATAACACATATAGTATTGAAGCCCAAGAATCTAAGCAGGCAGACCATCTGAAGGGCTAATTAAATGGGTAAAAACATCACTTGATTGTGCAATTAAGAAAGTTGAAATAGCCTCCCCGGATTTAATGGCACTCAGACTG
The DNA here is from genome assembly GCF_964261635.1 of Lissotriton helveticus. Classification (NCBI taxonomy): domain Eukaryota; kingdom Metazoa; phylum Chordata; class Amphibia; order Caudata; family Salamandridae; genus Lissotriton; species Lissotriton helveticus. The sequence goes on along the minus strand of NC_136067.1, from coordinate 1,915,094,607 downwards.
ATACCAAAACAAACGAATCCTTATCTTCTTGTAAAAATTTACAACAGACCTACCCCCACAAAATGCAGAATCTTTGAATACTTTTTGCAAAAGGTACCTTGTGATCATGTTGGAAGATCCAAACATCTGTTTTAGGCCTTATGATCCCATGCTAGATTTGATAAAAGACAAAGACGAGAATCAGGAAAATCCACCTTTATCTAGACCCAGGAGAAAGACGATGTTTGTGACAGAGTATCCCATTCGCCAAGATCTAATTCAGGCCCTTAGTCTTACCTCAGCTTACATTCTGGCTTAACATCCAGTGCACAGCAAGCACTATACACATGCCATTTAAAAAACATGCATTTCTTGTTCTTCAAGAGAACCCTTGCATCAGTCAAATTTAACTGGCAAACAAGGAGAAACATTCCAAACTCATTGGCCTGTATTCCTTAATTCCACTTATCTGGGGTCTTCTCATGAGACAACAAGAAAAGGAAACTGTTAACCATAAACAACCAATTACCTTTGTATCTAATCAGAGTCAGCACTTTTTACCTACACACACATGCTCTGGCGCTGTAACTAAGTTTATAACTAACAGTGCAGCAAGAACTCATTCCTAACTGTGTGTTCAGTAACTAATTCATATGTGCATGTTATTGCACAATCTCTGTCTCAAAGTACACCCATACATTTATTCCATTAGTGTGGTCAAACTGGCAAAGGACAACAAATCTTTCAAGCGCACCCAGGTTAAACAAGCAATGGAAAAAGCCAAAAGAGCTCTATGTTTTTTAAACATGCAATAGCAAAACCAGCAGTGACTTTTTATTAGGGGACATGAATAGTAAAAGTTATGCAACTTTGTGTGGGTTGCTTCTAGCTGCTCTACAAAGAAAATACCATAATTAAGCAACCTCTTTGGCTACAGAAACATGATAGTTGTAAGCATGGTCCCATTGTTCAATAGAGAGCATTGGCAAAGCTCAGCTTTGTTCTCAAAGAAGAATGTTAGAAACAGGAGTAAGAAGTTGAAGTTTATGTTGTAAGTGGTGAATGTAAAAGACAGAAGCAGCAAAATATTTGTATAATGTATACTGAAGTGCTGAAGTAAACTGACACAAAGAACCCTGTACTACCTTTTACATGTACTTGTTTTTTAAGCATCGGTAACATGAGGTTTCCCAGACAGATACATCTTTCTGTCGCAAGACCTAAAAAAGGAATCTGGTAATTAGCGTTTGCAACACCCATCGTAGAATCAAAGCTGTGCATCCTAAATATACTACACTAGTATACCCCCTGTGATTTATATAATAAATTGCTAAAATTATTACATTAAAAGACAAGTTTGTTCTACGATTGATACCATTGGGTTAGAAATCAGCAACTGTAAAAACGTACCTAGAGTATTTATTAATGTAGTTATCTTAATGAATTGGTATGTGGATGTAGTGTTATAGAGATAGTAACATAGTTCTGGTAGAACCCATGCAAAAACTCCATGTAGGTTGATGGACTCAGCTGTCCTTGTCAAAAGAAGAAAAAGACTAGAGACAAAAACAGAATTTGTTGTATATATAAGCAATGCATGTCACTTACGTGTGCTTAATACAACCGTGGGAGCAGAACACCAATAATCATCTGAACCTCAATATTTAGAGGCTCTGTAAATGTACCTAAATAAATTGGCTCCAGCGTCTCTAGTTGATCTAGCATTTAAACACTACACTCCTCATCAGAATAACACAATTTAGCCAAGTGACACAGAAATACATTTTGGAAGCATAAAGAACTGAGCTCTAACAATGCTTCATAAATTCTACTCATCTATACCAACACTTCCAGTGGAAGTCTGTGAAAATTACACTTTGGGTATATGGTGGAAGCTTCATTAACATTATAGTTTTTAGTAGTGTTGTACATCACCAAAGTTTTATGTTATTCACTTGGTGTTCCGTGGAGACAAGGGGGAGAGATTGCTTTGCAGCAGGACACTGATGGAAGGGGGAATGAGCAGGAACACGTTGAACAGAACATCAGAAACTACATCTATTTTTAGAAATAATGGTGTGTAACACAAAAATATTTGTCAAAAGTATTTTTCTCATTATCTACCCTCCTAAATGAATTAAGTAATCCATTTTAGCTGCAACATCATTAGGTAGTTGGTTAAAATGCTATACATTATTAGAAAAACACCACTTATGAGAATTCTTTTGAATTTTTAAAAATTCTTTTTATTGGTACATGATCAGTATTCAGTACATATAAGGAACAGTTATACTGTACTGCCATCTTTTTTCATACTTTTGTTTTTTAAAGCCAACAGTACACAGTCATCTACTATAGCGAATACTGGTGATTGTGGCAAATTACAACTTGTAGTAAACTCACTATAGGTCCCTATAAATCAGCCACGCCCCCCATATCTTCTCCCATTTCCTTGGGCATTCCCTGCTCTTATATACCGTATGTTCTACCTACCAACACCAATCTAGATCATTTTTCCATTCTTCTATTGTTGGTATTGCAGTTGCACCCCATTTCCTTGCAATGTTTTGTTTCGCGACTACCGCTGCTAGTGCCAACCACTATTTCACATGTCTCAGCCAGTCTTCTTCCCCTGGGATCAATAGTAGGAACCATTTACACTCTATCGGCACCCCCACGCCCACGACTGCTGCCATCACCTCTCCTACCCTGGGCCAATATAACTGTAGCACTGGCCATTCCCATAATAAATGCTAAAAGATCCCCTCCAATCCACACCCTCTTTGGCAACATGCATCTTCACTACATCCTATTCGGTGCAACACTGACCTGGGGTGATACACTATGGAGAATTTTCAGTTGTATTAGTTGGAACCTTGATGTATTGCCACCTCTCTCGGGCCCTGTAATACCTTCGTCCAGTCCTCATCCTCCCTCGGGCCGACATCCCCCTCCCAGGTCCTTTTCAGTGAGCCCAGTGTCTTTAATTATTATTTAATGTTATTAATTATTTTCTCATACAGTAAGGAAATGGCTTTTTCATGCAACTGTTCAGATAGTACTCTATCCTCCAAAGGCTTCTTCCATAGTCTCTCCTTCGCAAATATATTTCCATAGGGCATGTCCCAGCTGCAAGTATTATAGCCATTCCCCTTCCCCATCTCGTATTCTGTTTCTAAGGTTATAAATTTGACATATGCCTGCCCTCTACATACAACCCCCAGGTTCTCAAGATCCAACAGCTCCCATTTAGCGAAGCCCGTTAGGTCGCATAATCCCTTTAGATGATCACTGTTCCAGAGGGGTGTCATCCCTGTGAGTTTTCCTTCCCAGCCCAGGTATTTTGTTGCTGCATCGCATGCCTTCGTCACTGTCCGGGTATGTGGCAGTAGACTCTTCATTATAACTTGGAATATAGTATCATTCAAGGTCCCTTCTTACCCATGGTCAGTCTGTCCACCCTATATGCCGGTTCTGCCCGTTTTCCAAACATCCACCCATTTACTGTGACTAATTGGGCTACCCAATAATAGCTACGGATGTTGGGTCCTGCTAATCCTCCTTCATAAACCTCTCTCTGAAGTTTGCACAACGCTATCTGCGGTGCTGTCCCGTACCATAGTAGGGCTCGTAGTTCAGCATCCACTCTTTGAAAGAAAAAAGGGGGGAGCTCATATGGTGTGTTTTGCATTGCGTATAATATTCGGGGGAGGGCCTTCATTTTGAACAGCGGCGCTGGACTCATCATGGATAGAGGCAGGTTTTGCCAGTGTTTGGCGCCTACAATGAGTCTGTACAACTGTAGGCCCAAATTATGATGTAGAACCCCTGGGCATCTTTTGTTATATAAATCCCTATTTATGTAAAGCCTTGCTCTACAATTGGCACCACACACCTGGTTGTTAACACAGGTGTTCCCCTTGCCAAGGGGACAAGCAGTGATTTATCCCAATTAATCTGGTACATTAGAGTACTCCCTGGATATGCGGAATATTTGCAGTATTCTATCAATTGATTGTCACAGTCTCCTGACATACAGGATGATATCATCTGCATTTAACAAGATAAGCTCTTCCCAATCCTACCCAACTGGGATCCCCCAGATCAATGGGTCCTGGCATATCCTGGCATATCCACCCTGCCAAAGGCCAAAGCAAATATAATTGGGAACATCGGACAACGTTGTCTTGTACTCTTTTGTAAAGCGAAGACCCGACACACTGTAGTATTGACTCTTATATTGGCCAATGGTTGTTGGTAGATAAGTCTGACCCACTCTAATAAATCTAGATCCCAGGCCAAACTGATCTAAGACCGAAAAGGGATAGTTCCATTCCACACTATCAAAGGCCATCCTGGCGTATAAGCATAGGAGGGCAGCCTGGCCATTAGAGGGTGTCTTGGTTAAATGAACCCCGAACAGCCTCTGCAAGTTCAGTGTAGTTCCTCCATGCGGCATAAACCCAGATTGATCCAGGTGTACGAGGGAGGTAATCACTCCAACCAGGCGCATGGACAGGAGTTTTGCTAGGACCTTAACTTGATAATTGGGCTGTATGACCCAGGTTCAGTTGGAGGTTTGTCTACTTTTGGTATTACGGTAATAACGCTGTCCTCTGATCCGGAGGCAGTAATCCCTCTTATTTTGCCTCCACGAACATATCCAGGAGGTGCTCTGCTGTCTTGTTCAAAAACAACAGTTGATGGACAGAATGCAGAACAATGTCATACATTCGCCCCAGTACAGAGATCTAGGCCTAAATCCATGGTTTTTTGCTCACCATGCCATTCCAGTTTGAACCCAGCCATATGCAAATCAGTCTTGACCCTGTGCCCCATGGGAACAGTCCAGCCCGAACTTCCAAGCCAGGTCCTCCCTGGACTGGAAACAAGCATCCTAGGACCGGTTTCAGGCTTTCAGCCCTCTTCAGCCAGGATAGCTTGATTCCAGTGGCATGGAGAGCACGGGACTCACGTCTGAGCATACCCGTCCCACTCGGGGTGACAAATGCAAAAACAACAGCTGATGGACAGAATGCAGAACAATGTCATACATTCACCCCAGTACAGAGATATGGACCTAAATATATATATTTTTTGCTCACCATAGATTTGTAGAGCTCCACTGGGAGACCGTCCGACCCTGCTGCTTTGCCTGATTGCAGGGAGCGGGACACTGACTTTATTTCTTCAATTGTTAGCTCACCCTCTAGCATCTCTCTGTATTGCTCTGGTGGCAAAGTGATGTTGTGTAGGAAGTCACGGCAGTCTTGCTCTGTATTCATTGACGAGGAAGTGTATATTTCCTCAAAATACGTGACAAATATCGCCGCCACTTCTGTCCCTGTTTCATATTTCCCCCTCCTTGTATACCAGTCCGGGGACCTAGCTGCCATTCATCCTCCTCTTATCTAGCCAGCCCAGTAATTTATTCGTCTTGTCCCCAATTTCATAAAGTCTGTGTTGTGTGTCTAATGCCTGAGCCCTGGCACTGTCCTCTAGCAGGCCACCGAATGCCTTTTGGTGCAGTTGTAGGCGTTGCCATTCATCAACTGGCCGAGAGTCTCCCCCGCTGCCCAAGATTCCAAGCTCATTATGACATTTTAAAGGTTGTGGCATTTTAGTTGTTTTTTCTTCTTTATGGCACCAATTTGCACTTGGGCTCTGCCCCTGAGAACCGTTTTAAAGGCCTCCCATAGGGTCAGTTTGGAGTAGACCGATCCACCCACATTATCAATAAAGAATTGTTCTGCTTCCTTCTTCATATCCTCCCTAAATTCTCCATCTTTGAAATACCATGGGTCTAATTGTGGGGGTAACGCATAATCTTTTTGGGACCAGTCACGCTCGCTTCTACTGGGGAGTGGTTGGACACATCTTGCACTATGTGTGTTGCATTTGTGAATTCATCCCGGCCCTTGTATAAGGAGATAGTCAAGCCTTGAGAGGCTCCCAGTTGCTGCCGACAGGTGGGTATGTTGCTTTTTGGTGGGGTATCAATGCCTTCTTATGTCACCCAGGCCCATAGCCCAAGAAAATCCCCCTGTTGACCTGTTTTTGTCCCTGATGTTGTACCCCTTGTCATGTCCATCTCTACTGATAGAAAGTCATTCATGTTGCGTCCTAATATCAGCTGGCCCTCAGGGAGTTCAACAAGTAGGGGGACCAATGCCTCCAGTGTGGTGGCCTGTAGCCTCGAGTACACTGAGAACAGGCTTAATCTCTTCCCTTCCCAGGTCCCACTAACCACTATGTATCATCCTGATGGATCAGTCCATACCTTTCCTTGGATAAAAAGGAATGCCCTTCCGCAGAGTACCCCCACCCCCGGATCCCGTTGTGTACCCTGCTTGTGCCAGCAGAGTGTAGCCATATCTGCCTAGAGCTTTACAGTAGTTACCTTTTAAGTGTGTTTCCTTTTAAAGAACAACATCTGGTGCCTGTCGTTTAATGTATTGCAGGACCATTGATCTTTTAAGTTTACCATTGCGTCCATTCACATTCCAGGACCACACCTCCAATTAAGTCATCTTCGATTTGTGTCCTGCCATGTGGGAATAGGTCACTGAGTCAATTGACTTAACTGAAAAATTATCTCTATCCCTCACCTCACGCCCCCACCCTGCTACCCTGCTTTTGAGGTTGTGCCATCCCCAACTTCTCAACCCACAAAGTGCCTGTTTTTTGCCTGTCCCTAGCGTGGCTATACCACTAATAAAGAAACAAATACAAAAAGAAACGTAGTATTTGGATCAGACCCCCCCCTTCGAACAGTCATAGTCTTTTCAAATCCCAGATAGCCGCCATTATCATTCCCAGTGAGGGCTCTGCTGAATCCTCTTCTTCAGGCATTGTGGTGGGTTTTGGGATTGCATAATTATTCATCTTGTTTGACTGTGGGACTCCCAAGCCTTTTAACTTCCCCATTCCACCTGCGATTATTCTTGGGGCGTCTCCACTTCTTCCACCATACCTAGAAGAGCCAGCGCCTCTCCTCCTTGGTGCAGGATATCTCTTAATTAGGGGCGGGTGGGTAAGGGATCCCAGTTAGCTGCCATGGTAGGGCCCTGTCCCCTAGTCGTCGCACCACCAGTTCTCCTGATCGTCTTTTCTCTTTCGTGTTTTATTTCTTGTTAGTTCCCCTTATTCTTGCCGCCCTTCTAACGCTCTTTCCTTATACCTTCTTGCTTCTTACCCTGCCATTGGATCACTATTCTACTGTGTTTAGCGGCATGATCCTTTCCCATCCAGGGCATGCCCATGTTAGTCTTGTCAGCCCGCTGTTGTGCAAGCCTGGGTCTTTGGCTTGCACTAGCCTCCGTCCCTGCTATGCACGTCGTGGGCCTCTGCTCTTGCTATTATTCTCAATGGCCCATTTTCCCACAGCCACTTTCTGTGTATTTAGGCCGCTACCAGGTCTCAGGATCGGGCGGGCGCAGGCGGACTCCCTTGGCACTCTGATTCACACCACGGCCCTCTCAGTATGCCTCGCTGGTTGTGTGAGCGGCCTGCGGCCTGCGCCCTTCGTGCCCAGCCGATATGCTTTCACTTTACTGTGTCTGGGGGGTCCTGTGGCAGTCTCAGAGTCACCCTCTACGCCGACCGGCCTTCGCTCCCTCTATATCGTCCGGGTGCCTTTCTTATCGTCTGGATCTTGCTGCAGCTCTTGTCCAATCTGTTTCCTCTGCGATGTTGAGCGGCCAGGTCCACTCGGGATAATCAGCGGTTGAGTTGCCCCGTCAAATGGCCCAAGATCGGAATAATCCTTGAATCTCTTTCTTTTCCATTGGCTATATATAAAATTGTTTCCCTCCTCTTTTATTACTACATATTTTGATCATAAACTCCTTCAATTTGAAGATAAACAACTAAGAAATTGCACAATTCAGCATTACTATTACTGAAGTTAGAATAGATTGCAGAACCCCACCACCAACAGAACTTAACTACTTGCCTGCTTTCTTTAAACCATTTTCTGTCCCCTTTATCCAGAATCCTACAACCTCCTAGGCACCTGGCTCTTCTAATTAATTAATCACATATGTTGAATTAGTTATGTCACTAATGTATGAATCAAGCAGTCCACGATAGTCAGGTACATAGGTACAACATGTCTTTGCTCCAATTAGCTTGCAGATTCCACCCTCTTCTACCAAGATAATATTTAATGAAAGGCGATTTTCCATCACCATTGCTCAAATTGCTAAAATATTTACATTTACTAGCTTAAAAGGCCCTGCTGTATCCATGCTAAGTCTATCTATAACCCTATACAAACATCTAATCTTCTCATTAATCATGGCAAGTCCCATAGGAGGAATAATAGCCCCTATTAATAGCCCCTATTATGTCCAAAACACCTTGCACATAACTCCTCTTCACTCTTTTCAAATTATGTTCCTCCTTCAATTCTTCTACTTGATAGAATCTAAGATAAAAGAAAGCTAAACAACATGAGCCCACCCAATTCTTTGGCAGGTTAAAATAGGAAGTTTCCCAACACACATAATAAAATCCTCTCATGATAGGTTCTCCTCTTATCAGAAATTCTCCACTAACGTCATAAGCTTTATTACATGTATTTTCTCCAACAAATTTAGCCTTATCTCCTTCCCCAGGACTATTTTTTTAGTAAAAATAGTTTTTATTGGCAATCAAGATTAGAAGGTACATTACAAGAAAAAAGCAATCAAGGCATCAGCCGATAATTCAGTATATCAGTACAGTTCCAACAAGACACCTTTTATATAGAACAGTCCCCAACTGAGCCATCCCACCCTGTATCCCACCCCCGTAGCCAGCGTGTCACACTCCTCCCTCTTAATCATTTACATGTTATCTCATTCCTGTCCTTGACAGGAACCTCGGTAAAGGGTAAGGAACGTCCTATAATGGGGAATCAGGACCCCCAGATCTGCCAATAGTAGGTGTAAGTAGTGTGTGCGCCTTGGGGGGTGTGAGGTAACCCCGAACTCAGCGGCCTTATCCTGGTGTCCCTCCCTCATCCTCGCTCTGGTCACCCTCTGGTCGCTGGAGCGCCACAACCAGGGCCTCCCACGCCCTAGCCACCTCTAGCGCTTTGTCATTATCTAGGCTCCTGGCCTGTCGCAGCCGCAGGGCACTCTCCGCTTTCGCCCAGCGCTCTAGAGTGGTCTTCCAACGCAAGTAGCTGGGACCTTGGGTAGATTTCCAGTGCATGGAGATTTCACGTTTGGCTAATATCAAACCCAAGTCGCAAAATTTACTGGTAATTCGAGTACGAGGGGTGTGAGGGAACCACAATAATAGGCAGGTGCCCATGTCGGGATCGATCTGCCGGTCCGTGACAGCATTCAGGCAGGACATTACCGCCTCCCAATAACCCGCCAGTGTGTTGCAGGTCCAAAACATGTGGGCGAAGTCCGCGTCCGCTGTCCCACATCTAGGACAAAGCGAGGATGCACCCTCGAAATATTGCGAGATTTTAATCGGTGTTAGGTATGCACGGTGCAGGGTAAAGAACTGGACCAATTGGAACCTGGCGTTCCTAGTGCCCTTCCATGCCCGACGCAGCAGCTGTGGCCATGTCGTTTCAGGAATAGACCGCCCAATGTCCCTTTCCCATTTGGTGCGCAGCTCGTCCAGGGGTCGCAGGGCAGCAGTCGATAACCGTCGGTAAAGGCATGTGACGGCCTTGTAAGTGCCAGCGGCCATTACCACGTATTGACAGCACTCCGAGGTCGGCGGTTCGGTGAGCCCACTCTTCCAATGACGGCGAATACCAGCCACTAACTTCTTCCCCAGGACTATGCCTCACCAGACACATTTCACCCTTCCTCTCTTGCTCCATTCTCAATCTTTAACAGTCAAAATTCATCCTCTTCCTTAATCTCCTCTAGAGCAGTCTCGTGCTCTTCCAAAGTTCTTATACTTTTTATACCTTTCTCATTATATTTCATAATTAAATCACACTACCTTTATGTAGCAAACATAAATAAACAACATCCATATTTAGTCATAGCCTTGATTTGTACGCATCTCTTTAAAAAAAAGTCCATATTTTATTTCCTTGTTATCTTAATTAATGAATAGGTTCTCTACTGTCATATTTAAGTCAGTTGGATAGGGAGAAAGATATTCTCTGTTATTAAATATAGCTATCAACATTGCAGGATAAAGAATAAGAAAACTCCAGCTATCCGTGGCTAACCCTCTTTCCAGGTGATTTAGGAAGAAAAGTACAGACGAAAAATCTTTCAACTTTCATGACTACAATGTACTCCTTAGTCTATCAGTCAAAACTTTGTTCATCAGTTGCCATAAAAGAACATTTCGTCAATTAAAAACAAGCATGAATACAAAGAATATTTCTTCCATTAATCAGTTTCTAGATTTCGTTATTACATCTTTAAAGGGCATTGGTACTGTAAATGTGCAATTAGAGGCAATAAAAGGGAAAAGTAGGCCTTAACATAATAGTCCACCCTGATGAAAAAACAGGAGAATCACCAACTTGACAATATTGTAAGTAACCCTAGATGGCATATATTTTGCGGATTCTTAATGCCCATCGGATGTAGGTGATGACTGCAAGACACGTGGAGTGCAATTCCAGGTGCTGTAACAATTAGTGCACAAAACTGGCCACAGGAATTGTGATCACTGTAGACTATAACGATTGCAAAAAACAATAAATTATGTGGTAGATTGTTGTGACGTATTGTCACAGGGACAACACCGCAAGGAGGAGATCCAAGAACCCTGCTGTGTGAAGGCTACCAAGAAGTGCACGGTGCATAGTCTAAAACGGGTAAGATAACATCTATATTCAGGACTGGCTATCCACATTGGGTATTGTTCTACCCATACTGTGGTCGAAATCGGTGAGTATCATAAAACAGTGTTCATCACTTGTACTCTGGACGGCCTGAGATTGTATCTATGTCTATAAAATACAATTTTAACCTGAGTCTTGGAGTCATTATATATTTTGTCAGGAGAATAAAAGAGATTTTAAATTCCCAGTTCAAGGAAAACTTGCTTGACGTAGGCTAAACATGACAAAACCAAAGGGGATGATGGACTGAGTGTTAAACATTACAAGCACTCACCCCCAGTCAACTGATCTGGGTTTAATCCATCATCATTCTTTAGCTCACTCCGCCACCCCAGTTCAGACATGGCCATATGCAAATCAGTCTGACCCTGTGCCTCATGGAAACAGTCTAGGCTAAACACGTGTCAGGATCGCGCCCGGTTCACCCCCACCCGGGTGACCTTGTAATGCATTCCCTTGCATTACTTCCAGAGATATGCAGTTCTCCAGTGATACATGTTGCCCTTGCTAAAAATATGTGCAACGATCTGTACCCTGCCAGCATCAACAGGTACCTGCAATGATCAACAAAAGACAGTAAGGCACACTTACCTAACAACATTTTGTGCAAGAACAATAATCAGAACTTATTACAGGAAAACATTCAGAGAGTTTAATATGATGCAAGATTTCAAAACTCATAAGGAGGACTCAATAGCCCTTGCAGGTATACTATGTATCCTTTGAGGAAACAATATTAAGAACATTGTAAGAATGGCGATTAGTGAAGAACACTGTAAAGGGGAAGTGTAATTACATTGTTTGCCTTTTTGATAACACTGTATTTCTTTTCCAAGGTGATTAAGGAGCTCCTTGTCTGTCCTGCAGAAAGAAACACATTCTCATCTGTATGTCCTCCTTCACCTCCCAATGCAAGAGTAATGCAAGTCGACTCGTAGGTATTTAGAGATTCTTAGGGCTGGGTTGGTGAGGTGATGGGGGAGATTTCCGGAGATCGCAAATCCTAAATTCTTCCCCCTTATTTCCCATATTGACTGCAGGCCAGAAACTTGCAATTGGACTGTCAGCACCAATCATCACCATCCACATACCCTTTTCTGATCTAACCTCCTGGTTGTGCAGATAACTAACTGGTAGGTATGGTGGAGAAGAGGAATTTGATTCCATATCATCTGCAAAGCCCGCTGCAACTCCTAAGCTTAAAGACTGTGACAATACCATTGACACCATGGAATCAAGTTCATGTTGTCTTGTCTAGTGCAGTCTTCAAGTATCAGATGAGGACACTTGGCCTCGGCTTGTGTAAGATTCTTAGCCAAATAGTTAGAGTGCAATTCTCACAGTGCCTTCAAAGTAGGATAAACCTAATTCTGAATGCACATTGTGGCTAGCAGTGCATAGAACCTTTTTTTATAAGATTTGCAGGTTTCCTGGGATAATGTAGTGCCATACTCCCGCCCCGTATATACCAACTGAAAGACATTTACTCTTCTACAGTTGGATCATTTCTTTATTAGGCTTATGGCAAGTTTATTCGCAAACATGAAGATTCTTTCAACGGCCCTGATTTCAGGTGATTCACTTTTAAATTAAGGTTGCTCATAAAGTAATTAAAAGAATCAATAAAAATCTGATGGTGATTTGCGGTATGAGCAATTAAATAGGCATAATCCTCTTAAAGTAAAACAGGGACATACAGCCAGATTCATCAAGCGAAATGCGCTCGCAAAAGGGCCAGATTCTGAGAATCTGGCCCTTTGCGAGTGCAATTTTTGCATTTGGGATTCATCATCCCAAATGCAAAAACTGCTAATAAAGAATTCGCAAATTTGCGAGGATTAGCATTTAAGGAATCTCTATTAGAGATTCCTTAAATGCTATTCATGAAACATTTAAAAATTGAGAATTCGCAATTTAGGACCGCTATTTGGGGTCTGGGAGATTGTTAATTAGTTTTCAGTAGGTGAGCGAGATCGCTTTCTTGTCTAAGCAGTCCGTGAGGAGTCTGTCCTCAAGGGGGGAGGATTCTGAGGGCGTTGTACCTGTAGGGATAGCTCCCTGCAAGGCGTGCTTAATTTGCATATATCTATAGCGTTCAGTGTCTGCCATTCTGTATTGTTCTTGCAGGTTGGGAAATGTAACGACTTCACCCCTTTTCCATAGGTCACCGATCTTTGAGATACCTATAAGGTCCCATTGTCTGAAGCCCTTAGTATTCACCAGGGTACCCAGACGGCGTGTGTCCCAAAGCGGTGTGGCTTGTGTGAGTACTCCCTCCCATCCCAGGGCCCTCTGTGCTGCGTGCCAGATCTTGACTGTGTGAGCTGTGGGGCCTGTAAATTCGTGTCGTCGTTTGTTAGTATAGAGTGCCTTCATAAGCTGGTCTGGGGGCAGGATAGTCCTGTCAAGGCGGAAGGCAGGGTCCTGTTGTGGGGCATGGATCCATTGATTTACTACTATTAGCTGCGATGCTCAGTAATATAATTTAACACTGGGTAGGGCTATTCCCCCATCATACCAGGAGCGGCACAGTTTGGAGTGTGCAATGCGGGCTGGTTTTCCGTCCCAAAGGAGGGCAGAAATTTCTGCCTCTATTGACTTGAAATACGTGAGGGACCGGGAAGGGTGTGTTCTGTAAAACATAGAGGAATCTCGGGAGTGATAGCATCTTAAATAGTGCCGCCCTTCCCAGCAGTGTTAGTGGTTAGGAACGCCAGTGGGCGATATCGGATTTCAGCCTCTGCAAAGGTTTCATCAAGTTTTCTTCCGTAAAAATCGAGTCCTGAGGTGTGATGTATATTCCCAGGTATTTGAAACCTCTAGTGACTGTTTGGAGGGCGCAGTCTGGGGGCAATATGGGTGGCTGACCAAGTAGGACATATAGGAGTGATTTCGCCCAATTAATGGTATAACCAGACACATGTCTGTAGTCATTGAGGATGTCCATCAGAGCTGCTAGGGACGCAGTAGGGGACATCATATACACCAATATGTTGTCCACATAGAGAGAGATGCGGTCCTCCCATCCCGTTCCCCAGGTTATTCCCCTGATTTGAGGGGCAAGACGGATTTTCACCGCTAAGGGCTCTAAGATAAGTGCAAATAGAAGCGGGGACAAGGGACATCCCTGCCTCGTTCCGCGCCCTAGTGTAATTGTACGCGAGGTATGGCCATTTGCAACCACTTGTGCAAGGGGTGCAGTGTAAAGGAGTTTAATCCAGCCACAGAACCTTGGGACAAACCCCATTGTCTTAAGCACTGCAAAGAGGAATGGCCATTCTATAAGGTCAAAGGCCATTGTCGCATCTAGGGAAAGAATTGCCGCATCCTCCTTTATCATGGGGATGCGATGCATGACTCCATGAATGCGACGTAAGTTAAGAGATGTATTCCTACCGGGCATAAACCCCGATTGATCCGGGTAGATTAGTGTTGTGAGGTGTGGTTGCAGTCGGAGGGCTAGGAGCTTTGCTAGTATTTTTGCATCTACGTTCATTAGGGAGATAGGTCTATAAGAGGACGGGAGGTCAGGTGGTTTGCCATGTTTATGCACTGAAACAATAGTTGCCAGTCTTTGGTCAGCCGTGAGAGTACCCTTTTCTAAACAGTCATTATACATAGGGAGCATGTATGGAATGAGCTGCTGCGCCAGTGTTTTATAGAGTTCAACAGGCAAACCATTTGGTCCCATGGCCTTTCCAGTGTGTAATGATGCCAGTGCCTTCCCTAATTCATCCCCTGTTAGGTCATCCTCCAGTGCTTGTGCGTCCTCTTGGGACAGTGTAGTCAGGGGTATGTCTCGGAGAAATACCAGGCTGTCCTCCTCCGTCACCTCACAGCGTGCAGTGTATACGGTCTCATAGTAGGTTGCCAGTTCTTCTACTATGCGTGTGGGGGAAGTTGTGTGTGTGTCATCCGGAAGTTTCAAATTCGCGATCCATCTATTTGCCCTGTCCTTTCGTTCTAGCCAAGCCAACATTTTCCTGGTTTTGTCCCCCAGTTCGTAGACCCTATGTAATGTGTTAGTCAGTCTCGCTTTGGTCAACTCTGCATATGCTCGGTATTCCCGAGTTGCCAGCGCTAGGGTGTGTGCCGTGTCCTCAGAGTTATCTGATGCATGGGTCCGCTCTGCCGTCTGAACAGCTGTTTCTAGTGCCTCGATGTTCGCCCTTTGTTCTCTTTTGTGTTTAGTGATAGCGGAGATGGCATGTCCTCTCATCACAGCCTTGTATGTCTCCCAGAGGATTGAGGGTGAGTCCACAGAGTGCAAGTTTTCATTAAAGTATTGTGTGGTGGAGGCCGTCAGTGTCTTTAAAATCGGTCTATTCTTGAGATATCCTGGATATATCGGGAATATCCTTTGTCGCCTAGTGGGCTGTGCTGTGTAGGTGAGTTGTATCGGGGAATGATCAGATATCCCTCGGGGGAGGTGTTCAATGGCTGTTATCTTTTCAGGGGGGATCGCTAGTGTCAACATGTAGTCTATTCTGGAGAGACTAATATGGGCTCCCGAATGGACTGTGTATTGGCGTTCGTGGGGATGTTTAAGTCTCCACATATCCACCATTCCCAGTGCTTCCAGGAAGTTTTTAAATACGTGGTTCGACCTAGTAGTATCCCGAGGAGGCTGTCGATCTAGAGTTGCGTCCAATACTGCATTGAAGTCGCCTCCAACTATCAGTTCTCCCTCTGGGAGTTCAAGCAGTAGCTTGCCCAGGTCCTGGAGAGCCTCTTGGGGTAATGCTGGGGGGATGTAGACCGATAATATATTGTAAGGTTTGCCCTCCCACTGACAACTGATCGCCGCAAAGCGTCCCCTGTCATCAGCCCAGGTGTGTTTGACCAGTAACGGCGCGCTTTTTTGGATGAGAATAACCACCCCACGGGAGCCCGAAGAGAACTCTGCGTGGGCGATCATCTTGAAGCCCCATCGATTAAGCGCTTTGCATGCTGTCCAAACTAGATGTGTTTCTTGCAGCAACGCCAAGGTGGGTGCTTTTCTCTTTAAGTATTGGAGGACGAGTCCCCGTTTAATTTTGTGTCCCAGCCCGTTTACATTCCAAGAAACGATTGTTAATGGGGGGATATCAGAGGTTGTGATTGGGGGTCGAGTGTCGAAGGGACATGGTCAGCCATAGTTTCCGGGAAGCAAGTGTATTAATGCCTTATGTGTAAACCCTCTAAGAGGGGTTTGGTACGTGTCAGAGCCTAGAGTGCCTTTTGAGGCTTGCAGTGGTCTGTTGTCATGGCTTATGTCATGTTGCATTGACCGTGGGTGGGCCGTTGTGTATGGCTGCCCCAGTCCGGTCTGTGTGCCTGAGTGTGTGGTGCGGAACCAGTGCGTATGTGGTGTGTGTAGAGGAAAAGCCAACCAAGTTAGGAACAAGAAACTAAAACTAAAACTAAGTAAACTCAAAACATATAAATCCCAAACCCCCCTCCCTGCCTCCCTGCCCGGCGGACAATAAACCTTCCACCTCCCCAACTGAGCAGAGTGCTTGTAGTCCCAACTGAGGAAAATTGTCTTTGGGGGTGAGACTTCTGTGTCCATTGTCGAGCCCTCCCCTCCGAAAGCGAATATGCAGTGTCAGCCCTAGCTAAAAGTCCTACCTGCATGGATCTGTTTGTGCGTGACCAAAGTCCCACCATAGTTGGCCAGCCTCGGTTTGTGGCTAGCCGATGCAGCTCGTCCCTGCGGGCCCTGTAGATCGTAACTTATATAAAGAGGAGCGGGCGAATGACGTAGTCCAAGTGATCGGCTCCAAAGGGATGGGTAGCGATACCAGTGTCCATACTGTGTCGTATTGTACTCATTCCGCATCTTCTGTTAGTTGGGAGCTTCTGTCCCCGTGGTTCTTGCGCACGTCGCGATTCCTGGGCCCTCCTACCGGTCTCCATCCTTCCAGCCAGTCCTGGGTCTCCTGCGGTGAATCAAAAAACCATGTTTTACCTTCAGATTCCACATGCAATTTTGCTGGAAAAATCATCGAGTACTTGAGTTCCCGAGCACGTAATTCTTTCTTAACCTCCGTGAAGCTACGTCGCTGCTGGGCCACCGCTGCCGTGTAGTCGGGATAGAAGTGGATTTCCGAGTTACCAATCTTGAGCGGTGGGCGAGTGCGAGCTGCTTGTAAAATGGCGTCCCGGTCCCTAAAGTTGAAAATGCGGGCTAGTATTGGGCGGGGCCCCGGGTTTTGGCTGTCCTCCGGGTATGCGGTGGGCCGTTCCACCGAGAATTACTTTGAGAGACCTTTGGGTTGTAGTTGTTTGTAGATTAGGTCTTCCACGTAGAGGTCTAGGGCAGGGCCACGTTCGGATTCCGGTACGCCAATCAGGCATATATTGTTGCGCCTCGAGCGGCCTTCCTGATCGTCCAGCTTAGCTTTTAGCAGGAGGTTGTCGGCCTCCAGTATGTGGACTCTACGTTGTAGGTCGGAGGTGTCCCTCACAAGGTCGGTAGTTGTTTTCTCGACCTCCACCATGCGGTCCGACATTTTTGCAAAGTCAGCCCTGATCAGGGAGACCTCTGTTGAGATCGTGCCCATTGAGGATTGCATTGTCTTCAGGGCCGCCATTACATCAAGAAGGGTGACTTTCTCCGGGGCATTTGTGTCCCCAGTGTGTTGGGGCGGTGTCTGGGTAGGATCTCCCCTCCCAGTGTCCGGTGGGTCCTTATGGTAGGCGTATTTTTCTAATTTCGAGGCCTGATGGCCTCTCGTTCCCCTACCACTCATCATAGGGTGTGCGTTGTTCGGGGGTGTATTTCTTCGAGTTCTACCACACACCCCTGGCAGGCCTATATCCCTCCTGTAGTTGGAAGCACTGCGTGGAACAGGCGCAGTACGCGTTATCCTGTCACTTATATTCTGAGAGTGGGCCTTCGAGGCAGGTAAGTCCCGGTGCTTGGTAGGGCCTCTGGACAAAGTTTTAGCCATGCTGAGGTCATCAGGGGGTCGAGACAAAGAGCTGCCTGCGGGAGAATCTCCGGCCTGTCACAGTCTGGTTGGTGCTGCACGCTGTCTCCCCCCTCCGCTACGCTCCCACGCACCCGCTGGGGTTGTGCCGGTACCTTCAAGTGTTCCCTTGGCTCGCTGCGGAGCTCGTGTGGGTGGGGGCCGAGCCTGGGTAGAATGTCCTGCAAGAGATTAGGCGGGAATCCCCCCTCTCGCCTTTCACCGGGTGCCACTTACTTGCGGGAGATGCCGACCGCTGCCGAACCGGAATGGCGCTTGGTTCGTCCCACACTCGGGTCCCGGGTCTCAGGTGGCAAAGCCGGCCACGGTGGTCCGTACGGCGCTCTCCAGAGCGCGTGTGGATGAGGACTCAGCCCGGGCGGAGTGTCCTTTCGGGAATTTAGGCGGTAGACGCCTTTGCTCGTTGTTCTCCGGGAGCCGCTCACTCGTGGGATATGACGGTCGCAGCAACGCCGGCGCCGCGCCGGGCTCTTTCCGCACTCGACTTGCCTGCCTCAGGCGCCAATTCAGGCCGCGGCGTTCCGCACGGTGTAGCTCCTCTGGGGGAGCCCGCCGGGAGATGCGGATGACTGTCGAGTGTTCCAACAGAATCCTATGTTTTGGGTACCGTTATTAACTAATGTGTTTCAAACAGTAATCAAGGATGACCTTTCAAAATCATGAAAGGAATCAATAATAATCCCAGAGAGGAACCACCCAACCTGCTATTGTCCCAAATCACTTTTGACTCTACCACTGAAACACTAGGGATGGCAATCCTTCAAAAATTAGAAGAGTGGGCAGAAGAAAATACCAACTTCTCTGAAGTCCAATATGGTTATTGCCTCGGATTAGGTACAGTAGAACAATCCCTAAATGTGTTATCATTAATTAGGAAATATGTCAAAGCCGGGTTTTTATGGAACTCTTCTGCCTTTCGACATGGTGAATAGGGGAAAACTATCGGAATTGATGGGCCACATGGGAATTGAAAATTCGCTGTTAGACTTACACAAACGACTGCAATGTGGAACAGTCTCAAAAGTAAGATATGGACAAGATGGTGAAAGCACCCCATTTATTAGGTCCAATCGAGGTACTCCTTAATCACTCTTCTATAATTATTATTAATTCTATTTGCAGCATCACTAGTTATATGTTTTTAAACATTTCCCACAGGAGTCAGTACGCACACCAACAGACCAACTCGTACTACTAATATTAAAGTTAATAACATCCTGCCTAAAGCATTACAGAACTTGCTGTACCCTGACTTCATGTTTGAAACCAAACCAAAAATTATTGTGGTAAGAATGATTTTCTTATTTTATCTATAATACAATTAGTATTCAATGCTCAGTTCTCATAAAGAATTTTAAAAATCAAAGAAAGGAAAATTTCAGCAGTCTTTTATGTTTTCTTATTTTTTTTCAAAGTCTCCCTCTCTTAACTCTTGTTAACAACTTGTCTTTCCCAGTCTAAACAACTAACAAGGTGTTCTTCATTTAGAATAGCAACGTCTTTTTTACCCTCAATGTAGTTCTTCTTCTGAGCCAATGTCTTCATTGGAATATCTCTTAAAAATATTATGATACTAATTCATTTGGAAATAGTCAGCTTCATTAGTATCTTCTTCTTACCCTGTAGCTAAATAGACCCATTCTGGGGATGCGTACATTTTATTAGAAACTCTTCCTCTAGCTGATCTCATTTCAGTCAATGTTTCACTCTCATTAGTTTCCGAGACAAGTTGCTTCCTTGTCTCTGACTCTGGTTCACAGTGGGTTTTCTTGCAAGTTCTCTTTATAGGAACGTCTTCAGGCCTCACCTCTTCAGTGACTGCAAAGTTTCTTCTACCAGAGGTAGTATTTTCAATTCTGATTTTCAGCTGCAACTCGTTAAGCTTTTTATTTTGAGCAGAGTCTACTTCTTCTTGTTGTCACTCATGCTTTGCTTTTTTGCATGGTAACAGCTCTTCACTCTGATCACCTGGTAACTGGACTTCGGGAGTTTTAAGCTCTTCACCTGAACTGACACCCACTTAAAACTGTCTTTTTAGATTTCTTCTTGAGGTTTCACCTTGATTTCCAGTTTGATTTTCAACTTTATCTTCACCAGTTACAAAATGTTCTCCCCCATCTGGATAAACACAGCATATTTTGCTTGAATTGTTCCTCAAATTTTCACTATATCCAGCAGTCTGTGCATCTTTATCACCACCCTCTGCCTCCTCTGCTTCAACTGCTCTAAAGTTTTTTGTAACAGCAGCTTGGATCAAATGAGGCACCCCCACACACTTGGCTGCATTCTTGGTAGTTAAGAGGACTTGGTGAGGGCCACCCACTTTTTATGCAAGCATGTTTCTGAATGACAATAAAGTCTCCTTCCTTCAGATTGTGACATGATGTGTTTCTATAATATTCTATACCTGCATCCACCTGCTGAAAGACAGACCTTTGCAATAATCTAAAACAATATCATTTTTTTCAAACTAATGCAGCTGAAGGTACATGTGCAAGTCTCATTTCTCTTCCCATAATAATCTCATTGAGAGACAGTCCTGCTTTTGTAATGTTACTCACTTTGTCTTGCATGTTATCTCTTCCCTTATTTTTATGTCCCTCAATGACATCTATGTATTCTAGAATTATACAGCTGCCCTTACTCAATGTTAGAACTTTGAGAACATTGCAGAAATGAGGCACAGGCAGTTGGGTGGATGAGCTTTTTAACCTACAACTTTCAGAATAAACATCCAGAAGAAATATTTCCTTCTCCTGTCATCATTCAAAGGATTCACCATTTAACACTGGCGACGAGGATGGGTTACGAACCCACGCGTGCAAATCACAGCTCA
This sequence comes from Lissotriton helveticus, assembly GCF_964261635.1. NCBI lineage: Eukaryota > Metazoa > Chordata > Amphibia > Caudata > Salamandridae > Lissotriton > Lissotriton helveticus. Next base: position 1,915,074,002 of record NC_136067.1, on the reverse strand, counting down.
ACTCCAATATTTAATTATCTCATCATATTGCTCTAATTTGAAAATTCTACCTCTTCAAAATAAAAAGAAGAAGACCTACTGAATTTGAGTCTTACTCTATCATCTACAGATTAGACTACATTGCTGCCTTCATCTTCGCTGAGTAATCTTCAATAAGAAGTAAGATTGTTTATTTTACAAGCGTGCGTGGTGATATTTTAAAAATCAAATTGAGCGTTAATGGACTTTGCATGCCAAGACTTATGACACCCGATCCTGTAAAAGAGGAACTGGTTCTTTACATCACTCCAAGTTGAATGCTGTCCGAGTGATCCCATTTATCCTCTGCCCCACCAACTTTGTTTATTTCAGCCTTGCATAAAGAGGATCTTTTTTCACCTAAGCGCCCATGACATTTGTTAGTTTAAACTGAGCGCTGACTTGCATCCTTGTTTTACCCTGTAACACTCCGTTTCGACGAAACAGAAGGTTAAATATAACTTTGATTTTAACAGAAGGTCGAAATAGTTTCAAAATTGTTGATATTTAAAATACCTACTAGTCTCTGCTCGTGTTACTGCTGCCCCGCGCTCACACCACCATCTTTGCTGCTATCTTTGTGACGTCCTCATTCTTTCCCAGCAATCCTAACATTCTTCACTGGAACGCAAAGCAAAAGTAATTGACCCGACGACGTTTGTTCTGTTACTTAGTGTAGTATCTTACTACTAATAACACACAGACGCGGTGGTACTGATTCAACCCCTTTATTATCTCTGCGTCTTCTCTGTTCCCCGTCCCTACTCTAACTGCCCTTTCCTATCCTGTCCCCTCCTCTTCCCCTCTGCCCACCTAGCTCCGCCCACCCCAGCTACTGGACTGCTAACCATCGTTACATCTCCCCTCTTCTTAATAAAGCAACAAATGAAATAGAGATTAGTCCATCTCTGCAATCAGTCTCTTGGGAGGCCGCACGTGGCGGCGGGGTCTCGCTGGTGTGGACACGTCACCTTCAGGTGAGGGTTCTGCTATAGGTGAAGGTCCGTTGTCAGGTGCAACAGTCTCAGGGTTGTCCCGGCTTTCAGGTGTGGGGACCACGGGTGTGCTCTCATGGACTTCAGGAGAGCACTTCTTGAAATGAGAAGCATTGCGGGTGACTCTTCGTGTCGCTGATTCTGCTGTCACCATGGTGCCCTTTTGTTGGGTAATTGTTAGGGACTCATCCTTGAAACGACAATCAGTCTTTTGGCGTTGTTCCTGTTTGACAACGACTCTGTCGCCTTCCTTCAGGGAGGGGGACCGGGCCCTTCGCTTGCGGTCCGCGTACTCTTTCATCTTGTCTTTGCGGTGTCGATCTGTTATGGCCATGTCTCTGTGTTGTTGATCCGACGGAGGTTTTCTCAGGGCTCCGTCCCATGTGGGGATCCGATTTCTCATTGTCCTCCCAAGCATGAGAGTCGCAGGGCATTGGCCCGTCGTGGAGTGGGGAGTGGTCCTGTAGGCGCTAAGGACCTCGTTCAGTGCTGACTGAAGCTCTTTCTTTTCGGCCGTGGCTTGCTGGAATGTTCTCTTAATGGTGGACATGAATCTTTCCACAGTGCCGTTGGCCTGAGGCCAGAGTGGTGTGACTTTGCGATGTTGAAAGTCCATGTGTTTCGCGAAGTCGCTGAACTCATGACTATTGAATGGGGGCCCGTTGTCCGTCTTGATGACCCTGGGGACACCCCAAGTCGCGAAGACTTCTTCAAGCACCTTGAGGGTGCAGGCGGCACTGGTGGATGATATGAACTGGGCCACTGGGAACCTGGAGTATTCATCCAGGATGACGACTACATACTTCCTGGATTGCAGGGGGCCATAAAAGTCCATGGCGACTTCTTGCCATACCCCATCAGGCAATGGGGTCATCTGTAGGGGTGCAGGTGGATTACTGTGGCTGGTCAGTTGACACGGGTGGCAGTCTTTCAATGTGTCCTCGACCATCTGGTCGAGGGCTGGGAACCAGACACGTTCTCTCAGTGCTCTTTTGGTGGAGACGACTCCTCGATGACCTTCGTGGGCCAAATCAATTACTCCTTGTCTCAGTGTCGCTGGTATAACTAGTCTGTGATCTCTGAGGAGGAGGTCGTCACTGGTTACAGAGAGTTCGTCAGAGACATGTCGGAAGGCTTGGAGTTCTTTCTTGACAGCAGTGTTTTCCTTTTCCTCCTGCGGGTGGTATCTCCATCTGTTGGTTCGGGTGCGCTTTATCACTTCTTGTAGGATGCTGTCTTGGTTGGTCGCTTCCCGAATGGCGTGCATGGGGATGGCTGGTGGACGAGCATGATTGGCCACGAAGTGAATGTATTGTTCCGCAATGGAGGGTGCAGTCTCTGATGAGTCTCGGGGGTGGCGAGACATATAATCAGCTGGATTCTCATCCTTCCCCGGTTTGTGAATAATCGAGAACGTGTATTCTTGCAGCCGCAAGCCCCATCTCTCGATCCTGGGGGGCATCTTGCACTTGGGATTTCCATAGATCGTGACAAGTGCCTGATGGTCAGTTATGAGCGTGAAGTGTTTCCCGTATATGAAGATGTGGAAGTGTTCGCACGCCCCCACGACGGCTAGGCTCTCCTTCTCCGGTTGGGAGTATCGTTTCTCAGGGTCTGTTAGGCTCCGACTGGCATAGGCGATGATTCTCCTCTGATCCGACTCATGGTCGTACTGTGCCAGGATGGCCCCTAAGCCCACGGGGCTGGCGTCCACGGTGATTTCCGTTTTCCTCTTGGGGTTGAAGTAGGAGAGACACTTGGCTGATTCCACGGCGTGTTTGATGTCCTTGAAGGCACGCTCACACTCCGGGGTCCATACAAATTGCGCGCCAGCTTTCGTGAGGAGCCTCAGAGGGTGACTTACGGTGGCGTAATCACGAATGTAGCGGGCGCAGTAGCTGGCCATCCCAAGAAAGGAACGCAAGTCGTTGACGTCTGTCGGACTCCTGGTGTTGTTGAGCGTGGCGATTTTGTCCGGGTCCGGTTTCATGCCACTCGCTGAGAAGATGTGTCCGAAAAATTTCAGGGTTGACTGATGAAATTCACATTTGTCCTTGTTGAGGGTTAACCCAGCTTCCATCAGAGCGAGGCAGACACGTTCGAGGGCGGTGTCATGCTCCTGCGTGTCCGAACCGTAGACTTAGATATCATCGCTGTAATTAAGGGCGTTAGGGATGTGGTGGATGACGAGACGTATGGCCTCTTGAAAGATCTCGGCGGCTGAAGAGACGCCAAAACTGAGACGTTTGTAGCGGAAAAGACCAAGATGGGTGGCAAACGTCGTGATGGGGCGAGAGCTGTCGTCTAGCTCGAGCTGATGGTAGCCCTTGTTCAGGTCCAATTTAGAGAACACGGTTGCCCCGTTGAGGGCCGTGATCATGTCGCTCAGGAGTGGGCCTGGGTGTCTCTCCCTCTCAATAGCTGTGTTCGGCAGACGCATGTCCACACAGAGACGGACTTTGTTTTGGGATCCTTTCTTGGGGACGATAACCACCGGGGACACCCATGGAGTGGGGCCCGCGGTGCGCTCAATGATGTCGGCGTCCAGAAGTTCCTGCAGTTCACATTCAACCGCGGATTGCAGGTGAAATGGCACTCTTCGCGGGTGTTGAGCCACCGGTTTGATTTGCTCGTTGATATGCAGGTGGATTTGACGGCCTTTCAGTTTCCCCAAACCTCGGAAGAGGGAGGGGAATTTTCCAGCGCAGTCCCAAATGTCATGGACGTTGAAGAGGATGTGCACCAACTGAAGACGCTCTGCCGTGGGGAGGCTCAGCAGACAGTCAGCCTCAGGCCCTTTAATTACATGGATAACTGCAGGGATGGAGAGCTTGCCATGCGTGAGGGTGGTGTCAAACTTGCCCAAGCATTGGAGAGGTTTCTTTGCCATCCAGGTGTAGACGCGGACAGGCGCGAAATGCAAACGTGGTTTGGGGTCCATGCGGTCGTGTTCGGCAACAGATATGTAGTTGAGCGATGCTCCGCTGTCCATCATGAACTTGGCGGCATGGTTGCCCACTTTGATGTTGAGGCGTGGATAACGTTTGAACTGATCATGGTCAGCAAAGTTGACATATTCGGTGGTGTAGGATGAACGCCTGGATGAGGACGATCTTGAGTCTCTTGAGGGGGAACGACGGTCCCATCGGGAGCGCCGAGAGTCGTGACTGGAGTGTGAGGACGCGGGAGATCTAGGAGGCTCTTCTTGAACAGCTCTGATGTGATGACGCTTGGCCTCCGATCGTGAGGGCCGCTGCGACCCATCCTGTCTGTCACCATCGTTGCGCTTTTCTTTGTGGTAATCCCCACACATGGCCTCAAAGTGGTTGGACCGTCCACATTTTCTGCACCGTTGGCCCATGGCAGGGCAGGAGTCGATGTGAGCGTAGTCATATCCGCACCTGAAACAACGCCTCGTGCGTTCAGGTCGGCGATCTCTCCTTCCGGATACTTTCCTTCTGTAGTCCGGGCGTCGCCTGGGCGAGTACTTGGAGCGCCGCGATCTGTCTCGCGGGTGACGTCTTCCACTGTCGCGCCGATCCTGTAGTCCCTGCCGTCTCTCAGTGATGCGGTTGGCGTGTTCACGGATGGTACTGGGTCCTGTTTCAATTTCCGCCGCATTTTCTTCGGCTTGGTCATATAGTCGGGAGTTTTCTTCGATCTCTGCTAGTTCCTGTGGTTTTCTCAGCAGTCGCCGTCTCAGCGACTCCGAGTGACACCCTGTGATTATTTGAGATTTGATGGCTGCATCCGGCGAGAAGTTGGTAAAGTCACAATGTTGGGACTGCCGCCGCAGCCGATGTATGAAAGAACTCAGTGGTTCTTCCTTTCCCTGGCGCTGCTGGTGGAACTTGTGTCTCTCATAGTCGACGTTTCTTTTATGCAGAAAACGGTTATTTAGAACAGTTCTTACTTTATCATAGGTGTCACCATCTGTGGCAGGGATCTCTCGTACGATCTTGCTTATTTCACGCCCCCCTAGATTGCGAAGGGCTATGATCTTATCTTTGTCTGGCTCAATTTTGGACCCCTCGATATAGTCCTCGAAGTCCTCTAGCCATTCTTGCCATTTTAGTCCCATGCTGCTTCCTGTCGTGACTGACAATGGCTCCGGGGCTCGCAGGTGGGTGCCTCCCTTGACGTCCTTCTGCGCGGGAGGGTTAGACATCTTGGCGATGGATTTTGGCGCTCACGTCCGCTTCTTGCGTCGGCGACTGGCGCGCGTTTCCAAGGTTTGTTCTCTTGTGGCTATCAATGTTTGTTTGTTTCGTTATGCTAGTTGGCTTCGCCGCCAATGCTTGTTTGTATAGCCCTTTGCCTTTGTCACTGCTTGTTTGTGTGTCTTTTACCAGTTCCCGTCTTCAGACACTGCTTGCCTGACTCAAAGATGGCCGCTCCCTATTTTCACAGGGGTGTCCTTTTGGCTTGCCTGACTTAAAGATGGCCGCCGCTGTGGAGCCTCAGGTCACACGAGGTTTGCTCTCTATCTCTCTCTCTGCTCCATTCACTCGGGTCCATTCACCGCACTCACCGGGCGAGGGGACTCCTTCCAGGGCACAGAGGCTGTCACCGCATTCACCGCCACAGCGAGGGGCACAGGCGCGACCGGGGTGAGCTCCCGACCTTCACTTACGTCCTCATTGGGTCTTCGCGCCCATGGGACTCTCGCATCCAGCGCAACCGGCTCTCTCTCTGCTGGTGTTCTGGCGCTTTCACTCGGCGCTTCGTCTTCTGGCGCTCCGGCGCTTTTACTTGGCGCTTTCTTCCTCTCTCGGCTCTTCCCGCTTCCAGGGTCCGCCAGGTCGCTCTGGGTGGCCTCGCTTGGGGCACCGCGGGTCACGGTCACAGCGGAGCTCTGAATGCTCTACGCTGCGGGACGGGGTTCATTCAGGTGGGTTCGCTTCTGCATCCCACCTTCGTCGCCAGCTGTAGTATCTTACTACTAATAACACACAGACGCGGTGGTACTGATTCAACCCCTTTATTATCTCTGCGTCTTCTCTGTTCCCCGTCCCTACTCTAACTGCCCTTTCCTATCCTGTCCCCTCCTCTTCCCCTCTGCCCACCTAGCTCCGCCCACCCCAGCTACTGGACTGCTAACCATCGTTACACTTAGCAACCTTCCTACATCAAAGAAACTTTATTTCCCTTCAAGACGAGATGGACAAGCTCTGTTCTCATTATGGGAAATAGCTTCATATCTGGATTTAAACACACACGGGTTGAAGTTTAATCACACACAGGAGGGTTTCATCGTGAATCACGCACAGCGCCATCAAGTCTAATTAAACACAGCAACTCCTAACCTTTACGCTGATGCGCACAGAATCACCGTGTGAACATTTTCATCGCGAATTACGCTGATGCGCACATCGTGCTCAAGTCTATTTAAAGACAGCAACTCTAAACTTTTACACTGTTGCACACAGCATTACCGTGTGCACAGTTGAATGTTGAATAACGCTGATGGGCACAGCGCGCTCATTCCTAAATATACTAGCAGCTATACTCATACATGCCAACATTTCAGAAGAGCAAAGTGGGAGATTTAAAAAAACAAGCACTGGCGTTGCCAATAGGTTTCGCATTTGGAAAGTTGGAGCTATTGGTTTTGTAAATGACATTTTATATTTATATATCGTTATTGGCATTGTCAATAACAATATATAAATATAAAATGTCATTTACAAAACCAATAGCTCCAACTTTCCAAATGCGAAACCTATTGGCAACGCCAGTGCTTGTTTTCTAAGTCGAGGTCAACTTCCAATTCACCCAACACTGCTCCCTCTCAAACATACCAGCCGTATTCACAATTAACAGCGTGGAAACCGCCCTCCATTAATTGTATGCAATACTTCTAAGCACCAACAACTGGTCACAACAATAAAGACAAGAAAAAAGGTCAACAAGGCTAATAATCAGACCGTAGGCACAAATTAATCACTACAAATGCATGCATTGGAACTACGCCTAGCAAAAAACAATATATAAAAAATGTATCTTAAATGTTATGCAGCCAACAAAAGTTGCATCAATTATCAATCCAGTCCTCAAGTATTTAAAATGGATATTTTGTTTGAAGTCTCGTTCAACATAACAAACTTTTGTTCGCACAGGTAAAACATATATTATTTGTGGTACTGCGCTGACGATGACGTGTGTTCATCAATTCATAACGTTTGCTGCAGCCATATTTATTGCTTATTGTCGCTGATATTTTTGACGGAGGTGCTTTGATGGCTTTCAAAGTGCACGAAAAATGGGTGACTCTGTGGTAGTCATATCACATCTAAATATTGTACAGCAGGGCTTTAAGTGGGAAAAAAAAACTGGGGGTGCTCTAAAAGGGGCGTGGTAAATCTCTTAAAGGGGTGGAGCCTATCCGAGTAGGGGCGTGGTCTAAATCAAGATCACTAGTATTGTGTGCTTAAGAAAATCATGAAGTTGCATCCAGCAAAGGATAATAAAATAGGCAAAAGGGTATATTTATAAAGTATAAGCCATAAACATACCAAACACTTTAAAAAACATGTAAATGTAAGCATTAAGAAATCTTTGGGAAATATAGAGGGGATCTCTGGCTCAACATAAACCTTTATCTAAGTTCTTTCTGAAGTTTGTACAATGCTAAAAAACCCTTTTACCGCAGGAAAATGTGTGAAATCCCAAAAGTCACGTGTTCCAATGTAGACAAAACACAGGCATTAGTAACTGCATCTGTACAAGTACAAGCACGATCTTGGAAAGATAATGTGCACTACAGCTCGCCATCTGACATGGCTCAGGGAGGTTCAAATTCGAAAAACTACAGGGCAAACCGACTGCCAGAGTAAACAGAAAATTTTCATTTACTTTCACCTTGTCAATACTTTGACATCTGTGTACCTCCTTCACGCACAGTTGCAACTGTAATCTGTGATCACTGCTCTATACTCTGTCAGAGAGGCCAAGGATTGGATGATCATGTATTCTGAACATCTTTCTGACACACTGACAGGCACGGTCAGAAACTGAGACAAACAGGCCTTCAGCCTCCACTTTAGGGCTCTCAATCCGCGCTCGTTATAAACTCTTGGAAGCGACTGTTCAAAATGTGTTCTGTACAAGAATTATAAGCTATCCAAAGAAGAAACAGAAAAACAACGTCCTGAAAATAGCTGACACTCTTAGGGAGTGCAATATTACGCACAACGTGTAAAATTTAAACATGAAGTAAATCGGTGACATGGATTACTTTAACATTTTTTTCACACAAATTGTTCAAAACTCCATCAGTGTTATTTGCCAGAACAGTTAATGAAATTAATCTAGGGCCTGATAGGGACCTGTTTCATGTATGTTTTTAATTATTACCCGGTCTGAGACTCAGAGGGACCCGACCCACTTAAAGTCCTGGCCACACACCTCCTATGAGGACATTTTCTTATACAATTAACAAAAGTGTTATCACTTGCCGGAGTGAGTATGTATGCTAGCATCTGGAATGTTCAAGATGATAGGCCTTTAAGGTGCTCGTGGAACAAGAGCGTTTTAAGGCTGATCAGTGACTGGAACCAATGTTGTGGATGGCATAAAAGTGGAACCACTTGTTGGAGCGCAGTAAAAACCTTAAAAGATGTGAGGCTGTAGGCCCAGAATCTTTGAAGTTGTAGGCGAGTTTGCAGAGGGTTGCATTTTTCTTATTTGCATATTTGATTTATGCCGCCAAGAAAAGCTCAACAGAAAAAGAACACTACTAAAATGGTAGACAAATGGATAAAAAAGAGAAAACAGGGCCATAAGCTGTGCCCTCTCAGCAAGATAACAATGATGGACGATCGTAATCAAACTGTGGGGATAACCCAATTCACTTACCGATCAAGGATGGGGCTCCACAGGTGAGAAATGCTGAAACTAATTTCCCCGAATACGGTGTCCAATTCATTAAGTGAAGGTCGTGTAGGTCGTGCTGGAGCAGGCTGCCTGGGGTACTCTGCCTCTTCGGTTTATTATCATACCACGCTGGCCCCACAACAACGTTGCTCCTGCGCTGGAAAGAGAGAAGGGAACTCCTGAGAGAAAATGGCTCTCTTAAAGGATTTCCCTTCCTCTAACAAAGCGCACCTGGCATGACGTCATGCCGTCGTGGTCATGCCGTGACCTCCACTAACTGAGCACTCACTGCAGTAGCATAATTCATTACCCTTAACTGAGAGAACATCGCAGCAGCAACCGCCAGGGCTTTAATTGGGCCAGGTCTGAGCACTGGCAGTTTTATTTTGGGACCCTCGAAACGGGTCTAAACAAAAAAAAATTAAGAAAGGACTACTTTTGCCAGCCGCGAAAATAGAGCCCGATACAGACCCGTTTCGAGGGCCCCAAAAAAAAACTGCCGGTGCTCAGACCCGGCCCACTTAAAGCCCTGTTGTACAGCAAAGAAAATACACCCAATTTCGCAACTGGTTAGTCCCGGGGTGGGAAGGGAGGGTGGGGATTTGCTGAAGCGCCCAATCAGAAGAGGAACTATTTGCACTTGGGTTTAGTGTAAAGGCTCGAGGGGGGGGGGGGTGGTGTTGTCTTAAAAGCTTCTAGTCGAAGCTCGGATTCCCACACTGAACATGAAACAAAAGGCAATCAGGAAGCAGTTGAGGGCAGCCCCCCGCGTGGCTTTGTAGTCAGTCAATTAGGTGGAACTTCTCGGCAAATGACGGCCGCACTTCCAGAGCCCCCGCAAGGAAAGGGGCACCGGGCAGGCTGGAGTAGACACTCACTAGAAGGGAGAGGTGTTTGGGGGGGAAATAACAAAGGAGATGCAAAGTCTGTACCAGGCCGGGCTATCCTGCTCTGATTTAAAAGAGTCGGGCTAGAGAGCTTAAACTGGGTCACACGGATTGTTCAATGCAACATACAAGTCGGGACCAATAACGGCTGGGCTTCTAAGCGGATACAACACGAACAGTATGCCATTCTGCATAAGTAACTGTTCGTTATACGGTCACACGCATGGGAAAGCCTGGCTAACAACTGTGCCACAACATGATATGAGATATTGTAAACAGTTCGTGTTTGATTCAATACAGTTTGATATTTACTGTACAACTCCGCCTGGGCTAATGACTCGTGGACGAAATCGGTAGAATGCGGGGCACAATAATGTATACTTTGTTTCAAATGATGCTTTGAAAACATCGAGCAAGGCTGTTTTTAGAGTAAGCATGTTTTTTTCTCTTTTGTAGTGTTAGATTTTCCAAGTGACATACCCAGACAGCAAAAAGTCTCACCCCGGGAGGTTAAGACATCGTCGTCCAGTGGACAATGTGATTCACACAGCTCAGTCACACACTCAGCCAAACAAGCGCCTGCCTAGGTTGCTGATAGTGCAAGCGCTACAGAAAGAAGAACCTGATTTTTCAATGAAACTTACAGCCCTGGCTAGATACACAGGACAATAAAGGAAGCAGTAACCCTAAAATTACACGTGCAAACAAGGCGTTGTACAAACGGGAAATGTAATGCACAAAGAATGCGATCCACACCCGCGAGCGGGTCTCAACTATGAAAGAATTGTGCCGGGAGTCAATCTAAAGCAATTTCATAAGTAAAGGAAGGAGAGCGGTGGAGCATTGAAACATGACAACCACACTCGTAAAAACAAATGCGAAACCTATTAAAATGGGAAGTCAATGCGCCAACCCTTACGCTAAAGCAGTGACGATATACTTAAAGCGAATTCCTTGTATGCCAAGGCGTTGTACAAACGGGAAATGTAATGCACCAAGAATGCGATCCACACCCGCGAGCGGGTCTCAACTATGAAAGAATTGTGCCGGGAGTCAATCTAAAGCAATTTCATAAGTAAAGGAAGGAGAGCGGTGGAGCATTGAAACATGACAACCACACTCGTAAAATAAAATAATAAAAACAAGCTGCGGGCGGGGGAGAGCTCCTGGCAAATAGCCTCGCAATGCTGGCAAATGGCCGGATGGGGGCGGGAGAGCCTGGTGGGGGGGCGGGAATGCGAGCGAGGGGAGGAGAAGTGTGGCAGGCGGATTAGGGAGATGCGCGTGCTTGTGTGGTCACGTGACCCGCTTTTGTGCTCACGTGACTCACATGCACTGTGAAAAAACCGCAGTGGTTTGACGAGTCGATTGAGCCCTTGAATTTTCGCCTATTACATTCGCAAGCGAATGATAATAGGCGAAACCTAAAAAATCGGGAGACTGGGGACTTGAATTGGGTTACTGACATGTATGCGCTTTAGAAGTGTGCTGCTGCAGGATCGGACATTTGAAACGCAAATGCACGTTTTTTTCTTACCTTTCAGAAGCATGGAGCGCAATGGCAGACAGAGAGAGGGTGATGCAAGGGTTGTGCACTGGCCTGGCAGGTTGCTGGCATTGCATGCACCCCTGCCCCCTGTGTGGCAGCCTGGGCTGAAACAACTTCCCAGGCACACACACAGCCGCCCCCCTCCCTCCCCCTATACTTCACGGGTCTTTGAAAAAAGACAATTCCCTTGCTAATGAAGGTTTTGTTGGTTTTTCACCCCTTCTAGAGCCCCTGCACGTTACACAATAAATACCAAGACATGTCAGCTGAAACCAATCGGGGTTTTGCCAGCAGGAATCGGGAGGCGGGAGACTAGCCTTGAAATCGGTAGTCTCACGCCTGAATCGGGAGGGTTGGCATGTCTGGCTATACTTTACGCTGATGCACACAGCATTATCGTGTGCACAGTTTCTTCTAGAATAACTCTGATGCACACAGCATTATTGTGTGTACAGTTCCACTTTAAGATTTATTCTTAATTTAATACCAACTATAACGTGCAAAATAGATTTAAGATTTTAATTGCTAAGTTACTACTATTATTTTTTTTGCTGTCACGCATGGCTTCATACTAGCAATCGCGTGTCTAGCTAACAATCCCCTCGCTGTTACACACAGTTCATTTTATGTAATTTACATGTCTACTTACTTTAATTCATATAACAACCATTATTCTTTAAGCTGATGCGCTCAGCACAATCTTTCAATCAAATTGCGTGTCTGCCTTCCAGTATTCTTCCTGACACACATAACATATGTGTATACATTACAACATTTGAGATAATATACACTAATTTTCAACATAGTGTATTTTACTCTAATATAATCACACTCTTTTTTGTTTTGTTTTTTTGAAACTTTTTATTGATTTTATAACACAAACACAAACAACTTGCAAGGAGAGAAGAAAAAGAGACATCAGTATATACAACGTTGCAGTACATGGTGGTGGAGCGGGAAGGGCAATACCATAAGCATTTGTTCCATCGAGAAAAAATATCACAAGGGGGGGGGGGGGCAGAAGAGACAAATTGCAACCAGTATACAATAGCATGTGAAGGAACCCTCGGGTTACGGGGACGTGGGTGCTACATCCGGGTCAGGAAGAGGAGGGGCACATATATCACCACGGTAAGTGTTCCAATGAGTCCATATCTTCCCCCATTTTCGGGGGGTACCTCGAGAAATATATACAGTTTTTTCTCTGAACATGCACCAGTCCATGTTTTGTTTCCATTTCCGAATCCCGGGCGGGCCCTGAGCGCCCCACAGTTGCGCAATGTCTCTTTTGGCAATCATATTGCCCAAGGTCACCCACCGAAGCTGCGACACGGACTAATCATTCGGTTCCCATACATTCAGCAGGCATCTCCTAGCTTCCGGCATCGATCGCACCCCCGTAACCTCACTCATCACCTCGTGCACACGGGACCAGAATCGCACTATCTCAGGGCACTCCCAAATGAAATGTAAAAAGGTGCCCAGGAGACCGCATCCACGCCGACACAAACCATCTACAGAGAAGCCCATGTGTACCAAACGGGGACCAGTGACATACACTCTATGCAGGATTTTAAGTTGCACAAATCTAAGGCGCGCCTGGATGGCCACCTCTTTAGGGGAGGAGATCGCCGCCTGCCAGTCCTCATCGTCCAGCTCCAGCCCATCACCAGTGCAGACCTCTCTAAGGCGAACCAGGAGATCAGACCTGGAGTTGATTAATTTTTTATAAATAAGCGAAATCGTACTATCAGGAACATGTCCGTCCAGTACCCTGTCTTCAAGCGGGGACGACTCCGGTATCTCCACACCCGAAGGGAAGACCGAGAGCACCGCGTGGCGGACCTGCGCATAGCGAAAAAATTCATGATCGCTCAAAGCGTACTCGGTTTTTAATTCCTCGAACGTCTTCATTCTCCCCTTAGTCCAGACATCATCAATCCTGCTGATACCAATCAAGTCCCACCTATCAAACCCCGAAAACTGCCAAAGTGAGCCAAGTCTATCAGACGCGTACAGGGGGGTGGCACGAGTCAATTTACCAGTCCACCCAAGCGCCATGGAAGCATGTCGCCACACCTGGACGGCAGTCCTGGTGGGGCCCGTCACGTTGCGAGGGGTGATTTTCGAGTAGAGGGCTCTATTGAAGTCGCCCCCCGGTAACAACCATTTGTCCATCTCGAAGGCCGGATTCGGCAAAGGGCCATACATGCAATGATTTATCGCCCCCAGTTGAGACGCCCAATATTAGCGACGGATATCAGGTAAAGCAATTCCACCGTCGTACCACGGGAGCGACAATTTAGCAATGGCGATCCGGGACCTACCCCCCCACACCAGTTGCCTTCGTAAACTTTCAACCTCACGGAAGTATGTAGCCGGGACGACGTCAAGTGTGTTTTGCAAAGCGTAGAGGAAGCGGGGCAGTGACATCATCTTAAACAATGCCGCTCTACCCAGGGGAGAGAGAGGAAGTTTCCCCCAAGCGACCACATCCGCCCGAAGGCGCTGAAGAGGGGGCAGTAAGTTACGGTCAAACCGCAGTGCAGGGCTCAGCGTGATAAAAATGCCCAGGTATTTAAAGCCATCTTTCACAATCGCGATAGGACAACCACTTGGCAGAAGGGGGGCGGCACCCGACAGGACGTATACACAGGACTTCGACCAGTTGATGACAAGACCTGAGTTTTTGCGGAAGGACGTTAAGACATCAAACAGTACAATGAGGGATTTACAGGGTGATGTAAGATAGAGCAGAATATCATCAGCGTAGAGGGATACACGGTCTTCAAACCCCGAGTTCCACCTAATGCCCTTCAGGGACGGTTCCCACCTCAACCAGGCCGCCAGCGGTTCCAAGGCGAGAGCAAACAACAAGGGGGACAAGGGACAGCCCTGCCGCGTCCCTCTGCTCAGAGCAAAGGGCGCAGAGACCCGACCATTGACCACTACCTGAGCCATGGGACCGGCGTAAAGCAATTTGACCCACCGAACGAACTCCGAACCGAAACCAAACTTAGCAAGAACCGCCCACAAATACGGCCATTCTATTGTGTCAAACGCCATCGTAGCGTCTAAGGACGCCAAGATGGCGGGCTCACGCAGTGTCTCGGCCCGTGCCAGGACGCCATGCAACCTTCGGAGGTTAAGCGCCGTGTTACGATGTGGTATAAAGCTGGATTGATCAGGGTGAACCAGTTCCCCAATAACGGTCGCCAAACGTGTCGCCAGCAACCTGGCCAAGATTTTAGGTTCCGCGTTAATCAACGAAATGGGCCGAACAGAGGCACAGCAATCCCGAGGTTTACCATCCTTGTGGAAGACAACAATAGTGGCCAGTCTCTGGTCTGGTGGGAGAAAACCCACCTCCAAAGACTCAAGAAACATAGAGCGCAGATGAGGAGCTAGCGAATCCGGGCGCAGTTTATATAGCTCAATGGGGAGCCCATTAGGGCCCGAGGCCTTGCCGGATCGGACCGAACGGACAGCAGCGGCAATCTCGTCCACAGTAGGCGGGGCATGCAGAGCATCTCTATCAATGTCAGACAATCGGGGAAGTGCAATATCACGCAATAGCAGGCAGGAGTCCTGCTCTGAACGATCAGACACCTGGGAGTACACCTCGCGGAAATAATCGGCACGACACGACTTGCATTCTCCCTCTTATCCAACCAAGCAAGCAGTTTCCCAGCCTTATCACCCACATCATACAAGCGTCCCTGCTGTTCCCTCCCCATTTCCTTAGCAGCTTCAGTGACCAGAGCTCTGTATTCATGTTGCTTCAACTCCAGTAGATATTAAATATTATTATTATTATTAAAGGCTTTTATATCGCGCTCTATTACTAAAAAAATAGTATCCTGGCGCGTTGAAGGCGGAGCAGACTAGGGGAGCGTAACTAACTAGGAATACAGAAGGTAGAAAGGTTTAAACTATAATATTAAAAAGATGGGTTTTAAGACCCTTCTTAAAAGAACCAAGAGTCGGGGCAGTTTTTAAATGAAGAGGTAAAGTATTCCAGGATTTCGCTGCTCTCACTGAGATTGATTGCCCGCCAAGTCTACAATATTTAAATTTGGGGACAGTCATTTGGCACAAATTGGCCGAGCGCAGTGGGCGATTGGGAATGTACAGGCCGAACCTTTTTCTCAGGTAGACAGGACCAGTGTGGTGGATGGCTCGATACGCCAGCACTAGGATTTTAAACAGAATCCTGTGGGCAACAGGGAGCCAGTGCAAAGCACGAAGAAGAGGTCGAGCACTGGAACGCTTTGGGACATTAAACAGAAGTCTGGCGGCGGCGTTCTGAATAACCTGAAGGCGGTGAATCAAGAAAGCCGGTAGGCCAGAAAACAGTCCATTAGCATAGTCTAATCGGGAAAGTACTAATGCCCGAATGACAGTCTCTTTAGCTTCTTTCGGTAATAGAGGGAAAAACCTGCGCAAAGTTTTTAAAGTAAAAAAACAGACTCCAGTGACTTTATTTATATGGTCCTCAAACTTAAGGTTCTTACCGAACCAAACCCCCAAATTTTTCACTGGGCCCGAAGCAACTTTTGGAGGGGGTAGGTCGGTAGGCCAAAGACAATCACTAAAATCCTCAGGAAAAGAGCCATATAGCAGGATCTCGGATTTGCTTTCATTACATTTTAATTGGGCATTAGCTAACCATTGGAAGACAGAAGATAAGCATAATTGGGCCGCCGACGTATCTAAATTATCTTTGGGCCAAGTAAACAAAAGTTGCGTATCGTCGGCGTACGCCATAATTTTTGCCCCTAACTGTTCGGCCAGGTAGATCAGAGGGGTAAGATAAATATTGAAAAGCAATGGGCTTAACATGGACCCCTGAGGAACACCAGTAGAAAGCAATTTAGGAGTAGAAGCAAAAGGAGGCAACCAAACTTGTTGCGTGCGGTTTTTTAAAAATGAGGTCAGCCAGTCAAATGCGGAGCCAGTAATACCTATATCGGCTAGTCTGGAGAGTAGAAGGGAGTGAGGCACCGTATCGAAGGCGGCAGAGAGGTCCAATAAAATCAGAGCCGCTCTGCCACCCCCGTCAAGACACTCCCGAATAGCCTCCGATATTTCGACTAGAGCCGTCTCAGTACTGTAGGCGGCCCTGAAGCCCGACTGAGCTGGGTGTAGGGCCTCCGTGGATTCCACGAATTTCTCCAGTTGACCAAAAACAATCTTTTCACATACTTTTGCAAGCGCTGGCAGCAAAGATATTGGTCGGAAATTGGACGGGGTGGCCGGATCAAGTCCATTTTTTTTTAATAGTGGGAGTAGTTTTGCTTGTTTCCAACAGTCAGGGACGGTAGCTGAGTGGAGCGAGAGGTTAACAATCTGGGTTACCTCATTTCCCACCGATTCCGCTACACCCGCAAGTACTCTGGCCGGGCATGGGTCAGAGGGAGATCCGGATTTTAAGGCAGCAACAATGGCAGTAATATCCGAATCTAGTTGAGGGGTAAAGTCGGCCAGTTGGGCGATGCGACTGGGCATTAAAGGAAGCGGAATTGTTAAGAGAGAAGAAGGGCCATTACAAACGTTTTGCAGGTCCACCTGAATTTTGGCAATTTTTTCAACGAAGAACTCAGATAGTTCTTCGCACCATTCTTCTGAAGCGGACAGCAAAGGTTTTGATGCACAGGGGGAAACAAAGCTATTGACAATTGCAAATATTTCCTTGCTATTGTTGTTAGCTTTGCTGATGCGCCCTGCATAGTAGCTACTTTTGGCAGATCTGATGGCTGCATAATACTTTTTTTGTGCAGTCCGCAGATTCTTTTTTGCCTCAGGCAGATAATCTAGTCTCCATAACCTTTCCAGCTTTTTGCAGCCTGATTTGAGGTCTCGGAGAGCAGGACAAAACCAAGGTTTAGAGGGGGTAGAACGAAGTCTACAGACCCGACTGCTCTTGATTGTTGCGGCAGTCGCACCCTCCACCCAAAGGTTAAATGCGCTGGCTGCAGCATCAATGTCAGGAGGAAGCAGTGGGCGAGAGGCCTTAAGACCAGCTGAAAGAATATTTAAATTAATCTTCTGTGTGTGGGCAATTTGGGGCTGGATCGCAGTAGAGAGCAATAGAGGCCAAGAGAATCTGATGAGCTTATGGTCAGACCAAGGTACTGGCTCAGGACAAACCATGTTGATGTCAAAGTTTGTGCATACCAGATCCAAAATATGGCCGCCTAGGTGGGTTGGAGCATCCACCCATTGTTTTAGTTGGGCCATGGAGAGAACTTCTGCAAGGCGAGCCACCTCTGGTAGCTCCGGGCTATCAACATGGATATTAAAATCCCCCAGAAGGAGGTACCGGGAATGACGCAAGATCCTAGGAACTATGACTTCTTCCAGGACCTGTACGAAATTGCCGGTATAGCCAGGAGGACGGTAAACCAGCGTGCCACCAATGGATGAGTGGGCATTGAATATCAGAGAAAAGTGTAGCATCTCCGCCTCAGCCAGTTGGTCTTGGGGGTCAAAAGAGAAAATCCACTGTTCTCTGAAAACAACCGCGGTTCCGCCACCTCTACCCAGAAGGCGGTCAGACCTAAAAATTTTAAATCCACGTGGAATAGCAAGTTCAACAGAAGGGGCACATGTGTCATTGAGCCAGGTTTCCGTAATAAATAGTAAATCCAACTGATTATCACTCAGCAGCTCAAAAATATCTGCTGCATGTTTGACCAATGACCTAGCATTGATTAAACCGGCTTTCACCAGTGAGGTATCAGTAGGACGAAGAAGCGGGAGGGTAAGGCTGGGCCGAAAACGGAAATTGCACATCTGGCAGACCCGGGACGCACTGGTAGTCACGTCCCATGCAGCATCACACATACAGGAGTCGCCTTTCAGCGCCATTAGATGCCCGCGTGCATACCGTACTATGTTGTTAGGTGGCCGTCGAGATGTATTGGCAGAATGGCTGGCCCTAGGCCCGTCCGAGGCACGGACGGGCACAGACGGGCCCTCCTTTGGCGCTCCTTCGGCGCGCAGTCGGCGCGCCCGCAGCGCGTGACCGCTGCGCGTCTTAGAGTGCATTTTTATTTGTACCCACAGCCCCTCCCTCCGCTGGACCGCTAACTCGGGTCCAGCCGGGTCCGAGCCTGACTCAAGATGGCGCCCGTCTAGCCCTCCACATCAATCGGCACCTGGGAGCCGCGGTGGACCGGGGCACAGGGGACCAAGTCTTAAGCACAGTAAGGTAACAGTATTAAAAAAGATTTTTAAAAGGCACAAAAGTTAATTACAAACAATTCTTAAAATCGAAGTGCAAGTAATCTAAAAGACTCGGTAATTCAGTGGGGACCGAAGGAGAGCAGAGGAGAACCCTCGCAATCTGCTCGCCTTCACTAAGCGCTATTTCGAGGTGCTGCCACCGCCTCCAGCAAACGCCCAGCCCCACCTACTCCAAATCTATTTGTACCCACAGCCCCTCCCTCCGCTGGACCGCTAACTCGGGTCCAGCCGGGTCCGAGCCTGACTCAAGATGGCGCCCGTCTAGCCCTCCACATCAATCGGCACCTGGGAGCCGCGGTGGACCGGGGCACAGGGGACCAAGTCTTAAGCACAGTAAGGTAACAGTATTAAAAAAGATTTTTAAAAGGCACAAAAGTTAATTACAAACAATTCTTAAAATCGAAGTGCAAGTAATCTAAAAGACTCGGTAATTCAGTGGGGACCGAAGGAGAGCAGAGGAGAACCCTCGCAATCTGCTCGCCTTCACTAAGCGCTATTTCGAGGTGCTGCCACCGCCTCCAGCAAACGCCCAGCCCCACCTACTCCAAATCTATTTGTACCCACAGCCCCTCCCTCCGCTGGACCGCTAACTCGGGTCCAGCCGGGTCCGAGCCTGACTCAAGATGGCGCCCGTCTAGCCCTCCACATCAATCGGCACCTGGGAGCCGCGGTGGACCGGGGCACAGGGGACCAAGTCTTAAGCACAGTAAGGTAACAGTATTAAAAAAGATTTTTAAAAGGCACAAAAGTTAATTACAAACAATTCTTAAAATCGAAGTGCAAGTAATCTAAAAGACTCGGTAATTCAGTGGGGACCGAAGGAGAGCAGAGGAGAACCCTCGCAATCTGCTCGCCTTCACTAAGCGCTATTTCGAGGTGCTGCCACCGCCTCCAGCAAACGCCTAGATGCAACCCCTCAGCGGTAACCCCAGATTCCAAGCGCTCCTCCAGGGCCGTGACCTCCCCCTCAAGTCGAACCATCTCAGCACGGTTGGCCAACTTCACGCTACCAATCAGTGAGAGGGCCTGGCCACGAATGACCGTCTTGTAAGCTTCCCAAAGTAAACTAGGGGAGGAAACAGAGCCCACATTTTCCTCAAAATAACAATCGTGTGCTTTAACCAGCTCACCCCTGACCCTGAGGTCCTTCAAATACCAGGGGTTGATCGGAGCCACTCGGCCCGCCGAACCCTGCCGTGCATCAACCACCAGCCAAAGAGGAGAATGGTCCGAGATGCCCCGTGCCAGATGTTTAACTTCCCGTATAAGGGATGCATGGGCCGAGGGCAGTAATACGTGGTCCAACCTCGAGAGACTACCATGAGCACCAGAATGATAGGTATATTGCAACTGTCCTGGGTGAAGCAACCGCCAGCAATCAGTGAGCCCCAGCGTCTCCAGGAAGTCACTCAACCAAGTCTGGGCCTTCGGCAGTTCCCTGGGAGGGTGACGATCACGCATCCCCGAGACCACTGCATTAAAATCACCCCCAACCAAAAGCAGACCCTCGGGGAGACCCAGGATAAGTCCACTGAGATCAGCAAATGTGGTGGCCTGGAGGCCCGGGGGCACGTACACAGAAATCAAAATAAGAACCTTCCCCTCCCAGCGCCCCACAATGGCGGCGTATCGTCCCTTATCATCCAGAATGACATCATCTATGGCCAAGGGGAGGGAGGTCCGAACCAGAATGCCCGCCCCCCTAGAGCCCGAAGTGAAACCCGAGTGCGCCACAAGGCGATAACCACGCCTATTCAAAGCGTAGCACTTGTTGCCGAGCAAATTAGTCTCCTGCAGTAAAACGACATCTGGAGTCAAACGTTTCAGCAATTGCAACACCACCCTCCTCTTAATGCCATCCCCCAACCTGTTCACGTTCCAACACAATAACCGAAGTCCCCTACCCCCCATCCCCGTGTTCAGCCCCTCCCCCGCCCCACACCCAAAGCGACCGCAAAAAACAGGAGTGCGCCCTTCCTTCGCCTTGCAAGTAACAAAAAAATTTAAACAAACAACCCAGTTCCCCCAACAATGTCAAAACAACTATACCCCCCACCCGCACCCCTGCTGAAGACCAAAGAGCCCCATAAACTTGCAGTGTGCCTGTCGCCCAACCACCCAACTAGTCTACGAAAAGAAAACCCAGGAGGAGAAAGGACCCGTTCACCCCCCACCCACCCCCAAAAAGACTATTACTTGCAAACATTAAGAACAAAACATAGCACAATTCAAAGCCAACAGGAAGGGTACGGGGTCAAAGTCAACAGCTACTCCTGCTCTGTCGGGCCACCTTCCGCCCGATCCGACCTGCCAGAGTCCTCAAAAGGTTCAGGATCCGTAGGCAGCGTGTCAAGCCAGTCACTCACGACCCCAGGATGGTCGAAGAAAAAAGTACGATCCCTATGTACCACCCGCAGACGGGCCGGAAAGAGCAAGGCATACTTCATAGACCTTTCCCGGAGTCTCTTCTTGACCCCTTGGAACCCCAGCCTCTGTTTCTGGACCTGTTGTGTAAAGTCCGGATAGAAGCTGACAGTAGAGTTCTCAAAGGCAATGGGACCAGACTGCCGCGAAGCCTGCAGGATAGCGTCTCTGTCCCGGAAATGAAAGATCCTCGCAATGATGGGTCGAGGGTTCGCACCCGATTTAGGTGTGCCGCCGGGGATCCTATGTGCACGTTCTACAGCGAAGAACTTGCTGAGACCCTTGGGCGCCAAGTGATTCAGCACCAGGTCTTCCACCAATAGGTCCGGCCAAGGCAGCAGTCGATGATTCCGGGACCCCAATCAGGCGGATGTTATTGCGCCTGGCACGGCTTTCATAGTCCTCTAGGCGCCCAGAGTAGTAATCATTGGCTTTCCGCAGATTCCCGACTTCAGCCTGTAAGTCAGAGACATCGGTGACCAGGCTAGAGGTTTTAAGATCCAGGGATTTGACCTTTTCATTTGTCTTCGCCAAGTCCGCCCTGATCAGATTGACATCAATCGCCACCGTATCCAGTTTGAGAGTCAAGGCCTCATATTGTTGCCCCAAGGAGGCCTTCATACCGGTGATGGCACCCATGAGATCTCGCAGCGAGGGCTCGTCTTCGATCGAAGAGTCCTCCGGCATTGTCGTCGAGGGTTTAGCGACCGCTCCCGGCGATCCCTTAGCTAGAGTGTACCGGTCCATAATGTTTGTTTGCAGAGCACTCCCTCGAACGCCCGGTTTAGGCCCACGCTTCCCACTCTCAGGCTTGGTGGCCATCTTGGATCCTGGACCCGTACGGGTCGCCTGTTGACGGGTAAAAATGGTGACTGCGGAGGCAAATGCAGGACCAAAAGGGCGAAGGTGGTGCCAGTATCAGATCTGGAAGCCGCTACAGATCGGCAGTAGGAGCGGAGAGACCAAGGGTGTAGGAGCGTCCGGCCGTCCACGGAGCCAACAAAGTCAGGTTGAGCTCCGGACAGGAATCGAAACCGAAAGCTGTCGCCTGCCCACGCAAGTCTGGCAGTCCGTTGTTGTTCACTTACTGGACGGCAAGCGAGACAAGATAGCGCGGGGCGTCACCCTGGAGCAGGCCAGAAAACTGCGACAGTCTGTAGCTCTGGACCCCGAAGTCCAAAAAAGTTCGCTGAAACAAATAAATGAGCAGTAGAACTGTGCCAATAAACACCCGTCGGCCGAATCAGGATAAATTACAGGATAGTCGATGGAGGTGGCGAGGGTCCGGGAGCCCTGTGCTCACGCGACCATCTTGGGTGCGCGCGAAGCTCCTCCTCAATCACACTCTTTGTACAATTTCTAACACTTTCATAAGCAATTTTTAAAATGTCTTTTCTTTCTCTAAACTTAGTCATGCGAAATGTCACAGCAGCCTGTTCTTTTGCAAGCACCAAGAGATCCCTCCGTAAAATGGTCCAAGTGGAAAAAAGTTTTTGAAAAATATGCTCCTGTATGTGGTACTTCACTTAGCGCCGAAAGGAAAACAGCTTTGCTGATGCACTGTCTTGGATCGGAGGGTCAAGATGTCTTTGACCATCTTCCAGATGTTCCAGACAGTACTGCAGCAAATTTTAATTAAATTTGCATTTATAAATTGGATGTACACTATCTGCCCAAGGTCAGTACTATACTAGAATGTTACAATTTTGGAAGACGTATGCAAAAAGAAGGGAAAGTATTGAAAATGATGTTACTAACTTAAGACGATTAGCTTCAACTTGTAAGTTTGATACACTTATTGAGGAAAGGATTAGGGACCAATTCATGTTGGGTTGTGTGTCCGAAAAGGTGCCCGATGAGTTATGGCTCAAAGATTAACCTTCTCTCAATGAAGTTTTAGTTGTGGCCAAAAGAATTGAACATTCCGTTGAATGTGTCAAAGTAATCAAAAAAGATCTCAATAAAGACGTATCTCTTGTCAACACTAACGCAACTCCAACTCCTAGTACCAAGTTGAAAGACGTTCAACCTCAATGACTCCTTCCCAACAAGAAGTACTCAAACCTCCATAGTTCCTTTAGCTATCCTGGTTTTTCTTATGTGATTCATTGACTATACTTTTCTTATTTAATTAATACAGTTACTATTATTCTTTGTTTTTAATTCAGGTATTTATGCTGGAATGCAATTGTATTGAATTGTTTGATGCTCATTGTTCATTACTTATTGATATTTATTGTATGATGACACCTTTATATTCTTGAATAAATTCTCTTTTAGAAACTAAAACAAAAAAAGAAAAAAAAGAAAGACGTTCAAGTAAAATCTCAGGTCGAAGACAAACAGTTGAAGAAATCTCGTGTTCAGATTAATAAGGATAATAAGTGTTATAGATGTAACAATGTTGGTCAATGGGCTAACGACAAATCATGTTCCGCTTTGAATGCTGTTTGCGCCTACTGTAAAAAAAAGGGGACATTTCGTAATAGCCTGTAGGATAAAATCCTCTAAACAAAGGGTTAACGAAATAAGCCAAGAGTGTTCTAGTGATCAACACGATTTTGAGTGTGGCCAGATTGTTGTTCAAATAGGGAGTGACCGACTTTTAGATTACATTCTTGTAGAAGGTCAGAAAAAAAGGTGTTGTTTGATACTGGTGCTAAAATTACTATTGTTTCAAGTAGGTTTTTCAATGAAAATGTAAGTACCAAAGTTAATCTACTTAAAGCTGACATATGCCCCACTGCTTATGGTGGAGATCCTATTGGTATTTTAGTGGTTTGATAGAATATGAGGGTTGTTTTACTTCTGGGAAAATGTATGTCTCAAAGAAGGGTGACAGTATTATCAGCTGGTGGCATCAGAAAGATCTGAGAGTCATGTTAGATCCCAATAGCACTCCTCCAATAATTCTTAAAGAGAGAGGGGTTGTAAAATCTATAAATCATCACTCTTCTCTACAAACCCAACTTATGGAAGAATATCTACACGTGCGTGGTGACAAACTTGGGTGTTTGAAAGGGTATTGTCACAAGATAAAATTGGATCCAGTGTTACGAAAAGGCCATTTTCGTGACATCCAGGGTCCATTCCTGTCTCTAGCAAAGTACCCAATGTTCCTTTTATTGTCAGGGATGAGATGTTGAGGGAGTTAGAGAAGCCTAAATCACAAGGGATTATTGAAGAAGTGGAAGGCACATCCTGGTTGGCTCCGGTGGTGGCTTCAAGGAAGGCTGATGGTTCATTGAGATTATGTGTGGACCTCAGACAACTCAACAAATGTGTGCTTGTAGATAAATACCCACTACCGAACATCTCAGAACTTTTAAGCATGGCGCATGGTGCCAAAGTGTTCAGTACTATTGACTTGACATCTGCGTACCATCAGATTATGCTCGATCAATCTTCCAGAGATCTAACTGCCTTCGTAACACCTTTTGGGACTTTTAGATTTGTGAGACTTCCCTTTGGCCTTGTCTCCGCTGCTTCCGTTTTTCAACGGGTTATGGAGAAGGTGCTAGTCAACATACCTGGGGTCTGTGTTTACCAGGATGATATTTTGGTACATGGATCTGATGAATTGGAATATGGGAAGAGAGGTTGACAAGTGTTAGATAAACTCTCTACTCACAATCTTACAATCAAGCATGAAAAGTGCAAGTTTGGTCTGGATATAATTGATTACTTGGGTCATTCAATTACAGCTGATGGTGCTGTTCCCAAAGCTGAATTAGTAAATACCATCAGAGCCCTAACTGCTCCTTCGTCAAAAGAAGAACTCATGCGTTTTCTGGGAATGGCAGAATATTATAATACGTTTATTGAGAATTTTGCAGAAGCTACTCACAATATGAGAAATTTGCTAAATAAAAGGGGTCAAATTTATTTGGGATATGTAAAGAATATAAACACTAAAATTGTGATTGATTTTCTAAAAAATATAATCTCTAGAGAAGGTATACCTGAAACCTTATTGACTGATAATGGTGTTCAGCTTGTTTCTAAAGATATGGAAGATTTCCTTATTAATTGTGGCATTGTCCACAAGAAATGTGCCCTTTATCACCCTGAGTCTAACGGTACTGTTAAGAGATTCAATAGGGTGATAAAAGAGACCATCTCACTAGCGAAACAGAATTGTCTTAATTGGAAGGAAGAGGTTTCAAAGAGAGTTAGTGTATATCGCTTTGCACCTCATACTACAACTGGCAAATCTCATTTCCTTTTGTTCTGTGGGAGACAACCTGATACATTTTTAGAACCACCATGGGCTAACAAATGTCTTTCTGATAGGTGTGGGACTCCCGATTTAAGTTCTTGGAAAGAAAAAGAAGATCATAAATGCTAGAAAAGTAGAGAAATGAACCTCTGATCATAGGGTCTGGAATTTAAACAGGGTCGCTGTGTGTGGTAAAATTGATCTTTTGAGAAATGGTCTCCATGATGTTGGTGACAAGACTGTAACTGAAGTTCCAAAGAGATCCAAGAGAGAAACACGTGCTCCTCCATACTTGGAGGACTATGTTACTTAATTCTAGATGTTATTTATAGGCATATTTTCTTTTTCTTTGTTTTTACTTATTATTCCTTCATTTCATGTTTTTGCATAATGGAGGGAGATGTGTTATGATGTTTCTCACTTTTGTCTTGCATGTTATCTCTTCCCTTAGTTTTATGTCCCTCAATGACATCTATGTATTCTAGAATTATACAGCTGGCCTGACTCAATGTTAGAACTTTGAAATCATTGCAGAGGTGAGGCAGCAGCAGTTGGGTGGATGAGTTGTTTAACCTACAACTTTCAGAATAAACATCCAGAAGAAATATTTCCTCTCCTGTCATCATTCAAAGGATTCACTATTTAACATATGCTTTCTTGTTTGGTGCACATCTTATATTCATCAACACAATAGAAAGAGCATCAGGCCACTTTAGACATGTTGAGGCACAGAGCTTTGCCAGTTTGTTTTTGAGAGTTCCATTCATCATCTCCACCACACTGGAAGATTGTATTATGTAACTACAGTTGAACTTTTTCTTGATATGAAAAGCTGTTAAAATTATCTGGAGTACCTCATTTTTAGAATAAGTGCCAATATCAGTTTCAACAGAAGTCAGGAGACCCAAATGTGGAATTAACTCCCTCAACAACAATTTGGCTACTGTAACGCTAGCCACTCTCCTTGTGGGAAATGCTTTGACCAATGTAGAGTACAAGCAATCCACTAACAAGATGTATTTTAATCCATTGCAAAGTGGCATCTCAATAAAATCTTAATGCAAACTTGTAAATGGGCCTTCTAATTTGCCAATGTGATTCCATCCAGAGATAGTTATTTTGCCTCGAATGTTTAGGTGGCAAAATAAACATCTCTAACATACATCCAAAGTTCCTATATTCTCCCAGTAGTTTTTAAACACCTTAACTCTCCCTGCATGTTTCTGGGTATGCAAATATTTGCACATGGGTTGCAGCAGGGCATGGGTAAGCACATATTTCTGATCTTTATTTACATACAAACCCTGATCATTCTTTTTATATCCTAATTTTAGCCATTTCAATTTTTCTTTCTCTAGAGCATCTTCAGGAACGTCCTTTAACTCACTTAAGGAGGGTTACAATAAGTCCATAAAGAAACAATTCACATTGTCTGAAAACTTTGCAACTGTATTATTTACAGAATTCTCATTGTTTTTTCCTCGAATCATTGTCTTTTTCTGCAAGGCACAATACCTTGCCATTTGGTAAGCATATTTGTTTCCTAGCATGACCAAATGTGTGCCAGCATTAAGAGCTGGATACTTTGCAACTGTCCCTTGTTTTGGTTTCTGAATTGTAGTCAATACATACACAATCTTTTTTTATAGGAGCACCTTTAGAGGTCATAAACCCTCTCTGCAACCAGAGATGACCATAGTCATGCACAATACCAAATCTGTACAACATATCTGTACAAATGGTAACATTTGAGTTCTCTGGTGAGCAGCAGGCTCTTGATAGAGCAATTCATTCTGCTATCTGTGCTGATGTCACTTTTGGTAAAGAAGATTCCTCTACTGTCTCTGAAACAGAGTATTCTGCATATTCAGCTCTCAATGCAACATTTGGATCCCTCAGACAAGATCAAAGACAATGTCAAACCTGAGTCCTCAAGTGGGACTTCTTTAATGTATGGTCTTGGATTTGCGCATACCTCAGTCACCTTGATGCACTCATGCTCCAACTCTTCATCAACAATACAATTGAAAAGAACACTTGGAACAAGTCAATCACTGTGTACCATTCTGCCTCTGCTGGAATTTGAAACAGTATTACTGCTGAATTCTGTTCCACTGAACATCAAGGAACTACTATTTTATTAGTCTTTTGAAGGAACTGCACAATTCTCCATTTCCCTCCAGTGTTTCTTAATTCCCATTATCAGAGAACAGTAAGTAGACTCCCAAGAACATCTCAAGGGATTCCCTGCTCAAGCATTTTTTTTCATTCACTGGTTTCATTCCCCCTTCAGCCTCTCTAGTCAGTCTGTACTGTCTAGGTCTTGGGACTATTGCATTTGGTTTCACCTTTCTTTTCGCAGGCATGCTGATATGGTCAATCAGGTTTCTTTTCCAGAAAAATGCCACACTTCCTCCCTGACTATAAGACTTAAAGGTGGGAGCAATCATTCTTCCAGGAACTTGGCTCAAGAGGACACAAAGGAAAGGTTAAGGGCCAGGGATCATGAGTTGGAGGTCATGAGACTCCAGGCAAAGGCAGAGGAGCAAGAATGCTTATGACTTAGAAGAGAAGAAAAAGATTTTGGCACAGGAGATAAGAATGAGAGACCTTCATAAGGAGCTTGAGAGGCTTGAGGCCATGATTGTCTCAGCCAAGCAAAAAGCAATGTGTGTTGCTTAAGAACTGAGCTTTGCTGAGCTGGAGGTGGCAGCCAGGAGAGCTGAGTCCAGCTCAGATGGTGGCAGCAAAAATGTGATATTTAGTGCTGAGGAAGTACACACACCCGGAGATGTGGAGCCTGACTTGAAGAGGGGGGTTAATATACACCAGGGGATTCAGGTTGATGAGGAAGCTCCAGTTGTGCACAGTATCCCTAAGGTGGATTGGAATCTGGCACAGGGGTTCATATTCCTAGTGGTGGGAGGGACACTATACTAACTCTAGATGATAGGTGCAGGGAGAGGGGTTCCCCCATGGTGGAAGCCTTGGTATGCGATTATGGAGACCGCTCAAAAGAGTGTGGGTTGAGTGACAGAAACAGTCAGACACTGTCTTGCCAATCTCAGGAGAGCGGTGTGGGGTACTTGTGTGAGGCACTGGATGGTGAGGCAAAGAGTAGCTTGGCTAACACTTGTGTGGGGCTGTGTGATTCCGTTGTTGGAGAGCATATTTTAAGTCCCTGTTTTCCAGAGCTATGCCAACACCTCGTGGAGTGTGAGTTCTCTAACCCCAGGGTGCTTGCGCTAGAGGCAGACCTTTTTGTGGATTCTAGAGGGTCTGAAGAAGCTTTTGGGAGTGATCCTGAAGGGGGTGGCTCATGTGTTCCCCAACCAGGTGAGATAGGGGAGGCTGATAGTGACCCAGATAGGTCCCAGTGTAGTGGGATGGGTGAGGGGTCCCATGTCCTCTCTCTGAGTAGAGGGGGTGGGAGTGGGCTGAGTACCAGGGTGCCCGAAACCCAGTCCCAGTGCCTTGTTGGCTCCATGAGTGAACACCAGTAGGGTGACCTAATCTGTACCGGGAAGCAATTCCTTGAGGGGGATCCCAAGGTGTCGGTTGAGCTGTGGGAGACTGCTGTAACCAGCGTCCCAACAGCTCTGGTGTCTGGCAGCACTTCTCCAGTTGGAAGAGTGCATGAGTCCAGAGAAAACATTGAGGTGGGACGTAGTCCCCAATGAAAGACCAGTGCATCAGGGGTTGACAGCTCTGTGGTCAGAGCACCCCAGGACTGACCCTGGTGAGGCCACTTCTGGCCTGGGGGTCTTCATGCTCTGTCTGGAGACTGGAGACCTGCATCAGGCAGACTCTTACACAACTCATGAGGAGTGTGTTTCCCTTGGGGTGGTTGGTGTACTCCCCCGTAGGTCCTGGGTTGCCAGGTACAGGTCCATCTTAAGGGTACAGACCCTGGGTTCGAAAAAACAGGTTCAGGGTGTCCCTCCTGACCTGAAGGAAGGGGGGACAGGTTTGTCTTCTGGGGACAGGGAGAGGAAAACCTCATCCCCACCCCTGTCCAGCCTAAGGGTACAGACCATAGGCTGGTGTACCAGTTTCAGGATAGCACTCCTGAACTGGTGGGAGAATTGTGTAGGACACCTGCCACAGGTGCCCTGACAAATTTGGAGTCTGGGGTAATGCCCCAGGTGGGAGTTTGCAGAACCCAAGGGAGAAGAACAGGGTGTGGGAGAGTCCACCCCTGTCTCTTGTGTAGTCTCAGGGTACACACCCTGGGCTGGTGGGTCAGTGTCAGGATGCCATACCTGACCTAACAGGAGGGAGAGCAGAAAAAGGGTGCCAGACACCTGGGGCTACTGCCTGCCACTCTCTGATGCTACAGAGGTTGGAGAGCCCTGAGAGGCATGAGCACTGAGGCCTGACTCTCATCACTGACAACTGTCAGTGGACACTGTGGCTTGCTGTCCTGGTGGACAGAGTTACCCCCGGATGGGGGACAGGAGCCACACCCCGCGGGTGAACTGGGCCACACCACTTTGTTGGCCATGTGGGTAATCCTGGGCGAAGTACTACGCCCTGCTCACGTAGTTGGCGAAGTTTGAGCTACTTTGCACTATGCAATTGCACATAGCACAGTGCAAACATGAGTAGCGTAGCATAGCGGTCATTTTTTGCTTGCTCACGGTCCTCAACGTCAAGTTGGTGACCGCAAGCAAGCAAAATGACATCCCGGTGAGACTTTTTCCTCGTTCGCGATCCGCAACATCAAGTTGCCGATCGCGATCGTGGAAAATAAACCTCCCGGCGAGATTCTCAACACGGAGAGGTCAGGTTTCTCATTGCGAGTGGCCGCGTATGCTCGCGACTGCTCACGATGAGAAACTACCAGTCCACGTTGAGAAAGCTGCTGCTCGAGTAGAAATCTACTCGAGCTGCAGAAAACAACCGCTTGCACTGTGGAAGATGCGGTTTGCACTGATTGCACAGTTCGGACAAGCATCCGGCACTGTGCAATCAGTGCGAACAGCATTTTGCACAGTGCACTAGGCAGTTCGCGTACCTACGCATAGCTCGCATAGTGCGAAGCCCTACTACGCAAACTACACCCAGGGTTACATGTGGGTACTGTCTGCCTGTTGGGACACATCTGTGAGTAAAGAAAGTTTATCCGCTGCACAGATGGGGTCAACAGGTTAGAAGCAGGGTTCCCCATGGTTCAGCTTTGTGGGCCCTGAGAGTATGGCTAGAGGGATCCAACTGGGTTCAAGCAGGTGTAGAACAGGAATAGACCCCTGCTGTT
This sequence comes from Lissotriton helveticus, assembly GCF_964261635.1. Taxonomy (NCBI): domain Eukaryota; kingdom Metazoa; phylum Chordata; class Amphibia; order Caudata; family Salamandridae; genus Lissotriton; species Lissotriton helveticus. The sequence goes on along the minus strand of NC_136067.1, from coordinate 1,915,043,530 downwards.
GTGGGCCAATTTCCATGTTCTAGCGGCCCAAGCAGGGAAGCTCATCGAGGTATGGATTGCTCTTCCCTGGCTTTAGGCTGGAAGGGGGTTGTATTGGACTTGGCCCTTTTTGAAGGGTAAACCCCAAACATTTTGCTTCCTCCTCCTATTTTTTCCTGACCTGTGTTTGTTGTCTTTAGGACTCTGGCCACTTTACTATTGCTAATCAGTGCTAAAGTGCATATTCACTCCGGGTAAATTGTGTTTATGAATTGGTGTTTCCATGAATGGCTATTTGATTTACTGATCAGTCCCTAGTACAGTGCACTGTGTGTAACCAGGGCCTGTAAATCAAATGCTATCAGTGGGCCTGCAGCATTGAATGTGCCACCCATATGAGTAGCCCTAAAAAGGTATCTCAGACCTGCCACTGCAGTGTCTGTGTGCAGTTATAAACTACCATGTCTACCTGGCAAATGAACCCACTTGCCAGGCCCTAACCTTACCTTTTCTTACATGTAAGGCACACCTATGGTAGGCCCAAGATACCCCCATGGGCAGGGTGTAGTGCATGTGAAACATAGGACATGTATGGTGTGTGTGACATGTCCTGATAGTGAAATGCTGCCAATTTCGTTTTTCAATATTGAAAGGCCCCATATGATGGAATTGGTGAGATACTTTATAAAATCTTACAAGCATAACATCCCCATTGCTACAAGATGGAGAAATCAAGTTCAGAATTTAATAACATCTTTTAGCAAAGATGTTTTTAAGTTGTGAATTTGAAAATGTACTTTTTTTTTAGAAAGTAGGCATTTTCTTGATTAACCATTCTGTGTGCCTCTACCTGCTTGTGGATTGACTGTCTGGTTTTGGAGTGACAGGGGCTGGGGATGTGCATTAACTATAGACATTCACTAGGGGGGTTGAGGTGTGCCTGGCCACTCCTTGATGATTCAAAGCTGAGCTGAATAGACCTTGGCTACATTTAGAGTAGTGGGTGGAGATTTCTTTGCACCTGAATAAAGCCTGTTTCCCTTGCCCAATGCTGTCCCCGCCTGCTGTGGTCATACTGCACCAGTGAGGACAGAACTGGTTTAGACTGGGCTCAGAGACCCTTGCACAAAGAGAACAAAGACAACATGACCTTAAATACCAAAACTTTAGATCACTTCTGGACTCAAGAGGAACCTTTGCCAAGGAGAAGAGCTGAAGAGCTGTGAGGGGGAGTACTGCCCCTTTGCTGTGTGATGTGTGGGGTTGGCCTGTAGTTGCTGTTTCTGCCAAGGAGAGGTCAAAGACTGGAACTTTGCTGTGAAACTGCTTGAAGAAGAATCTCCAAGGGCCTGTGTGTTGGTCTCCTGTTCTGAAGTCTCAGGGACACAAAGACCTCTGACCATGCTGTTGGGAGCTGGAAGAAACCCAAAGTACTGAGAAAATCAATACCAATTATCACCCCATTTCACTCCTACCGCTCTTGAGCAAAATGACGGAAAGTCCTGTTAACACCCAATTAATGAACCACCCCGAGGACAATGGTATCCATGATCTCTCGCTGTCTGGGTATAGACCTAATCACTCCACAGAGACAACTCTCATCGGGGTCACTGATTATGTCAAATTAGCCTTGGATGATAATAAAGCTGTGCTGTTGGTCTTGTTGGATCTGACAGCAGCTTTTGACACTATCTCCCATCAGAAGCTGATACTGCGACTGAGAGAGGCCGGTCTGCAGGGACAAGCTCTGAACTGGCTTGTAAGCTTCTTAGACCAACGTGCGCAGACCATCAATCTGGGCCCTTTTCGATTGCAAACCCTGAAGCTTAACAAGGGGGTGCCCCAGGGCTCCTGTTTGAGCCCGACTTTGTCTAACATCTATGTGGCCCTCTTGCTAAAGTCATCCGGGAGTGCGGCTTTATGTCATTCTCTTAAGCAGACCACATGCAACTACTCCTGTATTTTGATAAAGACAAGGTGCTAGTTGATCAGCATTTGGCCAGGGGCATGCTAGCCATATCAGAATGGATGACGAAGCATTTCTTACAGTTAAACTCGACAAAAACGGAAATCTTGCTGTTTGTCGCTGCACAAACCGCATGGACCCCTGAGTGGTGGCCGACAGTGCTAGGTCCTGCTCCCTCTCCCACCTTGGTGACCAAAAATGTAGGGGTCCAACTGGATAATCAGCTATTTATGAAAAACCAAATTTTGACCACTGTAGGGACCTGCTACCATACCCTGAGTCTCCTGCGTAGAGTGTTCTTATGGCTGCCCCTTTCTGTACGCAGAACCCTAATTCAGGCTCTGATTATTGGTCTCCCTGACTATTGCAATGCTCTATTGGCAGCCATGAGCGAATTGCAGATTGTCCAAAATGTGGCCGCACGACTAGCCCTCAAGAATCCACCGCGCACTTCCCTGGGGCCACTGTTGAAATCTCTCCACTGGCTCCCTATCCGCCAGAGAATAAAATTTAAGCTCTGCTGCCTAGCCGATAAAGCTCTTTACGGTGCGAGCCCAAGCTATCTGGCAAACAAGGTTAAAATTCACTGTCCCGTCGTCTCAGATCGGAAGGTAAGGGGCTGCTAGTGGTCTCGCGTTTATGAAAATCCGATTAGGAGGCAAAACGGTTGCCTATCTGGCCCCGTAATACTGGAACACCTTACCGGAGAACTTGCGCAAATGCACCAGTCTCACTCGCTTCAGGAAACTCCTGAAGACTGAATTGTTTAAAGCTTAAGTTGTGGCGACTCGTGCCTGTCTGACTCTTGCTCTTCGACAGTGCAGAGATACCCCTTCGGGGGTGATTCCTGCGCTTTACAAATACAATACATACATACATTCCTCTTCTTGTGGCTGTTTTTCCTGATGCAGCACCGCCGTGCGAGAAGAATCTTCACTCATCATCTCGCCGCTGCTGAGACAACGCATCGCCTGTTGCGGCTGCAAGAACCAACGCATTGTGGGCTCTCAGAATCCGACGTAGTGCCACTTTGTTCCTCTGCATGCCAGATTTCCATGCATTGCACCTGTGCGGCAAGTTGTTCCGATGCATCATCCGAGGACCAGAACCATCTTGGAGTCAACACATCACTTCCCCCTACAGTCCGGATTCAACGCATCACTTCTCCTGCATGCCGCAAAACTGTTGCATCACCTCCCCAAGGACTCAGGAAATGACACATCACATTGTTTCTCAATGATTCCTATCTCTGCGGCTGTTTGGCCTTGTGAATTTTTACGCATCTACAGTCACTTTGTGTAGAATCACCTATCCATAGTATTCTATGGACCCAGTTGCTTGAAACCTTTTAAAGGTCATATTCATATTAAATGTATGTTGGATTTTTGTTGTTTTGGTCTTGTTGAGTTTAGATAAAGGTACTTTAGTTTTCTAAACTGGTATGGTGACCATTTGTAGTGTTATCACTGTATTACTGTGTGTTTTGATTAGAAATACTTCACACATTGCCTTCGAGATGTCTGTCTGCTCGTGCCAAACTACCCAGGGGTTGAGCAGGGGTTATCTAAAGTGCGTATCCCCCTCACCCCGACTAATAGCAAGGGTCCCTATTTGGACAAAGGTGCCTACCTCTGCCAACTAGAGACCCCCATTTCTAACAGTAAGTCTCTGAACTGAATCAAATCGCTTAGAGACGTTTTGATCTCTTCCTTCTGCATAGTCCTTTTTATATCTTAATAACGTGTGTTGCTTTTACCTGTGATGCTTTCCTCCTAAACAGTTAGTCTTTCCTCCAGATTTTTCAGAAAATCATTGACATTAGATTATGTTTTATGTTTATCAATTTCTTCTAGTACTTTGGTTAGCTTCTGTTTTTGATTCTTAAAACATTTTATCATACTTTACTAGGAGTCCCATTATTCCCTTGGATGTTTTTTACCATGAATAGTGCCCATTCTCTCAACCTTTCAAGGTAGAATTTTCATAGGTTGGATTGATAAAGATCCGTAATCCTCTGGGCATTCAGAGTATCTCTGTGAAATTTGTTAGCGAAGTACCTTTCTCCAATAATTGTAGATTTTGTTTCAGTGATAATTGTATCGGAGATGTATCTGTTAATTTCATCATACCTCTTTCTAAGCCTAGATTTTGATCAAAAAGCAATGATGCCACTGCTTGTCATGTGGATTCCCATTCATTCATGTCCTAAACTGAGATATAGTTATTTGATCAACAACCGATTATTTGTCTGAACTATTCCTTGTAGACTACAGAACAGAAGGAGATGTTTGTGATTGCAAAACTCCAATTGCTAGTAGCATGCCAGTGTGATTTGAGATGCTTTTCCCATATTAGGAAAATAATTGGCACACAGGCAAAATATTCCATTAAGGAAAAAAAAAACATAACTAGATAATAATGAATTTGTGATCAATACCCAAATGGATAATTTTTACTTTGAGTTTGTGAGAATTTGTTCACACATGGTCCATACTGATCTTCCTTATGCGTATTATTATTTATACAACTCCCTTTATAGCCTGTATTTCTTTTAAGTAAAGCGGTCAAATGATGATGATTGGCCACTTGGCAGGCATGGCACTGATCTTACTTGTACGACTCATTGACTGTGTCCCAGAAACATACATTTTGCTGCTGTTCAAACTGCTATTGACGTAACGGTCATGTTTGTAGCATTGTTACCACAGTTATGAGTGAAATCATTTTTTCATATATATGTGAATAACAGATTTGGCAACAGGGAGGCAATAGTCACAAAAAGTCATAAACTATAAAATACTGCATCCATAAGTCTGGTGTTTAGTCAGCACAAGTTTACCCTCTATATGTGATGTTATCCATGCAGTGTATTGCACCAGCTAATTGTCATCCATGTACCAATTCACTCCTCAGTTAGTGCAATACTGATTAGCTTTTGCAGGTGAATGCTTATCTCTCATAGATTCATAATTGACACAACTTGCTTGGTCTGTAATCTTAAATCAAGAATACTGGTGTTTGGTCAGCACAAGTTTCCCTTGTATATGAGGGAATTGACGCAGAGAGTTGCACCAGCTGATTATCATCCATGTTCCAATTCACTCCTTGTGCAGGTGAATGTGTATCTCTTATAGATTAACAATTGACACAACTTGCTTAGTATCACATGGCTCATAACGTAATATTTGATTTCATGATCAGTTTGAAAGAATACACTATTGCCACATCTAAATTTGAGTATCAAAGAGTGTCAAAGAATAATAATCAATGCAATTAATGTACTAATGCTCTGTGTCCCAGTTAATAGTTATCACTTCAGACTGGTTCAGTTGTTTGATGTTGTGTTTGGGGCGCTGCTTGTGGAGTTTCATTTATTTGCGTGTTTGAACAATGAGTATTGCACAAGCAGATAATTTGGTAGAAAAGGCAAATTGCTATATGCATGATCCGACAAACAATGTTTTTCTATTTTGATATGGAATCCACTCCGTGAGTGTTTTAACAAAGTTCTTTAAGTTGATCAAGTGAAAAGTCTATGAATATGATGCTTTTGATGGCTCTGCATGATATGGTATACCTTGAAGCCACCCCACACACATTAATGGCGGTGGTGCAACTGCCCTTGCACAAATGTAATAGTAGGGGCGTGCGCTGAGGGAGACACTGCAGGAGTTTTCCCTGCCATGGGAGTCATCCAGCTCCAGAAAGCTGCAACGCCCTACCCTAGCCACCCCCTGTTGTTGTTCATGGAATCCTGATAGGGCAGTGTTAGTATATTCAACTTCCAGAGCGGCCGTATCAGCGTTTGAAGATAAATGCAAAAAGAAAAGTCCAAGGTCATGCTGATACCAAGCCTCGCTACAGTTGCTACGGTCCACTGCTCCCTCCAGAAAAAATTCAAAGCTGTTGTCACATCAATACTCGGCAAACAGGAAGCGGCACACCAATGCAAGTAGTTCACCAATTTAATCATGCTCAACACTGACACGTTTCAGCTTCACAGAAGCCTTTCTCAAAGTAAATTAGAAACACTGAATTCCTTCTAAAAATCCAAATCTTAGTTCATGAAATGAAACATCTATGCAGTAATAGGCGATGAATGCGTGATATTGAATGATAGATACATAGTTGAACTATTTTTAAAGCATGTTTCCACATATTAAATCATATATTTTCAATAAATGGCACAAAATTATAACTGTTACTCAGATATAATGCCCAATTGGACAGAGGAATTTGAGAATGTATCTTTCAATACAAATATCAATAATAAAAGTGCAAATTGTATAAAAAAAACAAATGAGTGTTGCCAAAAGTTCAATAAGTATCTTGTCATTCAAATAATTCATCATCCTGTGTAAAAAAATCGAATTTGTCAACATCGGATATTCAAATGATATTATGACAAGTGTCTTCACAAACTCAAATTCATAAAAACAAATAATCACATCTATTTTCCACCATAACCTATAACAGGTGATGGAATTAGGTATTAGCCTATGCTGTCAATGACTTACCACATTTGTCTCATAATTATAATAGAAAGCACAATTCAATATATATATCTTTGACTTTTTTTGTGTAACTGGGACCTCTTCAAATGTATTACAGTTTTTGCACTACAGGGCATATTGTGATTTATACCCTTGACATATGTCTGCCTGGATTACAAAGATCCGACAGATGTCTGTATGCTTAATAAACGTAATACTCTTATTTTTGGTCCCACAGGTACAACCAAGACTATATACTTAGTGGTACTCACTAACCCATAGCACTTTAACATTTGACATTGCAGGGATTTTGGAAACTGATAACATTTCCCTTGATGCTGGGTCCGACTTTTGTGGTGAAACAGCCTGTACGTTGTGTATTTTAAGATGGCCGACAAACTTCTTGAAACTGTTTATCTTTTCAGTTTTCTTTCAGACATGGTATTCCCTCTACATTTGGCAGAACACTTCATGTTAGCACTCATTTAATTGTAAATGCATTACGATTTGTGTGACAATGTGGAACCCTCAAGATTTTAGTTGGCCAATATATATTATGTACGTGTATTTACAATTTGCCGTTTTCTCCTAGTAGCATACAAAAGTAAGCATGAATAACAGGAGTGATGCATAGTAATCTGCTTGAAGAAATTAAAAAAATTGCAAAATATTCTTTATAGTAGTACCTAATATTGATATGTAGCCTATCGGAAAATAGTAATGAGTAAAGTTTACTAAGGAAACTGAGGGGCATATTAACAAGGGCTTTATCTCCGCTTTTTTGGCTTTAAAAGCCAAAGAAGCGGAGATAAAAATATCGCCCTATCAACAACAGGGTGCTAACATCCAAAATCGCATGTTAGCACCCTTTTTCACTACGCTTCCCTTTGCATCTCTAATGAGATGCAAAGTGGGCGTTCCAGTGCAAAATAATAGGAGAAATGTCGCTAAGCGACATTTCTCCTATTATCAAGCTTCACGCTAACCCAGTTAGAGACAAAAAAAGCAGCGCTAACCACGGTTAACGCTGCTTTTTTACGTCTGCTAATTTTCAGACTTAGCCATGTAATCCAATGGGAGGTGGATTACATGGCTAAATCCACAATGAGCTATCAACAAGGATATCCATATCCTTGCAGTTGTATCGCTGCATTACCAGCGATAACCTCCCAAAATGCCGCTATCGCTGGATTTTTTATCGCCTAGGTGGTTAGCGTTGTTAGTAACGCGATAACCAGGCGATATTATCCAGCGATAGCGGGCGTTAAAAAAATGAACGCTAAGCGCCCTGTTCCTTGTTAACATGCCCCTGAGTTATTCATAATAATTTTTGGTTGGTATTAATCATAACATGGAAATTATTTAACCATTTTCTCATGCAGGCCTCAAATGCTTCTTTTCTTTGTCTAGAAAGACAGAATCTAGCTGAAGTAATCATGTCAGACTTTATGAGAACTTTTCCAAGAGTTTCTTTTCCATGCTTATGAACAATAGGTCCCTTTCTGATTCAGCAACCTTTTTGACCAATACACTTGCAAACCCAGAGAGAGCATCTGGGAATGGACAGACAGTAAACTAATTAACTTTTTCTCACATCTGAGGAAAGGATGGAAATTATAAAGTTGCTGAAATTGATGATTCGGTAAAAGGATTACTTAATGCTTCCGGATTTTTTAGTGAGGTATTGATCACACCATGAGCAGCCCAATGTGGACTGCCAGTGGAAGACATAACGTATGATGGAGGTAACATTTTGTGGGTGTAAACTGAGACCTTTTGTACGTATAATTGCCCCTTTGCAGGAGGAGTTGGGCTGGTTATCATATACAATTTCCTTGCCTGGCATGCTGTTGGACTGAACTTTGATTTCCTTTTTACGCCAAACCCCTTAGAACTGAACTTTCTGAACTGACTCACCTGCGCTTTGCCAGCTGGTATAGTGAGCAGGTATAACTTTTCCGCTGGAGAGTTATGGACTAAATCCTCTGACTCTTTACGCTTCAATTCTGCATAATTGGTTTGTATGACCTAAATGCTGAACTCGATTTCCTGTGTTCTCTCTCTCTCTTCCTTATCCCCTATGTGATTAGAAAAATGTCTATTTTCCTGAATCTGTATGACATTGTGTGACTAATTGTACTAAATGAATTCGATGAGCAAAAACTTACATTTGATTTGTGTTTCTTGATTGTTCAAATTGAGGCAAAGATAAATGATGAAACTAAGAAATGTCCTTGTTTTGAGTCATTCTTAGAGTGGAAATTCTTGTTGTAAGATTTATTGATTAACAAGTTATTGAATGTTGTTTATTGTTAGTTAGAACATTTTCTTATTCCAGGTCCTTGTAAGATTTTGCCAAATGTTCTCTTGATATTCAAGTCCCTGTTAGCTCACATAAAAGATACATCAGAGGATCTAAAGTAGTCGATTTCGATTTTCATATGGGCCCAGAGAGGAAATTGATTGAGTGTAAATATAAAGCTTCGCGCTGGATTAATGAGGAGGCTAACATTATACATAAACCTTTATTACATACTCCCTTATGACAGGTATTTCAAAGAAACTAGTAAATGTAACTTATAAACAGTAGAATCAAAACATTCCTTTGCCTCTCTGTCTTGCAAAACTCTTTTGATTTTGAAGCTGCACTAATCCTTGAGTTTCCTTTATGTTTTTGAATGGATTCAGAATGACAAGGGATGATGGAAGAGTTGATTGTTTTATGTTTCCAATTTATAGGGACAGGTGATCCTGAAAATGTAGGTATTTATAGTTTATCTATATATATAAAAACAAAGTATGTCCGTTTGTCCTTTATGCATTACTACACCAAAATTAAAAAAATATATATATTTTTTTTAAGTTGTTGAGTACACTCCCGCAAAGGTTTCTGGCAAAAACAAAAAAAAGAAAAATGTGTTAAATATCGGTCCCCCAGGGCCCTCAAAATCTTTCCAATACTGAACGTTTACAGTTTCCGGTGCGACTCGCTTTTGCAATGACCATCAACAAAGCACAAGGACAATCGCTGCAAGTGTGTGGACTAGATTTTGAGAATCCGTGCTTCTCACATGAACAACTGTATGTGGCCAGCTCACGCGTCGGAAAACCTTCTGATTTATTCGTGCACGCACCAGACGGAAAAACAAAAAAAAAGTATATCCACAAGCACTCGAATAAATAAACAGAATTAAAACAACACTTTAAAATGTTTTCCATGTTAAAATGAATAAGTTTCAATAAAAATGACACAATGTAAATTAAATGTTATCATAACAAGTTTCCTTAAATTTCCTTTCTTCTGAGATCGCAGCAAGCTAGTTTGTTATAATCTTGGATGAGCATTATTGTTGAGGCGTTGTTGGGTTTTTGCAGAAGCTCACGATTTTTTTAGCAACACAGTTTCAGTTTGAATGCTCTTTGTATGCTTACAGTGACTGGTTCACACTGGCAGTTATGGGAAGCAAGAGGGTGGATTAGTATTGGGTAAGAGAGGTGCAAGGTCCATGGACCAGGATCCGGGCTTTAACACCTGAGAGTAGGCCTTGGGAGTGAACCCCAATCTTATGCCAGGAGCCTGTAGCAAAGTTTGCACATATTGAATGCAGATTAGGTTTAACCGTTTGATTGGTTTGCATGGGAAGCAAGACCTGGCTGTCATTTTCGACAGGGAAAATTTCCATTGACATATGTTGGAGGCTTGTGAGTTGTGATGCACATTGGGAAGACTGCAATATTTACTTAGGACAACCTGTAGGTTTCAACAGTTAGAGCTGGGCTAAGGCAGTTAATTTGGAGAAAGTGTCAGAGGTCTCAATAGTAATATTCCACTCTATGTATGGTGTGATAAGTAATGAAGACATGGCTGAGTTAGGCTCAGAGAACAGGAGGTAAGCAATTTGGTAAAATAGGCTGTTCAGTAAGTTTTAGGGCCAAGGAAAAAAAGGCTACTCCTGATGTTGAATGTTGGTCAGTATCAGAGGATGGTGGAGCTAGAGTAGTTTCTGAAGTGAAAAAGACCTCAGACAAATGAGGGATTTGGGAAAAGAGAAGATAAATTAGACTTGCTATGGGATCATAGAGAAAGGTGGCCCAATCAACACAAAGATAATTGGTGTCTAAAGTAACACAAGCCAAACATCAACAAGAGGAAGAGGGAATCCAGTTCAAAAGGTCAAAACAACAAAAGAGTGTGCCTTCTCAGGAGAAGAGCAAGCATAGAGAATCAAACGGGATTCATTAGAAAGCCCTCACTTACCAACCTAGTTGGTGACATGCTTCTTCACCAGGCCCCACCAAGAAGGTTTATTGCCTTCCCGGTGTGCTTCAACACCAGAATTACTGTGGAGCAGGTTAGTGTTGTTGTCTGAGTGACAAGTAAACGTGATTGTGTGGTGGGTTAAAAATTTCTAGATTGTGCCCAAAAAATATTTTTATTCGTTTGCCAACCAGACACAAGTTAAAACAAAAGTGAGCGATGTATAAGCTGGATAGATTGATCAGCTATGTCTCACTGTGTGTGGTCAACATGTTTCTGTCTGTATAGTGCTAATAGCTAGGCATTCTTTAGGACTAAAGTGTGAACCTTGACGGTATGAGCATGTTAAGGCTCACCCTAACCATGAAGTTCAATGTGTGAAAAGAAACCAAAGTTTTTAATAACTTGATGTTACTGAGGGATCCTTCCTATTTGGAGGAACCAAAATATATCTGTAACGAAAGACAGACACAAACAAACACACAAAGAAAGAAACACAACTTGCTTAAACTGCAGTAATAGTGTGTTTGCCATTCGAGTTTCATCATGCACTTGTGCTCTTCTCAAAGTGCACTATAACTCTACCTATGAGAGCTAAGGTATACTATGGTGAGTAAAAATGTGCACATGTTTTCACATTATCACTAATAGTAGTGGCTGACCCCACTCATAATGTGAAGGTACCTTGTTAAAAGCGCTATTTCATCTGCACGCCAGCTTGGGCATTAATGGCATTCGTGCGTCAATGTAAAAACGCTAGCATTATTTTAAGGAACAAGATGGTGTAGTTTTGGCGAGTGAAAGAAAACATATCAAGAGGATATCTTACATGTGGTGTAATTAATCACACCACAGGTCTCGGGAGGGGGGGTGGTGTCTAATAGGCACACCATGTGGGCAAAAAACTGGGGGGAAATTAAATCCTGATGCCCACCAGCAAGCGAGTTACCTATCTTGTTTTTGTAGCATAGTAGCAAAGTTTCACTCATGCCGGCAACGCCAAGCACCCGCTCGGTACCTGTAGCAGTCCACAAAGGCCGTACCCCGTCGATGGGTGTTCCAATGTACCAAATGTTGTTTTAAAGGGACTGGGGAATCCGGCAAACACCACCCGGGCGGGGGTGTGGGCATCGCTGGAAGCGTTCTCGCGCATGCGTAATTATGTTTGCGACTAAGACAAGAGTCAATTCAGCCAACCTGGGCAGTGGATACTGGTCAGGTGCACCGTGGCAATTTGTAAACCACTATACTGCTCAATTCGGTAGGCGGTGGTTTCTCAACCATCTTTATTGGCATCGGAAAAGCGTGATGCCGATCATTTTTGTAAATAAAAGCCAAGCGTAACTGAGACATGGCTTTAGTGAATGAACGGAAAAGCTAGAAAAGATTTTTAGAAACTGAAAAAAGCTGTCAGGTCACATGGGGTACAAACGATTTCTGAATCATGTGTGTTAGATGATATCAATATAGCGTGATACATCTTATATTCTAGGAATCCTTTTATTGTAGAAATGTGCATATGACGGGATTCTGCTAGTGTTTCACGTACCTCACGGGGCAAAGGTAGATATGCCTATTTACCCTATTGGAAAAATCATAAGGGAGACAACCAGTATAACTGAAAAAGTTATATCTATCAGTTCAAGGGTGTCGTGGAATCAACCCCGTAGCACAGTGTCCCATGGGATGTTATCATTGAGCCTGTGTTTGTGTGTGACCAAGCGAGAGACCCACCTCTTTTCTTTTTCGAACAGGGCCTCTTGTATGTTTCTCCCTGTTTTCACCTGTTCGATAATAGTCCACCTTAAATCATTTGTTGTGTGGTTCTGTTGTATGTAGTGCTCACATAGCGTGATACATCTTATATTCTAGGAATCCTTTTATTGTAGAAATGTGCTTATGACGGGATTCTGCTACTGTAGCACGTACCTCACGGGGCAAAGGTAGATATGCCCATTTACCCTATTGGAAAAATCATAAGGGAGACAACCAGTATAACTGAAAAAGTTATATCTATCAGTTCAAGGGTGTCGTGGAATCAACCCCGTAGCACAGTGTCCCATGGGATGTTATCATTGAGCCTGTGTTTGTGTGTGCCCAAGCGGGAGACCCACCTCTTTTCTTTTTCGAACAGGGCCTGTTGTATGTTTCTCCCTGTTTTCACCTGTTCGATAATAGTCCACCTTAAATCATTTGTTGTGTGGTTCTGTTGTATGTAGTGCTCACTTAATTTCATTGTGATTCTCCTACACCTATCTATGTTCGCACAAACATTGCTTAACTTTCCTTGTCGTCATGCCCACATGAGGCAACCCACAAGGACATGTGATCAAATAGACCACATTTGTGGAGTTGCAGGTGGTGTGGGTGCACTGTATCCATGTTTTCCCTGGTTCCAGGTTGAGATCCTTTGTGTGGGTGTTTAAGTGGCAGATGCTGCAAGTTGCACAAGGAAAATGACCCACTACTTTTGGCAGACCCCATACGTCAATTATAGTGGGAATGTCCGTGGAGTCTCGGTCTCTAGGGCATGTGTGAACTAGGGAGTCTCTAAGGCTCCGTCCCTTTTTGAATGAAAAGAGCGGCTTTTCCCATGTCCTATTGCTGCTAGTAATTATCCTCCAGTGTTTGTTTACTGCTTTCTTAACAGTGGTGGGTGCAGTGCTGTAGGTTGTGACACAAGTCAGGGGGATTTCCCTGGTCTCCCTGGGGTTATCTTCTAAAAGAACCTCCCTCGGCTGGTTGCGTGTTCTTTTGTAGCTTTTGTTGAGGATTCTTTCAGGGTAGCCCAGATTTTTTAGTCTAGATGACAAATCAGCTGATTGGTTGCGGGAATCATCCAATTTACTACAATTTCTTCTTATCCGAAGATATTGTCCATATGGTAGATTTTTCCATAGGGGCTTTGGGTGGAAGCTTGAAAATTCGTTGTTTTTCGCCGTTGGTTTATAGTGCGTATTGGTAATTTCATTCCCTTTGGTTTTGCTTTGTTCACCCTAAATTGACAGGGTATGCCCAGACGTGGGTCCCTTGCTCACTTTGCCAATGGATTCAAGCTAGCCTGGCTGATGACGGCTGATTAGCCAGAAACCGGTCCCAGGATGCTTCTTTCTGGTCCAGGGAAGAAATGGCTTGGCAGTTCGGGCAGCACTGTTCACATGAGGCACAGGGTCAGACTGATTTGCATATGGCCATGTCTGAACTGGGGTGACAGAGTGAGCTAAAGAATGATGATGTATTAAACTCAGATCAGATGACTGGGGGTGAGTGCTTACAATGTTCAACACTCCGTCCATCATCCCCTTAGGTTTTGCTTGGTAATGAGACCCCCATCAAGTTTGATTCTCTATGCTTGCTCTTTTCCTTAGACTCTGCTGTGATTTCTACCGAGAGACGCCGCCGCAAGTCATCAGATTGCACTATTCAATCTTTAACTAAACAGAAGCTGCATTCAGAATTGTTAATGACTGAAGCGCTCCATCGTAAAGATCAGTGTGATAAATATAGAAAGCAATTGCTGCAGAATCTAATAAAATAACATTCCTATACGACAGTGATCCACTGTCATCAGACTGGTGTCTCTGTCAGCTCCAAAGCAAATCGTCCTGAAGATGGTTTGAGAAACGAAAGCGGAACAGACCGAAACGTCGAACTCTGCATCTATTTCCAGGCGGAAATTTACTTTCCTGAAAGTTACATATTTTCAGTCTTGATCTTTGTGACTTTTGTCATTTCATGTGGAATAGTTGTTTTATTTATGTACTGTTAGCACAATCTGATTTTGGCTTCTTTACATAATTTTGTTGCTGCGAAAAGTCTTTATTAATTTATTATTGTGTACCCTATTTTTATACTGAATACCTAAATAAGATAGATATTCTTTTTCAAAATACCAAAGGTTTCCCGTGTTTTTTTATTCTTTTGTTTCCATTGTTGTTTTGTTGTCTGTTGACACTAGTAAGTTATCTTCAGCTGGAGTGACATTCCTGACTAAGCCCCCTAATTCAGTAGAGTTTTGCAGTTTAAACAAAATTCCTTGCAGGTATTGTTCACTCTATCGTACTATTGCCCAAACCTAGAAGGGTCTATTGAGTTACCCTCCTCATTATTCTTCTCCTGAGAAGGCACACTCTTTTGTTGTTTTGACTAAGTAACACAAGGATAGATTGAGTCCAAGGAGATTCTATGACCAGTTCAGAGTATATAGGCGAGGATGATGAGTTCAGGGGATACAACCTGGATGGGACTTATGATGATGAGCACATGTTGGCTCATGAAAGTGATCTATATGGTCAAGAGTTTTCTGAAGAAGAGGAGGATTAAATCACTGACAGAGGAAGTCTTAAGGATCCCCAGTAGAAGGTGATGTTCATTCCAAATGCCATCCAACACCCATGAAGTTCTGATTAGTACCTTATAGAGTATGTGTCTTTTTAAAGGATGCAACGGGAGGGGTGTGGCAGGGGAAGCACCGGAGGAGAGTTTATGGGAAACTTTAACATAAAATGAGGGGAGCAACAAAGGCACTTAAAGTGGGGATGTGGGAGATAAGAAAAAGCCAAGAAGGAGTGGGGGAGGCAAAGCATGAAATGGGGGTTGCGAGAGGAAGGAGAAGCACAGAGCACCCAGGGCGGTGGTATCTGAGGGTGAAAACAGCACACAAGGGAGAAAGCAAGAAAAGACATCCATATTCAAGGAGTGCTGAAAGAAATAGAAAAAAGTAGTTCCCTTAATATTAGCAGTGGCTAGTGATATAAGCCATCCAGTCAAAAGGAGGAGAGAGAATGGAAAGCATCTGAATAAAAAGCTAGAAAATAGGAGTGACAAAAAACCCTGCCAATAGCAAGCAATGGGCTGTCTCTAAGCCTTCTTATACGTTTTTGGTATGGTCTACAAAAGGGTTTTCAAGAGAAAACTGCAAAAACCTGTCTGTATTTGAGGCGTAAAAAAGAGAACAAAGAGAAAGGTCTCATTTTAAGTACAAGTAAAGATGTTCTCATTTAGTGGCAGGGGAGCAATGCAACATCCCACATACAAATATACAATCGGAGAAAAGAAAGAAAGAAGATAAGGAAAAACTATAGCAGTTAAAGAGGAAGAGTGCTACAAGACAGAGGAGTAAAGGCACAGGGACATTCTCATTCTACTGTTACAATGGAGGTACATTTAAATGTTGTGCTGAGGTGCCTACTGTGGAAGAATAGCTAAGAAAAAAGATCCACATAATAGTAGAATAGAAAAAAGAGGTAGAGAATTATAGGCCTGTTTACGCATGTATATACATCAACCAATTACATCAGGATCAAATATTCAGAAATATTCATGGACCATTCCCAACAATCCCAGACACAATGAATGTCTTAATAATCTACATATATAGTTTCTGTGCACAAACCTTGGTCTTTTTATTTGACCATTGATCGTACTGAGGAGCATTAGGAGATTTTACGTTTTTTATTATTAGTGATCTAGCAACAAACATAAACATCTGAGCAGACGGAGTTTTAGGAAGAGTTAAGTTTGCTGAGGAACAACCTCATAAACCCAATAAAGCCAGAGCAGTTCCAGGATTTATGTTGGTTTGAATTAATAAACCTAATGTAAGGAAACGTTTATGCCAAAATTTTAAAAAGATGTGGAGAGGAGGAAAACATGAAACAAATCGCCTACTATCTGGGGGCAGCATTTAGGATAGCCTTTGTTTCAGCTATTTACTTAAAAAGATTCATCTGGTGAAACTTTGCCCTTGGAAGTACAGTAAAACTGAACACATTAGTGGTTTCCATTGTTTTTGCAGTTATGGTGATACCTGTCTTTTTGCCAGAAATTCTTTCAAAGAAGGACCCATCTGCAATGGGCTCTAAAATTTTATACCGGCAACCAATAGTTTTAAAATCAGAGTCAAACAGGTCCATGAGTAAATCAGCCAATTCATTCATCTTGATCAATGGCACAAGCATAACCCTTTTAATTTAGTAAAAACGCAGACCAAAGCCATTTTGAAGAGGCCACCCTAGCTGCAGAAATCACTGAATATGTTTCAATATTCTGTCACTGAAAAATAAATCTGGTAAGTAATGGAATCTATTCATCTACTAACACCTGACTCCCAGATGGGTCAGGAATGTGAATAACTGGGCGCAGTGCATTCGTCTTGTTGCATATTAATACTTGATGTATGGAAAATGGTAACAAGCTGATCTTTGTGCTTAAAAAAACATCTTATATCAGAATAATGTTGGGCTTGTAGAACATCACAAAAGACAAGGAATACTGGGGATCACATGATCAGACAATCGAATCAGAAAATAATTTTAATAAAGATGGCCAAAAAAAGGTTTGCAAATGAAGCTAGATAATAAGGTCTTAAATTGGCCAAAGCTAGTCTACCTAATTCTTTTGATTAGCAGAGGTAGGATGTAGCCATTCTAGTTTTCTTGTTGCCCCCATATGAATGTTATAATGGTACTATGTACTAAAGCAAAGAATCTTGTGTGCAATGATGTTGGATGGCTGGTGAAGGAAAAAATGAAAAGTGGTAAAATTGTCGTTTTAATTAAGGCTATTCATCCCATGATCGTTAAATGGGTTGCTTGTGTTCAAGTCGAGGGTGGACCTTGCTGGGCAACTCAGGGTGAACTGTTCCTACTGTATCAGGGTCAAGACTGATTTGCACATGGCTCGGTCCAAACTGAGCTGACATGGCAGGAAAAAGAACGGTGGGTTGGAATGCCATGCTGAGCGTTTGATAGTGGTTTGACCTATTGCAAGCATTCCTCTCATCACCTTTTCTGTGTTTGTTGTTTAATTTCTAAATAATAGCCTGTGCTGAAAATATTGACAAAACACATTTCTGTGGATTATGAAATCATGTACCAGCAGCCTCTTCCCCCCCCCCCCCCCTCCCCTCCCGACCTGCCCCTGTGAATCCAGCCTCTGCTTGCTATAGGGCCATGCTTGTTTATACCATCTAGCAAATCCATATGAACTCTTACAAGGTATGTTGACCAGCCCCTACCCTTTCCATTCCATGCCCACCTGTGACAGAGTGAGCCAGCATGCTAGCAAATTATTCTTGAAGGAGTTCAATTAGTGCGTGTATTAACAATGTGAATTTGAATAGACTCTTTGGTTTGAATAAGAATCATGATTTTTCCTTTTAAATGTATCAATCCGTTAGCTTGTTGGAAAATGGGGGCTTGTGTCCACAATTTCTTGAAGTGGGGGCTTTCCAGTAGCTGTGGGGTCCATTACAATGTAAATGTAAATGTGTTGTATTTGTAAAGCGCACGGCTGCCCACGTGACGGGGCGTCCCGGCGCTGCACTCATACCGCTGTGGAACCCTTCTTGGCTTTTCCATGTGAAATGTCCACTCCTGGGCACTCCCAAGGTGAAGCCAGGCATCCAAGCGCTGCTGGGGCCATTGTGGAGATTAAGCAAGCTATTGCCCAGAGTCACAGAGTGGGACCCATGATTAGACTAGGCACCGAGGCGAGAATTATCAGGTCCGGAAAGATTGAGTCCAAGAGCCGCCAAGGCGGGAATTGAACCCTGGTCCCCGGCCAGACCTCTGCATCAGGGTCTGCCGCTCTAACCATTGAGCCACGCTTCTCCACGCTTCTCCACAATGGCTGGTGGACTTTCCGTCACAGACTTTCTGTCACAGACAACGGGACCGACCGCCAGAGGTGGGGCGGTCCCGCCTTCCCCATTAGGATGCGACTGCCACCCCGGCTGTCGCATACTGCACAATTAACATTGTGGGGGTTGGTGCTGAAAGCAGCACCCGCCACAATGTCCGGGCAGTGCCTGCCACCTTGTGCATGCCAATGGTACCCCCCTAATGCAGCCCTCCACCTCCTGGGGGCACGTAATGGGCCCCCACTGTGAATTTCCGCATGCCTTCCCATGGTGGAGTCTCCGCCATGGGTAGGCCTTTCCGCATGCCAATCATGATATGGAGGGCGGTGCCTTTATGGTATGTCCTTTTTCCACCCGCCCAGCAATCCGACCGGCAGAAAAGTGGCGGACGGTCTTTCCGTCCGCCGCGGAGCCCCTAGCCATACTAATATGACAGGGGGGGCTCAGGGCAATATGGCGGGTGGATCGCCACCGCCAGGGTGGTGGTGACCACCGCCTGCCCGGCGGTGGCGATCCGCCAGTTTTGCTAATGACCCCCAATGTTCTTTGGTGTTCCACTCTTTGCTGTACTTGAAGCCTACATACATAAGCAAGGGTTTCCCTTTCTGTGACTCTGTTAAAGTGGCTTCATTTGACATGTTGTTTCTGTATTTAACTTAAAATATAAAATGAATATTTACATTTTTCTATGTGTTCATTAAGTTAAATAATATTATATACTTATAACACCATTTTTGTTATGATTACTTACATTTTTTTATTGTTTTCTTTTTTCTGATACATTGATTGATGATGGAATTTATTTTTTCTTCTTTATTTTGCAGTCCTGTGGATATCTGAGAAAATTGTAGATTATAGTTTTGGTTTTATTTGTTTATATTAAAATTATAGAAGTTATTTTTAATAGTTGAATTGTTTAAAGTCTTTGAATAATTTTATTTACTTCTTGTAGTTTTTTCAGGATATATGTGGACAGCATGTTAGACGTCTGTCTTCTTTGAAGGATGCAGGCACAAAAGTGGTAGTTTTCTTGTTTCTTTTGTTTCTTAATTATTACTTTGTCCTGATTGCTGTTAGTTTCCGATTTGAATGTGATTGGACAGTTTATGATTTTTGGGGGTATTTTCCTTATTTGGAAATCTCTAACTAAACCATGTGTATTTTTGGGGGTAAAAAGGTTTTTTGACAAGTATGTAGTTTTTGATGTTTTTATTTTAGTGTTTTTTTCAAGAATATGTTTGTCTGGAGTTTATACTTTAATATTTTGGTATGTTTTTATTTTGAAGGTAGGTGTGTCTATGTTATATGTTTCTATATTTTATTGATTGATAATTTGTTAGCTACAATATTGAATTGCTCGATGTTATCGTTTTCCACATTTATGTGTTGTATATGGAGTTAATATGAAGTCAATATTGTGGTAATTATATTTTTGTCTCAATATTTTTATAAAACAATATTTTAGGGCCAATATTCAGTAGTTCAATCATTCTAGTAGTATCCAAGTTCAGGGCTGAGGTCTATGATCCTCGATGCCAGGCATATGAAATTGACCCACTCCATATATTTGCAACGTGTCCCATACTGAACCCATATTGGTTAACCATCTTGAGCAAACTCTCTACTGCTATAGCCTTTTGATCTAATTCAATGCATCACTGACAATGATGGGAATTACAAGAAACCTTAAACATGATCTGGTAATTTGTATAGTACTAACCATGCATCTATGGCACAGTGCCTACCACCCTTGTGTAAGGAAAAGGACACGTGGAGTCTAAAATCCATATTGCTTTGATGAAAGGATGTCTTAAAAGTCACAACAGTTGGTTCAAACTTATGTGGGGTAAATTTAATAAAGAACAATGTTCAAAGCCCACACAAAACCATATAAAAGTTGAGGGGAGGAATGAATCAATAACTTTAATTGGCTTATCTCTACTGTACTAGACATTTTAGGTTGTGTATCACTATGTGGCACACGTAGCAAGGATATAACTAAAACAAATTGAGGGAAACGAATGAAAACAATTACTAATTAATCAATCAATTCCTAATTGGTCCAGAAATTTTATTTTAATTTATTTTAATTTATTTTAATGAAAGTTCATTTCTCCAATATAAAAAGGTCTTGATTAATGTAATGCTGTAAATGCATGCTCAATAAAATAGTTAAAACCAATATATAGTGTTGTGGAAGTCACTGCCTGGAAAGATAGCTAAGGGATGTGAAGATAGTAAATACAGTTGAGTTTACTTTTCTGCATTGTAGATTACTTACATTGCTCATACCTAGCTCTCTGGGTCTGTTTTGAATTTGTTGCTGTGTGTGAATAATGGAGAAGCTAGTGGAACCAGCTGATTGATATGATTGGTACTACAGATGTTAGTTATTGTGACATCTGTCTCTATCCGTAATAGAGATTCACAGAGCAACAAAATGGTGCATTTCTTACTTACTGAACTTAAGGAAGACATTTCATTAATATGCATTTTGCATCACATTCTGCAATGGATGGCACATCCTGATGCACTTTTCTGAAGTGTTTTTGTGACCAATGTTCATCAAATTTTAACAGAAGTTTGCTTTTGCATGAGATTATGCAGGCATTCTTCAAGCAGTATCTCTTAACTCCCATTTTTAAATTTGGGGAATCTCGACCGGTTGTGTCCGTATCGGAAAATTCTAAAGCAAGAAATCTGAAAGGCCTTAAAGTCCCATTGAAAGGCATGGAAGAGTTCCTTCTTTTGCTGAACTGTTAACTCATTTAAAAGCTTCTTGGTTAACCAAGTGTGGTTCCCTTGGAAGGATTTATTTTCCAGTTTCATCATCCAACTCCCCTTGTGTAACCCAAGCCTTTGCATTAGATGTCGCATCTCAATTTCCAGGAACTTATAATTTATTACATAGTCATATTTGATAAGGCATGGATGGCATAAACTCGCCATAGGTTGCCAGGGACTAGTGGACTTTTGCAATTTTTGAGTGAGAAAGCTAAAAATAAACTCTTGAAAGTGCCCTTTGTCTGCAAATTGCTGCAGGTAACCAGAGACAAGTCTTTCAAAAGGGTCCCTCACAAAGAGAATTTTTGTGTAGTACTTTGATACATTTCCCATCTGCAATAATTGGACAGAATTGTTGCCCCTTGGTGCAACAGCTTCAAGAAGACTCTGGTTGGAAATAATTGGTGTCCAGAGGGTTGCTTCCTCTGTAGCCTGAAGTT
The DNA here is from genome assembly GCF_964261635.1 of Lissotriton helveticus. Lineage (NCBI taxonomy): Eukaryota > Metazoa > Chordata > Amphibia > Caudata > Salamandridae > Lissotriton > Lissotriton helveticus. The sequence continues at coordinate 1,915,021,968 of NC_136067.1, read as the reverse complement.
CCTGTAAGAGCTGCTCCCAAACGTCCAGTTCGATTGCAGGTGCTTTACAGTACATCAGCTCAAGCCTTGCATTAACAACCATACTGGAGAGAGGCCCTCTCCCCTTTTCTGGGTCAGGGAAATGAAAGCTTTGGCATGTCTACTGCAGAAAGATTTCAGCCTGATCTTTCTGAGTTTTTCTACATGAAGCATTGTCTCGTGTGTCCAGGAGATATCTTTGGGTGCTTTGTTTAATCCACCTGAAAAACAAAATGAGTGTAAGGAATGTTAGCAGCAAGATTCATTTTTTTTTCATTTTAAATCTTTATTTCGGCCAGCAGGCCATAAAAGACGCACATATGTATATACATGAAACAAGAAAAAACATATCGAAGTACATACGTCAAATCATTTAAAACAATTTTAAGACCAAGGTAAAAGTCAGTTTACAACAATAATGTTAGAACATAGTTCATTTAAAAGTGAAGATAGATTTTGAAAATAACACTACTCAAAGCATTTGACCCGATTTCTTCCGAACAATATATACAGCGTGAAGAAACCTACTGACACTAAACACAATAAACTGGGCTGTGTTAGTTTTTAAGATCCTGTAGGCAATAAGACTAGATCTAGTTCCTAGAAGTGCACACATGGGTTTTAGCCATTTTTTGCGAGCTTTTAAGTACGCATTACATGTAAACAACATATGGGCATCGTTTTCTATACATGAGGCTGAGCACATAGGACATATCTTACTTTTGTTGTTTAAGTTTTCCAATGTTTTCTTTGACCACCGTTCTATATTAGAGTTCAGCATAAGATTCCCATACCTGAATTTCAGGTAGAGAGTCTTAGCGACAGGGGGCTCTATTTCATCCAGACAGATTTCAAAACAGGGTTCATTTTTAAAGGATAAGAAATCTTGGGTTAAGGTCCCATTTCTATTTCCAGATACAACCCTATTGTCTATGTAAGACCAAAATGCTCTCTTTACAATGGCTTTAGAAAGAGGTGGTAGATTGTCTGGATTTTCCCACATCGAATATAGGCCTAGTATTGAGAGCCATTTTTGGATATGTCTAAACCATACGATAGAATTAAAAGAGTCAAGATTCAATATCTCGCGGAGGCTATTTCTGTAATCTAATAATTCTGGGGTGGACCAAATCCTAATCCAGAACAATACCGGTTTTATAATAGTTAGATGATCGGTACGTTTAAAATTCAAATCGAATTGAAGGGGAATTAGTGGTGTGCTGATGGGAACCCTTACGATTGCTCTCATGAATTTGTTGTCCATACCTTGAAAGCTCTCCCTAGCCCATGGTCCCCAAATCTCAGCTCCGTATAGGGCGGCAGGTTGAATTTTAAATTTAAAGAGTTCAAGTACAGGTGTTACACTCTTGCTTGTACTAGCATTCAACTTATTAATTATAGGTTTAACATTTTGAGCATATGACACCTTACTTTTCTCAATTTGGGCCTTCCATGATAGCTTTGTGTCGAGCACCACCCCCAAATAAGAAAAATTATCAACAGTACCCAAAATTTGGCCATTCATAGTCAAGGTGCCTCTGTCCGGTCTGCTAGGATTCAATGCCATACATTTCGTTTTGTCAACATTTATTTCTAGACCCTTGATCACACAATAGCTACTAAAGGAGTTTAAGAGCGCCTGGAGGCCTTTCTTGGTCTGGGATATTAGGATGGTATCATCCGCAAAGAGCAGCGCAGGCACTCTCTCTCCATTAAGCTGTGGTGAGTCATTATTACAAGTGTTCAGATGATCAGGAACATCGTTGACAAATATAGAAAATAGGGTGGGGGCCAAAACGCATCCCTGCCGGACACCGCGTTCAATTGGAATATCGCGAGTCAGTTCACCATTTGGACCCCATCTAATGTTGGCATGATTTCTAGCGTGCAACTCAGTTATTTGTATCAGAAGACTCCCTGGCAGACCGGCTTTCTTTAAGGAACTCCAAAGCAGGTTGCGTGGAACAAGGTCAAAAGCCGCTCTCAGGTCAACAAACGCTACATACAAGTGACCTTTCCTGATGTATACGTACTTCCAATATATGCAGCAAAATCTGAAGACCTGGTCAAGGGTGCTGATCTTAGACCTAAAGCCTGCTTGAAATTTGGAAATAATTGCTGACTCCTCCAGCCAATCATTTATCCGGTATAGCAGATGCTTGGCATAGAGTTTTTGGAGGATGTCCATTAGACTAGTAGGTCTGTAATTTGAAGGAGCAGATCTATCCCCCTTTTTAAAGATTAGCACAACTTCTGCTGCACGCCAACTATCCGGAAATCTGCAGTTTTTGGACAGGGCATTAAACAAACAATTTATATAAGGGGCCCAGACTTCGGTTTCGTGCTTGTAGAGATCACCCGGTATTTTATCAGGGCCTGGTGCTTTACTATTTTTTAATTCATTAATTGCCCTTTCGGTTTCATCCAGGGTGAAGTCTAAACACTCAGGGGGTGGAAGTAACAGTGGAATCTCCTCAACACCACTACCATATTGTTTATACAAGGAGGTAAAGTGTGTCACCCAGGTCAATTCGTCTATAAACGTGTCCCTCACTACTCTGCCTGCGTGCCCCCCATTTGCGACTAACCTCCAAAAGCCAACATTGTCATTTAGTTTTGCCGCAGTCAACATGTCCGCCCAAACCGACTCTTCCCACGATTTTTTGGAAGTTTTTTGGACAGATTTATACTCTTCCCTTGCAAGTTTTATATCTTCTTTAGGGCTGTTCTTAATAGCATATAGGAGTTTCTTCTTAGCCATTCTACATGAGTGGTCATACCATAGTTTCCCGTGGTATCACACCCGTGCATTTTGTTGTCTTTTCCTTGGCAGTTTGGACATGTAATTTCGCAGTTCCTTAAAAAAGATCTTGTGTAGTTCAATAAAATGATCATAGTCCTCAGGTAAGAAGGGGTGTCCAGCCGTTGGCGCAAAGGTCGTGTCAAAGAGCGAGTAAACTGACGCCAAAGTCCTTCCTTTGGTAAAGAGATGTGGCCATTTTAAGGCACGTCTATTATTGTTGATGTGCACATGATCACACAATTCATCAGATACAGCTTCACTTAATGTAGGTGCAGGGATGTCACTAAGCATGTATGCATCAATGTGGAGTTCCAAGGGATAGTGATCGCTTTCCTCCCTGTGTATCACTTTAAAATCAATCATAAAGTGCCAGATGCTTTGTGAAACAAGAATAAAATCTAGCCTACTTTTTGACTTCGCATAGGTTGGCTGTTTTGTTAGATCCGACGGAAGACGGCCATTACATGCTCTGAGGCCATGATCAACTGTTAGCCTCAGTAGTTGGACCGCCAAGGTGGTACATTGGACGTGATTTGAGGTTTCAAGCTGAGGGATATTGTAAGCTTGGTCTTCATCCTCAAAGACTTCAGTAATTCCGAACATCGGTTCAAAGTCACAATTCAAATCACCTCCCAGGATTACGGGGACTTCACCAACCACTCTTTTCAGAAAGGAGTCCAAGATTTCCAAGGTTGGAGAAACCCTTGAGCGGCCTATAGGTCTATTATAGACATTAACAATATAATAATCATACCCCTTTGCAGTGATGATTTTCAAGGCTAAAATGTCAGGGCTTCCTGTGTCTATGGATTCAACCCTTAATGCTAAAGTGATTTTGAGCCATATTAGTAATCCCCCCGACGGCCTTCCCCTTTCCGACTGCGCGGCCTTATTACCAAAAGTTTTAAATCCCATCCTGTGCGGAATGTCAGTGGCCCACGTTTCTTGCAGTAAACAAACATCACTGGAGTCGACATAATCTGCCCATTCTGGGTCTTTCAGATTTTTGCTTACTCCCGCAATGTTCCAAGACAGGAAAAACAACCTTGGTGTACGGCCACTATCAGATAGAACACGATCAATAATGGGCAGTCTAGGTTCAAGCAGTGGAACTGCACTTTCTAACTGACAGTCAACTATTTGATTCCCTGCGTTGGTAACCAAAACCCTTGATGCAGTATTAGTTGTTCTACCGAAACACCCCTTATGTGTATTATGGTGTACTTGATTCAGTGCTGGACGAATTTTCCTATTCTGATTATTATTCCCCTGACTGGAGCAAAAGCGCCTAACACCCAATGTGCAAAAGGTGTCGTATAGCTTTGAAATACAATTTGGCATACTCTCAAGTCAGTCAACTGCATCTAAGCAGCTGAACCTGTTAAAAGTGGGGATTCCAGTCCACATATTTCGATCGGTCTGTCTTGCCAGATTTGGCGCATGGCCATGATATTGGGTAAAGGTATTCCAGCTAGTCCCATTATTTCGGGGCCTCGGAGGTGGATAAAAGAACGATAAGGGTCTAGCCACGATAGATGATAAATCTCCATACGATTTCCATGCACAAATCTGGTCAGCACTGTGGGGTTCTTCGAATGAAACGACTATACAGTCGCCCGAAATCGACTTTGTAGTTGGACCAACCCATGGTACCCTACGAACCATGAGGATTTTACTTTTCATCTGATTTGGAATTGGTTTATTAGAATTTAACCAATAAATCACCTTGTTTTTGAGCGATGAGAAGTTCTCTTCGTATTGATTATCTAATTCGGGTACCCCAGTAAGGACAATGGCAAAGGGACTGGCTTCAGGGGGCAAATCCATATATCCTCCCTTAAAGTTGTTATAAACATGAAAGTTACGAGAATTTGTTCTGTTAGCAAAGGATCTATCAGTATTAGGGCCCTGAGTGGCATGATTAGTAGGGGGTAAAGTGATTAATGGATGCTTCTGCGAAACAGGAGTCCTGGACACAGCAGATTGATTACCAGCGACATTTGCTAAATGGGATTTTTTGCCTTGAGCACAACCGTTCGACAAGGAATTATTAGTTGTATTATCCAGTGGCACATTTGGGGGTATAATAATAGGTTTTGTCTGAGTATTAACTAACGGCTTTTTAGTTGTATTTTTTGCTACTCCCTCTTTTTGGTGCTGTGTATTACATGGATTTGTGTTCGAAGAACTCGAAGAAACCATAGTCGGAATGTGTGTGGAAGTATTATTCCCATTGAGGCTTAAACTTGCTAGCGTTATAACCCTTTTTTCCACCTCTAATAATTGATTTTCAATGCCTGTTAGTCTGACTTCTAATGGCCTGAGAAGTGTTTTTAACGTTTCCCATACTATTTTTAGAAACTCTTCCCTATCCCCTTGTAAGGCATCCAAAGATGTGGAAGTTTTCTCACCCATCTCTACAGAATTATCTGCCATTAGGTCCAGATTGGGTAGTTCAGTATTGGCATTGCTGCTTTGTACATCGAGGGTCGTCTGGCCAGTCACATTATTAACAGTAGCAATAGGTTGCTGGATAACCACCTTTGTAACACATTGACTAGAAGCTACCATAGCCTTCTTCCTGGCATACACAGATGGGTTTTTACGTTTACGTTTATTTTTTGGTGATATTTGAGCAGCTCCCTGGATATTATTCGAGGTTGCGTCTCCTAGCACCTTTTCACCCTCGATAATCTCAATCATTGGAACAGTAGATGGAATATTTACAGATGTAACACTAGCTAATGGGCCTGAACATTCTGAGTCACAGTTAACAGGGGAGTCTAAGTTCTCAGAAATGGAATGCACTTCTGCCAGGGTAATAATTGGTGCAGGGCCAGTGGTGCGCTCAGGAGTTTTCGCGGTTGCAATACTACCAAGTGAAGATTTTTTTCTTAATGCCAGTTCAGTCGATAGCCTTCTTGCGGACTCTAACTCCAGGGAAACTCTATGCTGGAGTTTAGTAATTTCATTATCAATGGATAGACTAGTTCTTGTGATAAAATCGTCAAGAGTTCCTGTGGGCTTTTTCCCATTTTTAGTGGACTTACTTCTTGTTTCCCGGATGGACATGATTATATAAGATGGGTTTGCAGGATAATCATGCACTAGAGAATTATGTTAACGTGACAAGTACAACCAAGGGGGATGGCCCGGTCCGGTCCTCCTCGGTCTGGAACGGCCTGAAACGGCCCTGTCTTTGCCCAGTCTTCGCCCCTGCCTGCGTCCCGTGTGCGTCCCGCAGTGCGGTATGGGGCTCTCTTGTTTTGTATGAGAAGGCTGAGGGCGTGGCCGCCGGGGGAAGAGGCACCAGCTGTGAGGAGCTGAGGCTGCTGGTCCTCGCAGTCCCCCGGTAGGCTCGCCGCGCTGTTAACCCCCGCTGTACTCGACCTGGGAGCTGGATTTCCTTTCCACCGACTGTGGATGCTCACACCAGGGAGAACGGGGTCGGGCAAGTGATGAGCGGCACCCGCGGAGCGGGTGTCGCGAAAGGTGGCCTCTGGCTTGTATGCAGGCAGCAAGAATCCAAACGGAAGGCAAGGCAGGTATGGCAAGAACACCCACACTGATTTAGAGGCTCCGCGCTGATAACGCCGAAGGCTGGGGGCGTGGCTGCCGGGGGAAGAGGCACCAGCTGTGAGGAGCTGAGGCTGCTGGTCCTCGCAGTCCCCCGGTAGGCTCGCCGCGCTGTTAACCCCCGCTGTACTCGACCTGGGAGCTGGATTTCCTTTCCACCGACTGTGGATGCTCACACCAGGGAGAACGGGGTCGGGCAAGTGATGAGCGGCACCCGCGGAGCGGGTGTCGCGAAAGGTGGCCTCTGGCTTGTATGCAGGCAGCAAGAATCCAAACGGAAGGCAAGGCAGGTATGGCAAGAACACCCACACTGATTTAGAGGCTCCGCGCTGATAACACCGAAGGCTGGGGGCGTGGCCGCCGGGGGAAGAGGCACCAGCTGTGAGGAGCTGAGGCTGCTGATCCTCGCAGTCCCCCGGTAGGCTCGCCGCGCTGTTAACCCCCGCTGTACTCGACCTGGGAGCTGGATTTCCTTTCCACCGACTGTGGATGCTCACACCAGGGAGAACGGGGTCGGGCAAGTGATGAGCGGCACCCGCGGAGCGGGTGTCGCGAAAGGTGGCTTCTGGCTTGTATGCAGGCAGCAAGAATCCAAACGGAAGGCAAGGCAGGTATGGCAAGAACACCACAAGATTCAAAAGTGGAAAAACTTTAAAATTGGTTTATACTGACACTTGCCCATTAGAAATATGACTAATGAGAAATAACAAAACACAATATAACGTCCAAATAAATCCACAGGGTATTTTCAGAAAAGGTCACAACAGTTCGGGTAGTACTGTTAGTACTGAGGAAAACAGGCGAAAATTGAAAATGTACTTGCCCAAAAAAAGAGAACAGATATGCCTAATTGAGATGAGATTAGACCATATAACTGAATTACAACAAGTGCATATGATTCAATCAAGAGCCACAACATTTACTGTCTCATAAATGGGTATGTGGGGCAGAACCAATGTTTGCGTTATTGGCTCATAGGTCTGGCTTATTGGCACACTGGTTAAAATAACCCATTAAAACATTATTGAGCCAGCTAATGGAGATTGTGAGAACCATTTGCTCATGGAAAGAGCAATAATACCTTGACACAACTACACTCATAGCATCTTGAATCTAAAGACTCAAGCTACACCTCAATGGGGATGCCCAACAAGGCTGTGGTTGCTTGAGATCCCATGCAGAGTGGATGTTGCCTGGCTATTGGAGCTAGACTGTTCCATTCAGAGTGTCCAGCTTGAATGGTTTGCAGATGTTTCTATTGTGCTAAGAAACAATGTACTACAATGTCACCCACAGGAACCAGTTTCTGAGATTAATTCAAGATTTCAACTTCTCTCTTTGTTTTTTTTGTAGCTGATTGGCTCCATTGGCCAGGTGATGATTCGAACTTATATTGCCAGCGGGCATTGGATATTCAATGGACAATTGGTCATGTTGGCAATCATGGAACAGTATTAAATAGGTGCAGCATGTTCTCAATAGAGTTTGCAAGTAAATGTAATATTATTGCGACTTACGTTTAGCATTCTCTGGAAGGAAGGGTGTTCCTCTTTTTTATTTAGCTTAAAATGATTCTTATCTGAGAAAGGCTTTGGGGCTGGCAGGGTTGGGTCTAATTGACTGCCAAAAATAAATGGGAATTATATGTTCTGTGGCCTTAATTTATGTAAATTCTGATATCTCTAATGTATTGTGTTTGACAGTATGAATGTGAGCGAAGAAGGGCAATTTCCTTACATATTCCCCTATATGATTTAAATGATTGCCAAAATATGCCCGTGCTATTTCTTTAAGGTTAATGTCAAATGCAAAAAATCCGATATTTGGTTCATACGACAGTGACTAGATCATCTGGAGGCAGCTTTCTCAATTAGTAGTTTCTTGATAGCTGCAGATAATGTAAAGCATTTAGTAATGTTATCAGGCAGGCTTTGTGTGTGTGATATTGTGCAAGAAATGATCTATACATATAGAAATCCTGCTCTGAACAACGGCAGTCATTATTCCATTCACTTTTTGTTAATTCTGCTCTGAGCTTTAGAGGTATTGTGGAAGAAGCAGTAATGTTGCCCATGGTGGGAAGCATTTCCACTCTACATGGGTCAATACATTTCAATATTTATTTATATTACCGTAACAGGATTCATAGATTAAAATGTTTGCTTGAGGGCATTACATAAAAATTTGTTGTTCTACCACATTATCTAATACGTAAGTCTTGCTTGATCTTGCTGTACTAGAAGATATATAGGTCAATTGACATGAATATGGGCTTAAATTAGACAAAAATATTAGCATGTAATGTATCAATATAGTAATGTTACCTCTAATCTTCTGCATTGCCACTGTGGAGGCTTTTTGAACATTTCCATACCTCTATTTCTAGCATGAAGTACAATTTGAAAGCTGGAGGAGGTTGCCCACCAGAACCTCTCTACACTTAAAGTAAAAATCTGCCTCTAAATCAAAGAACATATCAGAAACGACTCTGTCCTTGAATCCTAGTTCATCATAAGCAACATAAACTTTTCCTTTCATGTAGTCTCAGCATTGCCTCGTATGATTGGTATGTACCTTTGCTCTCATGTTTAGGAATACAATCCCTTTTAACAAAAGACTGTATGTAAGTGGTATTGATATCACATATACCTAGTTGAAAGGGCAGTGAATTGCTGGGACCGGACCAGAAGCAAACATGCAGTCAGATAGGGATTGAAAAGGTAGCTAAATTCTAAGATAAGAAATAAACTGTTACGCAGTTGCTGCAAGAAAAAGGTTTATTGGTGTTATTACTTATTCCCAAGTAATAAGTCCAAAATATTGTCAGGTCCAACACGAAAAGTTCTATTAACCAGAACTCAACCCTGGTAGTGATGGAGAATAAAGAAAATTGTATAGAGTAATTCATAGTACCAAAACATGTAATAAGTAAAAACAAAACACAATTAACATTCCACAACCAATTACTAAAAATATAATAACATTTTGAAGACAAATGATATCTAAACAACAAAAATCCAAGAAAGGGAACTCGAGATATAAATGTTTAAAGTTTTAGGGCAAAAAGTGTCAAGAAGAGTAAAGTGCTATTTGGAAGTCACTGTTCATGGTTGAGCGGGACTTGGGGCAAATTCAGTCTGAATGTGGACAGAGGTTGGATGTCCCAGGCAGGTCCGCCTGGTCAAAGTTCTTACTTTCTGACCTAGTCCCTGAAATAAAAGTAGAATTTCTCTAGCATAGAGAGGCTGAAGGCTGTATCAGGCGAAGTCATCTTGAAGTTAGCTAGTTGTTGGACGAGGCCCCGCTGAAGCTGTTGATCTTAGTGAGAAAAGCCCAAAGCAGGAAAATTAAAATGTTATGGCTGCCAAAGTTTTCGCATCGGGTGGATACTATTCAAGATTGCTACCGTTGGGCTTCATTTCTTTTTTGGAGTTCAAACTACTACAGCGGGGCAAGCTTGAAGCTGTAGCTAAGTCTTTTCAAAATCAGACATTTTTGCCACATGGTCCCTCTGGAGGTCTTGAGAGTCCAAAATGTTTCTAAGTTATAACTTTTCAGGCTTTCCGGAGCAGCTTTTCTTGGTCTCTTCTAAGGCTCCCCGGACCTCAGAGCAGGTCTCACTCCAGTACCAACAGTCCAGTCCAGGTCCAGTTTCAACTGGCCAAATGTTCACTGCTGGAAAACGTCTCATGCATCTTGCTGTGTTCATGTAGCTACAAAGGTTAGCCAAGTGACCCTTGGAATCCACTTCTCAGGCCTGGTCCAGCCCCAGATCTAGTCTTCTTCTGCAGTTTCAGATGTGTTCTAATGAGGTAGGGGTTGAGGTGTTACTTATTTAGGATTCATTAGCTTGGATACTCCCTAACCAATGAAAAAAGTTACTGAAGTCAAGCATTCCCATTTTCGAAGTGCATCCTGGTTGCCTTACTGTAAACTATTTCACAATGCATTATTCTGGGTTTAATCCAACATGGCAACATGGCATTAAGGTGACTGGTGTCCCAGCCAGGAGTGCTTGTAGGAAAATGGGCAATCTCATCCTCCTCAACCACACCAAACTGATTCTAGGACCAGCTCTCCTTCCCACGGGGCTGGTGGCTGACTACAGTTAGCGCAGGGAACAAAGGCTTCTCGTCCCCATAGATCCCTTTACACTTACCCATGAATGAGCAGACCTCACCCTGGTCCCTTTTAAGTTAATGAAGTTCCTGAACCCCCCCCCCCCCCCAACTAACTTTACTTTGCTGAGATGACCCACATACCTCACACATAGGTCTTCCTTCCCTGGGAACAGTTTTCAAACCTAACTAAGGGGAAGCACTGACAAGGGGCAGCTGCTGGCAAGCTTATGCTAACTAGTCTAGTGGAGGTTCATGCAGACAATATCTTACTTGTTAGACGTTACTTTCCATATATAGTTATAAAAAAATTTAAAAATCGCTTCACCATTGAATTGGATGTTTTTGACAGTATGGCGATCGGAGCTTGTAGCAATATAGCAGCTAGCATGTTAAATTCCAGAGACAGCGCTCTGTGATCTCCGAGGGGGAAAGAACCCTCTTCGGTACCCTGTGCCACATTTATATATTCCTTATAAATGATAATGTATTGCGCCTTCGTGCAGCATGAATCCTGGGCCTAAGTTCATATTGAGTCATCCCAACATACTGATTATCGTACTTATGGTTTCGATTTATCAAAGCGGCGCTGCTTTTTGGAGCCTTGACCCAGGTTAGATGGGAAGGCTTTTATTCAACTTACTCCCGGCTCAAGCACTCAAGATTCCCTGATGGAGCAGAGATGGTGCTGGAGGCTCGTGCTGACGAGCAGGGTCAGTGTCCCTAACATGTATTAGGACTCCCAAGATGTGGGTCTTTTTTCCTTTATGGGTTGGGCTTAAAGTTCAATGACCAAAGGAGTTAAGGCACGGCATCCAGGAGGAGGACACCAGAGATGGCGGACTGCATATTTATCGAGAAGCAGATGCAATGCTTCGAGACACTATTGGAAGACACGCTCAGAGGAGCTTAGCTGACTTGGCAAGATCAGGTGCTTACAGCTCCTCCAGCAAGTCAAGGATATTCCACAGCAGTCTATCCCAGGCAACAAACACTTCTCCACCATATAATAATGTGAAAGCAAATACAGCCCAAGTTATTGATGAGAAGAAGTCTGCTGAATATCCTGAGATGATCTCCTCAAATGGTGATTGATGCTATAGATTTACGAAAACAATTAACCAAAAGAGCACCAGACATCCTGGCTAAAGACAAGGGCAGAAGGCAAATGTGTTACCAAACATTACAAATGCAAAAGCAAAGAAGAAGATAAACAAATGTATTGTGCATCATATGACCTCTGATCAAAGCCTCAAGAAGTTAAAAGCATGAGTAAATACCAAATTCTGACTTCTATTAGGCGGATCAAAGAAGGGCTCACCAATGCAAATTCAGTCATTTATAAATCTGGTGGGCGGAGTATTCACGGCCTGGTGGATGTAAAGTCCTCAGCCAGGCCAATAGTGAATACCACATCCACCATATTATACATCTGGCCCTTAGGGGTGGATTTAATTCTAGGCATTAAGGATACTATGTCACAATGGCAATGGAGTATTCCCACCTCCAAGAATGGTCCGCGCGCCACAGTTAGATGAAGGCAGATTTTTGGTTAATCACGGAGGAGACTACTCTGTCTCCTCAGTGATTAACCCCCTCCGATGGTACTGGTGAGCAAGGGTCGTCATTTTTAGGTTCAGCCTGTAGGCAGTGTGCATGTGCTCTTGCTATAGCGTCGATCTATTGTTTAAAAAAAAACCTCAGAAGGTGTTTTTAGCCCACCAACACTTAATTATTGGCCCTCCACTGCTTTCTCTGTGAATTTTCTGTTACTATAAAGAGGTAGTGCATACAAAGTGACATAATTTGCTGTGACAGCTTTAGAATGTGTAGAAAAAGTACAAACATATCCTTTCACTCCTTGGAAAATACCAATCTGCTTACACTTCCTACCTTTGGGATTTGATCTGTTCATAGACAGAGTGATAAATAAATGAAAGTGGACAGTCCTGCTTCACAGCACTCACTGCTTTAAGTAAGCAGACTCGACTACGGAAACGCCCTCTATGGGGGAGCCCCGACCAAGCTCATCAAGCGACTACAACGCATCCAAAACGCCTGGGCACGACTGATCCTTGTCATACCACTCCGCGGGATTCCGCGGGAAAAGAACTTTTGGGCCAGGAACTGGAACCGGGTTGACCTAACTTCGTTATCTTCTTCCCTCCTAGCCACTGTGCCCAACCTAGATGGCTTATCCTTGTCAGCACAAGCCACGGGGATTGATACCTGGCTTACGGAAGGCTGCGACTCGGCAGCCCCCCTACGCCGGATCTCAATTAAAAGACCTAAGGAGGCTAACAGATGGTTCGACACTCACCTTAAAGATAAGAAATCGTCCCTTCGACGCGCTGAAAGACTCTGGAGAAGGGAATACTGCCCCCTTCTGAAAATTCGCTACTTAACTCTACAGCAGGACTATAAGAAAGCTATCATTGAAACTAAATCCACCTATTTCTCATCAAAAATCTTAGCAGCTGAGAATCAACCACGAGAAATTTTCTCGATAGTTAAGGAGTTAGCTTTCTCAGACAGGAGTACAGCCAAACCCCTTCCTACACAAACCCTCTGTGACTCATTAAATTCTTATTTTTTGGATAAGGTGCTTAACATTAAAAATAACATTCCCCCTCCCTCCGCTTCTTATGCCGACCCCTGCCCACCAGCCCTGCCGCCCAGTCTAATATCAATTCCTCCCATCACGGAAACTAGGTTCCGGGAAATTCTGCTAAAAGTTAAGTCGGGATCACCTGCTGACATCTGCCCGGCTCGTATCTTGCAGCAGATCTTCTCGGTCTGCACACAGCCCCCGATTATCTTTTTAAACAGTTCCCTCTCACAGGGAATTGTGACCCCGGCCCTTAAAGTAGCTTCTATTGTGCCCATCTTAAAAAAACCAGGGGCCGACTCAGCTATTTCTTCCAACTACCGGCCCATCTCTTTGCTGCCGTACCTGGGCAAAGTGCTTGAGCGGCATGTTGCCGCGGTGCTTAGCTCCCATGTTGAGGCTACGGGTGGCCTGGCATCTTGCCAGGCTGGTTTCCGCCCCAAACACTCTACCGAGTCTGTGGTGGTGTCGGTCCTAAACACCCTCAGGGAGGGTCGGGACCAAAACAAACATCAAGCCCTGGTGCTCCTCGACCTCTCCGCCGCTTTCGATACGGTGGACCATTCCATCTTGCTTTCACGTATCGGAGCGGCGGGAATCGGAGGGTCAGCACTAGTGTGGCTCTCGTCCTTCCTGCGGGATCGCACACAGGCGGTCCGGCTGGGAGAATTCACGGCAGACCCTGTGAAGATCACTTGTGGTGTTCCCCAAGGTTCCTCTCTTTCCCCTTTATTGTTTAATCTTTACATCTACCCTCTGATCTTTGCACTCCAGCAGCGGGAGGTCGCGGTGTACAACTATGCGGACGACCTCCAGCTGGTTTTTGACCTTTCTTCTTCCCCCCACGCTATCTCTAATTTTCAGTCTATTATGATTTTTATCAGGGACTGGATGAGCCACAACCATCTGAAGCTCAATCCGGATAAAACCGAGTTGGTGCTTACTGGTGGCTCCCCCAGTCCCTGGAACTCTTCCTTTTGGCCCCTCACTCTCGGTACCTCCCCCCTTCCTTCTTCTACGGTAAAAACATTGGGCATAAAAATTAATCACCAGCTCACTCTTCACTCACAGGTTGGTGCTGTTGTTTCTTCTTGTTTTCTTATGCTTCGAACTATCCGCACTGTTTCCCGTTTCTTTTCCCCTCTGGCACTCAAACTCATTATGTCTGCCTTGGTCATCTCCCGGCTAGACTATGCCAATGCCCTTTACAACGGCATTCCGGCATACAGCCTCCGTAAACTCCAGCTTGTGCAGAACCAAGCAGCTCGGCTGGTGTATGGCCTTCCCCGGTTCCATCATGCTACACCTCTGTTGAAGGAACTGCACTGGCTGCCGGTCCGGCAGCGTTCGCTTTTCAAGATGGGGTGCATGGTCTTTCAGGCACGACAAGGAATGGCCCCGGCCTTCATTTCCTCTCTCCTAACCAACTACGTTCCTGTTAGACACCTTCGTTCGTCGGATCGGGCCCTCCTGCAAGTCCCCCGTTTTACCAGAAAAAAATGGGGAGGTTCCAACTTTTCCTTTCTGGCTCCGGTATTCTGGAACTCCCTGCCAGACCACCTCCGAAAGTTAAAACAATATTCCCTTTTTCGTAAGGGACTGAAAACTTTTCTGTTCACTCAGGCCTTCCCACTTTAAATGTCCCATCCCTGTTTTATTGCATGCCGCTAAAGCGCCAAGAAACCGTAATGGTGTACGATGCGCTATACAAGCCTTTTAAATTCAAATTCAAATTCACTCCATGGCCACATCACCCCACCTGAGAAACCTGCACTGGCTCCCCGACAACAAGAGGATATCCTTCAAGCTCCTCATCCACGCACACAAGACACTCCACAAGACTGGCCCAGCCTACCTCAACAGACAGCTCTCCTTCTACATCCCCAACCACCAGCTACGCTCCGCCGACCTCTCACTCGCCACCGTCCCGCGCATCCGAAGAACAACCACCAGTGGGAGATCCTTCTCCCACCTCGCCGCCAAGACCTGGAACACCCTCCCACTGAGCCTACAACAGACCCAAGACATGCTGACCTTCAGGAGGATACTCAAGACCTAGCTGTTCGATCAGTAGTGCCCCCCCCCCCCAGCGCCTTGAGACCCTCGTGGGTATGTAGTGCTCTTTTCAAATGATTGATTGATTGATTAAGCCTCAGGAATTAAATCAGGGAACTAGAATGATGCTGCTACTGTCAGTAAGACAAGCACATATCTACTACAATATGGATTGTGCTGCTTTTAATAAAGAATTATTTCTTTGAACTTAGGTATCGGGTGCAGAAACTGAATAGTTCAGACAGCTGAATGACCCATCAAACTGCATTTAGGTTACACGTGGTGTTAACAGTGAGTACTTGGATTGTTATTCAGCAACATAAAAATTATAAGAATGGTGAGTAAATTATGAAAAGTTGCTTAACTTAATAACTTGTAATCTTTGTGCCAAAAGTACCTCTAATTTGAACTAGTGCAGTTTGAGTGAACCAGAACTTTGAGCATATTCTTCGATTTGGCACGTTAGTGCTTTACAACCACTAGGGGTCAAACCGTGCAGTACTGGCACAAGAAGAGGCATGGTGCAAGAAATACAATATGCCTTCAGGGTTGACTCCACATCCAAAGCTGCAACAAGCTGCAGGACTAATGTGTGTAAGAATGACGTATTTGTATCCAGCCTAAAGTTGCTGCCTTTGTGATTGGCTGGCTTACTAAAGATTCTCAGAAATCTTGTTCACAAGGACATGCTGTGCACAAATCTGGTACATCTGCTCAAAAGTGTCAGCTCTTTGGTCACAAAATCAAAATCTGCAGATGAGTATTTGTTGAGATTGCATTTAGGACTACAATAGATGTGGCTTTACGCGATGGTGTAAGTGTGGTTAAAGGGTGGAAAAATGTTCTGTTCCATGAAGGTGTCATTGGAGAGGCCAATACAAATGTTGGAAAGCAGCAAAATCATAACCTTGTGGGCATGCTGCAGTCAGAATGCATTCACAAAATGCAGTCAGTTTCAGTACTGCAGGAGGCGGGTTGGTCACAGTGCATCTGGGAATCTTAGGATTGTTCAGGCCACCTAGTCATACCTGGGCAATTATGTCTTTTCCAGGCAGTATGAATGAATGAATGAAAGAGAATTTATAAAGCGCGAACTAAGCCCAAGGGCATTAAGGCGCTCTGAAATAGACGGGCCTGCAGGCACAACCAGCGTGCATTCTCAGGTTTACTTTACAGAGAACAACCAGGTCTTAAGGATCTTACGGAAGATTGAGTGAGCTTGCTGGCCCGAGAGGGAAACGGGGAGAGCGCTCCATGCCTTGGCCGCTGCAAGTGAGAAAGCTCTTCCCCCCATCTCGTCTTTTTAAATCTAGGGACCACAAGCAAATGTGTATTGGCTGACCTGAGATTCCTAGCAGGGGCGTACCTGTGGAAAATATTCTTTATATCCACCAGGCCCTGTCCATAGAAAGCATTATAGGTAAGGCAAAGAGTCTTAAACAGGACTCTACGGCCACTGGAAGCCAGTGCAATGAACTGAGAGCAGAGGAGGCCGAAGAGCGCTTGGGAAGATCCAATACAAGCCTAGCCGCGGCATTTTGTACCAGCTGTAAGCGGCACAACTGGCCCTTATCTATTCCCTGATAAAGGGTATTGCAATAGTCCAGTCTGGCTAAAATTAAGGCCCCAACAACCTTTTTCCGGGCTTCAATGGACAAAAACTGGGAAATCTTTCTTATCACCCGGATAAGTCCAAAACAGGTAGCAACTGTTCTGGATACATGGCGAAACATAGAAAGGCCAGTATCAAGCCCCACTCTAAGATGTTTTCCCTGAGAGGCCGGGGTGGGACAGGGACCCAGGGAAATGGGCCACCATTTGCTAGACCAGGTGTCAGAACTGTCCCCGAAAATCAAGACCTCCGTCTTCTCACCGTTAAGTTTCAGGTAATTTTGAACCATCCATGTGGAGACAACGGTCATACAGTTCTTAAAATTGAGCGCAGCATCACTGGAATTTTGGGTGATAGAAACCATGATCTGCGTGACATCCACATAAGACAGCACCTCAAGTCCAAAAGATTGCACCACCTGGCCAACGGGGCCACATAGATATTAAAAAGGGTAGGGCTCAGAGACGAGCCCTGAGGCACTCCGCAGACAAGGGGGCAGGACTCTGAGTAAAAGTCCCCCAATCTAACGGTTTGACACCGTGGCTAAGAAAAGAGGCAAGAAGGTCCAGGGCCCATCCGCCCACCCCTTTCTCCTTGAGACGCTCCACCAGTCTCAAAGGGGAGAGGGTCTCGAACGCAGCAGTGAGGTCAAGTAAGATGAGGAGATTGGTATACCCTGCGTCCACCTACACTCGTATGTTGTCCAACACCATGGTAAGAGCCGTCTCCGTGCTGTGCACCGCCTGAAACCATGTTGGGAGCCATCCAGGATATTATGGTCCCTCAGGTAAATACTCAGATGTGAGTTCAGATACGATTCAAACATTTTTGCAGGGAGAGGCAGCAGGAGATAGGGCGATTTTTTTTTAGATTTTGTGGATCTAGGGAGGGTTTCTTAAGGATGGGCCTAACCACCGCAGCCTTCCAGCTTACAGGGTAATGGCCCGAAGAGATAACTAAATTCAGAACCATCATAAGATGCGGGATCAAAGCCTCTTTAGCTATTTTACAACTTTTAGGGGACAGGGGTCCAAGGGTGAGCCGGAATTAATGCCTTCAAGCAAAAGGTTTACCGATATGGGTGATAACATTGGAAAGACGCAAAAGCTTGCCGCTTTAACGCTGCTGGAAAAGCTGTTCAGGCAACCTTTAGTGGGGACATCCAAAACCAGATTGTCATTGAGAAGCTTCAGTTGATCGTAGATATCAGAAATTTTGGAGCAGAAAAAGTAGGATAAACGATAACATAGCTCCTGTGACGGTTCTACTTTATCCGAGACTATCGGAGCCACTAAGGAGTTAAAGATTTTAAAGAGCTCCTTAGGCGAAGTAATGGCCCCAGTGATCTTTGAGTAGTGTTTTTCCTTTTCCTCCATTATGGCTGCTTTATATGCCTTCAGGCATTTCTTATGGGATTCCCTGCCAGAAGGTGCCAGGTCCTTCCGCCAGAGTCTTTCCACCCTTCTACACTTTTGACTCATATTTCGGAGTCGGTCGGAGAACCAAGGAGCGGAAGGCGTTTTTCTGGCCGAGTAGCACATGTATTAAGGATTATCACCTGCAGTATCCAATTTACCACAGTAGGCAATATACTTTCAGGTGCACTATTTCCAGTGATGCCAGTGAGACTAGTGATGACATTTTTTAACTGGATATAACTTTACACACTACAGCTCTGTATTATGTTATTTACAGCTGCCTTAAGGGTGGCTATGTCATAGCATAAGCTGTAATGCAGAATTGCTGTTCTGCCACTGCCAACAGGGATATGGAAATGGGCCTCAGTGGTGCTTTCATAAGCATTGGTAGTATCTGCAAAATGCGGCAGCAGGATATCTGAAGGAGTATTTACAAATCAGAATGCAACTACACTCTCCCATTCACAAGCGCAGGCAATTAAAACTTTTCTTGCACACATACAAAGCCCTATAAAACACAGGACCAGAATACTTGAGCAGCTGTATGCACTTTCACCAACCCACCAGACACCTACCCTCTGCCTTCCTCTCACTCGCACACATTCCCTGCATCCACAAAAGGAAAACTGTAGGTCGCTCATTCTCCTACATTGCACCCAAGACATGGACTGACCTCCTGCAACACATCAGAGCCTCCTCCTCCCTTCTTGAGTACCGCAAAAAGCTGAAGACCTGGCTCTTCATATAAGCACCTCAAGGACAACGCACCTACACACCTGCCCAAGAACCTGGATACCGTCTCAGGTGATTAGTGCGCTATATAAATCAATATAATGTAACATACCTCTGCACCACTAATCACAAACTGGAAAAAAGGTTGTCAACCCAATTTTGATAATGCTTGTGTAGAATCACACTTAAAATACAAGCTATTAAACCAAATAATGATGTATGGATTTCAAATGTTATATCCCTTTCGGCACTTCAAAAAACTCTTTGAAAATTCACTTTCACATTCTCAATCTGTATAACACAGATACATTTTATAATTCATCGCTGATTCAAAGAGTAAGCTATAATTAACAATTTGTAAATACAAAGTCCAACAGAATACACCAGAACATGCATTAATAAACAGAAATGTAGTCACAGGCAGCAGGATGATTGAGAACATTAGTGTTCATTCACTTCAAGCAAATCATTCTTTATACTGTACTTTTTACTCCTTTGGTTAATATCTAATTACAAACGTTGCTTCTTCTCGGTGTTTGTTATGCTGCAATTTCAAAAGTTAACTTCTCTGACATCAACAAGTAAAACATCTCAGTATTTCATCTTTCTGCATGGCAGAGCAGTAGGAATACAAGCCATGGTGCCTAATTTAGAAACATTAGGTAACAGATCTCAAGAACAGACAGAGTGGTGTAATAACCTCCATGCTTTTCTGTTTCCCAAACTCTGGAATGGCCCAACGTCTCTGCAAAAATTCCAACTTCAGACGTCCTAAAGCAAGGATGCGTTCTTGCTCCCCTCTTGTTCAACCTTTACACCGCCGATCTAGGGAGATTCCTGAAGAAAAGCAGTCTCCTTCCGCCAAAACTGTGCCTCGCAAAAACGAACCTGCACATTCTGCAATACACTGATGATATTGTTATAATGGACCAGGCAAAATCAGTATGCTCCACAAATACAACACTGCTAACGCTATAAAAATTAATATTTCGGCCGTTGCAAGAAAAAGAAAAGTTTAATGTGGAACATTGGGCCTGCAAAGATCAAATCAACATCAAAATACAATTGCCAAATCGACATATCATTACTAACTGCAGACTCTATTCAATACATAGTCTGAAAAAGAGTTATCAAAAAGCAAGTCAGACAAATTTCCTACCAGATGGACATTCAGGTCCTAAAAACAACAATTATCCTGCTTCCCTTGAATGACTCATACCTCCCTGGGGTACCTCAACCTTACCTTCTGGATAGTCTGAATGCAGTGGCCCATAATAATATAATGTTCATGCTTCTTAGGTTTGCGCTCCACTGCCTTCAACCGATGGGCTCCAACAAGTGTAGAGGGGGGCTGCAGACTGTGCAACTACAGGTCTGAATGATGGTTGCATCTTCTGTGCTGTTGTCCCGCCCTTGACGCTCACAGAAGACTTATTTTAAAACCCTTATATTTAAAAAGGGGCATCAGTACATGTTGGGAAGCATCTGACCTCTGCTTTACTTCCCCAGATATTCAAGTGCTCGCAAGGTCTGGAAAATATGTGAGACTCTTGGACAATCCGCTTTCACCCTCTCCTTCCCCCGCCCTACAAGTTCCTCCCCCCAAAAACTTATCACAGATGTTTTTTGTCCTCTGCCCTAGCGTCCCTGTACCAAATTATTTTATCCTTGGCTTTGGAAACTTGTCACGTGATTACAATAGTAACTACAAGACTGCCACGTCAGTAATATGTGTATGAATTTAAATTTGATGGTTTTCTTTGTTTTTGCTTTTAACGTGGTAAGAGCACTATGATGACATTTTATTGCAATGGTTTTAATTAACTGTGCTAATTTAATAAACTAAACCAAACTAAAACTAAACTAAAAACGAAACCTAAACTCTGGAATGCTCTCTGACAGCACATATGACAAACTGAGTCAGAAACATTATTCAGGAAACTGCTAAAAACAGCCCTTTTTAGGTCACACGTGGATGCAGCGCACATGCGCAATCACTATGGCGACGATCTATTGTGTATATAAACAGAAAATCAGTCTGAGCTTTTAGCCCACCCCACTCACCATTGGTTAACAGCATAATCACTCTTTCTTGCTGCCTCCTAATTTGGAAAAGTCGTGATACGTCACTTCCTGTGGCTTGTATGTAGCACCGCTCAACTATCAATTGATGAAACTTAATTAGTGTCCCTCCACTGCAAGCGCTGTGATTAAGGTACTATTTGTTTGTGAAATATGTGTTACTATGGCACGATTTCTTTTGTTTGACTCTGTTTGTGGATTGTAATTATGTGTTTGTGTTTTGTTTACTTTGTGCCGGCACTTTTGTTTATTTTGGGCACTGTGTTTCTGCTTCACCCATCCTCCTCCACGTCCATCCCACATCCCCTCTCCCTCACCCCTCTTAGTTTACATAATTCTAATTATATTTTCAACATTTTAACAAATATTCTGAAACTTGATAGTGTCATTACTGTGTGGTCTCTGATGGAGTTTGTGCAGAATGTCTACCAAGATTCTTGCCCGGTGCATTCAAGAGACAATATCTATCCCGTCCATTGCTCGTATTGTGCCCGTATTTTGTTTCAATGCTTGCCATTCCTTCCAGTACATAAAGAGGCATAGCTGCCCCTCCACCTCATGAGCGATTCATAAACAGAACACTTTTGTAACCTAATGATGCTTTCTCTGTAGATTTCTATTAAAGCTATCACACTGCTGATTGATGAACTTTATTGTCAGCTGTAGCATTGTAACAACTCGCCAATGGCATAGTTGAACTTCCAGCACTTAGTCTCCCCACACTCCTTCTTCCTGCTTGTTTGGTCTTTTGTCATTTAGCTACCACTTATATCTGATGTGCCTGACCCTACCTGATCCTTGCCCTACCCAGATACCATGGAATTTGGTATTTTTTCCTGCCTCGTTCTTTTCCTGCATATAACATTCTGTGAAAAATCACATTTTAATTCCTACCCTTTATTGTTGTTTTTCTAGCAGTTATTGTTCTCTGAGCTAAAGTGGCATCAAACAAAAACTCAGTAAGCGTAATAATCGAATTCGGTGCTTTCTCTTTTGCAAAACCGTCCTGCTGTATAGCAAGCACCATGTAATGTTTCTGTATTAATGAACATATCACACTGGATTTTATTCTTCATAAATGTGTGCCCTTA
Source organism: Lissotriton helveticus (assembly GCF_964261635.1). NCBI lineage: Eukaryota > Metazoa > Chordata > Amphibia > Caudata > Salamandridae > Lissotriton > Lissotriton helveticus. The sequence goes on along the minus strand of NC_136067.1, from coordinate 1,914,999,855 downwards.
GGCAATAAACTGGATAAAGCCTATTTCTCATTACTGGTGTGGAGTTTACATAATAAGATTAGGAGCATATGCACTGCTTGTTATAATGTGGCATGTTATAATGTGGCACTTGTTTCCCGAGTGCAACACACAATATAGTGTGTCAGGAAACAACTATAAATGAATATTCACAGTTTTTGTACTTGCATTTTTGACAAAATTAAGCCGGTCCTTAATTTAGTGGACTACAGTTATAGGCCATGTAATGCCCATTGATTAGGAGCCAACAATGTAACTTCCTAATATTAAATCATATCTGCCGTGCAAAAACCTACACACGCTTGCAGCTGCACCCCGTGACTCGCTAAGTAATGAGCATGCTGTACAAAGTTCTACAGAAAAAGACACACATAAAACGTAATTAGTGTCCCTCCACTGCAAGCGCTGTGATTAAGGTACTATTACTACTTTCTATGTGAATTATGTGTTACTAAGGCACAATGTTTGTTGTTTGTAATTATGTGTTTGTGTTTTATAACGGAGTTCTTTGTTTTATTACGGTGGGGAGGGCGTATCCCTAACAAGTGCATTAATGTTTGGCTGTTTACATCATGTATTACATAATTTTAAAAGAATTATTTATAGGCATTTCTGTGCCATGGATGGCAGCCATCAACAGTACACCACTTCATTAAATTCCACTACATACCACTCCACAACACAAAATGCCATTCCACATAATTACACTCCTTAACACACAATCCCACGCCACATAATTCCAGTACATTCAATACTAAATATTTACTATCCACATAATTCAACAACACACCATGCCACATAATTCCAATGCAAAAATCCACTCCACATCAGACAATTCCACGCCACACAATTGCACCACTAACTAATCCAAACCAACCCACCTAATTCCACAACACACCAAATACATACACTCCATAACAAAAAAGTAAAAAACATCGCTGTTTACAATGCCAATAGCTCCAACAAATACAAGACCTATTGCATAAGTAAATAAAAATAGCCATTTACACTGCCATTGTCTCAAACAAAAACAAGACCTATTGCATTATCAAAGACATTGCCTTTACAATGCCAATAGCTCTATCTCCAACAAATGTGAGACCTATTGCATTTCCAATGCATGTTTACTGTTTCTTACCAGCAGGTAAAACCGAGTGGTAATGGATAGTAAAAACATTTTAATGCTCCCCTGTCATGGGAGAAGCCGCCCATGGTGAGTGATGCATTACTTGTTTTCTTTACTAAAAGAAAATCCTGTTTTGGGATTTTCATTTTTAAAATAAATAAAGTAATGCTCTATTCACTATAGGAAGTAAAGTCCTCTGCCAATCTAATGCTGATTACTCCATCCGCTAAAAATTAAATTGGGCCCTTAGCACAGAAGGTACTCTCAGTTGAGAAGGAAATGACTGCAGTTATTGAAACTAGCAAAGATGTGACTGATAAAATTACCTATCTTGAGAATACTACTCAGTATCATGAAAAATAAAAAATTATTGATAACCAAATGAAAAAATTACACAAAAATGCAAAGATTTAGAAAACTACTCATGGCAATGTAGCCTTAAAATAGTTAGGCTACTCACGGTACGGAACAAACAGGACTAGCACAATAGCCTGGATTAGCAAGATCATTCTTCAATATATATTGGAAACCAAGATGGGTACTTAAATTAACTTGATTCCTCTCTCGCCATTGCAAAAGCACCCAGGGTACCTGCGGGCTCTTTCAGGCCTGGAAGCAAAACACATAGGGGCATATTCACAAGCAGCTATCGCCAAATTAACGGCACTTTATTGCAGCCAAAGTCATGATAAATATACCCCACCATTCACAAGCTGGTGCTAACAGCCCACAGCACCAGTTTTCCCGCGATAGCCGCCGCAAAAAACATAGCCAAAGTGGACCCACACAACTATCGCTAATGAGATCCAGTGTAGGCATTCCTGTGACAAAACCTGCGACAACACCACAACTCAACATTCGCAATGACCAGCCAGACCGGCGATAAATAAGAACACAAAACATGCGATAAGGCACGTTAGCAGCAGGAAATTTACACCTGCTTGACCTGTGGTAAAGTCAGTCCACAGTCTGCACCACAAAAGGGAGCACAGCCCACATCCACACCTGGAGACAAACAGCTATAGAGCAACTGAACATGCAGCACGGACAACCAAGAGGGACACAACACCCACCGACACCACACCCAGGACGAACCCTCCCTGGCACCCTCCGACATGCCACATCAGCTACACCGAAACATGTACGAAATAATCCACCTGATGTCGCACAATCGCAACTGGTGACATGCATGTGTCAACACAGAAATGAGCATCACACATTCACTTTTCGAAGCAAACAATGAAACTTTATTGAAATTAACACAGAAATCAGATGAAGACACATGGCGGTTCCCCTCAACACAATCCGTAGAGAGAAGAGAGGGGGAGAGAGAGAGAGAGAGAGAGAGAGAGAGAGTGGGAGAGAGAGAGAAGAGAGGGGGAGAGAGAGAGCCGACCCTGCGCACCCAGGCCACACTGCTCACCTGCTGCCACCAGTGTGTCTCAAACCCCTTGCCGGTACGCATAGCAGTACACGAGGTCACACATCTGAGACAGAGCCGTCATCTGAAACAGAGTCCAGAGACGTGATTGGCACAGTACACACAACTGCACAATATAATATCAACCGCCCGCCCATGCACACCTAGGCAGAGGCCTCCCAGGCCCTCCCGCCACTCATCGGAGCATGCCCGCCCATGCACACACAGGCCTCACTGCTCACCTTCTGCCACCGGCGTGTAGACTGCAGGTCCCATCACGTGCCATTGGAAGCCACAAGCCTGGGGCCAACGGACATGGCACCCTTGATACCATGCAGCCACGCTGCGCAGGCCACCAGGTCTCACATTTGGTGCTGGGTCTTGATTACACCATGGGATGGGACATACCAGGGCACCCGGCAACATCACAGACTGCACAGCCGCTCAGCCCAATGGGTGCCACTAACTCTGTGATCCTGGAAGTGAGGCCACGTGGCGGCAGGGCCGCACAGCCCGCTGGCGCGGCCTGCACTGCGGTCCAGCAAGGCACACAAATCGTTCTTAGCAGGCCGGACCACCGGGACGGGGCATCATCGCAGGCTGTACACCCGCTCAGCAGATCAAGGTGCCAATGACTCAGTGCACCCTAAGTCACCGTCCCGTGGCGGGGTGCCTGTGCCGGCCTCAACGCAGCATGTGCCACAAACCCTGTTCAACCCCAGTCAGCATCCCATGGTGGGGTGCCTGTGCCGGCCGCGATGCAACGTGTGCCACATCCCTGTTCAACCCCAGTCAAGGAAGGCCCGTGCCGGCCGCAATGCAGTGTATGCCACAAACTGTGTTCAACTCCAATCAGTGCCACGTGGTGGAAGGCCCATGCAGGCCTAAAGGCCTCAGGTCCGTCATCCAGTCACCACCGGCAAAGGGGTATGTGACGTCACGGGCCCCTGATATTTGTGGGTCACATGACTCCTGTGCAGGATGGGTGTGGTGTGTGTGCAAACCTGCCCTCAGGGAGTGGCTGTGACATGCTGGCAACTAGACCAGTGATCTGCACACCACCAGCAAGTACGCCTGCGACGGGTAGCAATGAGGCCCCCCCTGGGAGTGTGAGGGGAGTGGTCTGGCCTGCCATACGCCGGAACAGCGCAGGGCTTCCCACTGGATGTGCATCATTGAAGCTAGGGAAATCACTGTCCCTACATTCATCCACACATACATACATGAATGATGAAAGACCTGACACAGCAGTGTGTCACTAGATGTTTATTACACATCCAGTGCAATTCTGCAGCTGGAGTGGTACAGGGCATTGTAGAATACACCACACCATTAGGCCCGTGGAGGGCCAGACATAGTTCATCCGTGGAAGGCAAGTACTGCAGAAGAGGAGGGGTGCCGTCCACAACCTGGTCGCCGTGTCATTGGTAATCAAACAGGATGTGGCGGTCCATGTCACTGTCCAAGGTCAGTGCATCTGAGTAAATCAGGGGTCAGTGGAAGGTTATGAGGCCAAATGCGGGACCAACCAGGAACAGGCCAGGTGGTGGAAATGAATGCTACTGAACCCTTCTGATCACAATCCCATCCACGTCCCTGTCCCCCGCTGTGTGCCCTGCCCAACCTGGGGGTGTTGCTGTACCGGTTGCGGGACTGTGTGCCAATGACACCTCAGGTGCCGGTGGTGGATTGTCAGCGGCACTGTGTGCCAATGACACCTCAGGTGCCGGTGGTGGATTGTCGGTCGCACTGTGTGCCAATGACACCTCAGGCGCTGCAGGTGGATTGTCACCCACATTGTGTGGCACTGTAACATCAGGTGCCGGAGTGGTTAGGCCTGCCATACAGGGAGGCATGGACACACCAGGGGGTAGAGATGTGGATGGTGTGGGGGCAGCAGCATTCAACATTGCCACGCCTTGTGGCAGCAATGCCATGATGAGGATCTGCATGGCATAGTAAATCCCAGCTACATTCCGCTGATGTGCAGCGGTGGCTGCCATCCTTTCCGCCTCCATCAGCACCATGACCTCCATGAGCCTCTGCATGAGTGCTAGCTGAGCGGAGATGGTGTATTACAATGTGTCCACATGTATGTAGCGGCATGGTACATGTTGACATTCAGACAGCATGGCATTGTACATTGTGACAGTCTGTAGTTCTGGGTGAGGACTTACAGTCATTGTGGGTGTGCACTGTGCTCTGTTTGATTGTACATGCGTGCCTTTGTGCCCGTCTCCACCTGTCCCCCCAGTACCTGGTGGTCACTCACCCTGTTGCGGTTGTGTTGTGTCCTGTCGAACAGTGTCCGATCTCCTGACTCTGGCCACAGTCTCCACACTGATGACTGTCGACACCAGCTCCTCCATGCCATCCAGCATGAGCTGTGGTGCTGGGCCCCCACATCCAGTCTGCGTTGCTGCCTTCTGGTTGGCAGAGAGTTTCTCCTTGGTCCGCCGCTTGATGTAATTCCATCACCTCTTGACCTTGTCAATTATCCTCTTGTGCTCCCCGACGGCATTCATCCTGTTCGCGATATCCCGCCATATTCCATTTTTGGTGCCCAATGACACGTGTGAGGTGACGAACAGTTGTTGATGGTGTTCCATCACCTCTTTGACTATGATCCTGTGCGCCTGTGGACTGAACTTCGTCTTCCTCTTCCTCTTGTCCTTGCCCTTCCCTGTCCCCGAGGTCCCGGGCTGGTCGTCTGGGGTGCTTGTGGGGTTGCACTCGTCCTCTGCCTCCATGGTGCTTGGGTGTTGGTCAGTTTGTGTTTGTGTGTTTTTTCTACTTTTATGGTGATTTTTCCCGCCTGCCAGGTGTATGTTGCAGGCATGGAGCTGCTTATCGTTGGTTTCCTCACTGCGCTTTGGCCAATCGCATGTTTTTTGGTGTTGTGGTTTGTGTTTTTTTGTCTCCATTGAGGTGGTTGTATGGCGGACATTGTCCGTGGTTTTGGCAGACTATCTCATGCTAGAGCCTTGTTGTGAATTCCACGTTGCCACAGGGTTATTTTCCCGTGATAGGCTGCGATGTTGAAAGTTGTGTTACGCTACTCTTGTGGTAGTTATCACACGTTCTTGTGAATTTACCCCATAGTATTATCGCTCATTTTCATGACTTTTCTATAAAGGAAAAAATATTGACTATAGCCAAGTAGTGTTGAAGATTCACTACAAAAGAGGAATACTCTTTTTTTTATTTTTCAAGATCTTGCCTGGAAAACTGCATCCAGACAGATATTTGATGTCTTCAAATGCGTATACCTCCCCTTCCAAATATTAAAATTTGCTCTCAAACAACTGAATACGCTAATGATATACTCATCTTTACAAATTCCACCATCCTCCTTTAAATATTAAAAAACACAAGGCTGTAAATGTTGCCAATCTATCTGGATAAAAATTACATTCTAACAAGACTTAAATTGTCTTAGTCAGTTGGGCCACCAACACAAATGTGTGTTAAATCAGTTGCTAGAAATCCGGGTGTTATGATTGCACCAAAATTAATTATTTGTTTTAAATATAATTACATACCTAAATTAGCTTTATTAGAACAGGTGAAAGCCTTACTAACTAAATGGAAAAACGTGCTGATCTCAGATGTATTAACTTGGTCAAGATGAATATCTTTCCCAAGACATTATATCTTTTTCATGCACTGCCTCTTTATGTTCTTAACACGTATTTCAAACAATTAGACTAAGTCATTTCTAAATATATTTGGAAAGAGAAAGTAGCCCATAGACCTATCAAACAGTTAAAGCTACCAATTTATCGAGCAGGCTGGGCTTTACTGGGCTAGAGACTCCATTAATGGGCTAACTTAGGGAACTGTATGAAAGGTTTGTATGTTAATACACCTACAAAGTGGCTCCTTCGAACACTTTAGATAGCTATCCATACTGGGACAAAATATGGTGATTTTTCAGGACAGTTGAATTGAGAACTGTTAAAAATGTGAGTAAGACGGCATAAGAATTTTTTTTTTAAAGAATCCAGATATACATGCATACACTCCCAAACAAAATAACAGCGAACTACTTGAATGTTTTACAACTTCGCACTTAGCAACTGGCACCAATCCGTAATTACCCAATTAAATAATATATATCGGATGATTGCTTTTTTACATCATATTCATATCTACAAATTGAATGTGATTTCCATTATTATGAATGTTATATAAATATTTAGAAGTAAGATCTTATCTTTTATATAAAAATAATAGTATGGTATTACCATTAATTCAACATGATTTTGCCAAGATGATGTTTAGCATAATTAAATCCTGTATTCCAGAACGATATGCGTGTTTGATCAAATTCAAGTCTGATAACAACTATAGTTGTCCCAACAGCTGGGAGAAGCAGTAACACCTAACAATATCATTAGCACCAGTGCCGGCTTTAGGACTACGGGACCGGTGCGATCGCACTGAACTCTGACTTGGAGGGAGGCAATGACCTTAGGGGGGGGGAGCTGTGTTCAGCAATGACTTATGATTTAAAAGCATCTGCTGCATAGTTCCTTGGGAGTCCCGCTTTTAGGCAGAAATGCAAATGTCAAGATAACTCTTGTGATTATTGTTCCTGCTAGAGAGATGAGAGGTTTGTCTGGTGGCAGATTTGACTCACCGTAAAGTTGCACAAAGGTTTAATATGCCTGCTTCAAAGAACAGATCAATTTTTTATGTGGATAGCTGAGTGGATGAGTAAAGCCAACCTTTACCAGTGCTCTAAAACAAACAAAATGTATCTCGGAGAGGGCATATGGAGAGATGAGGGGCACTTTTGCTGGGTGGTAGTGAGGGAATCTGAGGAGGAGGTCATGGGTGATGCCAAAACAATATTGTTGCACCAGGCGCCACCACCGCTAAAGCCGGCCCAGATTAACACTCTTACACATAACTGCCGAACCATTACCCCAACAAGAATAAAAGATAAATTATACAGCACTATTGTTGATTTCTACATCACTCCAGCCAAACTTGATTTGTTCTACACAAGACCATCTTCAGGACTGAGGGATGAAAACAAACCCAAATGGATAGACACATGAGGAACCAAAAAACCTTGAACTCATCAAAAAATCCTGCATGTCGTACTTAAGCAAAATCAATCAAAGCGAATTATATAATTAGAAAGCTGAAGGAACCAAGTTCAGTAGTTCTCTAAATAGTTTCTATGCAGGATCATGAGGAATCTAACTGGCACCAATCCTCATGAATGAAAGAGTCCATTTGGCTTTACTTTCATCACTCAGTCCCAAAGATGGTTTTGCAGACTATGTTGCCGTTTGAGACCAAAACGTCAACAGTACATCATCTCTCACTGCTGTCTTCTTTTCAATCTTGTATGGACTTTGGTCAGAAAGTCTGTGATATATTATGAGGATATACCAATGTTCTATTCCCACTCCAATTAGTGCAGCAGTAAGGAAAGTGTTGAATTGAGGACCTGCTGAAGTGTGGTGTCCTGAAGTGTGCTCTCCAAGTGCCCGATCGTGGGCCTCCTGTTATTTTGGAGTTCTCAGGGACATTAAAGATCTTCCGCGAGGGACCTACACCATCTACCTGTGACACCTGGGGAGCAGTGCCCTCTCAAGTGCCCACCTCGGTTACTGAATCTCAACTGGTAGCATGTAATGTTTAGTGCAGAGTCCCAAAAAAGCATTCAAAATGGGTGGTTCCTGTACTGTGGGGACCCCAACACTCATAAGCGTCTAGTTGGTGGTGAGCAAATTCACCGGTTGCAGGAACCCGCAAGGCCTGTTTCGCCGATTGTGCTACATCTCTCTTGTGCAACATGCCGACTGCATGCTCATTGCATGTGGTGTCCAATTCACTGGGTGCGAATCCTCGTATGTGGGGGTGTACCCGGCGTAGAGACGCATTCTAACTCATGTGGCTCTGATGAACTTGCGCCTGTGTGTGTGACCGAACTGGGCTGGTGCATCTGCATCATCGTGCACTGGACGTGGCGCCTCCTTTCCAGGGAGGTACGAAATTGCATCTCTATGATGTGTCTGAATTTGCAACTCATCATGTTTGAACTCATCATGTTTGAAATCTGAAATGCTTCGTATGGCTCATCCCAACGCACACTAAATGCTGTGCCCAATGCTTAATTTATAAAAAAACATAAGTGTCAGGGCTCTCGTCAGGAGGCCACTGTAGCTTGCACCACACATTGTCCCTGACAGCACTGCCAGTGATAATAATAACAACACTCATACAAGCTTGACGATTCAGACTATTTCAGGCCCATAAAACTATAAGAATGGCTTGGGCAGCCCTTAATAGTATTTTTTTATTGAGATTGAATTATTAATTAACTGTTGTGGTCATCTATAAATTAGCCAAACAGCGCTACCTTGTGGCAGACTGTCAAGTGCCGGTGTTGACAATCAAGTGCCGGTGCAGAGCACGGGAAACCACCAGCTCAAATTAAACACTGCTGTGCACGGATTGCCTGGGCACGACCTGAATCATTGTGTATCTTTTGAGGCACCTTATCCTATTGAGAGGCTGCCCATTTATCAGTTGTTCCCTATTTGACCCTCATTGCGGCAAACCAACTAACCTCTCCACACCTGGACCCTCCCAAAGACATTGTGGCACCAGGTAGTAGTGAGAGAGATTGACTGGGTTGAAGAAACGCTTCAGAGAAAGTTCAGAAGCGGGCCAAGAGACAATGGGACTCCTTTGTGTTGGAGACCTGTGGGTACACTTCCTGAGTAGCTGCTAACCTCTCCCTTGTTTACGTCTACCTCCTAATTAAAACTTTTACATATTCCCACCTGCTTCCTGAGGACCCAGAGAGTGTGACTTTGGCTGCATGTGGTCCTGTGTCCGGGAGGCGGGGTTAATTACTTGCCTTCCGGGGGTATAGGACAATTGGGGTGAACTAGAGGGTGGAGGAAGGCTTGGGCCACAGAGTCTGCAGAGGGTGAATCATTGGCCTACTGTGTACCAGTGGCACCACATTAGGGTGCTGAGTGCATCTGTGTGTGTAAGAGCATGCCGTACGATCTGGCTGATACCTGTTTATTTTATTTTTTATTTTATTTTCAAGGTTTTATATAGCGCGAACAAGATCCTTACAGATATCAGAGCGCTTTACATAGATATGAGAATACAAAAACAATGTAATACAGGGGAAAGAGAAACAGTTAAATAGTATTTCCAAAGTTTTATGTTCAAGTGAATTTAGGCTCAGGCAGGCAGAAGGAGCAGCGCGCCGAGCAGATTTGCTGCTAGAAATGCATGCATCCAGTGGATGATTCTTACACAGCCATTGAATCCCGTTTTGGAGACAGGAGAGGACATAATTAACGGTGCTGATATTGAGCTCATGTTACAATTCTTGTCTGGGTCATTTTCTACCACTGGCTAAACATATTCTTATTACGTTTTCTGATGGAGATTTATTTTAGGAAGTACGATTAAAACGTTATTTACAATCAAATCTTTATTGAAATTCAAGTTTATGTGCGCTAATATGTCTGTGGTGTGTGAGCATTTATTTGCATTTGTGTGTCTGAGAAAAAACATGTATGCCTTTGTGCCACTTTCATCGTGAGCTGTGGAGGGCACACATGTTTGTATATTTATTTGGCTTTAGTTCGAGCACCAGCCTTTGCTTGTTTCTGTAAGTGTCTGTGTGTGTGTCTTTGGCTTTCATGGCCCTTTTCTGTTTGTTTGTATGTGTGCGTGTTTATGAGTGCATTTGTGCATAGCTGCCAAGGTTTCCGATTGGTATGTGTGACATTTTTAGAACTCAGTGTAATAATGAGTGACATTTCAACCACCATCAGTGACACTTTGTCGCAAGCAAAATTAAGCAGTAAAGACGAGGCAAACATATATAAGTATCAGAAATGACACCCATTTGAGCAACAAGAAACTAAAAATCTTACAACTGCTGCAAATCACAGAAATGGAAGTGCACTAAACTAGTGCCCTTGATAACTGATCATAGTTTTGGGAATATGCATTATATCATTTGTATGGTCAAGTGCTTTCAACAGGGATATTTAACCCTTCTCTGCTCCAAATCACTTTGGTAGCGTTAATTAAATACTACATTGTCTCTCGCAAAGTCACAACACTACCAGTGCTGCACCTAGGTGGGGAAACATAATGGAGCTGCCTTGTCCTTGAGAAATGTCTCTATGTGTGTTACACTCAGAGGCTCAGCCGGTTTGCATACACTCTCATCTGCTGTACAGTAGCAAAGTCAGTCTGTTCCCAGTCACAACGCTGGTGAGGACTTCTGGGTGCAAAACTGGTCACTGGAATGCATATTTGTATTTTGTACATTAATGGGAACTTTTTCTCTGAATTACCGATGCTTCAAACCTGCATGGTGTCTGTTAAAAATTGCTTTTATTAGATTTTCAGTTCCCTGCTAGGAGTGTATGAGAGGGGCGTGCCTGCCCTAAACACCACCTGCTCAGCCTCTCCCGGTCTCAGCAGTGTTCATGAGTAGTTCCAGTGTTGTCAGGAGACAGCAATAGTTTGCGATGCAGGACCCGCAATAAAATTCGTTTTATTGATTTAAATGTCTACTTACCTGCATTCATCCATATTCCGGTATTTACTACCCACCAACCTCCCCCTCCCCCGCCCCACGTCACCGCCCGACAGCACGCCCTATACGGGCCACTACTGGACAGTTACCATGGTCCGGGCTGGGGCAGAGGCTGAGGGAGGAAATAAACATCAGGAAGCACTGCAAATGTTAGCGCACTAGTACGCTACATTGACCTAGTCACATAGCTCAGTACTGTAACAGCAATTTATATATGCAGATATCGGAAAGTGTTTTTAAAAATATGTAATTTACTACTACGGTTAGTACATTACTTGCTCTCACAGGCACTTACTGATTATTTATCATGATCGTCACTGGAAGGCTGTGCTCGGCTGGTGGCCCTGGGTCCCGGTTGCATGAGATAATACATCTTTACTGCAGACAGCGGTGTCAGCAGCTTTTGGCCTGGCCTGCAGTCCTGCACTGCCTAAAGCAGTACTTTTCCTCCTCTGTAGCGCTGAAAACTGGGCAGCATTGCAAGAAGTTTGGCACAACAGATACTTTGAATTACTCTCAAAGGTCATCTGAATTAAGTTTACCAAACAGGTTTTCCGCTCCCCTCCATGTACACCATGTCTGGTACACAGAGGTCAGAAACGCCAGCTACAGAAATCACTTTGAGCCTCTGACCGCCGCTGGCGAAAGTCAACCGCAGTCGGAGTTAGGTATTATGTTGTAAATTCATCACCTCATCTCAATGTGGTGAGAGCAGCGAGGTCTGGAGGAGCAGAAGCTGCGCATAACTTTAAGAATCACGGGCGGCTGCAGGTGGACAGACCATCACTTAAGCTACGCTAGTGTGTCTCACTGTCAGTCAGTCAACTTCACCATTGGACACTGACTGCAGTGATGTCAGTTTAAGTTCACAGCCTCTGTGTGTCGGCCCGGGGTGGCTCTCTACAACTTAGATACATTGTAGCAGTACTTGCAGAGCTGCAAGCAGATCTAGCCAGGCCCCTTAGCTTCTGCCTGCTGGGAGCAGTGCGCACCGCGCTGACAGGCTCTGCAGCTCAGTTCCTCATATACATGATTATAGCAGCACTCCGGATGGCAGCTGAGGAGTCACTATAATGCATGACAATGCATTTCAGTGTGGTAATGCGGATCACTACACTGAAATGCGTCAGACTAACGCCTGATGCATGATACTTGGCAGGACTGGTTGTGAGAGCACGCTTTATGTGGATGTGCATATGTTTGGGCACGTGCATGCTTTCTTTTTGTTTGTGTGAGTGTATTTGTGAGTGCCCTTATCTTCCACAGCAGGCCTCTGTTCATGTTTGTGTTTGCATCTATGTGGGCATGCAATGCAGTGCGTGTGTGGTTGCATGTATGCCTCGTGTACAGACTTGATTGCTGCAATGTATTTTTGAAAGTTAAGATATAAGATACTAAATTATATTCTGAACTGGCCAGGTCTGGTAAATAAGAGCAAATACAACAGCCTAAACAGTATGCCCGTAAGCACACCTTGGGGGCAAGCTCTACTTTTACCTGCCGACCCGGAGGCCGCCACATCTGGTTCCTGTTTCCTTCCCTCCCGCCGCCGCAACCCACAGCCACCAGCGGCCGCAGCGCGGAGGGGAGAATACTTCTGGACCACAAAGCCCAGACGCCCTAGCGGCAGCGGAAGCCGCAACATGCACTCTTCGCGCCAGGAGGCGCACAAAAAGGGACGCAACCTCTGTGGAGCGGGGGCCCGTAAGCACACCTTGGGGGCAAGCTCTACTTTTACCTGCCGTCCCGGAGACTGCCACATCTGGTTCCTGTTTCCTTCCCTCCCGCCGCCGCAACCCACAGCCACCAGCGGCCGCAGCGCGGAGGGCAGAATACTTCCGGACCACAAAGCCCAGACGCCCTAGCGGCAGCGGAAGCCGCAACACGCACTCTTCGCGCCAGGAGGCGCAAAAAAAGGGACGCAACCTCTGTGGAGCGGGGGCCCGTAAGCACACCTTAGGGGCAAGCTCTACTTTTACCTGCCGTTCCGGAGACCGCCACATCTGGTTCCTGTTCTTCCCTCTTGCCGCCGCAACCCACAGCCACCAGCGGCCGCAGCGCGGAGGGGAGAATACTTCTGGACCACAAAGCCTAGACGCCCTAGCGGCAGCGGAAGCCGCAACACGCACTCTTCGCGCCAGGAGGCGCACAAAAAGGGACGCAACCTCTGTGGAGCGGGGGCCCATAAGCACACCTTGGGGGCAAGCTCTACTTTTACCTGCCGTCCCGGAGACCGCCACATCTGGTTCCTGTTTCCTTCCCTCCCGCCGCCGCAACCCACAGCCACCAGCGGCCGCAGCGCGGAGGGGAGAATACTTCCGGACCACAAAGCCCAGACGCCCTAGCGGCAGCGGAAGCCGCAACACGCACTCTTCGCGCCAGGAGGCGCACAAAAAGGGACGCAACCCCCGCGTCGCGGGACCGCGCGCGGGCAATCGTCGGGCTAAGCCCGGGCAAAGGGCGGGCCCTCTGTGGCCCTTCGAGGCCTGAGGAGGATGGGACGGGCCACCTCCCTTGGCACCCCGACTATACCAGGTACAGAGATCTACACTATATATTGACTTTCCATGAACATTTATTTCCCCGTTGAAAGATATTAACATTGATCATATTCCATCTATAATGATCCGAAAGGAGGCTAATAGAGATTCATTTCTACAGCGGAGCTCCGGCAAGGGGATGGAAAAGGAAATCCCGAGTAGGAAGATACTGCCCTCTCTTAGTGAAGTAGATATTGATGTATCTCGCCAACTTCTAGATATTACGCAATCTCCCCCATTAACCATGGGTAGACCGCAAAACTTGTCCTACTGGGAGGAACTAAATGCTTTGTGTGGTACTAAGTTCGCTCCAGTAGCATCCCCCTCCCCTGTAAAAAACTCTAGTATCGACATTCCTGCTGGCAGACTGTGCGAACCATCGCTATCATCTAATGAGGTCAACACCCAAGCCGCTGTACTGCCACAGGGCCTAAGTGCTAAAAGGAAATATGACGGGGCGAATGACCATGGAACTCAACCCAAAATACAAAAACTTTGCGCTGGTCTCTCATCGCCCGCCACGAACTCCACCGTATCTAAGGGGGGGTGTTGAAAGTGTTGAAAGTTTGAATGATCAAGTATCATTGCCCCAGTCGCCACTACTATTTCAGCTCGAGCAAATGCTAAGATCTATAATAGCACCCTTGATAGAAAAAATTAATATCCTGGGGGATAGGCTGACAAGTATAGAGACAACTATTAAAACCAACTCTTTACCTCTTATTAAGACGGTAATACCTAATCGTTCCAACCTACCCATTACACCCGAAGCCCCTATGCCAATTAACATCAGGAAAAATGTCCCAATTGAAAGTCAAACTCCTAATATACCACCCCTAACTGCTACTAAAATTGCCCCCAAATCTGTGTTAACTAATTACCCTGTTGCTAGAGCAGAGCGAAACAGAGTAGCATGTATCCATTTACCTCCGGAAGCCGCCCCTTTTGTGCTTGTTCTTTCAGGAATACCGGCACCCACTCACGGGAAACCCGAAAGACACCAGGACCTATATAAATAAGGTCATATTCTGGTTAAATAAAAACAGACCCCTCCTACCCAACCAAGACGGTGGAATCCTGAGCATTAGAAGGGTGGGCTGGATAGGGTCATTACCTAAAGACATCCCTGGGGACCTAATTCTAGTTAAATTTAGGAATCGGAACATTGTCCCCCATCTACGATCCTCCCAGCCCCAAGAAGGAGACGGCCCCATTTCCATCTGGGACATGTACGATTTTTACCCAAGTACCCCACATGTCCCTCTACTAAGATCAACGACAGTACACAAATATTTGATGGGAAAGGGACTTTGTGCTTTTACTGGTAGTGGCACTCCTGCCCGCAATAGATTTGATTTATTGTACAAAAATTGTAATTTCTGAAGGGACAAGCCAACGTATTAACTCAGACTGTAAATGCTAATTTTATGTACAGTGCGATATAATTAAGGAAATGTTCCAACAGGCTGGGCACACGTTCTTTTTTAACTTGTAGATATATTATTGTATGTATGTTTTTTCCTGTTTGTTTGTATGCTTTTATGATTTTTTAAATCAAAAATCAAATACAGCTAAGTGACTGACTGACAGTATGCGTCTTATTTAAAGTTTTAAAATGGATGGAGACATGCAGGTTCCTGCTCTCATGAAAATGAGCTATTCCACACAAAACATGATGCATATTAAATGTTTCATATGGAAATGATTTGGATGATTTGTATGAAAAGAGTCGAAAAGGAGAGCTTCCTTATTATCAAGTTTGTTAGTGGCTCTAGGTGTTGTACTCACAGAGTTTCTTGTGAAGTGATTGGCATTTAGCCATGAACTTGTAATGAGTGTCTTTCTAGTCTGCTGGCAAAGATTAACTAGTTTGTCCTGATTTTCACTCTGTGTCTTAACTTTCTATGGGAACGCCCTGCTCCTGTCACACCCTCAGTGCGGCTCCACATGTGGGTCACAGTAGAGGTCTCCAGACCAGCAAAGCCCATCTTTTTACAAGATGCGAGTGAAATGCGTGAGAAAACCCTTTCATGCTGCACCAAGCTTTCTCATATGTGAGAATGGTGGGAGCAGGTGTGATCCTGGACTTCCCAAGGGCAGAGCCAAGGAGTTGGGTGCTTTATATGAAACTAGAAATTCAAAGGTAGTGCTGACTGTTGCAATCTGATTTGGTGGGCTAATGCACCTGCAAAATAAACCTGTGTATTAGCAACAAATCATGAATTAGAATCAAGTTGGAAGTACTAAACCTTGTATTGTGGTGTCTGCACTATGAGAAAGCATTGTTCACGTCAATTAGCCTGGCTTACAACTGAAAGTACCTCTATGCTTTCATCCATGCAGTCAGTTATTTGCACTCACATGAAAGTAGTCACTCTTTATCATACAGTCAAGTATCTGGCCTCACCTTACCTACGTATGAGAACCTCAAGATTGGACAGTGCTCCACAGCTCATTCATCACAGCCCCAGAAGACTGACAAATGAGAAAGATACTTGATATGCGTGAGGCCTCACTTTGGGAACGACCTGGACCCTTTTTATGAGAAACCTGGTAAAGTGCCTTTATTTCAGAAAAAACACCCCAAAACCTGCCTTTTCAGAGATACAATCAATATTTACCCTTTATAACATAGTTAATATAAAAACGAAACAAAAATGTCCTCCAAGACCATTTCCTAGGATGACCATTGACTTGTCTCCTAATGTTTACCATATCCCTGTGATTCAATTCTTTTCATCACTAAATCATTCCATTCCTTTTACCTTCTTTGATTCCACTGTGCTCTAAAGTCGTCATAGGGCAACATCTAAGAGCTTTGTAAAACTATTCAACGCCTAAACACATCTGCACTTCAGTTGTACTTCCATACCTAAATAAAACTATATATGTCCTATTTGTCATGCTTGCAGAGGGGTTCAGACTCAGTAATTCAGTACTTTGCTTGAGTGGCCAGCAAGTGTGGAACCGGCATTGTCCATCCACAATTCCTTGCTGCCAGCCTGTTTGGATAGAGTTGGAACCCACTGTCATCCATTCATGGTGGTCATGTGATGACTGCTGGTGTAGCTTACATAGGCGGGGCCAGTGCGGGAACAAGGAAAATACAGGAATTCCTGCTAACCCTCCTCAGTCACTATAACATGTGACACCAATGTATGCTGCCTCAGCCTTCGCAGAAGGCACTAGTTACTTACTGTCACTGACACTTGTCATCAAATCTAGCGAGTGCCACCATCCATCATAATATTCACTTAGCAAATCAAGGCTGAGCCCAAGTGCATGTCTGTGCAACACCTAGCAAATGCCATGACTGGTCTGTTGGTGCTGAGTGGATAGGAAGCAAGCTGGCACACATTCACCTAATGATTGACAGCACAGCAGAGCAGTACAAAACTAAAATCATCATTTTAAATTGGTGCTGATTTTACTACTGAACTAGTAAGATGCATGGGCTGGGCCTCCTCATGCACAGTGACAGTCCCAATGACCAACTGCCTCGCCCTCGGCCATGGTGACCTGTAACCCCTGCTGAGTGTCTAACACTGGCGTGTTATTAGCGCAAGAGATCGTCATGACACACCTGCGACAAGTGTTGCACCTGTTCAAGGCAGATTGCATCAATCATATTGGAGATGCAGATCACGCAAAATTACCCTGATGAAGAATGGTGCTAGCATATTGTTTTTCCTTTCCAAATGTGTCTTTAGGCACGCCCAGCTTCTGCTGCTGCTGCACTGTTCTAGTAAATAGCATCCTTTGTTATCATGCTCATTTTCAACAAGTGTTAATGTGAACCCACTAGCAGTGAGTAACTTGTATTTGCCATTGAAAGTCTATATCTGTCCTCTCACCTACTTGGCTGTTGATGCCTTACAAGAAAAAGGTCAGTCAGAATGTAATTTTCCTTTTTGCATTTCACAAGCCTGCAAGTAGCACTATGACAAATGATACTATCAGCCATTCCTGGCTTTTCAGACCACAGCACTGCGGGCCTTGTAGTTTTCCTTTTTACACTTTCATTAAGGGCTCATAATCCTAGCAGTCAAAGTGTTGCTTCCTAAAATGTCAGAATTGCTGACGTTTTTATTCATGACCTTGAGACACTTGTCAGCTAGCTATGTTTAAAAATAAATTCAAAGCAATCTAGATCAATGGTTCTTAACCAGTGGTCCCAAGACCTCTGGGGGTCAGCGAGGCCAACTCAGGGGGTCCATGATTGTGTTATAAAATGAAATAATACTAAAATGAATACATTAAAAATGATAAAGTGTAAACAAAACAGAAAAGCAAAATTAAAAATGTAAACGTTTATATTGATTGTTAACTAAACAAAATATTTCAATAATTGAGCATTTGTTTGGTGTATTTTTATTTTTGTATTTTTGTGCATTGTTTTCAGGTTCAAATGAAAACTGCTTAGGCTGGGGGACCCCATCTTCCAATAATGACTCAGTTGGGGTCACCACATTCCAGTAATGATTCAGTGGGGGTCCAAAGGTTATGAACCCCTAAACTAGATAACTTAAAACGGTTTGTTTCACACATAAAACAAGCATAGGCAATATAAATAGTTTTGTCCTTTGTGTAGAGGATAGTATAATACTCAGCTTCATACCGCAATAAAGGTACCACATAGACAGCAGCAGCTCAACCTTTCCTAACTCAGGAAGAAACTTACATGATATCCCTTTATACGGGGGGTTTCTGTGTTTTGATGCTACTTTATAGTTTAATTGTTGTAATGGACATTTATTGTAATGTATGCAGGGGTTTTACTGCCAGTGGACTGTCATGTTGTGTGTATTCACAGCTTTGCAGTGCAATTCTGCTTTGTGCATCTGTGTGGAGTACAATCCAATTGTGTAGTGCAGAATAGGTGTTCTGGAGTCAGCTGTGGATGGACAGTGTAATAGCAGCCTTGCTGATTGTGTTCCAGTTTCACAGGGAGATCTGAGCATGTGTACATGTGTTGCGGGTTATGCATACTTTATCGGTTGGGCACATGTTTTTCTGTGGTTGCACAGTGAAACTTATCTTAGAGAGCCGCTTATTGCATGCCCGTCCCTGTTCCCTTCCATCATTCCATCTGTTTGATTCATCGTCGCACACTGGCCCCTCTTCTGCTTGCCCATCCACCCACTTGCATTTGTCTCATTTAAAAAATATATATTTTTTAATTGCACCTTTTCCATCAATAGAAACACCCTGGACCCACCCCCCTCCCTTGCCCCATACACTCAGAGTTAATCACTATGCATGAAGATCATAACCCCCCCACCCATATAACCAAAAATACAATCTTTTCTATTTTACCACAACATAAAGTCAGAGCAAACCAACCGGGCGGCATATTTATCCCTAACGAAGTCATCTGTCCTACTTTAACCTTTTGGTGCTGGTTACAGAACCACTCCATCACCAGCCACGGACGGGCTGTGCTAATGACGGAGTGGTTCCGTCACGGCCCCACCGCCATGCCTGCGCGGCAGCGATTTCGCGCCTGCGCTGAGCGTTCTATTGAGCGGGCGGGGCCGTGACGGAACCACTCCGTCACAAGCACAGCGCGCCCGAGGCTTGTGACGGAGTCGTTCCGTCACGAGCATGGCGGTGCCGCGCGGCCCCCCTCCCCCTAGCGCTGCTGCGGAATTACAGCCGCAGCCAAGGGGTTAAAGTGCAATGTGCAACGATAAACATTGACAATAAATAACATCGCTCCAAAAATACCAATAAAAGTGACAGACCCCCACCCCCAACCTGAGGATCTCATACCCCATTTGCATACAAATCCCCCCAAGAGCCATTTACATATCTAGTTATTTACCCAACAACTTAAGAGGTGCCAAAATTGTACTTCCCTATTCTTTGATTGCCTGCCTTTCCTAGCATAAATAGCCTTCTCCAGATTGTGGCCCACCAATAGCTGGCTCAACCACTGTTGGAACAACAGGGATTTGGATCTAGCCAGGCTGATGCTATAGTCAGTTTTAAAAAAGCCACTGCCAAAAAATGCTCTGCCTTCAATAACCATCCCTTTTTTTGAACTCCCAATAAAATAAGGCTTGGCGTCAGACTGACTTTTATCTCTAGTTTATATTCAAGAAAACAGGCGATTTCGTCTTTTAAAGGGCTCAGGGCTCTACAAGTGGCAAACATATGCACTATATCAGCACAAAACATGGAACAGCGAGGACAGTTCGTACCTCTGCCCCACCACATTTTGCTATCCTAGTGGGCGTGTAGTAGAACATAAAGCAGGTCTTAAAGAACTGAGCTTGCAAATTAGCTGGCATAAAAATGGATTGCAGGAAATTAAGAGCTTTATAGATATCCGAATTCAATATCAATACTTTGTCTTGCCGTCTTGACAAGAAATTTCCGATATCATCTTTCATCTCTGAATTCAAAATATGACATAAGATCCCGATTCTGCTTTCGCCTTGTGCTGTTATTTTCTTGACCAGCTCAATTCTGGCAAAGCCCACTGAGCCACCACCTTACGCTTCAGAAAATCCCTGCTTTGCAGATATTTAAAAAGTCTCTATGGTTAATACCAAACTTATGTTTTAACTCCTCAAATGAGACAATCCCAGTGGAGGAATAAAAAGCCCCTAGACTGTTGATACCTAATTGCGAACATCTCTGTATACACTGATCCCCCAAAATTAAGGGCAGATTTTCATTAGTCAGCAACAGTGTGTAAACGTTCATTCTTCCTCATTTCAGCAGTTTGCGTACCCTGGCCCAGACTGTATAGGCACCCAAAATACACTTGAATCTAACTTTCTTGTAACAGATGAACTCCAGTTGTCCCCAGAAGCAACCCCAGGCTTCATTGCCAATCGATAACTCATATGTTGAAGTTATATCTTCTTGAGCGTTATTAATGTGCGGTTGTGCAAGTAATATAGACCTATATTGCAACATAGTAGCCCAATAATATATTTTGTGGTTTGCTAATGCCCACCCTCCTTTTTCTTGTGGAAGTGAAAGGTATTTCAATGCCCTTCTAGGTTTGAAGTAGGCCCATAAAAACCTTGAGAACACCGCCTCAAGCTTCTTCAACCAATGGTTCGAGAATTTCAAAGGGATTGACATAAATAATGAAAGTGTTTTAGGGAAAAAAGATTATTGTGATTAAATTACACCTCCACACAATTGTAAGATGTAAATTGTCTAATCTGCCTAGATCTGTTTTCATCTTTCCTATGAGAGTACCCAGATTGTCTTTAATGATTTCGTCTACCTCCGAGTTGATGCTAGCACTCAATTAGACAGCTTTTTTTATCCATCATTGTCATCTTATCAATTATCACCACTAGGGTCTTATCTTTATTCATTGAGTATCGGGAAACCTCCCCAAAGAGTATTGCCTCCCTTTCGCTTATTTTAAGGGCCATTTCAGGTTTAGGGGTCACCACGGCTATATCGTCTGCATACACTAAGATTTTGTTCTTGTACTACCACTGGTGGAATTGCTGAATTTAGCTCTAATTTATATATCCGAGGGTCTACCTCCATTGCACTCAGCCAGGGGGAGCAGGGACACCATTGCCGTGTCCCCGTGTGATGTTTATATTGTCCGACAAGTCACCTGAGACAAAAATATTAGCTCCTGGTTTGTAATATAGGGCCTTAACCGCTTGTATAAACTCTGGCCCAATGCCCAAAATCTGCTTGGTCTGCCAGAGAAAGACCCTACCCTTTCTCTGCATCCAATAAGACCAGAGCCATAGGGTCCCCTGAAACTTGTACGGCATCGAACAGCGTGACCACTCTTCTGATACCATCTGTCGTGTCCTGCCCGCTATAAAGCCATGCTGTCAGCTGGACACTATCTGCGGCATAAGCTGTGCCAACCATACAGCTAAAATGTTAGAAATACCTGGCATTCCCATTCATTAAAGTTATTGGTCGGTATGAACTAATGACTGTGGCTGGTTTATTCTTTTTTAAGAAAACAACCATTTATGCCGTAGACCAATTATCCTTGAGGGGGCGTTCCTCTATAAATTTGGTTCAATAAATTAGTCAGATGTTCTTTCAATTGTGGCTAAAACGTTTTATAAAATTCCACCGATCGAATCGGGCCCAGCAGCCTTAACTGTAGCGTTACCAGCTAATACCGTATAAATCTCCTCCCAACATAATTCCCCTTCTAGAGACTCTCTATCTTCTGGGGACAATTTCCTTAGCGGCATTCCTCTAACAAAAATTGGCTATCTGATCTAAGCTGGCTATTGTACTTTCAGTATATAGCAGGTGATATGCCCTAAATGTCTCCCTAATCTTCCTGGGCTCAGAACCTACCCCGAAAGTGGGATCACATATTTCTGTCACTTCATTTGCTGTGCATTTCTGTCTAGCTCTTAAAGTCATATGTCCGGCTTGCTCGCTACATTCATATACTTCTTCCCTCCGAGCTGCCATTTTGTCAGTGGCCCTATCTGCAAAAATCTGATTAAGTGCTGTTTTAGCTAAGGCGACCCTTAGTTAAGCCTCCCCCACCTCTCTTCACTGCTGAAATATTCTAACCAGGCCCTTCTCAGCAGTGGCAACCATATCTTGGTTACGAGAATCTCAGCATCTCCCCATGTACACATGCCTTCAGTGTGTCCCAAACTACCCCTATTAGTGTACTACCACTATTTTCCATAAAAATATTGGGATCCACTTTCTCATATGAAATGAAATGAAAAGACCATTTATAAAGCGCATGGCTACCCGAGGGCATCCCAGCGCTGGTAGCAGCAGGTAGCAGAATCATCTGAACTAGGGGAAGAGCCATAACTTTCGAAAGGCAAGGTAAGTGGGTTCCTTGTGCAGATGAAGCAGGAGGGTGTTTCAGCACTTGATGGCATTGTATTAGAAGAGACGTCCTCCGCTTCTTGCTTTGTGGATCCTAGGGACTACCGCAAGATGTAGATCGTCTGAGCAGAGGCGTCTGTTTGCACGATTGGGCCGGACAACAGAATGATTGATAGGAGGGCCCGTTCTGGCTAAGGACTTATGTACAATGCACAGAGCCTTGCATCAATATGGCTGCGATAATCCACATTTGTAAGGAAGGCCTGCTCAAAACTCCAGTTTGTTTCAGTTTCACTCCCCCCCCAAATTTCGAGCATTAAAGGATTATGATCTGACAAAAACACGGGTATCGTTCAGTTCTATAGTTCGTCAAAAGTGTATTTGAGATAAATACAATTGTCTAGACAGGCATGCAAAGCATGCAGGGCCGAATAATAAGTGTACCCATATTCCATAGGTCTCTTCCTACTCCAGACATCAATACGCCCATGATCTTCACTGATGCTTTCTATGGCACGAAAAACTTTCGGTTTCCGACCCACAGACTTTTTAGATATACCCCTATCCCAACCACTGGGCAGATTGATATTCAAATCCCCACATACTATTATCGGCCGAGGCCGATAAGTTAATTCATTAGATAAGTCGTTAATAATATGTGGGTCGTCCAAAATACTCCCATACACAGAAAATAATGCCAGCACATCACCGTTTTTATATGACATCCTACAATCACCCATTTGCCTTGTCTATCGATTTGAACTTGCATCAACTGTATTTTATTACCTTTGACCAAAATCTCCACCCCACCATTCAAACACTTTGAGAGGTCCCCACAATCAACCTATAGCCAAGAGTATTTAGGATATCTCTACGTGAGCCTTCAATCTGGGTCTCTTGGAAGCAAACCACATCTGCTTTCAACGTTTGCAGACCAACTGCCCCTCTCGCTCTTTTTTGGCATCATTCAACCCACAAATATAGATACAATAGAGGCTATACGCACTTTTCCTTGTCAACTCTTTACATGCCTATCATAGCCCGACTATTGATTATATCCATGGATACAATTAACAAAAACGACTCTGTCCTATTTTCCACCTTCTTTATCTGTGAGTGTATGAAACCTCCTATGCTCCCCCACACTCCACTCCACCCCACCCCAACCCAT